>NC_045598.1:37619407-38219407 GCF_009762305.2 Zalophus californianus | reverse complement strand
TGGCTCTAACTCATTTATTGAACATCTACTAAGTACCGGACACAGTCATCTCTAGGATTTTGTCCAACCTCTGAGGGCACGGGCCCTTCTCCACAGGACCACCATCCCTCCCTTTCTTCAGGAAGGCCCCAGAACTGGGACCTCACATCTCACTTCCCAAGCAGCAGGCTGCATGCCCAGCAAGACACACTGCCTGTCTGGGGTTTCTTATCCATCAATATTTTCCTCAAGATGATAAATGTCCTGCCAATAAGAGGAGGCAGCTGCCAACTCCGTCTGAGACAAGGGCCTTTAGCTGGGGTTGTGGCCGTGCTTGGCTTGTTGATGCGTCTCAAGAGGCAGGAGGTGGGAGTCGTGACTGGGAGGATGAAAGACTGGACTTGGAGGGAGGAGAGTCAGGACCTGCTCTCCACTATGCACATTTTGCAGGGAGGCAGTGGAGAGGCAAAAGGAGACGGAGAATGCTTGGATTTCAGTTCAAAGCAAAATAAATTTTCAGTATTTACAGAGCTCCTACGGAATGCGAAGCCCTCCAGTAGACTATCAGGAAGTGGACAGCACTTACCAGTATATCAAGTACATTCAGAGTCATCATCCTGTTTGATCCCCCACAACAACCCAGAGAGATGAGCATTATTATCTGTATTTTAGAAACAAGGGAGTTGCATCTTGACCCCGAGTGCCTACCCAAAGCTACAACCAGTTCCCGACTCCAGAAGTCTGCAAAGTGAGGGTCAGGTGGAGGAGGCCTGTCAGGTGGCACAGTCTGTAGGTGGTGGAGCAACGCCCTCCCAGGAGCTTGAATTTGTGTCTTTTGATATGAAATCCAAATCTGATTGCCCCACTAGAGGACACTTTCTTTAAAGAAACCAGTCATCTGGCTGAGGAGCTAATAATAGCTGAGATGTAACAGATGCCCTTGTTCGGTAATAGGATAAAAAAGGGGCGTGGCCTTAGAGCCAGGCTGACCTGGGTACAGATCTTGGCTCTGCTCTTTGCTAGTTGTGTGACCTTGGGCAAGCAACCTCCTCTCTCTGAGCCTCACTTTGCCCTTTTATAATAATGATGATTAGGAAACTTACCTCATAGGGTTCTTCCAAGTAGATGGAAACACAAAAATAATTCTCAGGTGCCCGATAGATTACCTGGAATGTGGTAGGGACTCAATAAATGATAGCTTTATTATTACTCTTCCCAGTCAAGTACTGAATTGGGTGAAATCTAAGTAATACATTTCTGGGCCATCAGGAAAAGATGAAATCTGTGCAGACTGGAGGTTTGATGGAACCTCCCTTGAAGGGTTCTTAAGATTCTTAAGGGATTTCTAAGATTCTTAAACAGCAATCCTCTTAACAGTGTTTGGAGTTCTCAGCTATCCCCGTGGAGTCAGACTCCATTATCTGTACCCATTTGCATAATGCAAAACTTTTTACCCAAACAAAATCATTCATGATCAGGCAGGGCTTGGTCTGTCATCAGGATGTGTGACTGAGGCCAAGGTCAGTCTGGGACAAAGCTAGGTCTTTGGTGATGCTGGTATTGAAGAAACCCTGTGCCATATTATTATTTTTATGTCCCTCTGGACACTTGGGTTCTCATCATGGAATGTAAGAACTGGAAAGTACAGAGATTTCTTATTTGTTTCATGTAATGACACATCACTGACATTCCATCTCTGTGCCTCAGTTTCCCATTCTCCCTGCAGTGCCCACCTTGCGAATGGCTGTGTAGCGCAAATGGCATAGTATGCAAGGAATGGTTTTGAAGATTAGCCTGCCTGTACTCACGGAAGCGGTGATTCTGGGTGAGCCGGAGGTGGGGGGGTCTGGGGGGAAGCCAGAAGCATGTTGCTCTTCGGGACAGAAATCTGCCATAGGGTCAGGGCAGGGGGAAGGCAGGAAGCAGGTGCTGGGCTGATGTAGAGGCAGCCAAGCCAGACCCAAAGCAATTCATGGCCCATCCCGTGTCCACAGGGATGTGCACAGGGACCTGGCTCCATCGGAGAGGTGCTGGTCGCCCCCCAGCCTGAGTAAGAGGCTGGTCTCTGCTACTGGCTCTCTGCTCTTGCCGCCTGCCTGGCCGGGTCCACCAGCTGCAGCTCTGCTGCTCTTGCCTGAGGTTCAGGTGCCCTCTCCTGGCCCCCAGGGTGCATGGCTGCCTGTGAAAGTCTAGCTTCCTCTCCGCAGAGGATCAGGAGGAGGCCACCAAGTCCTTTGTCTGGGCTGGGATCTGAGCTCTGGGGGGAGCTGGGTGGGGCAGAGCAGGGAGGGGCACACCCCCTTCACTTCCCCCAGGTTTCTCTCCCACGTGGACATCCCTCCTCCCTACCCATTTTTCTTCTTCCCTGCCTCTCATTCCCCTTTCTTACTATTTCTCTTTTTGTCTATTTGATTCTCCTATACATACACACAGACACGCACCTATCTCCAGTAGGCCCTTCTCTCCCTCCTCCCCCTCCGGCCTCTCCTCCCCTCCCTCCCACTTTTCCTTTCTCTCTCCCTCTTCCTCCTTAGCTCCCTTCCTATCTTAAGGCAGACAGTGGCAAACAGTGGAAATGTTTCGTACCCAAAGCCGCCTGAGTCCAGCATTCTCCATTCAAGGATCTTAAGCAGGTGCTCAGTGCTCTGCCGGGTGCAGGGGCTGAGCAGGTGGCTGCCCAGGGCGGGCCTCCGAATGCACTCCCTGCTAGCCTGCTAGCAGCCCCATTTTGCTGGCCGGTCCTTTCTGTTCTTCCTATCCTTTCTTCTCCAGTCGTCTGTCCCCTCTCTCCTTCCTCTTTCCCCTCTCCTTAGACCTCAGTTCAGATTCAAATACCATTTATTGAGCTTTTCAGCAAAGTGGGGACTTGACCTTCACCTTGAAGAAACTGTCTTTCAGGGATCACTGTTTCTCTCTTCTGCCTCCCCCACAGTGGGCCGAGTGGCTTCTTGACAAAGTGTGTGATCCGGGCGTGTGAACTGAGCTGGGGACAACCAGAGGCTGTAAGAATGTCAAGGGGAGTCTCTCTTCTCAGTGCCTCCTACGGGGAAGGCTTGTGGTGAGGAAGGAGCCATCTCCTGAGGCCTCACATGACATCCTGGTGTACGTGTTCACAGGCTAGCTATTTTAATTTGCTTGCTCCTTTATTTACCATTTGTGCTGATTGCAGTAAAGGACCATGCCACAATTAAGCACCACAAAGCATTTCCCAGCACTGAGCTCTTAAGGAAACATCTCACCCAGGGACCCATGTTGGGAGGAGGGACCTCTGCCTGGCCTCCAAGCATTCCTTCCATATGCGCCAGCACCAGCACCATGAGGCTGCCCTTTGTAGTGCTGCCTGATGAGAACCAAGGGCACGGTCCCCAAACACACTCCAAGCCCTCAGCTAGCTGGCTGAGGTCTAGCTGGCTGCCCCATTAACACAGGCTGCATCTTCCACACAATCCTTGGGGAAGGTGGGGTCTCGATCCAGTTACGAGGCAGCCAGGACAGCCAACCTGTCCAGACTCAGGCTAGGGCCAGGACTGTAGGTATTGGAACTGGTGTGGTTCAGGGTTTAGGAGCCCACATTCCCTGCAATCAAATCCTGACTATGGCATTTCTGAGCCCTATGCAACTTTGGGCAAGTTCCTTCATGGCTCGAGACCTCAGACTTCTTACCTGGAGAAGAGAGAGAATGGTACAAACTCCCCAGGGTTTGTGTGAGGTTAAATGAGAATGTATGTAAGTACTTAATACGCTGACTGGCTCCTAGTAAGGGGTGGTGGCTATTAGCACACATTACAATTCTGTGGGATCACTTCATGGAGATCCTGGTAGGTCTGCTGAATAGATGGAGAATCTCGGATGGAGAGTCTGCTGTCTGGATGGGGAGTCATCCACACCATCCGTAAACCCAGAAGACTAGTTTTGAAGCAAAGGGGATTCTTCCTTTGAGTCCTCTCACAAGAAAACTGACTCTGATCTGCCCCTACTCACTTGCAGTGAGGGCGGACTGGAAAATCCCAAGCTCACTTCCCTTTGGCTAAGCATTTCAGTGATAATATCTGCAAGTGGCTGTCTCTGGGATTCTGGGAATCACAGAGTGTAAAGCATGCAGAGATACCTGAGCCTTAGAAAGTTGGAAAGCTCTTGAGTGAAGGAAATATCTACGGTTTGCCTACCCTGTGGTAGGCCCTGTGCTAAGTGCTTTATTAGCTTATTTAATTCTCACATCAACCTTATGAAGGATCTACTCTTCCTGTCTTGCAAGTGAGAAGATGTTGGCTCAAGATATTGAACTTGCCCAGGGTCACGCAACTTGTGCAGGGCACAGCCAGACTCTGAACACAAGCCCTGTCATCCCACAGCACCTGTTCCGCTGCTGTGCCCTCAGCCGGACTCCTGGGACATTTCACCTGCCCCATCCCATCCCACCCCACCCCTCCCCAGCCTGCTCTGCTCCTCGGGGAGGCAGCCCACTGCTAAGCCCTGGCAGAGCAGACCCCTCTCTCCAGATATGCTGACTCACACCGTCTCTCCTCTGGGCTGGCTCTCTTCTGAGTGATGGAGAGTTTTCACTTGGTCTGAACTCCTGCATACCTCGGCACCAGAGAGTAATTGTTGAGGGAAAGTTACTGGGCTCTGCTGAAAGTCATTTTTAGATTCCGGAGCAGGACAAGTAGGAACAATGACATCACATGTGCATGACTAATTCAAAGCACTTTAATCCTCAAAATGTCAAACTTTATGGTCAGTGGCTCTTCCACAGCGAACAGTGGCACTGTGAATATTAAAATATCAGGATGGCAGGGCATCGAGCCTGGGAGTCTTTGTAAGGGCAAACCATCTCCAAAGGTGACGGCTGGTGCTTGCAGGCCAGCTTGGAAGCACAGTCGGAAACACAATGACATTGTAAGTGAGTGGCCACCGGTGACTAATATGTTCTAGGTAAATGCACACATTAGCACGGATTTCTACTACAACCCTGAGAGATAGGCATTATGGTCCCCTTGGTGCAGGAAGCGGGGGGAGGAGACTGAGGCTCAGAGCAATCAGGGGATTTATTCAAGGTCATGTAGTCAGCAAGGGCTTCTGTTGATTCCCAAACTCAGGTCTCTCAGCCTCCAAAGCCAGCTCTGCCGCTGCCACAGCAATTGTCTTTTGCCTTCATGGCTTTAAAGTGATCAGAACTCATTTCTGTTGGATCTGTCAATGATCTGAGACAAATTTGGAACAAGTAAAGTCCTACTTCCTTTAACCTTCAGTCTGTGTCAAGAAACAAGGCCTTAGAAAAGGTCTATTGGGTTCTGGCCTTCTGGGAATCAGGAGAGCCAGGCTGGAATCCAGACTTCCAGAAACTTCCTGTGTGACCCAGGGACTTCATTTTCCCTCTCTGGGCTTTCCTCTTCTTATGTATAGAAGTGTTAGAGGGATTCATGGAAAAACAAATATTTATGAAGCACCCTGCTACAGAGCAGGTCCTCTGCTGGGCACTGGGCATCAAAGATGAATAGACATTGATTCTTCACTCACTCAAGGGGGCAGTTGAACTAAGGAATCTCTGATGTCCTTACCTATTAGACATTCTCTAATCTCAAATTGCAACCATAAGTATTGATAATGAGTCAAGGGTATTTGATCATATTCAGTGTGTCTTAGATCTATTGGAGCCTAGATCCAAGGTTTTGAGTTATATCACAGTGGGTCCAGGGTTAAAGCATGCACAGAGACCAGTGGGTCCAAGTAGAGAGGGTAGAGAGGCAAGTGAGCACACAGAAGTCCAAAGAACCCAGACACTGGCCATTCATTTATTCAATTATTTACTCATTTGTTTAACAAGGAGTGACTGAGAGCTCCTTCTGTGTCAGGTCCCATCCTGAGTGGCTGGGGACACAGAAATGGATCAAGTGAGGCCCCTGCGTTCCAAGGTACAATGTGGTGGAAAAGTTGATGTGCAGATATTACAATCAACAGACATTCTAAGCCAAGGCCCAGAGACATGACACATCATGCTGGGTCAGGAGCTAGAAATGTCTAGATCCTCAAGTGCTGGGAATGACAATGGACAGAGTGTTCTTTCTTGCTGTACTGATGTTGCATGTATGGGGATGACTTGCTTTGGTGAATGTGATGCTAACAAAACTGACTTGGGTGGTCTTCAACCTGCCTGTGCAGCTTAGCTTGACACTGGCTATTGCAGCCATCCACCAGGAGAGAGCATGTCACAGGGAGCCCCTGCCACCTCAGCCCAGCCCTAGAATGATCACTGGGGACCCACCTGCAGCCTGCAGCCAAGGCAGCCTGGAGCCCTACCTTCTGGGAAAAGTTTATCCTAGATCAGTCAAATCGGCCGCATGCATACCTGGGAGAGAAAGAATGAAAAACAGATAAAATTATGAGGGGAGGGAGTGCTCAGAGATGGGGCTGCACAGAGGGTTTGGGCCTTGTTTTGTGTGCCCTACTGAGGAGAGTACGTGCTAGTCATACTAAGTGATCATGATCAGATTTGCAGGATTCTCAACCCACCGAGAGAGATAGCAACCAGAAGACTCACTGGAGCTTGGCGAGGGGTGGGGGTGGGGGGCAAATATGATTTGCCAGCTGAGTTTTCCGTCAGGTCTACCATGAGGACCAGCGTATCCTCCGTGCTCCCAGCGGAGGGGGCAAGTGCCTCACAGAGATTCCTACCACCAGTGCGGGAGTTGCCACTGCACCAAGGTACTGATACCTCAGCCTGTGCACAGCCTCTCAAGGCTGGAGCGGCCCAGGCTCGGGCGCCAGTGACCTCCAGCAGAAAGCAGCCCCTCCCTTCTCCCTTCACTGTGCAAACAAATAGCATCTTCCCTGTGAGTCACAGCATGAAAGATCGAGAAGCACTGAGCGTGAAGGGTCCAGGCCCTTCCGGGGCTGCTGAGGATGTGCTCTCTGCTCTGTTTCCCTCCCAATGAGGTCTGCCTCCTTTAGGCCCAAACATGTCTTCCTTCCCTCAGATGGTGGGCAGAGAGCAGAGAGCCAGTGTTGCACCTTTGCATCCATAATATACCATCTGACGATTTTTTATTACCTTGTCAAGACAAAGAGCAATGGGATGCATTTAAATTCAGGACCCAACCGACTGCAGCATCATGTCTGAATCCTTTATAGCAGCCTCTGCTCTAGCTTTGAGAGCTGTCCAGACTAGCCTTTACTGGGGCCCCTGTCCCCACCCATTCCATCTCCCTCTAGTGCAGGGCCTCACATGTACTTAGATGGTAAAAGAAAGGAAAGAGTCAGCATGGTATGGGCCCACACTGCTCTTGGAGCACAGGAATGTCTGAGTGTAGAGAGGGCTAGAGGAGGCAGGGATGCCTTCCTGGAGGTGGTGAGCCTTATGATAAGATTTAGCAAGGTGCAGTAGCTCACAATTTCCAGGGCTTTCGCCTACACAGGGTCACAACGAATCATCACGACAATTCTGTGAAGGAAGAACAATTATCCCATTTTATAGCTTCGAAAACAAAGGCTCAATGAGGTTGAATAATAGAAATACACAACGTGGTTCTAGAAGTCAGGGTTCTCCAGGGAAAGGGAACCAATAGGATGTATATAGAAAGAGGGATTTATTTTAAGGAATTGGCTCATGTGCTTCTAGAGGCTGACAAGTCCAAAATCTGTAGGGTAGACCAGCAGCCTGGAGACTGTAGTTCAAATGTGAAGGCTGTCCATGTAGAACTCACTCTTGCTCAAGGGAAGTCAGTCTTCTGTTCTTGTCAGGCCTTCAGTTGATTGGATGAAGCCCACCCACATTATGGAGAATAATCTGCTTCACTCAAAAGTTCACCAAGTTAAGTGATAATGTCTTTCAAAACATCCCTCACAGAAACATCTGGAATAATGTTTGACCACTTAAGTGGTCATCATGTCCCAGCCAAGCTGATATATAAAATTAGTAGTCACAGTGGCAGAGCTTGGGTTTGACCCCAGATCTGTTGTCTTCAGATCTTGACCCTGACTACTCCATGGCACACAAAGGGAACTCTTCCAGGCTCTAAAAAAGAAGAATTTGAAGGGGTGGTGTACAGTTCAATTTAAGAAATTTTTATTGAGGGTCTTCATTGTATCTAGTTCTGTTAATACTGAGATTTAAAATGAAACAAAACAACATAGCATCCACTCCCACAGTCTGCTGAAGGAATTTATGGTCCGGTGGGGATGCAGAGAAGTCCTTCCGGAGACTGGATCATCATGAATAAAGCAAGCCTCAGTTGTAGGACTGAGCATGGTAAGGAACTGGCCTGTCTGGAATGGCGAGTTCATACAAGGGAAGCCCAGGAAATAAAGCCGGCAAAGTCCTCTGGAGCCAGATAACAGCCTTGAGAATAGCATGAGGAAATGACTGTATTAACAGGAGAAACAGATGGTGTATATAAGAGGAGATAGAGAAGGGGAGCCAGGTCCATTTACCCTAGACCAGTGGGCCCTTCCCCTTGGTATGATTTTGGAAGAGTTGCAGAGCCCATACTTCATTCCCCAATCAAGAGAGAAACCTGCTCGTTAGCAGGGGTCAAGTGTTTTTCCCACCGACTGACTTCTCAGTGACGATACAGAATTCAGAGACTTGATTAGGCAGCAGGCATTGCCTTGGGGATTTTCCCGAAACAACCATGTGAAGAAGATAGGACAAGGATTACTCTTCTCATTAGACTGATGAGGTCATCGAAAATACCTTTGCCAGAGTCACACAGCTGAGACTGTCTGGCCTCAGAGTCCAGGCTATCACTGTGAGACGCCGCCACTGGGGCCCTGAGCCACTGAACTGCGCAGGGCCGTGGTGTTGGGAGGCGCCCCGGATTCTCCAGAGTCGTAAGGAGAAGAGAAGAGTAAATGGAGGGGCAAAGAGAAAAAAACAAAGAGTGGGGGAAACAAAGGTCATTTTTGGAAGACTTCCATGCCTTACCAAGGCCTGACTCAGGAGCAGGTGCTGGAAACAGAGACATAGCCATACCTGGAAAAACAGAATGCCAGCCAGAAGAGACCTCAGAAGAGATGACGATCACTTGCCAGAACCCAGCCCGAGCTAGAAGCCCAGCTCCACTCCCTGGCCAGACTGTTTCTGTTGGCACTGAAAGAGGAGTCATTTCTTACTGCTAGCAGGGCCCTCCGCTGGACTCTCAATCCTACAAGCAGGCCAGTCCTTCCCAGTTAACAACCCTCCGTGCTAGGATGAAGCCCAGGAGAGGGCAGCGATTTCCTGGTTTGCTCCCATCTGTAACCATTGTCTTACCTGGCGGGAGACATCATCTGCTATAATTAGGCTTCATTAAAAAGCTGATTAATAACATCTTGCCTGGACCAGGCAGATGCTGGGATTGGCTTCCTCACTGTAAACGTGAGTGTTCTTTGCAACTATTTACACACAGTTAACACCTCTGCAGGGCCCCAAGGGAAGGAGAAGGCACAGGCTGTTCAAATAGCCCAGCACAAGGAAACCCGAGGCAAGGAGGTAGCAAGAGATGGAAGTGGAATCGGAGCGTGGAGGGCCAAGGGGGCCAAGCTAAGCTCCCAGTCTAGGTTACAGACGGAGCCCCACCAGCTGGTGGTCCGTGGATGATGCCTTTCTGCAGATGGTGGGTTTGGCCAGGAGAATGTTGACTGGTAGCTGAGTTGATTGGTTGGTTGGTCGGTTGGTCGAATGTTGAGTTTGCCATAGTCTTATTGTTTCGCCTCTGTCATTGCACACATTTCTATGATGAGCTGCCCTCTGAAGACATTTGAGTTTGTGACCCTTGTGTGCCTGAGAGGTAAGAGATGAGGCAGTGAAAAGAACAAATTAGGCAGCAGAAGGGTGTGAACAAAGAGATAGAAAGGTACAGAGCAGGAGCAGGGATCAGGTAGGTGTTGCAGGGCCCAGAGATGGTGAGGTGGAGCCCAGAGGGGAAGGCGGTGTGGAGTGTCCGGGAGTCCCCATGTCATCTCCAGTGGTTGGAGTGTGAGTGCAAAGGGGGGTGAGAGGTGGGTCAGGAGAGGCTGCAGAGGAGATGGCAGGTGCCAGCGCCCAGAAGGAGGCCTTGAATACCATGTTTAATGGGCTAGGGCTTGACCTAGAGAAAATAAGGAATCCATTAAAAAGGAGTTTAAGTCAGAAACACACTCCTATCCGTGTCTTAGAAATGTCACTCTGGCAAGGTGACAAGAATGGACTGGGTAGCAGCAAGGAGAGACCAGAGGCTGTTGGCGACGTCTAGAAGCCTGACCATAAGGCCTGAACCAGGGCAGAGGCAGTGCGGTGGGGAGGAGGAAAGACTTGAAAGTCAGTTCTGGGGTGAACTCAGTAGGAGATCCACTGGTTTCCTTCCTTGAGGGAGACAACAGGGCTCCCAGTTGTCACAGGCCTACTGTCCTGTCCATGGCATTTCCAGGAGAAAGCACACAAAGGGAGGAACGCTGACCTCATACCTGACGTCTAAAGAGAAGCCAGGGCTCATGAAAAGCCAACATTCAGTGTGAGGGGGCACGAGAAGAGCTTGGCTCAGGTCTTCTAGTCTCTCATCTCTCGGGGCTTCACCATAGCAGCCCAAATTTGCCTGCTTTTAATTTGCTCTCGCAGGTCAGCCTGATTTTATAGACCAGAACGCTAGGCTTCCCAGAGATCAGCCACGTACCTGAAGCTACTGGTGGTCAGAAGTTTTTTGTCATATCTTTTCTATATTTAAGAAGTTTATTTCTGTTTCTCTGTGCCTATATGATTGCTGTCTATTTATAAGACGTTTTGTTTGTCTCTCTCTCTCACATAGTGTCTCTTTTTGTCTCTGAGAATTTCTATGTCTTTGTGTGTTATTTGTCTCTGTGTCCCTCCCTCTCTGTGCTTCCCTTTTTTCCTCATTCATTTTCTCCCTCCTCCTCTCCCCCCTCCCCAATTCTGTCCCTTTCTCCCTACCCCAGTTCTGATTAGACAAATGACTCAGGGATGGGGCCAGTCTCTGCCCGGTGGCTAGGCTAATTGATGGCTGCTATAGAATCGCCTAAGCAAGGAACTCTTGTCATTAGCAATTGATGGGTTGCCTTGGCCTACAACTAGGAAACCTTTGAAATCCTGCATCTAAATTGCCATTCTTTTGACTGCTGCTAGTGATGCTAATTAGCTGTGTTAATTGGATGTTTTGATATTTGAAGAGCAAAGCAATCCAATTCCTTCCTCCAGAAAGCCAAAATTATTAATGAACTTGGCAGCAGCCTTGGCTCTCTTTCCGCAGTGGGCACAGCCAAAGGTTTTGGGGCAGGGGAAGGGGTGGTTCTGAGGAAATGTCTTGCCTGTCCCTGGGGAGAGGGAGAGGCTGAGAAGCTGGCTATGGAGCTTCCCAGTGGTGAAATCACGCCGTGGGACAGAAGGGTTTCAGATCTTGAGACCAGAGACCAACATAAGGAACTTGGCTCTGCTTTGCCACTATTTGCCCTGTTTTGAAATGTTGCTTCCCAGTGCTGAGCACAGTGCCTGACACACAGTCAGCATCTAACACATATGAGTCAGATTCAAATCCCAGTTCCATCATTTTCTAGCTTGATGATTTGAGCAAAAGTTACCTCACCCATTGATTTCAGTTTTCCCTCCAACGACATATTAGTGAACGGTTCTAATCAATATAATTTTCTTCAACTTGCTATATTTTCATTGATGTTTTATCATCCCATCACACATGGCACCTGCTACCTCATCTGCCTAACCTGTCTCTTGATCTGGTTTGGATTATGAAATAGTATGATTAAAGCTGAAGAAAAGATAGGTCCAGGCTTCTGTGGGAACACAGAGAGCAGATCAAGTAAGCAACTAAATTAAGCCTTGAGGAATCTGGGAAGACTTCCTAAACAGGACAGATTTTGAGCTGGGTTTACAAGGGTGATTAAGCATTCACCAAGAGGAGAAGAGGAAGACATTCCACAAGGGCCTGAAGGCCCAGAGCTGTGGATGAACACCTCACTGCTCTGAAATAAGAGACCTAAGTGATCTCTTACAACATTTTTTTAAGGGAGAAAACTATAATCAAGGGCAGGAACAGGAATCTAGGGAAGAAAAGGCTGGGTGTGGTGGCATTGACATCTCACTCACCCCTGGAAGGAACTTTCTTCAGGAAGCCAAGCCCACAGCCTACAATCTAGTTAATTGGCTCTTGGGATGTTTTTAAACCCCACGAGAGGCACAGCTTGGGCAGATTGATCATGCATTCCAAAAACATAGTACAAAGATTAATGAGTGATTACTGCATCTTAAAAGTGTTGGTAGAACTAATCTAATCTGCCCCTTTAAGGGAAGGAAGGAAGGAAGGAAGGAAGGAAGGAAGGAAGGAAGGAAGGAAGGAAGGAAGGAAGGAAGGAAGAGGGAGGTATCAGTATCCATGGTGCCCAGCATCCACTGGCTGGAGTCAGTTCAATGATGGAGTGAAGGAACTTGAGGAGATAAGGAAGAAAAGAAAGCATATATACCTTATATCACAGTGAGAAAGCTGCCAGTATCTTGAAAGAGGAATGGAGTTCAAAGGAGAAGAGAGTTGCTCCCAGGAACAAATTTCAAAAAATTTTGTGAAGGATGTGGTGGAGTCTAGGCTAAGCCTTGAAGAATGACCAGACTGAGACGAAGGTGGAGAGAGAGCGTGAGCAGATGCTGAGGCTGTCTGTAATTATCTAACAGATGTCCATGCAGTGCCTACTATGTGCCAGGCACTATGGGGGGCAGGAAGGGTGCCAAGCTGCCCCCCCAGAATTTGCAGTCCCAGAGAGAGAAGAGGCAGGAGGGAGTATGTGCGCGCGCGTGTGTGCGCGCGCGCGCGCGTGTGTGTGTGTGTGTGTGTGTGTGTGTGTGTGTTGGGGTAGATGGGGGAGGGCAGTGGTCTAGGATTAAAGAGAGGTCAGGAGGAGACTATCAAGCTTGTTAGGCCCAGTCCAGAACCATCAAGAGTCTAAAATTTCAGGTCATGTGAGGCCTTTATTCTCTACCTGCTATAAAAGGTGTTTGATGTGGAAGGGAAGAAAACTAGCACTCACTGAGCTCCTGCTACATACCAGTGAAAAGTGCTTTACATACAATATTCTTACTTAATCTTCTAAACCACTTTGAAGTAGGTGTGTGTATCCTGTTTTACAAATGAGGAGGCCAATTTTAAGCAACTGGTTGGTGGTAGAATCTTTGTGACTCCATAGTCCTTGATTTTTTAATACTACACCATGCTGACCAGACAGCATGCTCACTCTATACCCTCTCCTGTGCCCTGGTTGACTGGGGAGGGAGGAGGGGGGTAGTGTGTGTGTGTGTGTGTGTGTGTGTGTGTGTGTCTGTGTCTGTGTGTCTGTGTGTGTGTCTGTGTGTGTGTCTGTGTGTACGTGTGAATGCAGGAGCCGGCTCACATATGCTTGCGTACAGGTACCAACTGTGGGCTCAGGGAGATTCTGATTACTTCCATCCAATTAATGCTCTGTTCATTCTTGCTGTCTCTTTGTGATTAGAATTAATTGCTGCTGATGGCACTGTGTCCAAGGGAAAGGGCAGTCATCAGCAGTTCCGCTTGGGGGATAAAAACATTGTAATGCAAGACAAAACCGGTTCCCAAGGACTTGAAATAGGAAATTCTCTCTGCTGAAGAAAGATTAGGTGTTCTGTGACCAAAATCAATATTCTGTGACCCTATTCAGGCAGAAGGACAACCTGTTCCTATTCTGGTCAGCAGAGCAGATAAAAGGAAGTGAGCCAATATATTTATTTGGAAAATGGGTTGTGTTAAAAAAAAAAAATGACCATGTGATTTTGCAAATCTCTTCCTCATCTGTAAAATTAGGAGGTTTGATGAGGTAAACTCCAAGGTCTGGTGTTAGTCAAATTTCTTTGGTTGCCAGGGACAGAAAACTCAATTTGAACTGACTTAAGTAAAAAGGGGAATTAATTTGCTCTCAAAACTTTAAAGTCTCAAGGAATACCGGTGTTAAGCATGCCTGGATCTAGAGACAGCGTCTTCAAGACTCGGTCTCCAGCTGCTCCGACCGGCTCTCTCCCCCATGGAAGCAAAATGGCTTCCAGGAGCTCCTGGTGGACATCCGGTCCTCTCAGGGTTCAGGGTGATTCCCTCTCTCAGAGGTCCCAGAGTTGAGCCCCCTCGGACATAGGCACACCTGACTAATCACTGTAGCAAGAGGCATCCAGGGCTCGGACTGGCCAGGATTGGACTGACTCTATATCCTCATGGACAGTCTGGGCGGGGTCAGCTCCTGCTGAGTCACAGGGACTGAGATGGGGGGTTCAATATGGAAAAATGGGGTGTTGTGAAAGGGCAATAGATTAAGAGCAGAGAAACAAAACAAGACAGATGTCCGCTGTTGTCATTTTATGACATTTTAGGATTCTCTAGCCATTTGGTGTACCGTAAAGTTCAGCCTAGAATATACGAAATTCAGCAGAGTTTAGACAGTACTTGAAGTCAGGAGGTACGGTTAAAGGCAAAAAAGAGGAGAGAGTATTTTTGAGCATCTACTGTATGTGAGAGTCCCTACTGGGTGCTCTTGCATTCATTACGCCGTTCAGTCCTCAGGATACTCTAATTAGGAGCTACTGTCATTCCGACTTCACAGATAAGGCAATTTAGGATTAGGGGTGAGCCGCTGGGGTTTATAAATCTGGGGTTTATTTATTCATTCATTTACTTACTCTTCCCACAAACACGGTGGGAAAATGGTGGAGTTGTCTTAGGCTGTGCGGAACTGAGGATGGGGAAGATGCAGGCTCTGCCCTCTGGGAGCTCACTGTCTAGCTGGGAAGAGAGATGCAAACGCAAAGAGCAGTGGGGATTATGGGTGTAATGGGTCAGTCCCAGCCAGCTCAGGTCTGACGCCCCGCTCTGCCCCCTGGCTCCCAGGTCCAGCCCCTTTTTGTCCCCTCCAGCCTCAGGTCTGGGGCTCCCTGCTCTGCCTGGGTGGGGCGTTGTTCGGAGAGGCTTTGGCTCAAGAGGAGCGTGTGTCCCTGGAGGCCCAGTAGTACTCAATTGGTTTCACCCTCTACCTATAACTAGCTAGTTGTGGAAGGATCACCCGCCTGCGACTAGAGGGTCATAGTTTCCTCCACAAAACCTTTTCATCTCTGCATCATTGGCTTTACGTGGGCTCCTTGGAAATATCTATCACACAGTGATAGAGTCTCTTTCTCCTCTTCATCAGACAGTCCCTCTTCCAGGGACCCTTGCTCTGGGCTTTTCCTGCTTTCCTAGGAGTGACAGGGGAAGAACAAAGCCACTTTACCTTCTGGAGTTTGTGATGCTTGCTGTCAGTCTTCCTTGTGCCAAGCCCCAGAGCTCCGCATTTCTCTTCCCACAGTCACTAGGAAGTAACCTCCATTTCTCCTTCCAGTGAAGTCCTCAAACACCCAGAATTCCCTCCAAATTCCTGCCATTGGCAGCAAAATATTAACGGAACACCAAATGTGTTGTACCCTGACAGGCATAGGGGAAATGATGGTGAATGGAGCAGTCCGAGTTTTTGCAATCACAGAACTTGGTGGTCTTGTAGAAGAGGCAGTTATTTACCAAAAACCACATCGACACATAAAGTTACAGACATGAGGGGCCTGTGAAGGGGTGCCAGGGGTGCTGGGAGGTATGTGACGGCAGCCGCTGACTTGTCCAGGAGGTCAGGGAAGGCTTTCTTGAAGAAGCGGAAGTTGGGCTGAGGGCTGACGAGTGAGTAGACGTGACTTGGAGGCGACGGCCTCTCGGGCCCAGGCTCTGCCACAGAGGGAGCATGAAGTGGTACACCGCTGGTTTAGTAAGTCCTTTTGCCAAGGGATAAATGACAGCAAGGGCTACAGCATGACTTGTTTGTCCTATTGTTACTAAACTAGGGCAGGATTGAACGAGATGTGGAACAGGCATGTTTTATATCCTGACACTGAGCAGATCCTGATTAGTGTTTGTCAGCGGAAGGGAGCAGACAGGCAGACAGACAGGCATGCTGGCCTGTCGGTGCTGTGGGAGAGTAAGAACAGAAAAGTTTCTAAGAAAATATTTTCTATCCTAAAAAACATCGGATATATGTGTTAGTCTCGTGGGGGGTTCAAACCCAGCTTCTTACCCATCCTGTCACTGGACTCGCTTCAGCTTTGCCTGACAGGAAACCAAGATGTCCCCCAGAGAGCACAGGATGCAAGGAAGTGCCAGTAACTAGACATTATGCTGGAGCTTCGTTGTAGGAATCGTAGGAGTCACTTGACACAAATGTGCGGCAAAATAAAATTAGGCAACCCTCCTACTAAGAAGAGTGCCATAGAGGGATTCTAGGGAACCAAGAACTCCCTGGATTCTAGGAGCCATATTCAGACTTCATATCCAGGATCACTGGTGACATGACCACCTGATTCCCCAAGATAGGAACCTGGCATGCTACCCTTGATGCTTTTTCTAGTCCAGCCACCTCTGCCAGAACCCTACACTTAACCCCCAATTCACATCCATTCTGCATGACAAGTATTTTTAATTCTGTCTCTTCCTTCTTGCCCCACAGTTAGTGTCCTCGCTCAGATCTGCCCCACCCTCCCTAGACTAGAACTGTCCTCCCTGTCTCCTATCTTGGTCCCTTCCAAACCATCCTCTACCAGGGCCCCAGGAATGATCATTAGGAAGCCAAACCTAATATTCTCTCTCCCTCCCTTAAAACCTTGCCATAGCTTCTTATTACCTGCAGCATAAAGTTCACGTTCAATCCATCACCCGAGGCACTCCTGACCTATCTTTGTGTATTTCTCTTGCTTCCTTCTTCATCTTGTAGAAGATGTTCCAGACACACCAAATGTCTTCCCGTCTTTGAGGGGATCACCGTACCTCAACATGCTTGCACATGCCTCTGCCTCTGGTCAGGGATTCCTTTCCACGCATGCCATCATCCCGTCTTTGCCCGGTCAGCTCCTACTCTTTTGTCAAGTCCCCCAGATTCCAACCTTGTTCTATATGTGTTTGTCATTGACGACCTTCCCTACTGTGACGTGCGCTCCATGAGCACCTGTACACCGTTGTATCTCAGCATCTAGAAAAGTACCTGGTACATAGTAAATTCTCAATTATTTGTTGACTAAGTTACGTAACACACGTTCATCTCAAATCAAAGTCCCCCACCCAGTTCAGCGCAGGTGTTACCTCCTCTAAGAAGTCTTCTGGGGTCCCTCCAATGTTAGATCTTACTTTCTCTGCCCCCACTTCCCTTGCTTCCCTCTGCCATTGTAGTCATTGTCCTGCACTGTGGTTTTTATCTACCTGCCTTCCATAAGGGCTTCTCAGGACAGAGACTAACTTCTCATCTCCAAGTCCATAGCATCTGGCCCAGAACCTTACAAAGCAGAGAATAAATATTGAATAAATGAATGTACTCATTTTAAGACAGTTAAGATAATAAATAATTATAACACGAGAATAATTCCCAAAAACCTCAGGCCTTGCAGTAGGACAGACCTGAGTTTGAGTCTTAACCTCCAACTGCTTGTTGAGTGTGTTAGACACAGGACATCTCTGAACCTCAGTTTGCTAACGTGCAACATGGGAATAATAAAATCTACCTTGTTTGTGCATAATAAATAGCACAGTGCCTGGAAGATAGTAAATGATCCTAAGCATGAGTTCCATCCCCTGAGTTTCAAGTTCAAGGCAACAGATAAAAAGAAAGTAACACAAGGGCAGATAGGAAAATCATAAAATGTTAGAGCCAGTAGGGCCCTAAAGACTGGAATTTAAGAGATGGGATCATTTCTATTTTGCTTAAGATGGAACAAAAATGTCCCCAAATGAGGGTTAAATGTAAGGAGGTAGCCAAGAATAAGGTATTATAATAGACTTTCACTGTAGTATAGCCATCCCTTGGTGAAACCCTGAAAGAAGCTGAATTCCTCCTAATTATACAAACGGGAAAAGTGAAGCCCAGGGCAGGGTGAGTGACCTAGCCCAGGTCATACAGCAATTTGGTAAAAGCTGACATTCAAATATGGGTCTCTGGATTCCCAGGATATTGCTCATTCCATTAAGCCATGTATGTGCTTCAAATTCCAGGCTGAATCAGAATGAAGACACAAGGAGCAAGGGAGTGGGCTTCTTTTAAAGATCAGGAACCCCCTATCCTGCCCCTTTAGTGGGCCTCTTAAATTCTAAGCTAGTTTCAATTATTACTTTGCTTTCTGGCCAAAAGACTGGCCCGCAATTCTCAGCCACTGAACGGCCCACCATTCTGTTGGTAGTCCCTTCCTGGGGCCCATCTTCACGCAGCGTTCTTTTGACCCAGGGAGTAGACTGGCACCATCAGGATCTCCGAGGTTCTCTAAGTTAATGCAGATGTACTCGGGACAGATGTACATACCGTTCATTGCATTCTGAGCCTAGCCTGGTTGCACTCCGCAGCACCACCCGATTCTCACTAATCCCAGAAGAGTCACGCTATAAAAAGTGAATGAGTCAGAAAATGGGAAGGAATATTACCTGAAGGAGGTGATAAACTCAGGTATCTCCATCCAAATTTAGAGCAGAGGTTCTTTTATTTTTTTTTTGAAGATTTTATTTATTTATTCGACAAAGAGAGAGAGAGTGAGAGCAGGGACACAAGCAGGGGGAGTGGGAGAGGGAGAAGCAGGCTTCCCGCCGAGCAGGGAGTCCGACGTGGGACCTGATCCCAGGACCCTGGGATCACGACCTGAGCCGAAGGAAAGACGCTTAACCGACTGAGCCACCCAGGTGCCCAGAGCAGAGGTTCTTAACATTCTGAAGGATGCAGATTTCTTTGAAAATTATACAAAATTATGACTATTCTCCCCAGAAAAATTCACACATACACTTTTTTGCCTGTAATGCCAGAGGGTCCAGGAGGCCCCTAAGTCCCCAGGTAAGAGCTCCGAATCTAGAGGCTCACAAGACATCAGAGCTGAAAGGTTTCCAAACAGCAGCAAGTCAGCATCTCCCCCAACTTCACAGACTGGAAAACTGACACCTAGAGTACCCTTGTCCCACGCAAGGCCATGCAGTCCCCCAGAGCCAGCTGAGGGCCCGGAGCCAGGACCCATCAGAGCTCCTCTCATTTATTACACCTCTTGTCCTGCCTGCTCCAAGACGCTGCTGCACAAATATTGACTTTGGTCTTTAGTCTTGTTCTTATTGTGCGTCAGTAGAAGCTTCTGAAAATATCTGGGAGCATCCCAGAGAAACAGAGCCTCCTCTAGCGCTGAGCTGCATCCAAGCCCCACCAATTGCCGAGTGGGGCCCCGCTGGGCAAGCACCGCAGACTCTGCGAGTTAATTTCCAGAGCTGTGGTCAGCTATCAGTGGGGAAAGGGAGGCACTGCTGGGAAACTGCTAGTTCCTGGAGCGGAGGAGGAGGGGGAGTGGGGGACACACACAGCAAGCTGGAGTGTGGGAGGTGGGGGGGGATTAACTTCCCTCCTGAGTGAGGAGTGGGTCTGAGATAGACGGGCTGCAAATGCCAGCAGTCCAGGGCTTGGGAAGCGAGAGGCATCTCAGAGGTCAAGGTGTGCAGGAGACAGAAGGAGGCCACTCTTCCTGCCCAACTGATGGGGAGAGGGGCTTAAGCAACCATCCTAGGTCAATACAGTTTGTGAGGGACATGTTCCCTTCCCCTTCCTCCTGTCTCCAAGGAGCACTTAGCGACGACTTTTTCCAGGTAGAGGAGCCAGAGCCTTTCCAGTCAAGCTCTCACCCCACCTCTAAAGCTCCCGCCCATGCCCCCCACCCCCATTTCACCTGCTGCATGTCCACCAGATACTGTGCATCCCTTAGACCAGTGGTGCCCACCCAGTGAATTCCTCTCCCCCTCCCCCCTGCGACCCTCGCCACACACACACACACACACACACACACACACACACACAGCCCAGGGAACGTACTAAACGTTACGTTTGGTAACGTCTAAAGACATTTTGGGTTGTCAAAATGGGGTGGAGGGTTGGGCTCCTATCTAATGGGAAAAGCCAAGGACGCTGCTAAACATCCTATAATGCACGAGACAACTCCTTACAACAGACATCCGGCCTAAAATGTCAATAGTGCCTGGACTGTGAAGCAGCTTGAAGGCAGGACTATTCCTGTTTTGTTTACTCTATCTACCCAGTGTAGTCTGCATACCTATTGCACAGCCCAACACAGAGGAGGTGCTTGATAAGTATCTGTTGAATGAATAACAAATAATGAATGAATGACAACCTGCCTAATGTCTGAAGTTCAAAAATCCCCCAAGGTCATCCTATCCAGACTCAGGCACATTATTCCTAAGGTCAGATCTCCATCTGTTCTAGCCCAACCAGCCTCCAGCTTGATTTCTCTTCCAAATACCCCATCAGAGTGATGGGTACTGCCCCCATGCCCGAGAAGGCCTGCCCTGACCCGGGGGGCCAGAAAAGGTGTCCTCCTAGAATGCAGCAAAGAGAAAGTGAGGACTAGATTAGCATTAGAGATCATTTTAGCTCACCCTCTAGCCAATTTTATAGAGAGGAAACTGAAGCACACAGGGTGGAAGGGACCAGCAAGACCTTATCCTTGAACATCCAGAAAATTTTAAAAATAATTTCTTCATCTCTCTCCCTCCCTGTCCCTCTTTTTCTCTCTCCCACCTTATCTTGTCTTTTTGGCTCATTTTTTTTTTTTTCTGGCTTCTGCGATAGGCCTAACGTGTGTTAAATGGCTCTGGAAACAAATTTGAATGTGACACACCCTTGTCCTTGAAGAGCTCATGCTTTGTTGGAAATGACAGGTTCATAAACAATAATGATAATAGAGTTACTATCTGCCAGCACTGTGCTAGGTGCTTTGGATATATCATTTCTAATCAACACAAGAGTCCTTCAAGGTAGGTGGCGTTATCCATTTCAGACATGAGAAAACTAAGGCATAGAGAAGTTAAGTAGTTTGCCCAGAGTCGCACAGCTAAACGTGTAGGAGGCAATATTAAAACCCATGTGTTTTGGACTCTAAACCCCACATCCTAAATAGATGTACAATGGGATCCAGTACCAGGGGACAAGGCTTAGACCAGTTTATGGAAGGCCATGAACGCCAGATTTAAAAGTTTAGATCTTACCCTATAGGTGACAGGGAATTGGCATAAGGTTGTAAGTCAGGAAGTGACAAGGTTAGCAATTATGAGAACATCGCTCTCAGTGAAAATGGTGGGAAACCGAAGTCAGGAAGATCAATTAGGGGGCTGAAGTAAGAGTTCAGAGAAGAGAGAAGGATCTGAAGTAAAGGAATAGTAGTGGGAGAGGAGGAAGGGCAGGTCCACGATACGTTTAGAAGGCAAAATAAGCGGCACGTGGTCCTGCCTTTGAGAGGCAGCAAATAATGTCAATAAAAAAGATTCTGGAGTCAGACACGTCTGGGTCCAAGTCTGGTGAATGCACTTGCTGCTTGTACCGGGGGGCACTGAGGGTCTGGTGGGGTGGGAGCGGCGTTTGAGCACCCCGCAGGATGTCCAGCACAGAGCCAGACCTGCACTCCCCACATGCAGGCAGCGTCTTCATCCTCTGCTCCTAGCGCCTAGAGCAGCTCTGGCTGGATAATGACCCGCACACATGCCCAGATGCTAACCCCTGGAACCCATCAGTGTCACCTTATGTGGAAATGAGGTCTCTGCAGATGTTACTGTTAAGGATCTTGAGGGAGGAGTTTATCTGGATTCTGGGGGTGGGCCCGACATGCAGACATGCAGTCACATGCAGCCTTATAAAAGGGAGGCAGGGGCGCCTGGGTGGCTCAGCCGGTTAAGCGTCCTACTCTTGATCTCAACTCAGGTCTTGATCTCAGGGTTGTGAGTTCAAGCCCCGTGATGGGCTCCACACCCACTACTTGAAAAAAAAAAGAGGGGGGCAGAGGGAGACTGGACACACAGGAGGAGGCAGACACTGGAGTGATGAGGTCATAAGCCAAGGTGCAAAGCAGCCACCAGAAGCTGGGAGAGGCCAGAAACAGTTTCTCCTCTGGGCCCTCCACAGGGAGTGGGGACGTGTGAGCACCTTGTTTTTAGCCCAGTGAAATGGATTTCAGACTTGTGGCCTCCAGAACTGTGAGAGAACACATGTGTGGTGTTTGTGGTGACTCGCTACAGTGGCCGTAGTAACCGAGCCCGGAGCCTCCGTTATGCCCACTTTGGCTTCCAGCTTAGAGGATCTGGGCGCCCCCCACCCCACCCCACCCCCGCAATGTCTGTGTGTGCTCATCTCCCACCTCCCCTCCCCAGATTCCCACCCTCTGAGCTGCGTCTGGTGTGTCAGAGAGGAGGCCCCCCGCCCTCCGCCCATGAGCCTGCCTCTCCCTTCCTTCTCTGTCCTCCTGTCCTCTGCCTCTGCCTGGCTCTTTCTGTTTGTCTCCGCGTGTCTCCCCTCCGATGCCTGTGTTGTTCTGTTTCTGCTTGTCTCTTTCTGTCCCACCTGCCTCCTTTCTGCTCTCTCCCTCCCCACTGTTTCCCTCTCTCTCTCTCTGACTCTCTCCCTTTGCCGTTCGCTTCCTATTCTTCTTTCTCTCCGCTCCTCGCTCTGTTTCTCTCCACTTTTCAAGTTTCTCTCCACTTTTCGGGTTCGAGTCGCTCCCAGCCCCTCTGATGATCTTCCTGATCTTTCTGCCCCATCCTGATGCGTTTCTCTTCATATCCTCCTGGCTCTTTGCATCGCTCTCTGTTTTGGCCTCCGCCCGTCTCTCTGTCTCTTCCTCCCTTCTGCTGTGTCTCCGTGTCCTCCCTCTCTCTGCTTCCCTCTCTCCCACATTCACAGGCCTCCCACCTCCAGGGTTTCTCAGGCTCCACCTGCCTTTGGGAAGGACTCTGCCATAACATCTACAGCCCCCATGCTGCCCTTCAGAGCAGGACTCGTCTGTTTAGTCATGCCCTGGTCCCACACCATGGGAGGATGGGTGCCAGAGGCAGGGACAAAAGCTATTTCACTGTCGCATTGTTCTTCTGGCCTTACCGAGAGGCTCCTCAACAGGTGCATCTTCACATTCCGGCAGCGCAGTCAGCCTCGCCAAGGAGAAATCACTTTTCCTTGGCCTATGCTCTGCAGAATTAATCTTTCCCCTTTAATGATGATCATCTGTGGCTGGCAGGGGCAGGAATATGAGCAGAGAAAGAATTCTAGAAAGAATTTTCGGGGGTTTCAAAACAGGGAGAAAGTAGGAGTTAAATTTTCTTATTTGGAAGCAGGATGATAGCAGGGAAAGATCTTCATGAGGGCTGGGACTGTGTTTTTCTCTTCCCCGTGTCCCACCTCCTGGAATAGCATCTGGAATGTAAAAGACAATAAATATATGAGTGAATGAATGAATGAATGGGCTTCAATCCTCGTTGCATCAGTTCTCACTGTGCCTCACTGGACCAGTCACCCTTAAGTTGTCATCTGCGAAACAGGGCTGGTAATCAGACCTGCCCGCAGCACACAACCGTGAGGGCAGTGGAAGTGAAGTATGGGATCTGGTGAGTGGGGCTGGACCTCAGCTCTCTTCAGGGCAGGCCAGGCCAGGTGGGCTCCTGGGTGCTTCTGGAAGAGCTTCAGGGAGTGAGAAGTGTGGGGCTGGCTGCAGAGAGCGGGGGGCAAGGAGCAGGATGGGGAAGGGAGGCCATCGGCCGGGCAGGAGGCTGTGCGTGAGAGGCGTTGTGTCTGGGACTACTCGGGGAGTGGGGAGGACCTTCCTCAGGAAGCCGCCACGTGCCAAGGAGGTGTATCTGACTCCCATCAGGGGGACCTCATCCCTGAGGTTAACTATTATCTCTAGTAGTGGGATTGGGCTGGACTTAGCAAGAGCCCAGTAATGAAATGGCTGGTCAGGGCTTGTGTTTCCGATGAGGAGGATCCTCATCCTTGGTGCTGGCCTGCTCCAAGCACGCTCAAACCCCACCTCTCCCCCAAGGCCTCCTTGACCACTCTACTTACTGCTATAATGTGTCCCTGTCCCCAGCACTCTCCTTACACTGTTCTTTATCTTTACTTCATAGCACTTACCACTTCCAGTTTCTGGCATTCTCGGTAACTTACGTGTTAGATTGACAGTTTGTCTCCCATAACTAGAACAGAAGCTCCATGACGCCAGGGATCTTGGTGAGTTTTGTTTGCTGGGTATCCCAAGTGCCTAAAACGACTCAGCACATAGTAGGTTCTCAGTGAATATTTGTTGAATGAAAGAATGGGGATGGGATTTTTCATAAGCTTATTGTATTGAACACACCATGTTAGCGCTGGAAAGGACCTGAGAGACTATACTTTTTACCCACAGAGAAGGAAGGACCAGAGAAGGGAAATGGCCGAGGTCACACGGCAAGTTACTGATTGAAACCAGGTTGGTCTCTTGAATTCCCACTTAGGTGCTTATTCAGTACACCAGATCTCAGGCCCTGAGATAGGAGAACAGAGGGTCCTGCAGTTACTGCCACTCTCCGAGAGACCTTGGGATGCTCAAGAATGGGTCTTCTCTGAGAGCAGGAGCAAGAGATGGAGAGCTGTTTAGAGTGGAACATACCATACAGTGGAACATACCAGCAAGATTTGCGGCATGAGCAATCCCAAAGGGCCGGTAGTTCAGAAACCATTTCCGTGATCTGATCTGATTCTTTCCCTATTTCTGACTTAGGACCTAGATGCTAGTGTCTCATCGGCATCTCCACCTCAGAATGAACTAGTCTCTCCCCTGACCCTTCTGCATTCCCAAGCATGGCACCCCATCCACCCAGCTGCTGAGGCTAAATACGAGGGAGGTTGCCCTTCATTCCTTCCTCTCCTCAGACCCCATGGCCAACCTGCCAGTTCCTCCCCCAAGATATAACTTTCCATCTCTACTGCCTCTGTCCTGGTCCGGACCCTCCTCACCCCCACCCCCCACCCCCTGCCTCCATCTCTCCCCTGGACCCCTGCAGTAGCCTCCTGGCTGATCTGTCTGCTTCTACTCTTGCTTCCTTATTTTTAGCACAGCAGTGACCTTTTAAAATTATAAATCAGACCGTCTCATTTTCCTGCTTAAAATTCTTCAGCAGCTTCCCATTCACTTAGAAAATCCAGACTCCTTCAGGTGACCCAGAATAAGGCTCCATGTGATCTCCCTCTTGCCTGTCCCTCCACACCAGCCCTCTTTTTTTTTTTTTTTTTTTTTGGCTCATTCTGAAACTTGCTTTGCTGCATCATATTCTTTTTTTTTCCTTTTTTATTGTTATGTTAATCACCATATATTACATAATTTGTTTTGGTGTACTGTTCCATGATTCATTGTTTGTTCATAACACCCAGTGCTCCATGCAGAATGTGCCCTCCTCAATACCCATCACCAAGCTAACCCATCCCCCCACCCCCCTCCCCTCCAGAAACCTCAGTTTGTTTTTCAGAGTCCATCATCTCTCCTGGTTCGTCTCCCCCTCTGACTTACTCCCCTTCATTCTTCCTCTCCTGCTATCTTCTTCTTTTTCTTTTTTCTTAAAATATGTTGCGTTATTTGTTTCAGAAGTACAGATCTGTGATTCAACAGTCTTACACAATTCACAGCGCTCACCGTAGCACATACCCTCCCCAATGTCCATCACCCAGCCACCCCATCCCTCCCACCCCGACCACTCCAGCAACCCTCAGTTTGTTCCTGAGATTAAGAATTCCTCATATCAGTGAGGTCATATGATACATGTCTTTCTCTGATTGACTTATTTCACTCAGCATAACACCCTCCAGTTCCATCCACGTCGTTGCAAATGGCAAGATCTCATTCCTTTTGATGGCTGCATAATATTCCACTGTGTATATATACCACATCTTCTTCATCCATTCATCTGTCGATGGACGTCTTACCAGCCCTCTTTCTGACCCTCTCTCCCGCCCAAGGACCCTTCCCCCCACCCTTCCTTTTTCATAGGTGCTGCCTGCCCTGGTCCCCTCTCCTCAGGGAGGCCTGCCCACATCCCCTATCTGAAGCAGCACCCCCATCACTCTCTCCCACGGATCTTGTGCATTTTCCGTCCTACACTAGTATAATCACAATTATATATTCATGTGGGTTTTTATTGCTTTGTTATCTGTCTCCACTTCTAGACTTAAGAACCATTGTCTTGGTTGTGTTTTTTGTTTTGTTTTGTTTTGTTATTTATTAACTTTTTTACCACAGTATACCCTGAGACTTTCAGGGAGCTTGAACATAGCAGATGACCAACAAATATATATTGAGTGGACAAGGGATGACTACAACCATAGATACATCAAATTTTTTTATTGCCTACAAAAGTTTAAATTCCTCAGTTTGGCATTCAAAGCCTTCATTGATCTGCCTGCACCCTACCCGTGCAGCCCCAACTTTCACTCTACCCTGAGGTGGCCTGGGCTCATGGCCCTTCTCTGTCTCATTTATGGCCCAGGGTCATGTGTCCCCGCCGAACTTGCACTGATACCACCTCTCTTCCTCCCCATCGCTATTGGTCCTTGACCTTCAAATCTTTGTTGTACATCCACTTGCATGAAGCCTTTCACAATTTCCCCAGTAGGACCTCCTGCACATCCACAGAGTTTAGCGTTTGCATGTATGATCACAGTCCAAAGAGGAGAAACCATATGCACAGTGGTAAAAGACACTCAGGTTCACATGCTACCTCTATCACTTTCAAGCCACGGGACTCCAGGTGATTTATGCAAATCGTCCTTCTTACAGTTTCCTCTTCTGCAGAGTATATGTAGGATTGTCCTTCGCCCTCACAGGGCTGTGGTGGGGATTGGCGAGAGTAACTACACTGTTCGGTGCTCAGGATAAGGAGTTGCTTTTGTGAAGGTAATAGTGCAGCCTGTTGGGTGACATAGTTGGGACATGCTAGTTTCCTCCTCTAGACTGTCAACTGTACTTGTCTGATTTCTCTGTCTCTAATCCCAATCCCTCTCACCGTGCCTCCCGGTATACAGATGGGAGGAGCCCAGTGAATGATTGAATGAACGAACGAACGAGTGAGTAAATGAATGAATGAATGAGTGAGAGTGAACAGCACATGTCCAAACCCTCCCTACCTGTTGAAAGATCCCAGGAAGTACTAGGGCTCCTGACACCCGCCCTTTTGTTCAAACAGCTCTGAGCAGAAGTGGCCAAATCAGTCTGGGTTTCACCCCATCCCGGCCAAGCTCCCTTGCTTCTCTGATTCGGGAGTCCTGATCCCACCTGCTGTCTGTTCCTGCCCTCTGCGAGAAACAGATCAGTGAGCCCCGTAAGAATATGTGGAAGAGGAACACTGCACCAAAAACTAATGATGTAATATATGGTGATTAACATAACAATAAAAAATTTAAAAAAAATTAATTAAAGATGCAAAACGGGACAACAACAACAACAACAACAACAAAAAGAATATGTGGAAGATGACATTTCCAGCTTACAGGCCGTTCGGAGATGGTTGTTGGCAATGCAAAGTTGGGAGCTCTCACCGCAGTGCTCCTCTCTCCGTTCAGCAACATATTGGAAAGGGTTCCAGCTAGTTATTGCCTTCTCCTTGCCTGCCCCCTAAGTCCTTGTCCAAAGACAGCTGGTTTCCATTGAAAATGTTCAGTCTCTCCCCTCCCCTGCCCATGTCGTTTCTCGACTCACACAGGCCCCTGTAGCCTGGGGAGAGCCCCCCCGCAAGGTTTGAGAAATCCCTGACATGATCGGAGAGGGAAAAAGGGTGTCCCAGACAACTCCCACCTTTAAAACACGGTCTTTCAAGCAGAGCTCGTCTAAAACAATCAGCACCTGAGCGGAGTGGCGGGGGGGGGGGGGGGGGTACATTTTACTGGAGAAGCCTGACTCCTCCTTGCAAAGCTGGAGTATTGCTGACAAGGATTTCTTCGAGGGTGGCTTCGAGTCTGGCTGTCGCTGCCGGCCGGGGAGGACCGGCTCAGGCTTCCCTGGTCCCTGACTCCTGCACTTATCTCATCAGCACCCACACACCACCGCAGCACGAGCCCATGAGGCAGGCGTTATTATTGACATTTCACAGGTGCGGGACCAGGCTCCGAGATGGAGTGGCCTCCGCGAGACTGTGCTGGTGCTCGCCTGCTACCTCACACACCTACCCCCGACGGGGCCTTTAAAACAGTAGCTCTTCTCTCGTGCCTTCCGTGGGTCTGAATTTGGGGAGGGCCCTGCCGAGTGGTCCTGGCTTGGAGGCTTTGATGCTGTGGCTGGAGCGGGAAGAGCGGCGGGAAGAGTAGCGTGCCTGGCGAGAGTCTCTCTTTCCTCACGTCTCCACCTAGTGGCGGGGCCTCCCCCTGCAGCCCCTCCGCGGGCTCGCCTGCGCCTCCTCCCGGCATGGCGGCCTCAGGGCAGCCAGGCTGCGTGCGTGGAGGTGCAGGACCCCAGCTGGAGTATTCTAGCAAGTGAAGGGCAAGTGACAACTCCTTTGCTGACATCGCCTCGGAAGTCCCACAGTGTCACTCCAACCACCTTCTGCTATTCTTGTAGTTACAAGTGAGTCACAAGCCCACCCAGATTTAGAGAGGAGATACGGACCACACCTCTCCATAGGATGGTCAAGGTCATGTCATAGAATAACATGGGAGACATTGTTGCAGACATTTTTGGAACTTCCAGCATGCGGTACACAAAATGTGGCCGGGCCAGGATTTGGATTCAATACATCTGATTCCAAAACTTCTGTTATGCCTTTTTAGCCAGTCCGTAGGGACCTGTCCTTACCCCTGCGGCCCGTCCCTCGTACCGTCCGCACGCACAGGGGCGGTGCGGTCTCCCTAAGCTGACTGGAGCCTGGCTGGGTGAAAGCAGCAGACCAGGGACTACTGGTCAGAGAGGCCATGCCCAAGGCCAGCCTGTGAACTTCTTAAAGAGGAGGACAGAGAAGGTCGGTCACATCCGGAAGAAGAAAGCAGGTGGCAGCCCCAGAGCACAGTGAGCCTGCGGCACATCTCACTGTCATAAACAACTTGTCTGGTGTTTTTCCTTCTCCCACCAGGCCCTGGCCTGGGATGACTCAGCCCTTGACAGAAAAGGTGCCTTCGCATTGAGAAACATTCACTGGTCTGGAGTCAGACATTCCTGAATCGGAGTCCTGGTTCTACCACCGCCTGTTAGGCAGCCTGGGATAAGTTCCTTAACCTCCCTGGACAAAAGGGAGATTAAAATGCCTTCCTTCCTGGACTGTTTAAAATTTTTATGTAAGCAAAGTACCGGTGCCATGCCAGGAACATAGTAGGTGCTCCATAAATGCTCATTTTCCTGTCCTGGGCCATGTCCAACCACAGCTTGAGGGCTGTCTTGAAGACAGTGGTGAAAACTCCTTTGACCATTCTGCAAACTCGAGTCCAGCTCCGTGACCCTGGAAGGAGCGGTGGCTGAGACCTCTCCCGTGATGTGACAATGAAACTGAGGTGTCCTGGGACGGAGAAGACGTCAACCCTGTAAGGCACCAGGAGGGAGGAAGCATGGCCTGGGAAGATGAGAGGGTGTGGGTGAAGGCCTGGAGGCAAAAGAAGTTCAGTTGCTGGAGCATGAAGGCCAAGGGCGGTGCAAAGGGGGAGGCCACAAGCACAAAACTAAGAAAATAAGCAGGGCCCCAGCAGTGAAGGACCTTGTAAATCAAGTTCCAAAACTTGAACTTTAAAGGCAACTGGGAGCCACTTGGGAGTTTTCCTCTGTTGGACGCAGTGGTTAGCTCTGCATTCTATAGCATCCCCTTCGACTACATTGTAGGAAATGGAGTCGAGGCAAGAAAACCTGCGGCAGGGAGGCCCATTCGGACAGGATGACAGTAATCCAGGGGAAAGATGATGCTGGCCTTTTCTAGGGGGACAGCAGGGGACTGGAGAGAGGTGGACAAACTCAAGAATGAGGAGGTTCCATGACAGTGACAGTTTGGATGTTCAGAGCTGAGGGATATGAGAGAAGAGATAAGTGCTTTAAATGGAGTCAATTTAGAAGTCATGGAAGTGTGGGGCTGGAGCACCGATCACAGCCCTGGGGAGAGGAGTATCATGGAAGGCTTTGCTAAAGGGGTCTCACCTAACTGGAAAATTGATGAGCAAAAATTAGCCAAGGAAGGTGGGGAGGTACTTCAGGCAGAGGAAATAGCTCATGTGAAGGCTCAGAGATGTCAGCTATAATGCACAGAGCAGGTACTCTGTGTTGTTGAATAGATGATTGGTCTGCCAATTCATACTAAAGTGTTAATGGTTGATATAGAACTGGCCCTTTCTCCTTCCCTGAAGAGTTGGTACTTTAACAGGTCACGAATCCTTGCCCTAAGGATTCATGATCGGTAGATTTCAAGGTGGAAAAGGGACACTGTTTAGGGTGAAAGGGTTTTACCTTTGCCCCCTCCCTCATCCGAGGTTACTAAAGTCGATGACTGATCCTTAAGGGTCAAACAGACCCTGGTCTACACACAACAAAGGGTCTCTTGCCCTTGGGTCTTGCTTATCTGCCTCCACCCTGAGCTACCTGAAGCCAGATCGTGGAAGCCCAGTGATTCCCCAAGGGCCGCAGTATATTCTAGAAGCTGTGAACATAGCTTTGAGGTTAAGAATACCTAGACCCATATCCTGGTTCCTCTCCTTCCTAGTCCTGTGACCCTGGGAAAATTATTTAGCTTCTCTGTACCTTTTCCTCATCTGTAAAATGAGGAAAATAATAGTATCTAAAATTCTGTGAAAATCAAAAAGGACAGGACCTACGAAAAGTTTAGAAGGGTGAGTGGTGTCACTGCCTCTGTTACTGCTGTCATTATTACTAGTCCTCTTTTCGCTCTGTCACCGTCTCCTTCCAAAGTTGCTCCTTGACGCACATGCTTGCAGATATGAAGCTGGGAAGGAACGTGGCGAGAACGTTTTTGGATTATTATCGGCTGAACCCCCTGGTCGAGAAAGTGGCAATTCCCATGCCGAGGCTGCGGTAAGTGACAGGGCAGAACTGTATGGCCGGGGTCCTACTGAACTGGCTTTGTGTTCAAGGGCAGCTTCCCTCGGCTTCTCTCTGGCCCTCAGTTTCACGTCTGTGGCGGGGGGGAGATAATCCCTGCCCTGCCCCCCAGCATATGGGGCAGAAGAGCTCAACAACATGTTTTCTGAGTATAAAGTATCATCACAGCATCAGACAGTGTGGGGGTGGCCACATTTCTGGGTCTCCCATAGGAGTCCACGGGGATGGGAGATGCTGAGGGGCTGAGTGCCGTCCAGGTTAGTCTGGGTGTCTCCATACACTACTTCATCTGGCAGCTCATCCTCTAGGATTCCTACTTCATCTAGGCTCATAAGGTCTCTGATCCCTCCGTTTTCTCATCTGTCCAGTGGGGACAATGGCACTCACCTAGAAAGTTATTATGAGATGCGTGTTAAAGCACCCTGCACGTTTTTAGGCCTACATGTATCCCTTTAAGGCGTGAGAGTCCCCTTCCCTCAAGACGTGAAGGTTCAGGGCTGGGGAGGACACAGCCCTAAGAAATTTCACATCAGGTCTTCTGCCGGAGTCAGCTTTTTGGGCCACTGAAGAGAGAAGGTCAGGGGATGAGTATCCTTTCGGAGGGCAAGACCACAGACCAAAGTGCTGGGCATTCCCATGCCTCCTGGAAGTAAGCCTGGTGAGCATTTGGACAGTGATATCCAATGGCATCTGGAACGGGCTGGCCCTGCCCTACATCTTGGCCTCATTTCCTACTCTCTAGTGATCCAGCCTCCGTAAAGGACGTAATGATGTCCAACTTCCTTTTTCTGCCACACCATTCTTCCCACTGACCTTGCCCATGACCTTGCCCATGTGCTTTGCTACCTCAGGGCCTTTGCACTAACGCACCTTCCTCCATACCCCGTAATTAACAAAAACACTATTAATCACTGTTATTTATTGAGCAAAGTACTTTTTGTACATGATCTTATTTATTCCTCATAGATATTATACTCCCCATATTACAAATGAGGTAAAGGAAGCTCAGGAATGTGAAGAGAATTGCCTGTCAAAGAGATTTTGGCAGAGGTAGGATTTGATCCTAAGACTGTTTTATTCCAAAGCTAGACTGAAGTCCAGCTAAGCTCCACCTTAAGCAGGAAGCCTTTCTCACTATCAGTGTGGGTTCAAATTCTGTCTCAGGCTCATGTTAACTGTGGCATCTTGGGCAAGTTTCGTGGCCTCTTGAAACCTTTCTTTACCTGCCTATAAAGTGGGTGTAATAACTAAAATCTCTAGAGATTTTAAAGATTGGATACAAGTTTGGTATAGTGCCTGGCAGTCAGTAGGTGCTCAATAACATTTCCATCTCCTTTGGTTTCTGGGTTGCAATCCCAGATTTCCAGCCAGCTCATTGTGGCCTGGGGCAAGTCCCTGGACTTCTCCGGTTGGGCTGAATGATCTCTCAGGGCCATGTTCCACCATGCTGTGAGGGCCACATCTCCACAGAGTCTACAAAACAATGTATTCTGACTCATACTCTGTCTCAGATTGTTCACCAATCATGTGGGGTCTTTGTGCCCACCCCTCATTCCCGGTGGATTAAAAACACCTTCAAGGAGGATCATGTTTGTTACTCCTCTGTGCTCCCCAAGTGCCTAGACTGTACTGAGCATGCATACGTGTCTTCCTTCCTTTCTTCCTCCCTTCCTGCCTCCCTTCTTCCTTCCTTCCTTCCTTCCTTCCTTCCTTCCTTCCTTCCTTCCTTCCTTCCTTCCTTCCTTCCTCCACTTAGGAAAACCAGCACTTTAAGCCAGTCCCCTGGGGCGAGGGAGGTGCTCCTGCTTAGTGAGTAGGGCATTACCCTGCCTTTGAGGAGCTCACCTCTAGAGGAAAGTGCTCAGTTCAGTCTTAGAAGTCATTCTTGATTGGTTAAAGTTCTTAAAAATTTAAAGCTCTATAACGTTCAAAAGAATTCTTAGAATCTCATTTACAAGTTAATTTGGGGATTGTCTCTCAGGTCCTCTGTCAACCTGAATAAAATGATCTTGATCCTTTAGACTTTTTCCTGGCTTGTTGCACTATCAGAGAAATGGTGCCAACACTCAGGGAGACCAGCAATGGCTCAGGCCCCTCTTCCCGACACAGATGAGGAAGTCGAGGCCCAGGGAGCACACAGCACTGGCCACGGCCAGGACTAGAGCCCAAGCCCCACAATCCCCAGCCTGCTTTTCTCCACATGAGTTAGCAGAGTTCCTCCAAATGGACAGGAGGCAGGAAACTGAAACCAGGCGGGAGGCTGCAGGGAGCTCTCAGGGCCCCCAGTGCAACTGTTCATGGGGCTTCATTGCTCAAAACTTTGGAGGCCTCTTTAGAAAAGAGCTGGAGAGCTCCTTCCTCAAAGTGCACAGCCTTGAGGACTTGAGGTAAATGCACCCACCCTTAAATTAAGAAAAACCAAACAAACTCCCTCTCCATGCCCACACCTCTGTCTCAGCCAACTATGAATATCACTTAGCTCTCAGTTGTCAGCAACTCTTGAAAAATGAATTCCCAGGAGGACGCAAGGCTCTGATTTAGGACTTGAATATGTCCCCTTTGTTTGTATTATTTTCCACCCAAGCATCAAATAATATAAGTGAAAGAGTAGTTCTGGTTTTAAAGGAAAATTACATGTTTGGGCTCAAAATTAATCTTTGTTTTCTCTCATCTTTGTGGATAATTATAATCTGTCAGTTTCCACTCAGGTGCTGGTGGGAGCCTGTTGGGGGCCAGGCTGCCCTTCAGAGAGGGTCCCTGGGGAGGGCCAGGAGGACCAGCAATGTGGGCCCAAGAGCATAGGTTCAGGGATGTGGAGTTGATGACCAAAGCCGAGACCCCACACTTACCTGGTTCACAGTGACGCCACAGGGCTAAAGTTCAAAAGATCCCATCAAGGTAGATGAAAATTAGGAAAAATGAACAGGCCAGGTGAGCCTTTATGGGAAGATAGAGCATGAGCATGGAAGGTGGGCTGGTCTCTGAGTGTGAAGTGGGCTCGGGCTCAGCGACAGGCTGGGAGGGCGGGCTCCACGGTAGGGTTGTGATGTGTGTGTTGGAGGATGGGAATGATCATCTCCTCAACACACTGGAGCCCACCATGTGCCAGGCCATGCACTGGGTGCTGGGGGACATAGAGAGCCCCTGCCCATCAGGAGCCCAGGACACAGAGGAGAAAGGCATGTACACATGCAAAGATGATAAACAATACCAAACAACGTATGAACGTGCTCAGCTACATATCAGATTATACTCTCTCTCAAAAACCTTCCATGGCTCCCCATTACCTTCAGGGTAATGTTCCAGTTCCTTTTCCTGGTATTCAAAGCTCTGACCTACATCTTGAACTTCATTTCCCAGCATACCTCTTCCCCTGTGAGCACCCTCTCCACCCCATCTGCTTTCTACCACTTTACACCTTATGCTTCAGACTAAACAAGTCAACTATTTTCATGCCTCTATGTCTTTGTTCATCTTTTTTTTCTCTCCCTGGAATGTTCTCCTATTTTGTCTCTAGGTGGTGAATTCCTACATACTTTTCAAAGCTGGGTCTAAACATCTCACACCTCTCTGCTTCACTATCTCTGTTCTCCACCTGAGATAGAGCTACTTCCTCTCTGCCCGATTCCTAACTGCATTTTGCACACACCTGTAGCATTGTATGTCCCATAGAGTGTTGTCATGGCATCTTTGCACATCTGGCTTCTCCACTAGACAGGGTTCCTCCTTAAGGAGCTATCTTGGGTCACTCCTGGATCTTTAGTGCACAATGCACAGCCTAGCAGGGAGTATATCCTAAAAAAGTCCTGAATGTATGAATTATGGAATGGTAGAAATGAAGAAGCCCCTAAGAATTCTTGACTTCAACCCTTTCATGTTTTAGAAAAGAAAAGTGAGACCCAACCAGAAATTCCCCTCCCACACCACCTGGCCAGCATTTGGCAGCCAGCAGGGGTATCCCAAGAAGGCTTCAGGGAGGAAGTGGCATTTGAACTTGGTTTTAAAGGACAGGCAGAACTTAGATGGATGAAACAGAAAAAGGAGAGAAGGTATCCCATGTTGGGGGTAGGGTGGAAGGCAGGAGGCAGGGCCTGAAAAGACAGTCCGAGGCAATGACAAGACTAGAGCAATGGAGACAGTAAGGACAAGACCAAAAGTTCATTTCTATTCCTCAGTCGCTCCTCAAGCACCTACGTCAGGCCTGAGCTTTGCTTGGGAATTACAGAGAAAAATCAGATGTGTTACACTCACATTCTCGTGAGAAAAACAGACAAAGAGCTACCTAGAAAATGGTTTACTGAGGGCAAGGTACAAAGTACTGTGGAGATCCTGAGAAGGGAGAAGCTTATTTTCTGGGAAGTCTGCTTCCCACGTGAGCCTGGAGAGGTGGGGGAAGGCATGGGAAGAGGAACACAGACCCCAGATGTACGGGATATTTGCCTTCCAGTGCCTTCTCTCTCTTTGCCCCCATCTTGGTTACAGAGGCTCTTTGCCAATCAGTCTACACATTCACACGTGCCCCTGGCCACTGCACACCTTCTGCCATGGCCCCATCTACCTAGGACTGTCCCCACCCGTGCTTGTACCTGAACTTGCCCCTCTAGGGGAAGTACGCCTTCCTTTACTCCCATGAAACCATAGCCATCTGATTTCCCACGCTCCCTTTGGGTGTTAAGAACCCACCCCTTGACATATGAATAGCATCCTGTAATTTGCAAAGCTCACCCCCAACCCCCACTTAGCAGAGCTGACGAGGCAGGAAGGACATAGGCTCTTGTGTGCTCTAGGCTGTCTGTGGGTACCGAGGTCTAGATGTATGTCACCCATGCTAGACAGCCTTGCCATGTTAGCCAGGTCCCTCAGCGATGGTGACATGTCGGGCAGTGAGGCCTATTGGTGGGGGAGATAGGTTAGGGCAAGGCGTCCCGTTTATGTGCCGCCACCTGTTACATTTTTACCTTATTCATGACTCATCAACAGTGAAGGAAAATGGGTACTCCAAGGTCAGAGCACAATGGGCTACAAGAAGTTGCTTCTTCAGTCCTAATTCAAAAAGTACAAGAGAGATTCCATATTTATGGTGTTTGCCACTTTCTATAGTGCTTTGTAATTCTTCATTATTTTGTGTAGTCATTTTGTGCAACTGTCTCCTCTACTAAACTGTAAGCAGCCTGAGGACAGCATCAATGTCTGACTCATCTTTGTCATGTCCAGAGACCATGGAACCCTCTAGCACCACGCCTTTGTAAGTTACAGCAGGAAAGGGAAGACATTAAGTGCATTTACTCATGTTATTTCATTTAACCTCACAACACCCCTGTAAGATTGGAATATTTTATCCCCATTTTACAAATAAAGCCCAGAAAAGTTAAATAACTTTCCCAAGATCACACCCCTCAGACATAGCCAAACTGGGAATTCAGGTGAGTTCTTTCTGGCTCTAAAGCCTACTCTTTCCACCGCAAATGAATCTTAGTCAATCACGTGAATGAATGGCACATCAACTTATCAGTCAACAACATAACAAACAAGGCCCTGTATGAGGGAAAATGCAAAAATGGATAAAACTTGGTCCCTGTCCACAAGGAGCTCATAGTCTAGTGTGTGAGCCAAACAGACAGAAGGCAATTACTGAAGAGTAGTGTTAAGGGCATGGCATTGGGTGCTGGGTGCTGGGACTCAGAGATGAGCCAGACATACCTCTGCCTTCCAAGATCACCCAAGCTCGTGGCAGAGACAGACCCACTATGAAATGCCATACTTAGGCTACTCTGAGGAATATAAGGGCGACTCTGGAGCCCAGGATGGTTATGAAGAGGATGAGGTCCCAGGCTCACCCAGGATATAGGTCTTCTATGTGTCCACCCCCATCCCATTGTGAATTGGAGAGGATGGGTGAGAATCAAGATGGACGCGTGGAACATTTGGAGCTGTAGTCTTCTCCAGAACCAGAATGATACAGAGTATCCAGCCATCCATCTAGCAGGCATTCATTGAGCCACGATGCCTGCTTTGAACCAGGCCCCCGGTTGGGTTCCTGGGACACAGAGAAAAGGAAGACAAGACCACTGCTCCTGGGCTGTCGTAGTCCAGGGGGGGAGAGAGACATGCACAGGAATGATTTCAATCCGGTGTGTATATGTGCTGTCTTTCTTCTCTCTTTCTGTTATCTCCCCTTTACAGGAAAGAAAAGCCCCCTCCCTACAAGCACCCACTCCTGCGGGGCCCAGCCAGGAACCACCCCAACGGCAAAGGGGACAAGAAGAGCTCCGTGAACCACAAAGACCCTTCAAACTCTTTTTAAGGACATGGAGTCCAGGAGGTCTTGTGGAGGCAGGAGCATGCGTTTTCTGCTGGGGCATGAAATTAATCACCCTTCTCTAGTTTCCAAGTTAAAGGGTGTGGAATAATGAATAAGCTAGCGAAGGGGAAGGAAAAATGAGAAACCTCACTGTCAATTTTCCCTTTTACCAATGGAAAATCAATTGTGGGACTTCAGCTTAAGGCTCAGGAACAAAATAGGAGGCTCAAACCAAGTGAGTACAGATGCTATTTTCCCCAGCACAGAGATCCTCACAGCAAGAGGAAAAGCTACACGTCCCTTTTGAGAGGTTTGACACATCTCAGGTCAGTGCTTCCGAAGCCCCGTTACCTTTTAAAGTTGTATACCTACCACAGGTGGTTACCTTCTAGACCAGGTGAAGCCCCGTTACCTTTTAACGTTGTATACCTACCACAGGTGGTTACCGTCTAGACCAGGTGATGGTTGTTCACGGTTTTAGAAAGGCCCCGTCCATACCTCCTGATCCAAAACACCATCAGTGACTCCTACAACCCAAAGACAAATATGCCGTTGGGAACTGTAGGACAGAGTTGTTGAAATCACAGGGGTCCGAGGCATTTTGTCGTGGTGTCTCTGAGCTGCGTGCATTCCCCAGTGACCTGGGTGCTTGAACTGAAACCGTATTGGTCACTCATTCCAAGAGGTCCGTCATGGTTCAGATCTCCAGATCCTGGTGCCAGGGACCAAACCTGGCCCCTGAAGAGGTGGGTATGGATACTCTGCAATAGGGGAAGGATGACTGCCAGGTGAGGGAGATGCAGAAGACAGGAGAATGCCTCCCCCCACCCCAGGCAGGGGGCTGATAAAATAAAACAGCCGCAGTGGGGCTAAATATTGTGCATTTTTCTAAAGAGTAAAGTGCCTTTGTATGATGAATGGGTCCAGAGGAGTCTGCTCCCTTCCTTTCCGTGAAGCGGGCAGGCTGAGTCACCATGACAGCCTGCTAATTAAAATGACCTCCCGGAAATGAGGATTCGGAGATCGGGAGAGGAAGGAAGGCTCAGGGGAGATAGGGGCCTTTAGCAGAAAGCTCCAGTTAAGCATTCTTTTGCGTTGGGATGGGGGATTTTTGAAGTTTGTTGCAAAAACTGAGAGCAAAGCTTGTTCTCCCTTTGCTTATTGGTTTTCAGAAATGATAACAAAGAACCATATGTTAGTTGGCTACAAATGTTGTGTTGTATATATAGCTTCTCCTCTGGGTTCTTTTCGCCCAGAGGAACACAAATAAAGTGGTTTATGCATCTCTTCTGTTCCTCTGAACGTTCTTGGCACCCGTCCCTTTAGGTCTTCCACTTCCACAGGAACCAACCAGCCAACCCAAATTTGGTTTGACTCGCACTTCACTGTCAGGGACTCTGCCATCAGGGATAAGGAAGAACAGTCAAGACTTGACTTGCCCGCAGTTCCTGTGTCAGAGTCCTGGGGAGCTGAGCTGAGTGCAACGTGAGCCAAGAGCATGGCAGGTCTTTCAGAAATGATAGCATCTCTTGAGACAGCGTGAACAGAGGTGGACTGCATAAATCAGGCACGGTGGCAGTCCAGGTCTATTTTCCCTGATCAGACCATTCCCATAATGTTGGGCCCCACTTTGTAAAAACTGCATTGATTGATTGGATCACAGTCTCACAAGCCCCAGGTATGCGAGCGGTTTGAAACCAAGAACTTGGAGCCAGGTACCTCTGGCTTCTAACTCTGCATTCGGACCCTGGTTCTGTCTTTTAAGATCTGTGTGATCTTGGGCAAGTTATTTAACCTGTCTGAATCTCAGTTCCCTCCCCTGTAAGGTGGTGATAGTGATACCTGCCTCATTACAGTTGTTATGTAGGTCTGGGAAATGTCAGCAAGGGTGCTCAGGAAGAGTGAGCTGTGTTATTTGGGATGTGACCAACATGGTGAAGTGTCTGCAAATCATTTCCCATTGGAAATGGGTGAGGAGATGAGCTGTTTATGAAAAATAAGAGGGAGTGGGGGTAGGAAAGTGAGATCACAATCTCTAAAAAAGTGGGAAGAACATCTTGGACATTCTTTTTGTCCAGAAGAAGAAACCCTGTTCTGTGTTGCCAAAGGTAAGAACCAAAGCCAATGGTGTAGTTTCAATAAGATGGATTTCAGCTCAAAAAATGAGGAAAACTTTCTGGTGAATAGAGTTGCCAGCCATCGGATGGGCTTCCTGGGGAGAGAGTGAGCTCCCCATCACCAGATGTATGCAAATATTCAGAATGAACATCTGTCATGGGGGAAATGGAAGGGGTTCCTTCTCTAGGGGGATGCTGGATGCTCTGTGGCATCACCTACTGGTCTGTAACTCTGGAGAGGAATGGCATGAGGCAGGTGGTTACATTCCTGATGTCAAAGAATGGAATTTACAGTATAAAAAGTATCATTGAATGCTAAACAAATGACATTAAATGTCTCTGAATTACAGCATACGGACCCTGCTAACATTTAGAATTCCTTAAGAAGGAAAAATGCATGGCTATAAGGCAGACTGTAGGATGTGTTGGCAATAGGACCACCTGCTTCTTTCAATTGGCGGAGCAGAGAGGAAAGGGCTACCCAAGAGACCAGGGGTTGCCAGTGGACCTCCCTGGGACCTTGGCCTGCTCAGCAACTCCCTAGCTTTCTTGGACCAGGTTCTACCTGTGGTCTCCAGTTAGAGAGGAAGGTTTTCGGCAAGGAGATGGAAGACAGCAGCAATCTGGCAGTGAACCAGACGGAAGCTACTAGCCCACCCAGCCCCAGGAGGGGGCGCTCCAGCCTCTTTTCTTCCCTGCCCACCTTCATGTCTGCATAGAGCCCCAAGTGGGTAGACTGGGCTACCAACCCAGTGTTCTGAGGAAAGTGAGATAACTCTGCCAAAAGGAAGAGTGGAGAGGGGAGAGACATGTTGGGCTTCTACCTGGCTCTCACACGTACCTCTGTAAACAGTGCCACTTTTCTCTCCACTAGTCCAGAAGCTCAGAGACAAGACTAAGGGTCTCTGTACCCTCAAAAGCTACGGTAGGCAAGCCAGAGGTCACCCAGATTCTTTGTGCAGAAGCCATAGCAGAGGGGTGCCTGGGTGGCTCAGTCGGTTGAGCATCTGACTCTTGATTTTGGCTCAGGTCATGATCTCAGGATTGTGAGATGGAGCCCCACATCGGGTTCTGCGCTGGGCGTGGAGCCTGCTTAAGTTTCTCTCTCTCCTTCTCCATCTGCAACCCTCCCCACCCCAACAACACACACACACCCAAAAATAGAAGCCCACAGCAGAGGCTGAGTCACCTGCCTCTGATGACAGTGCCTGCAGCAGCAGGGGACCTTTAGCTGGGAGCTTTCCCCGTGGTTCAATGACATACCTAAGACCTACCTAAGAGGATCCTGGCTTATTTTCCTAAGTAGTAAGAGCAGCGCCAACCATGAAGTCTGGAGTGATTAACATTTGTCGGGCCTCAATTCATTCATCTGCCAAGTACTCACTGGGCATTTGCTGTGTGCCAGGCATTATGCTAGATGCCTTTGCATCCACTGTCTTATTTGATATCCCCAATAGTCCCTTGAGGTATCATTTTCTATTTTGCTAAATAGAGGCTCCTAAAAGTAAAATCCTTTGTTTGCATTCATCTGGCTAGTGGGAATCTGGATTCAAACCCAGCTCCCTTTCCACTCCTCTACGCTGGGCACTCTCCATTGGTCTCTAGGGAAAATCAGGTCAAAACAGGAGAACAGGTGTAGGCAGAATAGCATGTGACCAGTGGGATCAATTAGAGGTGATGGGGAATGGGGAGAGAGGCAGGGGACATGGAAGTTCCCAGGGTGGGTGTGTGAGTAAGGATTTCAGGACTTTTTAGCACCTGTAGCTGAAACCCTGTCTTCTTCCCATCTCTCGCTCCCATAAACCTGTATGAGCTCTTGCTGGGCACTCCAACAGGGTGGGGTTTGGGCAAGTGGTCCATTTATCACTTGACACGCAGAGGCTTCTATATCTCCCAGGGCTCCTGGAAGCTCAGCAAGGTAGTCATTGCAAGACCCATCCTGGCACCCTCTGGGTTACTGACCCCATGCAGATAATCTAGCTCAGGTGCTGTTCGCACTCCCTCCTTCTGGAGTGTGTGAGCTGAGCCTATAGTGTCTCCCTATTGTTCAGAATTCTTCCTCTGAGTCTTGTCTCCTGAGCATTTGGAGGGTGCCAAGAGTAGAGATCCTTTCCCTCACAGCTCAGCTCAGCCAGAGGGGCACCAGGGCAGAAAGAATAGGGGAGACATTATAACGTAATAGGAACAGCCTGGGTTTAAAAATTCAGACAAACTGAAATGTGGATCCCAACTCTTCTATCAACTCGCTGTATGGCTTTGGGCAAAAAAATTTAACCTCTTTAAGCCTTGGGATTCTCATCTGTAAAATGGGAATGAAAACCTACCTTCTGTAGTTATTGTGAGGATTAATAGTATATATATAATATATACTAATAGTATAATAGTATATATATAATATATACTATATAATAGTATATATATAATAATATATATACTATATAATAATAGTATATATAATATATAATAATAATAATTAATAAAATCTACATACAACAGAGTGCCTGTAGTTAATACTGTATTGTGCACCCAGACGTTTGTTAAGATGGTAGATCTCATGTTAAGTTCTTATAGCAACAACAACAAAAACAAAAAACAGCAACAACAAAGAGACACAAGGAAGCGTTTGGAGGTGATGGAGATGTCTATTACCTTGATTGAGGATTGTTTCGCAGGTGCTTGCACATGTACAAACTCATCAAATCGTATATGTTAAATATGTGCAGTTTTGTGTATCAATTACACCTCAGTGAAAGTGTCTAAAAAATATAATAATACCTATAAAATAAGTGGCAGAGGGTAGAACTCTTTCCGCAAGTCACACTCACCCCTGTTCACTTCTCACTTGCTTGCTAGGGTTGAAATCCCTTTTCTTGGAGCCAAAACTCTGTTTATGCTCAGATGAAGTACAGACAGGAGTACAAAGTCTTCCTGAGTAGAGGACAGGGGTGAGAGAAGTGTCCAGAAAAGCGTCAGTCACACGGAGGGATCAATGTCAGGCCAGGGACTCAGGTCTTATTCATCACTGCGGCTTCAGCATGAACACAGATCGTGCAGCAGAGCCCGTGGTCGCTGTGTGGAATGAACAGGTGTTAGGAGTGGGGTAGTGGCAGAGACCTGAGTCGGTGACGGAGAGGAAAGAGGCTTTGTAAGTTGGGGTTCTGCACAGGGGAGAAGATAGTGTTGGACACAACGGTCACCAAGACTGAACTGAGGCAGAATTGACAAGACTAAAAAGAGAAGGCGGGGCAGGGGAAGGGGAATTAGGTTCTGTGAGATGTCTTGTTTTATGAAAATAACAAGAGAATTTTAGCAGGATTTCTAAGAGGCTCTTTCCGTGTCGTCTGTGATTGGCATGCGCTTTCTCAGGGATGGTCTCCGAAGGTGGCACACGGATGTGCTGTGCTGGCTGCAACCGGACCTCCCAAGCTCTGTCCCCTGTCAGCTCTCCCCACTCTCGCCAGACTCTGGGCTCACCTGCCCGTCTTGCAGATCCCTGAGATCAGTGCGATCAAGTCCCTTGCCTGTGGTGCACAGCTGGGAAATAACTGGAACAGGACCTAGGCACAAACCCACCTCTGCCATACCCCGCTGCCTTTTGGTTCAACCCCAAACCTCGGGGCTAAGCCTGACCAGTTCAGAAAGTCATCCTTGCGACTCCTCTTATGGCTCTTTGATGCTCACAATTTGCTTGTCCCCGAAGACCTGGGATCTATTTTTGGCTGGCCTTATGTCAATCTTAAATCCAAATCTGCTGCTCTCCCTGGCATCAGCCGTCTGGGTTAATGTCTTCTTTTTCCACCTGGTCACCCGGGCTGCAAGCCTTGTCACAGTGTTAACTCCCTTCTTTTTCTCGCCCTGCGCGGCCAGCCAGTCCCCCAGGCCCACTGCTTCTGCCACTGCAATGTGTCTGCCGGCAAGCAGTGTCATGGAGTGACTTCGGAGTCCCTAGACTGGAGATTCAATCTCCTTTCCACCACTGGCTATTCTGGTCTTGTGAATCATTTAACGCAGTTCATTTTCCACATAGTTAAAATGGAGAAATAATACTTCTGGCAGGATTGTTGTGCATCTCCCTCCTCTCCCCTTTCCAGGCTCTCCCTCCCATCCACTCCCACCCTCATCCAGTCCTACCAGGATTGCTGTAACAGCCCCTCCCTCCCCTCCCTGCCAATTCCCTAGCTCTCTCCCCAGGGGTGATTACAAGATCTCTTTAAACCATGACCCCACCTTTACGGCACCCCACCTGTCTACATCAGGAGCCTGGATGTCAGCCCACTTTTGTGTCTTTCATACCTCCCTTCTGATCAGTTGCCACATCCTGATGGTTCTGCCTGCTCAGTGTCTCTCAGATCCATCCACCATCTCTACTCTAAGAAGAAAATTCTTCTTATCCTTCAGGCCTTAGCTGGGATATCCCAGCTCCCTGGCATCCTCCCCAGTCTCATGAGCTGTAACTGACTGCTTCCTCTTCTTGTGTCCCCCAGCACGCATTTAAAATTCATCAGTTACTTTCACTCCTGTGACGGTTATCTCCCCCAACTCGTTTCATTTCTCTGAGAGCAGGGATTGGGTTTTACTCATCTCTGTACCCCCCCCCCCCCCGCCATGACACCTACGGCAGTTCTAAACACATCAGAGGGATGGGAAGTGTCGCAGAATGCCAGAAAGAATGAATCTCAAATCCAGAACACCATCCTGAGCTTATCCTAGTAGCTGATTACAGATGCATCTTCGCGAAGCCCTGAACTCCCAGAGACGCTCCACTGCTCCGGCGGCGTGGTAAGCCGGTCTCCAAGGCCCCACTATGTGGAGAGAGGGAGGAGATAGATTTACTTAATCTCTAGTCCTCTCTTGAAGGCCAAATTCGTTTTCGAAGCTCAAGGCAATTAGGCCTATTTTTTTTAAGATTTTATTTATTTATTTATTTGACAGAGATAGAGAGAGACAGAGAGAGAACACAAGCAAGGGGAGTGGCAGAGGGAGAGGGAGAAGCAGACTCCCCGTGGAGCAGGGAGCCCGATGGGGGGCTCGATCCCGGAACCCCGGGATCATGGCCTCAGCCCAAGGCAGACGCTTAACGACTGAGCCATCCAGGCGCCCAGGCCATTTTTCCTGTAACAGTAAGAACAACTGTTGCTACCCCCGCTGCAGCTCCGACCATGGCCGCGAACCTACTAGGACCCCAGCACCACCACCAGCGCTGCTGGGGCCACGGTCAATCTCCTCCTCCGAGTGCCACCGCCGCCGCCCCGCCCTCACCGGGGGCCTCCTGAGGCCCGGGCCCCGCACCCCTGCTTCGGCTGCCCTGTGGAGTTATCCCCTAAGAAGGAGACAGCAGCTGAGGAGGGAATGGATCGTGGCTGAAGCCGCAGAGCTCAGAAGCCCCGGACTCCAGGGCTGGCCTTCCTTCAGGTTCCCTCTATCTTTTTGTGGCCGTCCTCAGACTGACAAGACAATACACATTTTATTACATAAAATGTGGGTTTATAAAAAGCGTCTGGGAGCTCCCTGCTTCACTTCTGGTCCTGCTATGGCCTCCTTTTGCCTCATTCGTCTGAGCCTGGCTCTAGCACTCTCTGCAGTCTGAGGTCCCTGCGCATCCTCCAGGCTGGTGTCTCTTCCTGGGAAACCACCGGGGAGAAGCGTCTTCACAGGAGGAGCTGGGGCTACCCTCAGGCTTGTAACAGCAGGAGGGCAGCCTGGGCTGGGGCAGAGGGGGCCCAGCCCCTCTGTTAACACAGCCCTGACCCTGTTCCTGCATTTAAAAGTAGATGCTGCTCACCGGCTACAAGTTTTCCTACTAAATATCCCAAAGACTTCCCCCACCACCCCAACCCACTTCCCACGCCCAGGATTCAACTTGTAAAGTCAGGAGGATTTAAAGGCCATTGGAAATTGCTCCCAGCTCTGATACTGCCTGGCTGTGCGACATTACATAAATCTCTTGCCCTGTCTTCAGTTATCCCAGAGATTCAACTGGTTTCAGGTTCATGCTCTTCGATGTGGGGACATAATCTGTAACTAACCTACTCTTGAGTATTGTGAGGATCCGGAGAGGATGAATGGGAAAGGTCAGTATTTTGGAAAAATATTTCCCAGTCTTTTTTCCCCTTCATAAATATTACTTACTTGATCCATGCCTTGTCTTTGACCTGGATTGTCCTGTCATTCATTCATCCGACAAACTTTATTAAACATCTTATGTTTGCCAGTCACTTCCCATTCCTCTATGCTGCCCTGATTGCTATCTATCCTTCAAGAACCCTCCTCCAGGAAGTCTTCCCTGATCTTCCAGCCCTCGTAGACAACTCTCCCTCTGAGCTTCTAGAGAACAATTGTCTAAAATCTCATTTGGCACTTAGCAATAGCTTCGTATTTCACTTTTTTGTGTGCATCAGCTCTATCTTCCCAGTTCAGCTTGGCATTGTTCTTGGGGTCTTACTCATTGTTCAGGTCCCAGGGCCCCACATGAGGCCAGGCAGAGAAGAACCCTCCACTGACAGTTTGCAGTATTGTTGCTGCTGCTTCTGAGAAGGAAGATGAGATGCCTGCTCTGAGCAGAACATTTCTATAAGGCTGCGCCCTCCCTCCCTCCCTCCAGAAGTTCGTAAGTAAGGGCCACCCCTGATTCTTCCAAAGTGGAGCAAACCTAGCTTACAGGCCCATAGAGGAAACTGTTGGACTTTAAGGCTAAGAGCGTCCCTGGGAAAGAAAAGGAAAGGAGAGAGATGGGGAGAGACTGGGAGAGGTGAAAGAGGTAAGTTGATTATGTAGGATTTGAAAGTGTGTGTGTGTGTGTGTGTGTGTGTGTGTATACACTAGTATATTTGCGCTGTGTGTGTGCCTTTTATGAGTAGCTTTTTCATGTTTGGGTGTGACAACTCAGGATTTTTCATAGTTGTGAATGTTTGTATGTGTGCTTTACTGAGTATAAGCGACCTATCATTACAGATTCTCAGCACGTTTTTACATCGACTCCTACTCAGAGGTCCTGGGTTAAGTTTCTGTTTGAAATTCTATCTAATCTCTCAACATTTCATTCATATTAATGGATCACCCCCTCTGCCCAGCTTCCCTGGGACTGTGCCCGGCAGGATGTCAAGGATCTCCTTCCCAATCCCAGCGAAGGCTGATGCAGATCCCAGCCAGGCCAGTCCCTGGGGTGGGAAGCTTGCCAAGAGCCCCTTTCCTGACTCCAACAGTGGGTGAGCTCATGTTTAGGTCTCTTTCCTGTATCTCAGCCTTCGTGTTCCTATTTTTCTCTCTTTCTCCTTCTTCAGTCCAGCCTGGATGAAAGGTAAACACAACAAAACAACCCTGGCGTGGTGTGGTGTTATGAAGGGAGAGGCTGGTCCCTTAACACCCCGGCACCTCTCCAGATTGCTCCCAGAGAGCTGGATGCCATGGCTCTGGAACGCTCATTTCTGTTCAGTGTTAGAAGCACTTGCTGAGATCTTGCTCTAAGCCGAGCTGAGTACTGGGTGGTGGCAGAATGGAGGGTGCACCATTGTGAAATAAATACTTCATGGCTCTGGCCCATAGAGCAGCTCCAGGGGGCTGGATGTTTTGACTTTGTGGAGATGCAATACACAGGATGGGGGCTTGCCAACATAAAGCCTTGATCATCACGCATGCCTGCCTTTGTTCTTTAGTAAGTTTAACATTTATTCATTCATTCTTTTGTCCATTCATTCATTCACCCTTAAGCAGGCCGAATGGTTTGTTAGAAAGAGTGTTAACCCAGAAGCTTGGATTCACGCCCGAGTTAGCTGCTATCATCTTTCCCCTCTGAGCCTCAATCTTACCTGCAGGATGAAATTAAAGAATGATTGCTCTTCCTGATTCACAGGATCACTTTCGGGAACTTCAGGGGAAATGGCTGTAGTGGGGAGAAGGCATGAATAGCCTCTGCATGCACCCATTCTACAAACATACCATACAGGAGGGGAAGAGGGCAAGAGACAGAGACCTCAAAATGATCCATCTGATAGAGCCAGAACTGGAAGGAAAAACATCTAATCCCAGTCCACTAGCATTTACACAACTTTAGAAAAGTCACTCTCTCTCTCGAAGCCTCGGTTTGCCCATCTATAAAATGAGCCTGTTGAAGTAGGTGTTCACTGAGGAGTTTTGCCATTTGGGGGTTCTAGGAACTCCCCCCTCCAATCCAATTGTCTACCCTGAAAGATGGTCTCATAGTGACCTTGGAAAGCACGTCAGGTTGCTAGACCCTAATGCCATAGGCAGAATGTCTACATAGTATATTTTCATATTTGGTTCAGTGGCATGGTGGTGATGCCGGCCCTCCAAAGATTCTCTCTGTCCTCAGACGTGATGCCGAACCAGACACCTCTGGAGAGATGAGGCCCACGGGTGACATGGCGAACCTCGTATACAGAAGGTGCAGTGCTGCGGACCTAATTAACATCACCGTGTAATAGAGACACCATGGAGCATGCTTGAGCTGCCAGACAGAAAAAATAAAGCAATGCTTTATCTTAAGTCTTGGTTAACAGTGAGTAACAAATAGACTTGTGCATTATTTACTACACTTCACTGCACAGACCCGCTATGGTTGCCCTAGACCCCATGAGAAGGCACACCCTGATTTCAAGGGTGTGCTTTATAGATTGTTTTGCCAAACAGCTAGAGAATTGGGACCCTGACTGGGTGTTGTCATAGACTTGTGTAGAGAGGGGGGCACAAGAGTGTAGACTGTGGTGTCTGACGGATCCAGTTGAGATCAGCTGTGCCACCATGTGACCCTGAGCCTCCTCTATGAAATTTGATTTCTTCCCTTATAGGATTAATGAATGGCTGGATCACAGGAGGTGTATAAAGAATAAATGGCATGATGTGAACAAAGTCCCTAGCAAATGGAAGTGTCCCTTCGAGGGTAGCTCTTATTATTAGCCACATTCACATTATTCTTAGTGAGTCGAGCAGCCATCCTGGCACACATACTTGGAGGCTACAATCCCTCATCCTAAGTGGATGATGAGGTAACTGGGTCTTTCTTCATCAGCAGAAAGTGGTCATTTGTCCACCTCTAACAGTGTCTTCCTCCCCCCTCATTATAATATCATCATTCATTCATCCATCCATTCATTCATTCATTTATAATGCCTGCCATGGTATCTTCATTTGGGTTCTTCCAAAAGCAGAGACTGGGACAGCAACTGAGAGCAAGTAGCTTATTTGTCAGGCGATACCTGGAAGCAGAAGTAAAGGAAGAGGCGAAAGTGAGACAGAACAGGGAGAAAACCCAGTAAAGCTTGTGTTAATAATCTCATTACCACTGAGAGGAAAAGGGGACTCAGTCCCTCTAGGGACTTTCTCAGAAATGGTATAAAATCACTCCCCAGAGTTGGCTCCCCAAAGGACAGGGAGACAGTTGAGGGTGGCCTTCCTGGGTGTAAATTTCCCTTCTTTCCGGGTTGCTCCTCTGCAAGGCCGATCTGAGGCAACCAAGGTCCCCTTGATCGAAGATGCTGGCCAAGTACATGGAACTGTGCGGTAGGGCGGCACTGAAATCAGGTGGGCTGAGGAGACGTGGGACAAGCAGCACAAGCATCTGCTACACATGGGCACAGGAGAGCCAAGTGAGGCACGAGAGCCTTGTCTTTGCTATCTCCTGGCTAGGAAGTTCGGGAGGGACAGTGTCTGAATTAACTCTGCATTCCAAGAATCTAGCACAGTGCCTGGAAAGAGTTACACACCCAACTCTGGGTATTTGCTGAGTGGAAAGATGGAAGGATAGATGGATGGGTGGATGTGCATATGAATGGTGGATCAATTTTCTCCTTTGTAAGAATAATTTCTGCCTACAAATGTGTGGGGTAAATGGAGGTTGTGGGATGTTGGTGGCAGATGGAGTTTGATATACAAAGGTGCTCAAAATGGGGCAAGGGCAAGTAAGGCAAGGAGTCCTCAGGAGAAATTAATCTGGAGCTGGCTCAAGCAACTGGGGCCAAACAGGTCATCAATGTTGGCCTATTCGCAGAGTTGCCCCAATCTGGTACTTCAGCTTGGAATTGACACCACAAATGGAAGCCGGAAGAATACCTGAACTGAAGTCATGAAGAAAAATAGTCTCAGAGCGGGATCAAAATGGAGAGAGCCCAGGAAGGCCCAGTAGCCTGAAGCTCTGACTCAAAGGACCTCAGATTTAAACACCCCTTAGGCCTTTGTGAAGCCTTGCCCTTACTAACTGTCCATGTTGATACTGCATGAAACCGAATTTCCTGTTAATAACTAGTGATTTGACCAGGAAAAAGGAAAACAAAAACAAAGTGTTTGAGATTTTATATATACTTTGTTTTTAGGCATCTATATTTTTTAATTATAGTTGAAATCTTGAAGTTAAAATGAATTTCTATAATTAACATTTCCTTTTTCCTGATAATATTGTTTACTTAGAAAATTTTGAAATTTGAAAAATAGGAAAAAGCATAAAGAAAATAAGTCACCACTACCAAGAGATAAGTAACTTTTAATACACTTTAAACAAAATTGAGATAATTTTATATATACAGTCTTAGATATTTTTCCCCACTGAGCTTCCTAGCTGGATTGTGTAACATATAATTTACATGTACAACTCTCCAGATTTTGAATATTCTTTGAAAACACTCATTTTCACTGATTATGTAATATTCTACCATTCAGATAAAACCTAATTTATTAACCCAGTCCCTTCCTGTTGGACATTTGGTCATTTCCCATTTTGCTGCTGTTCTAAATTTTGAACAGAACTGTACAAAACCCTTCACAGGCAATATGTCCTTTGAACTTCCCTACAAGCCTGTGAGGTAGGTAAGTAGTATACAGATTCTCTTTTTACAGATTAAGAAACTGCAGGTTCCAGAGGAGTTCAGTGATTTGTCAAAAGTCACTGTCTTGGTTCACGTTCCCCAGAAACAGACCCTCGGGATTGGAGATAAGGATGTAGGTGCAAGGGATTTATTTAAAAAGAGATCTCAAGGTAAAAGTAGAGAAACGGGAAAATGAGATGAGGAGGGCAAGACCGCCAGTGAAATGTTTATCAAGCAAGTTGCCACCATGGAGAACCAGCGCTTCATCGTGCTGGGGGGACTCGAGAAGCCAGTGTACACATGTCCGAATTACCCCACACAAGGGATGAGGGAGCTGGGTATTTTCATCAAATTCAGTCTGGGTTGAGGCTGCTCCCAAGGAGCTGAGTCACTTCTCCCTGTCGCTTCTGAGCTGCTGTCGGGGAGGGAGCAAAACAGGCTCTAGGGGTCACAGAAATGCAAGTGCTGCCAGTCACAAGTTAGGCAGTGTTCCCTCCAGCAATGAGGGAAAGGGGGTCCGGGCGGACACTGAGCCTCTAAGGCCAGTCACACAGTTGTAACTGTCAGAACTGGGATTTGAATGCAGGCGTGCCTGGTTCTGGAGCCCTTACCTTTAACGATTTGGCTTTGCAGAGAAACAAAACCTCCCTGTGACCTTGGGCATGTCACTTCATCTCTCTGAGCTCCAGGACCGGATGGGGATAATGCTATCAGCCATTTCTGACTCAAAGCACACTCATGAGATGACAGCATGGATGTGTCAGCACTTTGACTACCCCCAAGGCCATTGTTGGCTCAGCATTACTGACCCTTCCCATAACATAAGGTGGGTAGGAATCACATCAGGCAGACATTGAGTGCTTTCCTGAGGATGGCTAATGAAAAGAAATTAATAGAAGATGGGCCGGTTCCCTGAGTGTATTAGATGCGTAGTTTTCTAGATTAACTGCATAGTATGCACTGCACACGTGGCTCACTGAAGTACATTATAGGTCTCTGATGAACAGCGGAGTGTTCCATGGTTCCGGCAAGGGGGAGACAAACACACAGTTGCTCATCTCTATGCACTGACAGTCTCCAGGTCTGGATTCTCCCAGGAGGGAGTTTAATTGCTCCGTAAGCTTCAAACTCAAGGGCTCCTCAATGCTAAGCTCCTGACGAGCTGCATTAAAGTAAAAATGACAAAGATACCAGTTGACATATTTATTAAATATGCAGATCCCGAAGGAGCCAATGTGGGTTGCTCGTGCCAGTGAAGTTACGGATGTGAAGTCTAGTATTGCTGCAGTCCTTGACTGACGCTCACACTTAAGGGTAAGGTCAAGACAGACTGGAGATTCAAACCCTGGTCTGGCTGACTTCAAAATCCATGTATATTCTAGAAGACCACCTATGTGTTCATCTGTTGAAGAGGTTTTGTAGCTTTACCAAACCATTGGAAAGCAAGTGTGAATGAGTTGCACAGAATCATTCCTACATGGCACTACTTATTGCCAAGGTTTCTACACCCTGCCCCAGCCTGGTCCAGGCTGGTATAAGCATTTATCTGGACTGTTTTTGATAGTATGGAACATGAGCTGATATTTCAAAGATCTGAGTCTATCAAATTGGCATGTTTAGTCCTAGGCACTAAGGCTGTAATTCAGGTAGCTTTCACTGATGACTTACGGTGTCAGTGTTTCCAGTGTCTATGACTACTGCCAGGAGATCTGAATCCTCCCAGCAACCCTGAGAGGAAGAGGAAGATACTACAGTCCCCATGTTGTAGAGGAAGAGTTGGAGACACAGAGTGACATGACTAGGCTAATAAGTGGTAGAGAGAGGACTCAAACTCACTTCAGTCTGGCTTTAAAGTCCAAGCACTTGACACCAGCACACCACCTCCAGCTGTCTAGAGGTTCTTAGCCTCAACATGCAGCTGTCAAAACCCATGAATTGGGCCAATAATTCCAGATCCTCATCTCTAGCCTAAAACCATCCCAGAAATTCAGATTCATATAGTGAGGCAATGAGCAGTCATCTTGGACCTGGAATTTTTTATTTAAAAAAAGGAATTTTTTATTTCCACTTATTTTGTATCATTTTCCCAAATTTCTTCCTCTTTCGATCTTTCTTATCCATGCAAAAGACACCACCATCTAGTGGTTGAGACCAAAAATGTCATGTCTGTTGCTTCCCTTCTGATACCTAATGAGGATACCTAATACATTAATAGGCCTACAAAACACACCCTATACTCTATCCACCTCTCTCTGTCTCCATATGGCCATTAGAGCAAGCCACCCACACCTCCAGCCTGGGTAAATGCAAAACCCTCCAAAGGATTCTGCTTTCACTTCCACTCCTCTGCAGTCCATTCTCCACACACAGCCAAAGTGCTCTTTTTAAAAATCGTAAGTCAGAGCACCTGGCTGTTTCATTCTGTAGAGCACCTGACCGTTGATCTCAGGGTTGTGAGTTCAAGCCTCATGTTGGTTATAGAGATAACTTTTTAAAAAGTATTTTTAAGAAACCCAAAAATCACAACCATCTGCCACAGATCGAATGTTTGTGTTCCTCCCAAATTCATATGCTGAAACCTAATGCCCAACGGGATGGTGTCAGGACGTGGGGCTTTGGGCAAGTGCTTAGGTCCTGAGGGTGGAGTCCTCATGAATGGGATTAGTGACCTCTCAAAAGAGACCCACGGAGCTGCCTCGTCTCCTTCTACCATGTAAGCACACAACCAGAAGGCCCATCTATAAACTAAGAAGTAAGTTCTCACTGGACACCAAATCTGCTCACATCCTGATCTTGGACTTTCGGGCCTCTAGGACTCCTAGAGTTACCAATCTGTTGTTTATGAGGTACCCAGTTTATGGCATTTTGTTAGAGCAACCCAAACAGACTTGAGACATTATCATTTCCTTGCTGAAAGCCCCTCATTTTTTCTCCCATTATGCTTAGATCAAAAAGAGTTTCAAATGAGTCAGTTGAAGCTTGTACATGTTAGCCTGGCACCCGTGACCCTACACGACGCGGTTCCTGAACCACCGCTCAAACCTCTATTCTCACTACTCCCCACACCCCTGTCCTCTGTGCTCCAGCCACCCTGGCCTACCTCTTTCTAAAACATGCCATAGTCATTAGGATTTAGAGCTATCACACTAGCTATTCCCTCTCCTGCTTACACATCTCCTTCTCAGAGAGTCTTCCCTGAACACCCAACACCAACTAACCAACCGTGGATACCTGGTCTACTTCAGCATATGTATATTGGCAGGGTGTTCAGACTACTTGACATTTTCTGCTCTTCAGGTCTGTTTACCGTGATGTCACAAATACAGTGGACCAATGTGACATTCCATGGACGTTCCAAACACTCAAGGCCCCTCCTGACTATACTGTAACAGAGAATAAGAACATTAACTTAGCTCTGAGGCAAGACTGAATATGCACTGCTGTCCTAAGGGAATGTACTTGCTTCTGATTCTTTTCTATGGTGGGGATTAGAAGAATACATTTACTGGGCCAGTAGCCCACACTGAATGCCAGAGGCTGTTTTGATGTGTTCTAGTGAACACATCTAGTAAGACATCCTGCGTAACCACGATTAAGCTATCATTTGCTTACATTTACAGTAACCTACCATCTTCTACCACAATCACGTCTTTTTGTTCAGGGCTCAGAATGGTGACTTAAATGGGAGTATGATGAGGACGACTACTCCCACATCTTCTAATAGCTACCATTCCTCTAGAAGCAGTACTGCTTTAGGTGTATTATCTTGCTGGGGTGGGGTACAATTTTAGGGGCATGAACTTTCCCTTTCCTACCATAATGATTCTTCCTCCATAGATCATGAAATGAACATGAGATTTCTGCAGGCTGCTGAGTATATTCATCTCAGTCATGAACTCGGGAAATGACCACATGGGATCTACTATGAAATAGATCAGGACTCAGCTTCTTCCTGGCTTCCCTAGGTCTCCACTCTAATAAGAAACCATGCTGGTATTTGAGATTCCCTGGAAACTTTTCAGTTCAGATCGTATTTATAGCAGCCCTCAAAAGAGCTCTCTGGTATTCATTACTCTGGAAAATGGTCATGGGGACCTTTGGGGGAAGATTGGGGTAAACACTTTCTGTGGTGGTATAGGGTCCTTCCTAAAGGGAACCTGGCTTCAGCTTTTATCAGTGAGTTCTGGATCTGAGAACTCACTGAAGTCTGGGAACTGGATGAGGAATCATGATTTTTCCTTCTGGCAGCTGACATCAGCCTTCCAGCATATGTGCTCTCAATCTTTTTTGCTTAAGTCAAGAAAAACCCTATTGTCTGCCCATTTGTCTCACTACTTTGCCACAGATCCCAGTGGGTCAGGACCACGTAGTCACCACTGTGGCTTTGGTGCCCATTATGCAATGACATCTACCTTCACTTTGAATACCTAAGTGTTAAACCTGGTCTGTTATTCCAGAATTCTGTCATGCTCATTAATATTAGGGACAGTTTGATAGCAGCAACTCCCCGTTTGTGGTGGTGCATATTAACCAGGTGAATAATCTTCTTGTTTCCTAAAGCTGGTCCTTTGAAAAGAATCAGTAAAATTGATAAGACTCTGGCTAGAATCCATCAGAAAAAGAAAAGGTGAGAAGACACAAACCACCAACATCAGGACTGAAAAAGAAGATAAGAGCACAGATCCCTGAAATAATAAAGGATAATAAGTAAAGATTATGAAACATTTCATGTCAATAAATTTGACAAGTTAGATGAAATCCAAAAATTTTATGAGAAACACAAACTACCAAAGCTTACTCAAGAGAAAAATGGATCACCCAAATAGTTCTGTATTGTATTAAAGAAATTTATTTTATAGTTAAAAGCGTTGCCACAAAAACACATCCAGGCCAGGACAGTTTCACTGGATAGTTTGAATTCTACCAAACATCTCGGAAAGAAATAACACCCGTTCTATACCAACTCCTCTAGAAAGTAGAAATTCATTCATGTGGCTAATATTACCCTGGTTTTAGAAAAACAAACAACACAAAGATATTTAAGGAAAGAAGACTACAGACCAATATGTCTTTTGAACACAGATACAAATATCCTTAATAGGAGGTTAGTAAATCCAACACAGCACTATATAAAAAGGATGAGACATTTTGATCAAGACAGGTACATGCCTGGAATGCAAGCTTGGCTTTTAACATTTGAAACCAGTATAATTCACTCTGTTAGTAGAATAAAAAAGAAAATCTTATGATCCTCTTAATGGATTCAGAGAACACACTGACAAAAATCCACCCCTATTCATAGTTAAAACCAAAAAATAAAAACCTCTCAGCAAACTATTAGCAAACCTAATAAAGAGCATCTAGTGTGGATTTTTTTCCCCACCAAATAGGCCTGGAAACAATTCCAGACCCAGTAGCAATGAGCATCCCTTGTGCTTATAGTGTGGTCTTAAAAATACCATTTCTCACTAGGAGAAATCAGTCCTTTTCAGAGAAATGGCCGATCCTGGGGTGGAGGCAGGGAATGCACTAGATGAGCATGGAACATCTTGTCATACCAGAAAACAAAAATGCTATCAAATACTGGTAGGATCTAATCAAAAGGACTCAGGAGTCAACTTATGAGGCTCCCAATGGTTAAACAAGGGACAATCTGAACTTCAATAGGATAACAACCATAATGGCTAGAAAACACCAGATATGTTTAAGTACATTATTAGTTCATCAAAAAAACAAAACAAAACTAGCCCACTTTTGTAGAACTATAGGAAATCTCATTAGCTTAGAAAGTTTACTATCTTGAAAACTGGTAAATAGAGGGGAAAAAATAGAAAATTTATCTCACCTTTTCTATGTGAACCGGTAAATGTATTCACATCAAAAGGTGAGAAATATGTGCCTTCTGTTGAAAGACTATACCACCGCTTAAATTTTGGGGGAAAAAAAAAAAGTTGAACCTGAATTTGATCAAGCCTTTATATTCAACTACCAATTTCCATGAAATGCAGAGAACACAGAACATATTAACCTGTACCATGAGGAAGCAAGTAAAATCCAGACTTTTGTCACTTAAAGGCCAAATAACCTAGGTTCTTCCATGAATAAATTGCAAGTAAAAAGATGGGGGAGGAGGGAGAAAATTTAGATTAAAGAGACTTAGGAAACTGGCAAAACTAATCTGTATTATTTAGGGTTTCATCGTAAGTGATAAAACTGTAAAAAATGTAAGGGAGTGACAACTATAAAAATTAAAGATGAGCGCCTGGGTGGCTCAGTCAGTGAAGCCCCTGAAACTTGGTTTGAGCTCAGTTCAGGATTTCATGGGTGGTGAGATAGAGACCCACAACGGGCTCCGAGCTTGGTGGGGTGTCTGCTTAAGAGTCTCTCCCTCTACCCCTCCCCACAACCCCCCACCACCCATGCTTTCTCTCTCTTTCTCTCAAATAAATAAATAACATTTTTTTTTAATTAAAGATAATGGTTCCTTTGAGATGGGAAGGAAGAGACTGATTGGGATCGAGTACATGGGGGGCTTTTGAGTTAACTGGTAAAATTCTATTACTTGACTTTGATGGTGTTTATAAGGACATTTGCCTTAAAACAATCCATTAAGCTATTTGTTGTTTTATGTAATTTTCTATATCTGTGTTTTATTTTATAATAGTTTTTTTTGAAGCCACAAAGCAATTTGTAGGAGAAGAAAGCAATTTGAGTGAGAGAAGATATTTGTACATGTAGAACCAAAAAGAGTAAATCTAAAACACAATAAAAAAAACTCCTGAAAATTTACTATAAAATGATAATCGACTATATTGGGAAACAGCTGGCAAACTCATATTGGTAAATTTGTGGATAGACTTATAAATGGACCATTTACAGAGTTGAGAGTAGGGTGTAGGGACACCACAAGTTTACCCCTATAAGCCTAAAAGGACAAGGAGACGTAACAGGTCCTAGAAGTCAGAGATGGAAAGTTGTTGGAGAGAGCTGCCTGCCAGGAACTATGGTCTTGGGTCAAAGGATGCAGTCAGCCCCTAGTGACCCTGCAGAGAGAGAATTGGGGAACTAAGTATCCCAATTTCTCTCTGCTCCCTCCCTCCAGTGCTCCCCATTGGCTAAAGTCAGAGGATCCAAGAGCTCCTTGCTGCTCTTTGTGGGCTAGCCTGTAGGGACCTACAGCACAGTGAGGAAGTTGTGAGAAGATCTGGAGAGGCAAGTGAAAGATGTCCAGCCCCCCAACCTGGTAAACAAATGGTCCAAAGACATAAGCAGGCAATTCACAAAGAAGGAAATCCAATGGCCAAAATTCATATGAAAAGCTAAATTTCATTAGTAATCAGGCAAATGCTAATGAAAACTACCTGAGATGACTCTTAACACACATATCAGGTTAGCAAAAATTTAGAGTCTGATAATATCTAGTGTTGTCAAGAATATGGAACAGTAGGAAAGCTCTTCAACTGTTAAGTAAATATGTCAACTGGTACAACTTCAAAAAACAATTTGGCCTTATCTAATACAGTTGTGGATACTCTTATGCTATGACCCAGCAATTGCTCTCCTGGGCATATACCCTAGAGACACTCATGCTCAAGGGCACGAGGAGGCATGCTCATGGCAGCATTGTTTCCCATAACCTCAAGCTGGAAACACCCTGAATGTTCACCAGCGGTAGCATGGGTATCTCAAATGTGGCATTTCTGCATGGTGAAATGCTATTCAACAATGATAATATTGCTACTCACAAAATATGGATAAATCTTAATATATTGCCAATTGAAAGCAGCAAATCACAAAAATTACCTAATGTGTGATTATATTTACATATAGTTACAAAACAGGGAAAACTAAATTAAATAATTTAGGCAGGATACGTAGGTGGTAAATGAATATTTAAAAAAAAAAGCGAGACAGTAATTTCACAAAAGTCAGGATAGTGGTTACCTCTAAGAAGAGAAGAACATTGGAGGCAAGGATCCCAGGGGTGGGAGGTATTAAGGCTGCTGCCGGGATGCTGGCAATGTTGTTTCTTTATAAGGATGCGCAACATTTTATATAAAAGAAAAAGACTTAAGAAGGGTGTCAACTAAAAGATTGATTAGAAGCTCTGGGGACATGGGCAAAGCTCAACTGCTGGTGAATTTTACTGTAGGATAACCCATTTTGTTCACTGCTGAGTCCCTAGTCCCTTGAACAGTTTTTTTCTTGAAGTAGGTGTTCAGTAAATATTTGTTGATTGAATGAATTCAAAATTCATTCAAAAATGAATGAATGGGTGAATAAATGAATGTGTTCAGATATGTCTTGTCTTGATAAGAACCATTGTGTCTCACACCCCACAGCATGTTATATAGGAGAAGCCTGGGGAAAGTTCTTAGGTTCCCTGGACCTCTGTAACTGATTTAACAGAAGTTTGCTCTTTGGTGAGTTACACTATACCAGGTGAAGTTGTCACGTCAAAGAAAACTTTATTTGCAACAAATAAGGAGATCATGGGGGAATAACTTCCCAAGCTGGGACTCCTCAAGCAGGGATGAACAAGTTCTTTTTATTTATGGCTTAGGATGACTGACTATTCAGAAAAGGGAGCTTGGTCATTGCCTCTAGAGGTGCACATAAGGTTACTCATGCATCTTAAGGAAACATGCCTATACATACATTGTATGTTATGTTAATGAGGTTTGTAGTCCTTGTTGGGTGGAGATTTCAGCATTACAATGAGGTAGAGGTAACACAGGATGAGGGGAAAGGGCCATGGGCATGTTCTGAGAGCCAGTATAACCTGGATGGGGTCTTGGGCTCATTATCTGGGGTAAGGAATGCAGGGCCTTCCTTATTTTTGAAACAGCCCTGGGAGTTTTACCACTGATTTATTGTGTCTGGTATGATTAGGCTATTTGCTGGTCTGGTAGAGACTGTTAGTTTTTACATTCCCTTTGTTCCCTTAAAATCCTTGAGTACTGAAGTTTTTGCATTTCTCTGTAATTCTGATACCTCCAAGGAAGTTGTGCTAGTGATGTAGCAAACACTTACTAGGGTTCGAAGCCAACGGCCAAGAAAGAATTCTTGAGACATCTTTGGTGCAAAAAGGTGATTTTGTTAAAGCCCAGGGACAGGACCCATGGGCAGAATGAACAGCACTGGGGTCATGAGGAGTGGCCCATTATATACTTACAAGTTGGGAGGGGATTAGGGATAGTGTAAGTCTCTAAGGAATTTTGGAAGCAAGGTTTCCAGGACCTTGAGGGGGCTAGCTATTGTTGGGAAAAAGTCATTTATTACCGTCTAATAAAACCTTAGTCATGAGACACTTCAGATGTATATCGGTGGGCCATATGCTTGGGGGATGATTGCCAACACGTATCTAGGAGGGTTTAGAGATAAAGGAAGTTTCCAAAGAAATTCTTATATGTTAAAGTAGACTTACAGGATTGGGGGGGGGGTGTCAGACTAGAATTGCCTTTTGCCCTTAGCAAAATATTAACATCGAGGCAGCTGAGTCCCTAGAGGAATGTCATTCTGCCTGTTTCAAGGTCTTGTCAATGGGCTGTAGGTAGTAAGGAAATTTAATAATTTTTCTTCTGCCTTTTTTCCCACATCATTAGAAGTGAACTTAGGCAAGCAGAGCCAGTAAGGCAGAGATCACAGAAAATAGTGGGTGGCCTAAAATGACTTCTCTTATGTCATGAAATCTATGTCTCATCTTTCTTTTCCTGGGGACCACTAACTCTTTCTGCTTACGTCTTGAGGGACTCTATAGATTTGCAGATTAGCTGAGTTTGGTCTCTTGGTGAATGGGTCTCTCAGATAGCCAAGGGAAGTATACTAAGAAATGCTATGCTTCATACCCATAATCTTGAGGCTAAATAAGCCTGTTTGCTTCTGCTAATATTTGCATAAACATGATCATTCAATTGCAAAATAATAAACCTATTTTACAGCAAGGATTATCATACCCATTTAATTGATGAGGGCTATGGTAGACATGGTTTGTTTTCTTTCCATTCATTTCGCTTGTTTTCAGATGTGTAGCAACCAGGCCAATGGATGATTTACCCCCACTTTCAATTCTAGAGTGGGTGTTGATTAGTCTAGGATGGGCAAATTTCTTTTTGAGAGAGCCAGTTAGTAAATATTTTAGGCTTTGCAGGCCATAAGATTTCTGGCCCAATTACTCAACCCCATTGATACAGCATGAAAGCAGCTAAGGCAATCCATACATGAATGAACATGGCTGTGTTCCATAACAACTTTATCTACAAAATCATGTGGTAGAGCAGACTTGGTCTGTGGCCCATAGTTTGCTGACCCCTAACCTAGAGCAGCTTTTCTCAACCAGGTTCCTCATTTGAACTACCCAACACAGATAATTATTTGAATGGCTGTGCTCTCAATTCTCCCAAGGATGCCAAAGCTAGAGCAACGGTTCTCAAAGTGTGGTACTCAGTCCTGCTGCATTAGCTTTATCTGGGAAATCGATAGGATTGTAAAGTTTCAGGACCAATTCCTGAATCAGAAACTCTGGGAGTGGGGCTCAGCAATCTGCACTTTAACAAGTCCTCCAGGAGATTCTATACACTCAAGTTTGAGAACCACTGCTCTAGAGTTTAGATTAATCAAGAAAAATTCTTCCCATTGCCACAGGGGGTGTAGTTAAATTCAGGGGTATAGCTATTCGATAAATGGAATTGCCCTAATCACAGTGATCAGTTTGGAAGTGATCCAAGATGGGGGAATTTTTCAAAATATTTAACAACCAGCACAGCAAGGACTCCAAAAATCAGAATAGGTACCAGCCATGGCACCAGAACAAGGTTCTAAAGGCCCCTTCTTTTTTTTTTTCCAAAGGTTTTATTTATTTATTCATGAGAGACAGAATGAGAGAGAGAGGCAGAGGGAGAAGCAGGCTCCCCACGGAGCAGGGAGCCCAATGTGGGATTCAATCCCGGGACCCTGGGATCACGACCTGAGTTGAAGGCAGACGCTTAACAGACTGAGCCACCCAGGCGCCCAAGGTTCTAAAGGCCCCTTCTTATGCCAGGCACTAATCCTTTCCTTGCTGAATCACGGAGAAGTCTACAGAGTTCTGGGGGAAGAGCCAGAGAGACCAGGTAGGGAGAGAGATTTATGGGGGAAGCGGCCATTGGGGAAGTAGCTATTTACCAACTGCCTATGTAGAGAAGCAAATTTTGCCACTCAAGTTGCATCTCTTTGGCATATTGATTATTTTTTGAGCTGGTGATTTTTAGTAAACTGTGAACACAGGAGAAGCTCTGAAGACCAAGAAGTTAAACTTTTCATAAGAGACATTTACGTATACAAGGGAAATCTTTATTTGTGAGGTGTCTCCCTCACTGTACCAGGAGGAGGAAGATGACTAAATCTCTAAAAACTTATCAACAGGGACTTAAATTTGCATAACAACCTGACTCTTGTTTATTGTTATTCTTTATTGGTAACCTCTCATAACTGACTCCCCACCCCCTAGCATCTTCCTTTGCCTTTAGACATTTTGCAGAATTACTCAGTTTTCCTGGATCTCTCCCATGTATACAGAGGTGTACATGTTATTGAACTTTTGTTTTTCTACTGTTAATCTGTCTCATGTCAATTTAATTCTTAGACCAGCTAGAAGACTCTTGAAGGGTGGAGGGAAATTTTTCTTCCCTAGCACATGGAAGTGTTTCACTCTTTTAACAACGGGTACAGCTGTACCTGTGCACACCAGCTGCAAAGCTGTCCTGGTTCAATTGGCACAAGCCTCACTATTTCCCATCAGTGACTGTAGAAACAACAGCCGGCCCCCACAACCCCCGCATGTGGTAAGTATGTGATCCATGAAGATATCAACCTAAAAGTGAAGCCAACCCAGGGAGGAGGACACAGCTGAGAGAGTCAGAGGGAAATGGAGCTGCAGCCCTGAAGGAGCCACTCAAACTCATCCTGCTTCTGGGCACTCCATTCCCCTGACTCAGTTTGAGTTGAATTTTCTGGCTTTTGCATCTGAAACCATGAAAAGAGGCCCAGAGAGTATCATAAGGAAAATCTTCTGAGGAAACTGTTTCTGAGGGCCTGATTGAACTGTTGTCCTTTCTTCCTGAAGATCTGGGTAAGGCAGACCCTCCCTTCTTCATCGGAGTGTCTGCTGGGGAACAACTCAGGCACCCTTTGGCCCAGCTGTGTGTTGGGCCGGCTGCAGGGCTTGTTTATTAGTGGGATGCATCTGATCAGAGAGGCCCGCCTGACAAGTTCATTACATATCAATTTAATTAGCTGATTTACATTTAATTTACATTTCAATTAATGTCTTTAGCAACAAAACGCTGCCTTAATAGGGTAATTGCCTGTTAGGCAATATGTAAAAGAATAAATAGTCGCATTCTGAGGAAGAATTCCTATTTTCAATTTTTTATTACCATAAATAACTGAAATAATTATTGCTCTTAAGGGCCACGTCCTCGTTTCCTTCTGGGCCTAATTATAAAGACTTAGTACCTCATTAAGCAAAATGGTTTTAGAGTCACAGAAAAACATTACTCGAATCGTGAGTCATTAGTTTCGACAAAAGAGGGAAAACGGTGATAGCAGGCACACATTTGGGGGATTTGACAGTTAATATAGGCAAGCTTTGTCCTCCCTAAGCCACATCATGATAGCAGAAGGTGTTTCTGTTCTGCACACCTGTTGGGATATTGGTCTGAGGGATGTACAAATAGCCTCTTTTAAGTATTTCTGGAGATGAGACGCTCACTGTCTCTTGAAGCAGATATTATAGAGCTCTGGATTTTAAAAGTTCTTTCTTATGTTAAAATCTGCCCTGCCTCTTTGAACCAACTGTGGCAGGTGCCTGCCAGAGAAGATGTTTCTTCTTCTTCTTCTATCCTGCCAGGGATATGATTATTACATAACAATAATTGTGCAATAAGAGAAACTGACCACACAGAATACGCAGGAATAGAAAGGAGGTGGGAACAGCAGAAAGGAAAGCAAATGGTCTGAGAAATGGGGAGAACGAGACTCCGTATTTTGAGAGTTCAAGAGGAAAAGCTGCCATACACCCAAGGTGAATACTAGGGGAGGGGAGGAGAGAGGTTTGGGTCTGAAGAGTCAGACACCAGTCACAGTGCAAATGGGGCTGGCTTGTTCCTTGAAAAGTGGTTGGGTGTTTAAGCTGAAAGAGCAAATGCTAAGAATGGAAAACTTCAGGGCCAAACTATGGGGTTCCTTGAGCCTAGGGTTATCCTTCCTCAAAGATCCACCGTGGTCATTGCTGTCAACTCCACAGCGGGCCGGCTGCAGTTTTTTGTACTCTGTCGGGCTGTCTTCAACAGTGCCACCATGTGGGAGCAAGATGCAACAGCAGGAGAGGAATAACCACCCTTGGTTCTCTCTCTATTTGACTGTGAAAGCCTAACAGACCCGGTTTGAATGAGATCTGCAGTCAGAGGAATGAAGGAAGACTCGGGAAAGAAATGCTGGACTTCCAGAAAATAACTCACCTAAGAGCTGAAGGAAGGGAGAATTTTTTGATTATTTAATTGGGAAACAAGTGATCATATTTGCACCTTAACATTCTGGAAATGTTCATTCCAGCTATATGACCGCTGATGCTAGCTTTCCCCTCTCTCCCACTAGAAGCACTTTGCTTCATGTCCGCCCTTTAGAAATTAAATGATAGGATTTAGGTCCCTTGGTCCCCCTTTCCTCACTCCTGAAGCTCATTTTCAAGGTAAATACCTCTAATCCCTCTTTCTTTTCTTTTTTTTGCGGGGGGGGGGGGGGAGGGGGTAGTTTTTCAGATCCATTGACACCTTGGCCACTCTTGTCTGGGAGTTAGCGGATTTATTCATAGCCTTTTGAAAGCAGATACCAAAATCCGAAGGCAAACTCCAGAACTGGTCAACCAAAGGCAGGGTGAAGAAGGCTGTCAGGATGGGGTCCTCAACTCACCTCACTTGTCCTTCCTGGGATTTATCTGATAAGTTGTGAGCAGGGAGTCTCAGCCCTACCAGATCCAACGCTCTTTTTTTATTGCAAATATTTTGTAACACTTTCTTTCCTATATGAAATTCACAGAAAATATAACTTGCCTACATGCCCAACTTTTAAAAAATACATGTATCATTCTATCTGTAAGATGAAGGAGAAATAAAAGAGAAGTAACGTATAATAGAATAATCTATATTTCCATATGTAAATGTGCTGGTACGTAAACAGACATAATGAAGCAGTACATGCTTTCATCTCTTTATAAAATTACCTGACTGGGAGAACTGCAAATGCAAGCTGGCTCAGTCAGGTACATTGACTGTTGATTCAAACACCACCACTAGCTGAGAGTGATGTGCTTTTCTAAACTCTTGGACGACTCTTTTTTTTGTTTTTGTTTTTCCTTTCATACAACCCTTAGTAGAGTTCTGAACAAAATAAAATGGCGTCTTCTTTTTTATTTAGAAAAAAAAAAAAGTCACATTATTCTGGAAGAACTGCCCTGTATTTAAATCACGCAAAGACTTGGAGTCTATGTGTGAAATGAAGTTAGGCTATAGACTCATATATTTATAAATACGTTTTTCAACCATCAGAATATGTGAAAGGATAGGATTTGGGGAGGCTGGACAGTTCTTCGTTGTGTATGACTACCTGGCATTTCTGAATATTTTCCACGAAGTGCCAGGAGCACCCTCCAATTGTTGTGACAGCCATTTTTTTTTAAAAGACCCACGTATTTCTGAAACACCAACAGGGTGATATTGTCATCAGAGAGCAATGCAGATTTATGCCTCAGTTTCCCTTCCTTCTGACCCCAATTCTCTTCTGAACTATGAATTCTGTCCTGAACCCCAATGCCCTGACTTCCTCTTATCGATGCCCAGTGGCCTAGGGATGTAGGCTGGTCCAGTTCCTGTATTCTCAGCTGTTCCTTACTGCATGGATTACCCAGGGCTCCCATACAGACTATCGTAACACTCTGAAGATCATGCAAACTGCCTTTCCTTGGTTGTGAATTTCTTTATGGAATGTGAGAGGTTCCTGTTTGTCCCCTTTGGGAACTGTGGCCTCCCATGCCAGTGTCCCACCCCTATTACCGCATATGCACCATGTCTGTGCTCACTGGCCGGACTTCCAGCTGCCAGTACCTGTGATTCTCCAGGAAAGACAGACTGGAATTAACACTCAACCAATGACTGATGGGAATGGACAAAGACCTTAGATAGGATGGAATAACTCTAAGGTGTATATTCCACACTGACTCCGAGTGGGATTAAACTCGTCTCCCACAACAGTAATTTGCTTCATAACATGTCTTTTATTTGGTCTCCTTTCTCTGGTAAGTGTTTCTGGGATCATCACCTCAGTAAACTACTCAAATAATTGTCTGAGGGTTCTAGGGAAACCCCCAAATAAGCAACTCTGGGAGTACAGAACTTCCAGGAATCCTTTTTTGTATAAGATCTCCTAGGCCTCCTGGGGAGAGAGAGTGAGTGGAGCTTGAGCCTGAGGTAAATTGGATCTCACAGGCTAGCCTCCAGGAGGATCCCCAGGTTTCCAAGGAACTCATCCTAAAGTAGGAGGCCTATGAGTCCTGTCTTGGAATTTTTGTAGGTCTGTGGGTTGGCAAGGAGGAATCATGTGTTTCACTTGAGCCTGGATGCTACCATTCAACTGCCTCCCACCTTGCCCTAAGAAAACACGAACTACGCTGGTCAAGAATGAATATGAAAATCAGGAAGGGCATTTATGTTTGGTAGGCTTTATAATAACTGTTCTCTGCGGGCTGCCAGACCCTCTGAAGTCTGACCGAGAGGATGCTTTCCCCGGCTGGAGAGACTCCCCTCCGGGGACGCTTGTCAGAGGGAGAGCAGAGAAGTCGGGTACAAGTAAAGAAACAGCTCTGAATTATGACAGGAATGGCGGCGGACGCTCATTCGTTTGCGGGGCGGTAGCACCAGCAAGGAGGCCACAAAGAGGCGGAGTAGACAGCAGTCAGTGGCATCCATAGCTGGACAGCTTCAGTGGATCCTGAGGACTCCCTTAACCACCCAGCCCCAGTGGGGGAGGAAGGGACTGGGGCAGGCCCCGAAATCCCAGGGGCTCCGCTGAGGGGGAGCTTGAGTCAGAGGCCCGAACTACTGAGAACTAGGCTCTTATTCATCAACAGGACGGGGGTACTATAATCTGACGGAACAAGCCGCACATTTTGCTTTGGTCAGCACATTCCAAAGCTGCCCTGTAACTTCCAGCGAGACAGGGGCTTTCTTTTCCTCTTTATAGTTTATTGGCAAAGTAGCAAATGTTTTATAGGGCAAATGTTGCCATCCGCCCAGCTGTGCTCAGCGGTTACTGCCAGCAAGGATGTTTCAGTTGGGACTCACACTAGGCTAACTTCGGATTTAAAAGCCTGCCTCTGAATGCATCTCTTCATGCCCTTTAAATGTTGCAAATCAAAGGGGCACACAGGGAAGCCAGGTGATTGGCAAACTTCCTGCCACAGAGATGAGAATGTAGCCCTTTGTGTGGCTAGAACAGCTTGGGGTGGGGGGACGCGGAGGAACATAGGCAGCCTGCCTGGGAGACCAGACTTCCCAGTGGACACGCAAAGCGAATTTTCCGGCTGAGGTCAGGCTTCGGTACTGATGATACTTCACCAACAGGCAGTATCAGGAATCTCCTTCTTTTCAGGCAAGAGTGCTATGGTTCCTGCTCATTCCTCTTCCTTTCCTTCCCTTTCATGTGTCTTCATTCACTGAGTGCCCAATATCAGACAGACTGACAGCTTTATTGTGGGTTCAGGAGGCTTCAGGGCCCCTGACTTGCACCAGCCCTTCCTCTGGTACCACGTCCACCTGCTCACATGTTTTTGTAAATTGCACAAGGGAGATTTTAACAGCGGTCTTCTAAGACCGTGGTCTCTTTCCACTCCCAATTTCCCCTCCACCTCACTTGCCTTTACGTACGACAGCTGTAGGCATCTTGGGCATCCGCCTAAAGGGAAGTTGAGTTGAAGTTGGGCTTACGAGGTCATGTTTATGTGATTCACAGTCACTTCCCATGTACAATTCAGTTATTGCTAGCCATCTCTGACATAGGAATGGCTTCCAGGAACACTGTGACTGCCATAGTATGGACTCAGCCAATGCTGTGACCCAAAGATACGGGGCCTCAATGTCAAAGACATTGGCGACAAATCAGTGAGTGAGTCCTGCCAATTCAGAGAGTGTGAGGGATGAGTACAGCAGAGGGCAATGCAAAATACCCTGGATTCTTATAGCAGCCAATACAAGGAATTTGATAAAGGTTCCCCCCCCCCCAAAAAAAGCATCTGAAAAATTTACCAAACACGACCAGTGAGGAGTTGGGAAGCTAAAATCAACTTTCATGAATTCTGGAAAATAAAGACCCGATTTTGACCAACCATACTAGAAGAAAGACTGACTTATCTTTCATAAAAAGTGCTGTCCTAGGAAGAGGTAATCAAAGAGAAGATGTAGGAAATACAAGAAGATTTATAGCGGTTATCTCAGGCTGTTAGTAGAAATATAATGTGATTTTTCTGGATTTTGAGATTTTTAAAATTTTGATTTGTGATTTGTTCCCTCATTTTAAATACTCGCTTTTGTACTTAATTTTCCATTAATAAAGTTCACAATCTTTTTCTTGAAGGGCCCTCCCCAAATTATATATGCTTCAGGTTCCACAAAACCCAGCACCACCACGGCACAATGAGGGCTAGTGGGCATAGAATAGCCAAGACCTGGTCCTTGGCTTCAGGGGTCTCGCAGGCCACTGGGCCAGCCCGAGACCATGAACTAACAATCACACAAAGTGCCACCAGGAAGTTAGGGACTTTACCTCACTCCTACCTCCAACTCAGGTTTTTGTTTCTTTTATTTCCTTTTTTTAAAAATTCAGATATTTGTAGGGGCTTACATACCTTGCTTGCTCTCACGGTGCTTCCATGTCTCACTTCTCCCTCTCACATCGGAGGCATTTTCAGACTTCCCTCCTCCCCACACCCAAACCTCAGAACTCACCCCACTTCATCGTGCGATTCACAATTGCGCCACGTGGTCCTGCTTCCGTCCTCTGGGTTTCCCCGTTCATACCTGTAGAGAGGCCTGAAAACTGTTTCCAAACAAACACAGTTCTTGCCAGAAGAGGAATTAGGCCATCTGCATTAAGATTATTTATTTCTTCTCCACTTGATTTATCCCTGTTTCCTTTTTCTCTTCCCACATCCGACCAGCCCAGTGAGCTGTGTCCTCCTCTGCAGCTTTGACAAAATGATCAGGACATTGAGAACATATAGAAAGATTTAAAGGCGATCATGGGCTGTGCGGAAGAGTTCCCTCCAATCTTGGATCCCTGGCTGGCATGTGGTGCTGGCCTGGGTGTTGTCGGTAGTGGAGAGTGACCGGGTGAAGAACAGGGCCAGCCCTGTCCGAAGTATCCACAACGCTGGGTGGGCAGGGACTCAATAAATATTCCATGAAGGGAGAAAAGAGAGGGATGGAGGGACATAGCAGCACTGAGATTGCTTCATTTTATAAAAGCCATCTCCCAAACCTTTCTATGTCTTCACTTCAAGGGAGTCTTCCACTTTTCTGTATACATGTTATTTCTCCTTCCATCAGGCTCTAAGGAAGATGTGTTAGTCTACTTGTTTAAGGCAAATCCCTGCACCTATGCCTCCAGAGTCCCCCAGAACAGAGCTCCCATAATCCTCTTCCTGCTTCCAGGTTTCAGCCTCTAACTCTCTACTTCCTCTTTTTGCTCAGTCTATGACCATACTCAACCTTCCTCCATCCTTAAGAGCACAGCCCCTGCCCCATCCCCTGAACACCATCTTCCAGACTACATCCCCCTGTAACTGCCATCTGCACACTCCCCTTTCTTCTGCACCTGCCGTCTCGCCTGCCTTGTCGTTCATCCGTTAAGGGAAACTCATCTAACAAAGGTCACCGATGACCAGTTTCCAAATCCATTAAGTACTTTCCGTACTTATCTTTCCCGGCTCATAACAGCATGGGGCACTGATGGTCACTGCTGAAATTCTTCTCTTTGTTGGCTTCCGTGACACTAAACTCGGCCGTTTGCTCTTGTGCCAATCTGTGTCTATCCTCTTCAGGGCCGCAGCAAGGTGATTGCTGGGAATGGGAGCATTTGTTCTCCACATCCTGTCTCCCCATCAAGGACAATAAAGTCACCCCATCTCTAGGCAGACTCTCCCATTTACAATGCTCAGGCTACCGTGCTGCAGCATAAGAGGGCCACTGTCCACTCCACAGTGTGTCCCCAGATGAGCAAGGGGGAATGCTGTGGGGAGTCCGAGCCATGTTGAAGCAGGACAGCCGGGGAAGCCAAGGCTGAGAAAGCCAGAGGAGGAAACATGCCGTGGGGACCGCAGAGGAGGGAGCAAATGTATTCTAAGCAGCTCCAAACCATTAAGTGGATCACTGAGTGGAATCTTTGAGGAGGTAGATTTTGTCCCATTGTAAAAGAGAACTTCATAATAGTCACAGTCATGTGACAGTGGGGAAGGTAGTGTTATTAACATGCCCTGCTAGCCCATAGGGCATCTTCTTATGAATTAGAAAAAAGTGTGCTTCTTCCTAGCCAGCAGCTGCCTGACACAACCCAGTCCCCGCTCACTACTTTGGGCAGGTGCCCTGGTGCAGAGCATAACTTGCACTGTCTTAAGCAGTATCTCCGTGTAAGGCAGTGAGCTTTCTGTCACTGGAAGCGTTCAAAAGACTGGAGAATCTGTTTTGCTTCTGCAGGGAATAACCCTGCCTATAATTCTCCAACCTGGGTTATAAAGATGTGCTAGAGTTAGAGGGAGAGGAGATGAAGGGAAGAAGTAAATGGAGTAGGAGGGGGAGAGGTGGAGCAGGGGAGAGATGAGAGGGAAGGAAGGTGTAGGAGGGAGGGAGAGAGCCAAGGAGCCTGATCATTTTAAGCTTGTGTCCCCACATGCCCAAATCCAGCTGTCTCTTCCCTGCTTTATGAACAAATAATTTCTAGTTGTGTCTGCCACAAGATATTAATCCCTGTCCTATTATTTTTCCTGCTTTGCTTGCTGAGTCCCAAGTTTGTTTCAGGTGGTATCACGGTATGAACTGCAAGTGGTCTACGCCAGTGTTTCTCAACCAGACTGCCCAGTGGAATCCCCACCTGTGAGGTTAACATATATATTTAAATTTAAAATATATAATATATATAATAAATATATATTTATACTACATATTATTGTATGTGAAGATACGCATGTATAATGTATGCATAATATATACATAGGATATATAATAATATGTATGATAATCAGAATATATTTTGTGTGTGTGTGTGTATATAAGCATATACATGTAATCAGAACCCTTGGGAATGAAGCCCAGGTATCTATAATTTTTAAATTTCCCCAGATGATTGTGGTTAGGATCGAGAACTCCTGGTTCTCGGTCGTGAACATCCTTTTCCCATTTATGGAATATATTCCGCTTCTGGCCTCCCCTACAGCTGGAGGAGGTCATGTGACCTAGAAACCGAAGTCTGTTAGGAGGCTTCTAGAAAGCTTTTATTTTTCTCTAAAAAGGGACATTCTAGTTTGTTGGTGTTGCCCCTTCTCCTTTTCCCTGGTGTGAATGTGGACAGCCAGTCTGAAGACAATCAGCTTCACAAGGAAAAAAAAAAGTGCTAAATACAGTGAAATGGAACAATAGGAAGGATCTGGGATTTCCAACCAGGTGAGTTTCATCACCACTGCTGCCCCCCCGCCCCCCACCGGCCTGACCACCTCCAGACTTCTGGGTATAGGAGATAATTAAATATCTTTATTTTTTAAGCCATCAGTAATTGAGTTTTCTGTTATTTGCAAGTAAAAGCAATTTATCTGGGTATATTTTCTTATGATGAAAGCTATTATGATATTTTATGCCCTTGAATAAAGAGAAGTACAGCTCATGCTAATGTTCAGAGTTCAGAAAATGAGTGTTCCTAGAACGAAAATGTGCAATGGATTTCTGATTTTTTTTATTGATTTTATTAGGTTGCTCAGGCTGCCATAACAAAGTACCACAGACTGAGAAGCTTAAACCACAGAAAACTAATTTTCTTAAAGTTCTGGAGGCTAGAGTTGCTTTCTCTTGAGGCCCTCCCCTCTCTCCTTAGCTTATAGATGGCTGTCTTCTCTCCCTGTGTTCACATGGTCTTTTCTGTGTGTGTGTGTGTGTGTGTGTGTGTGTGTGTGTGTGTGTCCGAATCTCCTCTTTCTATAAGGACATCATTGGATTGATTAGGACTCGCCCTAGTGACTTCATTTAACCTTAACGACCTCCTTAAAGATCCTGCTTCCAAATACAGTCACATTTTGAGGTACTGGGGGTTAAGACTTCAATAAATGAATCTTAGGGGGACACAATTCAGCCCATAATACTGGTGATGAAAATTTGGCCAAGGATAGGCTATTCATGGCTGGCTTGAACCAGTGGTTTTTCATCCTGACTATAATCACCTGGAAACATCTTAAAACTATAGGCGCTTAGGCCTTACTCCCAAAGGTGCTGATTTAATTGGTCTGGGGTGGGAGCAGATATACTTTTAATTTTAGGTATTGTCAACCATTATTTCTCTAAGTAAGCGTTGATTAAGCCAACTAAAGAAAAACTTCTTTATTTGTTTAAAAAGTCCCCAGAACTTTAAGGGAGAAACAAGAAGTCAACCTGGTGCTGATGGATTGAAGCTGAGAGAGGAGTTCTGTTGAAGGGGGTCTTAAGTATAGGGCTCAGCCTGCCTACCTTGTCCAGAAAATGCGGAGAGACCCAGCCCATCTCCACTCTTGCTCCCTATAAGAACAAGGGGAAGTGGAGAGATGCAAACATATCGGTAGCACAGCTGTTTGAGGAGGAATGCCCAGAATGGAATGAATACCCAGGGATACCAAGGGTGGGAGGGTGGTCACATGGTGCCAACAGGGCCTTATGTTTTTTGTCCACACTCTCAGTTAGTAGGCCTGGTACATCCTCAAGTTCTGGTATTAGAATTTAATTTTGCCAAAATGCGCAGGTGGCCTAGAAAGGACTGAAAGGGGCTGCTTGCCAATCGTTGTGCTGAGAAACCATCCTCCAAGAGATACCGCAGAGGACTGGCTCATTTCCTGAGCATGACTTAAAAAGTCCTCTGAGGTCACTATTTTGTGTCATGATTTTTAAATTTGGAATTTCTGTTGCAAAATTAATTCTGGACTAGCTTAAGAAACTTATGGTCAACCTCTTTAACTTCTAATCCACCTGCAGATTCTGACTAAATCAAGTATTATATGAGTTTCCTCCTGCTGTTGTAACAAACTACCACACACTTAGTGGCTTAAAACAACACAACTTCGTTATCTTATTGTTCTGGAGGTCAGAAGCCTGAAATGAGTCCACAGAGCTGAAATCAAGCTGTCGGCAGGGCTCTTTCCTCTGGATCTCTAGGTGAGAATCCGCTCCTGGTCTTTTCCAGTTTCGCGAGGCTGTCTTCATTTTTCGACTTACGGCCCCACATCACATCAGCTCTCCCTCTGCTTCCATGACCCCGTTACTCTCTGACACTGACTCCTCCTGGTTCCCTTGTGATTATACCTGTACAGACCAGGAGAATCTCCCCATTTCAAGATCATTAACTTGTTCACACCTATAAAGCCCTTTTTTGCCATGGAAAGTAGCATTCACAGTTCTGGGAATTGGGAGGTAGACATCTTTAGGAGGCCATTACTCAGTTTACCGCAAGTATTCAGTGTTCCAGGTGCTTACACCTTATTAGTTATGGATAGAAATAAATGGTACCTACATCAGAATCCCCTTCCTCCCACAACAACTATGGGATCCAATACCACAAAAGGACGTTTCAGTCAGAAACTCTTCCCTAGGATGGATGTGGCTTACCGTCAAGGCAATGTTACTAGCCTTCTGGGGAGCCTTGTGCTAGGGGCCCAGGCCCTTATGTTTTCTGAAATGGAGACCGTCCACCAGGTTGGAAGCGATGCCCAATTCCAGCAGGCCCAGTTTGTAACTAGGGCTCAGAACTTTTAAGCGTATGTTCTTCTACTCCTTCCTCTTATTTTTCAAAAGCAAGCTGGCCTGTTACATGTCTATTTTCCTTAAGGCTGTTCTACAAGAAATTGGAAATGAACCCTAATTTGCTTATTACTTTCTCAAGCTTAATCAGAGGAATGGAAATCTAATTATTATTGACTGGGCTAGCATATCTTACATAGGGAGACAAGATTAATAAAACAAAACATTCTTCTGGGTATGTATTATTCTGGTTGCATAGTACATTTCAAGCTCAAACACTTTTCCAAGGAGTACAATTCATACAAGAAAATTTTATATAAGAAAATTCTTTTTTCTAATTAAAGTATAGTTGACACAACATAAGAAAATTCTTACTACAGGGTGATTCCTGCTTGATCTTTTTGTTCCAAACTATATCACTTATTTATTATTTTTTAATTTTTTTATTCCTATCAGAAAATTTTAAAGTCTTGTTTCTCTTAAACTTTCCATACCATTCTCAGTGATAAATAAGCCCACAGTCAGGTGCTAGAAGTTTAGAAATAATTGTACTTTATAATATATAGGATCATCCTGAGAATCAATTTAAATGATAAAAACATGCTTTCAGGAACACACGTATCTTTTCAAATGCAAGATCATAATGATATATATAACATCTATTCTCTTAGTATAACAGTTACTGTTGTTACATTTATTTGGTTGTACTGTTTCTTAAACCGATTGTTATTTTGTTACTGATAACATTAAACTAATAAATAATGAGAGGCAACATTTTATAACAGGCGAAGGGCAGACTTAGGTTCAAGTGCCTGCTGCCTCAGGTACTATCTGTGTGAGTATGGGCATGTTAATTTACTCTGCGCTTGTTTCCTCATTTATTAAATGGGGATACATATACTTTCCTTGTAGAGATGTTTAAGGTGTATAATTCTCTATCTAAAGTACCTGTACAATGCCTGATATTAAATGAACTGTCACTGAACAGTTACTATGACTGTTATTATCGTTAATAGTCTTATGACTAATAAAGACACTGACTTTGGTGGAAATTAATTCCCTTATGGAGAATTGAACATGAATGAAAGACAATAGAAGTCTTTAAAAATGCCTCTAGCCTTCTGACCATTTGGCCAGGGAACCTGAGTTACCATCCTCACTTCATAAATGCAAAGTAGAAGTATAAAAGGAAAAAAACAAAAGCTCTAATTTATTCTCTCAAAGTATTCATCAAATGAGGTAGGATTTCTGGGAAAGATTAAGAGCTTACATTTTTTATTGGACTTATTTCCCATAAAGTTTCATAAAGGATGAAAGGAGGGGATGTGCAGAAGCGTACTATTTCTGTTTTATCTGCAACCTGTGATTATAAATCTTCCTGAGACATCATTAATTATAGTGGTGCCATTCACAATGCTGCAATTCGGGCCTATTAGAATTTTCACCCAAAATTTCATGCCTGGGGCTTAGTAATTGGCAGCTGAGTTTTTGTATGAGGCTGAAACTTATAGGCTATGACAGAGAGGGAATGTCTTTAAACTAGTTGCTAACAAACTGACTGTTTGTGTCCCCTCCAAGTTCATACGTTGAAATCCTAATCCCCAATGTGGTGGTATTTGTGGGTGGGGCCCTGGAGAAGTAATTAGGTCATGAGGATGGAGCGCTCATGAATGCAGTTAGTGCTCTTATAAAAGAGACCCCAGAGAGCTTTCTCACCCTCTTCCCTGTGTGAGGATAAAATGAGAAAAGAGGGCCATCTGCAACTCAGAAGAGGGCTCTCACCAGGGCTCAACTGTGCTGCACCCTGATCTTGAATTCCAGCTCCCAGAACTGTGAGAAATAAATTTCTATTGTTTATAAGTCTCTATGGTGGCCATGGTGTTCCGTTACAGCAGCCCACACTGACAAAGACAGGTGCTGTGCACAGAAAGCCCAGAAACCTCTGAGAGGTTGCCCCAAAAGTTCAAGGCTGAGGGATGAGCTTTACAGGCACAGGGTGAGATCACCGGAGACTTGCCAGTTAGCAGCTGCTATGGGGTTGAGAGCAGAAAAGAAATGCTTAAGATCAGGCAGCACTGGGGATATTGGAGTACTGAACATTCCACAGTGGAGAGATCTTTTTAACATTTTGTATAATACTCCTGGAATCCAGCTGATACACCAGAAAGTCTGCACTCTAGTATAAAGAACAATGTCCTAGAGTTAGGCCTGCACTAGACTCACCTGAACAAGGTCTACGGCTAAGCCTGTTGGAGACAGAGTTTGGAAGAGACAGAGTTTGGAAGTTAGATGGGCTTTTAGAACATCTTGGGCTTTCCACATATCTGCACTAGTGAAGTATATCACTAAGTCTGTATAAGTGTAAAGTAATCACCCCATAATTAAACTGCCTGCTAAAATAAAGATCAACATCCTTCAGAGAAAGATAATAGAATCCAGGTTCTTACAATGTGTTATTCAAAGTATCCAGTGTTCAATAAAAAAAAAAAAAATCACTAGACATACAAAGAAATAGGAAAATGCAATGCATAGTTATGAAAACATTCAGTTAGTAGAAGCAGAACTTAACATGGCACAGATTTTGGATATAACTTATACAGACTTTAAGGCAGCTATTGTAAATATTCTCAAGGATATAAAAAAGGATATATTCAAAGGGTAAAGGAAAATATGGTCCTAATGAGTAACAAATGGGGAATCTCAGTAGTCATGTGAAAACTAAAGAAAAGAAAAAGACCATGTGGAAATTTTAGAACTGAATCATACATTAACTGAAATGAAAAATTCACCGAATGGTGGAAGTATAGAGACTGGCATGGCATTCTGGACAGCAATTTGGAATTTTTGGGTCAAACCAAGACTATCCATACTCCATGACTTAATTTCTCTCCTGTTCACCATATACCATATGGAAAATTGAAAAAACCTAAGCACAAACTGGGGAAGATATTTGTTAACACATATAATCGATGAAGAATTAGTAGCCAGGATATATAAAGAACTCCTGTAAATCAGTGAGAGAGAGAGCAAGCAAGGGAGCAAGAGAGAAAGTGAGCAAGAGAAAAACAATCTAATTAAAAAAATAGCAAGAGAACTAGTAGGCAGTTCATAAAGAGAAAATGGCAAGACTAATAAAACCATGAAAAGTGCTGAATCTCAATAATAATAATGAGATGCAAAACAAATCCACAGTGAGATACCTGGACTATACACACTCAAGTATAATAACATTAAAAGTTCTAAACAATACCAAATGTTGGTGAGGATGTGGGAAAATAAGAACTCTTATACACTCCCAGCAGGAACATAAATTGGTCCAACTACTTTGGAAAATGGTGTGGCATTACCAATTAAAAACTCTCACGTACAAAACTTCATACCCAGTTAATCCACTCCCACTGGAACATGCATGCACTAGTAGACATGTACTAGAATGTTCATAACAACATTGTTAGTAATAGCTAAAAATGGAAACAGTGCCAGTGACCATCAATAGTAAAAAGAATAAATATTCAATATACTGGAGTACTATCCAACAATAAAAAAACTTCAGCTACACAGCATCAATACTGGGTGAATTCCACAACATAATAGTAAGTGAGAGAAGCAAGTCAAAGAAAAATACAAGTAGTATAATTTCATTTATATGACCTCAGTAACAGGAAACAAATTAAAAAGATCTAGTTTAGAAATGTACACATGAGGGGCACCTGGGTGGCTCAGTCGGTTAAACATCTGACTCTTGATTTCAGCTCAGGTCATGATCTCAGGGTTGTGAGATTGAGCCCCACGTCTGGCTCCGTGCTGGGCATGGAGCCTGCTTAAGATTCTCTCTCTCCCTCTCCCTTTGCCTCTCCCCTCCAAAAAATTAAAAAAATAAATGCATACATGAATAGCAAAAGTATTTAGAAAAGTAAGGGAATTATTGTAACAAAAGTCGGGGGGTGGGGGAGTGGTTTTCTCCCAGGGGAAGGAAAGCAATGCAATCGTTGGGGCATTTCTAAGGTGCTAGTAATGTTCTATTTCTTAACCTGTGTGTTAGTTGCCCAGTTATTTGCTTTATTGTTTAAGATGAACATATTTTATACACTTCTCTATGTATAATGTATTTCACAATAAAAATGATTTTTGAAAAAAAGACTGGAGTGGACAATCTCTTACATTCTTGTCATCTTTGATGGTTTATGGCCCAAGCCCTTTCCAAATGGATTTATTGTTGGCTCTGCATTGACAGTTCAGTTTAAGCAATACACATTGAGATGCATATGCAGTGAATTGGGAAACCTTGAAGGCAGAGGGGGACACACTAACAGAATCAGAGTAGGAAACTAGAAAGAGGAACGTGATCTGATTCACGCCTCATTCTCGGGGAGGCAACGGATTTTACATGAAAGGTCCTGAGTTCCAGTCCTGGTTTTACCTTCTTCTGGGCAAGCCTCTCCTCTAATCTTCAATTTCCTCATGCTGGCTTTGTAAACTGTACTGTGAAATTCAAATAGAGAATCAATAATAATTACCATTCTTTTACAGTTGGGGAAACTGAAGACTCACTGGGACTCCACTAGCCCAAGGTGCCATCGCCACCTTGGAACTCAGGGCTCCTGAGTCCAACTGCCTGACCTGGGCACTGTCCCACTACACAAACAGCTAGCTATTCTCTCCTTTGTCTGGCTTTGAGCCCACGGTTTGATGTCACAGAAGAACTGCCCCGCCCCATCCCGCTCCTCCGGAAGCCACGCCTCCTCGCGTGGCCCCGCCTCTGGCGTTCGCCGAGCCCCGCCCCCCACCTCTAGCCCTGGAGTGGCGGCTCTGGCGCTTCCCCGCCCCGCCTCTCTTCCGGCCCCGCCCCTCCTGGCTGCCATGACAACGAGTCCGCGCCCCGCGCAAAGCTGCTGCTCGGGCGGGACCCAGGCTGGACCGCGGGCCCCGGCCTGGGGGCCACAGCTGCCACCGCCGCCGCCACCTCGTCTCCTCCCCGTCCCCGCCCCGCCCCGCGTCTCCTCGTCTCACTCGGGCCCGCGGCCGGGGTCCCTCCCCGCCGCCCCACCCCGCGCGGATGCCGAAGGTGAAGGCGCTGCAATGCGCCCTGGCGCTGGAGATCCGCTCTGTGAGTACCGGTCGTGCCCCCCACCCCCGCGCCTGGGTATCTGCGAGCCTCCGGCATTTACTCGGGGGACGCCTCCCTCGTTCACCTCCTTGAACCCCGAGTCACTTCAAAAACTCCTTTAACCCTCCGAATCATCCCTCGGGAGTCTTGACCCTTGTCACCTCTGTCTCTTCCCACTTCAAAATCCTGAAGGCCCTCCCACTCCAGCCACGCAGAGCTCTGTCTGCCCCCACCCCGGCCCCACTCCTCGGCTCTTCTCGCTCTAGCCCAGCTTCCAGTTTGGGTTCCTTCAGATCATTTCCAAACCACTTCAGAAAGCCCCTCCTCTCCTGCCCCTAACTTTCCAGTCAGTTGGGATGGGGAGCTTCTCTTTAAATTCCTCTTCTCTGCTCTTGTTCTCTTAGAGAGTTCTCTTAGAGAACCCCATTTCTCTCTGGTCGTCAAGGGGGACTTTTCTTCCCAAATCACTGCAGGCAGATTCTTTTAGACAAATTTCCAAGCTTCTGATTGGTGAAGGAGCCTTTACTCTCAGTCTTCAATGTGGGATACTCACACCCAGCAACCAAATTGTGTCAGCATTGCACAAAGCACCTTGCCATCTCCCCCCAGGGCCAACCCCTCAGAAACCATTTCAGGTCCCTCCAATCCCCAGACCCTCCCTGAGGTGTGAGGGATCCCTTATCCTTATTGTCACTCCAACAAAAGCACCGACTTTTACAGAGAAACTACTCATTCTCTGAACTTGCTGGAGAGGACCAGCAACCCCACCCACAGTCACTCTCCAGACTTACTCAAGAGGATCCTGTCCCCAAACCTGCTGTGGAGATCCAGTTGAGGCACTGAACCCCCATGCCCTTCCATAAGTGAAAGAGGTTGGACTTCTCCATGGTATAAGAAATCTCCATCCCTCTTAATCGTCTCAGAAGACCCTTCCAAGGGTTTTTAAACCCCCTCCTCTTCACTTTTACAGAACCTTCTCATTCTTGTCTTGGGGGGACGAAAGCTCCAGCTTGTTTCTTCTACAGGAATCCCCGGAGAACCTTTCCATACTCCCATTTCAGACGTGCCAGCAGTTTGGAATCAAAATTCCCCATTCAGACCCTTTTCTCTCCTTCCACCTCCCCTAAGCCCTCTTACCTCTCAACTCTGAGCTCCCAGCAAAACTGGGGCAGGTATGTATGTGAGAGGGTACTCATGTGTCCAACACCACGCCTCTGAGTGCTGCAGCAAGAAGCCCTCCCCACTTCTTCCTGCAGGCATGGCTTCTCTGTCCACTTAACCCACCCTTGGCCATCCCCTGCTTTCCTGGCTGTCCTTCCTCAAATTAGAATGAGGCCACAGTAACAGAGTCCGAGTTACCTCCAGGGAAGTTACAAGACAGTTCTAGATCTTTTGTTAGGTCTTAAAGAAGGCAAGGCTGGGTAAGGCAGAGTGTGAGGCAGAGTGGAAGGGAAGAATATTTCTGGCACTCTTGGTTTATCTCTAAACCCACAGAGATTTTACTCTGCTGTGTGGGAAACTACAGCCCTAGCTTCGGATGTTTTTATCCCACAGCTGCCAAAGATTAGCAACTTCTTTGTAAAGTAAGATTCCTTTAGCAAAAGAATACACGAAGCTTCCTTAACGGCTTGGCCTGGAGCAGTTAGTAAAACTCCTCACCAGACTTTGTTACTGGCCGCAGCGGCCTCCTCTGCCAATAGGATCTTCAAGAGGAAGTGCTTTGTTGTAACTGATTTCAGCCCGAAGGAGCTGCAAAAATACTTTTGATTTCAGTACCTCTCTTCCTCAGTGCTGGTTGTACTGCAGAAAGTGAATTTAGTATAATGGAGCTTTGTGTTCATTGAAGCTGAAGAAATTATGCAGGTGGAAACATTCCTGTTTAACTTTTTTCAACAAACACCTGAGTCACAGAATTTTACATTTCTAAGCATCTTAGATATCATTAAATTTAATTCTGTTTTACAGTTGAGGCTTAGCATGGCTAGTTATTTATTTAGGGTTGCACAATTATTTAGGGGCAGATCCGCAACAAGATGCTACGTTTTCTGACCAGCAAAAGGCCTGTTAAATGGCTCTGATGCTGAGAAGGAGCAAAAAAGACCATCAGCAACCATACAAGTTAAGCAAGCTTGATTAATTTGGCCTTGATTGAAGAGATGAATTATATGACCGTAGATACTTTTAACATCTTTTAAATTTTAGTTTTTTCTTTTCAATTTAATTTTTTATGTTTACATGGTATAAAAGTCAAAACCTACAAAATGTTATACTGAGAGCAGTCTCACATCCAGCCCTCAAACTTATTTCCCATCCTTACTCATCTGCTGTAGGTAATCATTTTTATTGGTTTCTGAATTGTTATTCTAGTATTTCATTTTGTAATAACCAAATAGATACATATACACACCATTCCCCTCACATATATTTGTTCTTTGCTTCCTTTCTTATATAGTAGGTAGCATATAAATTATTCTGTACTAAAGCTGTTTTTCTTCAGTTTATCTCTGTATCTATAAAAAGTTGGCATCTTTATTTTCCAACTTTTATTGACATTTTTCAAACATACAGAGTAGTTGGAAGAATAGTACAATGAATGACTATATCCCACGAACTATGTACATTAATTTGATTTATCCGTACATAAGTATATGTGTATGTACAAAATAAATGTGGCTTTTTTGCTGAAAATTTGGAAGTAAATTGTTGGTATCATATTACGCCACTCCTAAATACTTCAACATACATCTTCTGAAAATAAGGACATTGTTCTGCATAACCACCATACTGTTAATACACTTAAGATCATGAGTGACAATTTGTTAATATCTAGTGCACATTCAAGTCTTCCCAGTTGTCGCATAAATAACTTGCATCGTTAATTTTTTAAAACCAGGATCCAATCAAGGTTTACATGTTGCATTTTGTTGTTAGGTCTTTTTAGTCCATTTTAATATAGAGTTGCTCTACTTTTTCATTCCCATGATCTTTCCTTCCTCCCCCAGCCCCCCAGTGTATTTAGATAAATTCATACACTCATGTAATCATTGCTTAGGTCAAAATTTAGCACACTTCTATCACCCTAGGAAATTCCCTTGTGCCCCCGTCAAGCCCCATGCAGAGGGAACTACTATTCTGATTTCTATTACTATAGATTAGTTTGCCAGTATGTGAATTTCATATTAAATGGAACCATGTAGTATGTAAATTTTGTGTCTGGCTTCATTTGCTCAGCATATTTTTGAGAGTCATCCATGTTACTGTGTGTATCAGTTCCTTTATATTGTATGTGTATATGACAACATTTGTAGCCATTCTGTAGCCATTTGGGTTGTTACCAGGTGGTGGTGGTCGTGAATAAAGCTACTATGGACATTCATTCTTGTAAAAATCGTTCTGTGTATATTACCTTTTGAAGAGACCACATCCAGATATAGAATATCCCATTTCGTATTATTGCCTGAATTTTTTTCCCTTTGTGGTGACATTTAATTTTTCCTAATTCCCATTAACTGGAAATGAGATGTTTTATCTCTTTGTGCCTGTTGAAAGTGTGACACTCCATCCTCCTTTACCCCCACCCCCTCCATGATTATTTTTTGCTGCAGTCTTGTATTGGTAGTAATCTCATGTTTAATACTGTGATAATATGAGAGCAAAAACCTAGTAAACATGAAAGGTCTTAGTGTATAACACAACATTTTGTGTTGCTCCACAGAGCCATATGACTTGAGAGAAAATATATTGCTAGGAAGAAAGTGTGACTTTTCTCAATGAATCTTTGGAGAATGATATAATAGGCCAAGTAACTTGTTTTTCAAGAGCATCAAAAGAATTACATTTCCTACCACTTAACTTTTACTTTTTTTTTAAAGATTTTATTTATTTATTTGACAGAGAGAGAGAGAGATCACAAGTAGGCAGGCAGGCAGGCAGGCAGAGGGAGAGGGAGAAGGAGGCTCCCTGGATGTGGGGCTCGATCCCAGGACCCTGGGATCATGACCTGAGCCGAGGGCAGCTGCTTAACCGACTGAGCCACCCAGGCGCCCCACCACTTACACTTTTAATAGTTGATACATCTTTTTTTTTTAAGATTTTATTTATTTGAGAGAGAGAGAATGAGAGATAGAGAGCACGAGAGGGAAGACGGTCAGAGGGAGAAGCAGACTCCCCGCCGAGCAGGAAGCCCGATGTGGGACTTGATCCCGGGACTCCAGGATCATGACCTGAGCTGAAGGCAGTCGCTTAACCAACTGAGCCACCCAGGCGCCCAATAGTTGATACATCTTATCTATGATATGAAAAAGTATTTTTGCTGCTGCTTCTCTCTACCTTCTTTCTGTTAATTAGTAGTTCGGTTTTCATGAGATTTTTTGGGAGAATGGAAGAAATTGAAGAGAGAAAAATAAAGCCCAGTGCCTGGGCAATGAAACCAGCCAAGTTGCCTTACCTGAATAGTGTCAGTTTGGGGTTAGTTTAGACATGTATTCCTGGTTTTTCTTCTCTATACTCCCTTTACCTCATTACCTCAGCAAATTATTGATAACATTGGGGCAAACAGATCTGGGTCCTTTTTGATCACTACTCATCTAAACATTTGTGATCCTTATCCAGCTTTCTGTGGAGTGATGTCTCACAATTGTGCTACAGTTGGTGGTGAATTTCCTTGGAATATAAACTTTTAAAAACTTTAACTAAAAAAATACTTGAAACTTAGAGAAAAAAAACTGAATACTCTGATTCCACCTTCCCCACACTCTGATTAACAAATGCTACATTTTACATGTTTGCTGCCGATTTTGTTTTTAAGAAATAAAATGGAGATGCCTGGGTGGCTCAGTCATTAGGCGTCTGCCTTCGGCTCAGGCCATGTGGGATCGAGCCCCCACATCGGGCAGGCTCCCTGCTCAGCATGAAGCCTGCTTCTCCCTCTCCCACTCCCCCGCTTGTGTTCTCTCTCTCGCTCGCTGTGTCTCTCTGTCAAATAAATAAATAAAATCTTAAAAAAAAAAAGAAAGAAAATGGTACCACTATAGTTAACGCCCCTTTGTACACCTTCCTGACCCCAGTTTTTCTCCTTCCCTTCCTAGAGGTAAGGTAATCAATATTTTGAAGTTGGAGTGTTTATTTTCATTCTGGTTTTGTACTTTTACTATTTATTTGTGTATGTCTATGCGCTACTTATATTATTTTAAAACTTTACACAAAGGGTATTTTACTCTATGTATCCTGCATACCTGCTTTTTCCAGTTCAGTTTTCAAAATTTGTCAGTGTTGATTCTTGCAGATCAAGTTCATTTCCTTAATTGCTATATAATACTGTTTATTTTTATAATAGTGATTAATTTATATTCTTTTATTGACAGACTTTTAAATGCCAGTGAAATTTGTTGGGCCACCTTTGTTTACCTTAGTGTTTGGGGGTGGTCCTCTTGGTGTTAATTGTCTAGTCTGCATGACTTGAATGTCCTACTGAATATGTAGATGAAAACCTGTGTATAATTATTAGAGGTTAAGAATCTGTTTTATGTATAAACACAGAATCTTTTTTTTTTTATTTTGCAAGGTGGTAAAATACAGTGACTTTTCTAGGGATACAATTACAATGTAAATTGAGGAAAGAGTATACTTTGTTTTGTTTGAAACTCTGCTAAGAGTTTACTTTTTTGGAAAATCATGGCACCAATGACAGCACTGTTTGCGTTCAAATTGCCAGTATGAGCACCTGTCATTCTGCTTTAGAAACTGTCCATTTTACGTAGATTCCGTGTATAGGTGCAGATATTATATCTTCTAGCTTAGTCCTGCCAAAGCATTTACATATAGAAATAGATCTTTTATTATAAATTATTTCTGGGTTTTTGTTTGTTTCTTTTTTTTCTTTCTTTCAGGGCATTGGTTTAGTGTTTAGTCACATGTATAGGTAAATTGCAAACTATCTGTTGTAAAGGAGGGTTTTTAGATCTTATAGCATACAGACCCAGTGTTCCAGGCACTAGATTTAGAAATGGAACTGCTGAGGCTCAGGCAATTGTGTTAGTTTCATAGGGCTTCTGTAACAAACTTCCACAAACTTGATGTCTTAAGACAACAGAAATTTATTCCCTTGTATTTCTGGAGTGCAGAAGTCCAAAATAAAAGTTCAGTAGGGCAACACTCGTTTAGAAAGCTCTGGAGGGGGGTGGGGTGGGGAGGATGGGAGGAGTGGGATTGGGAGCCCTCCTTGTTCTTTGTTTTCTGATGGCTCCAGGCATTTCTTGTTTGTGGCTGTATAACTCCAACCTCTAATCCAAGAGGTTTCATTTTCTGTGAATAGCCAGTTTATATCCTTTGCCCCTAGGAATTCCAGAGGTTTTTTTCCTTCTTGTTGAATATATCTTGGATACTAACCTATCAGTTATATGTAATGTAAATTTCAACGATCTAGTTGAACCTTAGCTTTTCACTTTGTTTTTGCTGTCTGTAGCAAATACCTTTTTCTTTCTTTTCTTTTCTTTCTCACTGGTAAACAAAGAATGCTATTGATTTAAATTAACTCTTTATAGAACTGTATCTTCAGCAAGTATATTCACAAATCCTAAGCGTGTAATCACCACCTGGATCCATAATTAGAACATCAGTACCCCTCTTGTGCTTTTGTGCTCCATCCCGCCCAGCCACTCCTTTTGTGCCCCCTGTCCCAAAGGTAACTGCTATCAGGACTTCTATCACGATATAATTTGAATTTGTGAAACCTGTCTCTTTCTCCACCATATGAACTTTTTATTTATTTTTTATTTTTATTTTTTAAGATTTTATTCATTTATTTGACAGAGACACAGCGAGAGAGGAAACACAAGTTAGGGGGAGTGGGAGAGGGAGAAGCAGGCCTCCCGCCGAGCAGGGAGCCCGACGCCGGGCTCGATCCCAGGACCCCGGGATCACGACCTGAGCCGAAGGCAGACGCCTAACGACTGAGCCACTCAGGCGCCCCCATATGAACTTTTTAATGTCTAATTTCTTTGTGAGAATTCATCCCTGTCATCTTGTAAGATAATAGTTCTTTATCATTCTGTTGGGTTTGTTCTCCCCAGCTTTATTGAGCTATAATTGACACATAACATTGTGTAAATTTGAGGTGTACAACATGTTAATTTGATACATTTATAAATTGCAGAATGATTACTGCTATAGTATTAGCTACTACCTCCATCCCGTCACACAGTTATCATTTCTTTTTTGTGGTAAAGACATTTAAGTTCTATTCTCTTAGCGACATCAAGTATATAAGACTGTATTAGCTATAATCACCATGTTGTACATCAGATCCCCAGACTTGTCAATCTTACAACTAGAAGATTGTATCCTTTGACTAATATCTCCCCATTTTCCCTCTATCCCCCAGTCCCGGGTAACTACCACTACTCTGCTTCTCTGAGTTTGTCTTTTTTGAAAAGATTCAACATATAGGGGTATCATACAGTATTTGACTTTCTCTGACTTCCTTCACATAGCATAATGCCCGCAAGGCCCATCCAGATGGTCTCAATCAGAGAAGGGTTTCCTGCTTTCTCATAGCTAATAGGTGATATATGTATAATCTCACATCTTCTCACATCTTTATGCATGCGTGCATTCATGGACAGTTAGGTTTTCCGTATCTTGGCTATTGTGAGTAATACTGCAGTGAACATCGGGGTACAGACATCTCTACGAGATCCTTTTTTCAATTCCTTTGGATATATACCCAGAAGTGGGATTGCTGGATCATATGGTAGTCATTTTGAGGAGCTTCCATACTGTTTTCCACAGTTGCTGTGCTCAGTTTACATTCCCATCCATAGTGCAGTAGGATTTCCTTTCCTCCACACCCTTGCCAACACTTAGAATTTTTGTCTTTTTGGTAATAGCCATCATGACAGTTGTGAGGTGATATCTCACTGTGATTTTGATTTGTGTTTCTCTGATGATCAGTGATGTTGACCACCTTTTCATGTACCTGTTAGCCATCTGTATGCCTTTCCTGGAAAACTGCCGATTCAGTTCTTTTGTATCCATTCTACTGTTGATGGACATTTTCACTTTTCCCAGCTTGGGGCTATTACAAATTGTAGTCCTATGAATATTCTTTTTTTTTAAAAAAAAAAACAGATTTTATTTATTTGGCAGAGTGAGAGCACAAGCAGGGGGAGCAGCAGCAGAGGGAGAAAGAAAAGCAGGCTCCCTGCTGAGCAGGAAGCCCAACGTGGGGCTTGATCCCAGGACTTGATCATGACCTGAGCCGAAGGCAGATGCTTAACCCACTGAGTCACCCAGGCGCCCCCCCTATGAATATGAATATTCTTGTATGTCTTTTGGCACATTTTGAATTCAGCACATTGCTGAAATCTCACATTAGTTCTAGTCATTATTTGGGTTTTCTATGTGGAAAATTATGTTGTTTACAGATAAAGATGGTTTGACTTTTCCTGTACAGTGTCTTTTTTGTTTGTTTGTTTTCTTTTCTTTTCTTTTCTTTCCTTTATTGTATATCTATTGAGTAGAATCTCTGATATAAACATTAGGAATAATAGTAGATATACTTGTCTCTTTATTTTTCATTTAAGTTGTTCTTCTGAGGTTTCACCAGTAAGTATTAGATTGAATCTTATGAATTTGCTGACAATGGATTATTTTTTGACTTAAAAAAAGAAAAGCCACGGCGATTTCATATAGTTCAACCTAATGTAATATTGACTCTAGGAGTGTATTGACAGATCTGTGATTCAACCATCTCGCACAATTCACAGTGCTCACCATAGCACATACCCTCCCCAATCTCTATCTCCCAGCCACCCCATCCATCCCACCCCCCCACCACTCCAGCAACCCTCAGTTTGTTTCCTGAGATTAAGAATTCCTCATATCAGTGAGGTCATATGATACATGTCTTTCTCTGATTGACTTATTTCACTCAGCATAACACCCTTCAGTTCCATCCACGTCATTGCAAATGGCAAGATCTCAACTCCTTTTGATGGCTGCATAATATTCCATTGTGTATATATACCACATCTTCTTCATCCATTCATCTGTCGATGGACATCTTGGCTCTTTCCACAGTATGCCTATTGTGGACATTGCTGCTATAAACATTGGGGTGTACGTACCCCTTTGGATCCCTACATTTGTATCTTTGGGGTAAATACCCAGTGGTGCAATTGCTGGATCGTATGGTAGCTCTATTTTCAACTGTTTGGGGAACCTCCATACTGTTTTCCAGAGTGGCTGCACCAGCTTGCATTCCCACCAGCAGTGTAGGAGGGTTCCCCTTTCTCCACATCGCCACCAACATCTGTCGTTTCCTGACTTGTTAATTTTAGCCATTCTGACGGGTGTGAGGTGGTATCTCATTGAGGTTTTGATTTGGATTTCCCTGATGCCGAGCGATGTTGAGCACTTTTTCGTGTGTCTGTTGGCCATTTGGATGTCTTCTTTGGAAAAATGTCTGTTCATGTCTTCTGCCCATTTCTTGATTGGATTATTTGTTCTTTGGGTGTTGCGTTTGATAAGTTCTTCATAGATTTTGGATACTAGCCCTTTATCTGAGATGTCATTTGCAAATATTTTCTCCCATTCTGTCGGTTGTCTTTTGGTTTTGTGGACTGTTTCTTTTGCTGTGCAAAAGCTTTTTATCTTGATGAAGTCCCAATAGTTCATTTTTGCCCTTGCTTCCCTTGCCTTTGGCAATGTTTCTAGGTAGAAGTTGCTGCGGCTGAGGTCGAAGAGGTTGCTGCCTGGGTTCTCCTTTAGGATTTTGATGGACTCCTGAGGTCTTCCAACCATTTGGAGTCTATTTTTGTGTGTGGTGTAAGGAAATGATCCAGTTTCATTCTTCTGCATGTGGCTGTCCAATTTTCCCAACACCATTTGTTGAAGAGACTGTCTTTTTGCCATTGGACATTCTTTCCTGCTTTGTCGAAGATGAGTTGACCATAGAGTTGAGGGTCCATTTCTGGGCTCTCTGTTCTGTTCCATTGATCTATGTGTCTGTTTTTGTGCCAGTACCATACTGTCTTGCTGATGGCAGCTTTGTAATAGAGCTGGAAGTCCGGAATTGTGATGCCACCAGCTTTGCTTTTCTTTTTCAAGATTCCTCTGGCTATTCGGGGTCTCTTCTGTTTCCATACAAATTTTAGGATTATTTGTTCCATTTCTTTGAAAAAAGTGGATGGTATTTTGATGGGGATTGCATTGAATGTGTAGATTGCTCTAGGTAGCATTGACATCTTCACAATGTTTGTTCTTCCAATCCATGAGCATGGAACATTTTTCCATTTCTGTGTGTCTTCCTCAATTTCTTTCATGAGTATTTTATAGTTTTCTGAGTACAGATCCTTTGCCTCTTTGGTTAGATTTATTGCTAGGTATCTTATGGTTTTGGGTGCAATTGTAAATGGGATCGACTCCTTAATTTGTCTCTCTTCTGTCTTGTTGTTGGTGTATAGGAATGCCACTGATTTCTGTGCATTGATTTTATATCCTGTGACTTTACTGAATTCCTGTATGAGTTCTAGCAGTTTTGGGGTGGAGTCTTTTGGGTTTTCCACATAAAGTATCATATCATCTGCAAAGAGTGAGAGTTTGACTTCCTCTTTGCCGATTTGGATGCCTTTCATTTCTTTTTGTTGTCTGATTGCCGTGGCTAGGACTTCTAATACTACGTTGAATAGCAGTGGTGATAGTGGACATCCCTGCCGCGTTCCTGACCTTAGGGGAAAAGCTCTCAGCTTTTCCCCATTGATAATGATTTTCGCTGTAGGTTTTTCATAGATGGCCTTTATGATATTGAGGTATGTACCCTCTATTCCTATACTCTGAAGAGTTTTGATCAAGAAAGGATGCTGTACTTTGTCAAATGCTTTTTCTGCATCTATTGAGAGGATCATATGATTCTTGTTCTTTCTTTTGTTAATATATTGTATCACGTTGATTGATTTGCGGATGTTGAACCAACCTTGCAGCCCAGGGATAAATCCCATTTGGTCATGGTGAATAATCCTTTTAATGTACTGTTGGATCCTATTGGCTAGGATTTTGGTGAGAATTTTTGCATCCATGTTCATCAAGGATATTGGTCTGTAATTCTCCTTTTTGATGGTGCCTTTGTCTGGTTTTGGGATCAAGGTAATGGTGGCCTCATAAAATGAGTTTGGAAGTTTTCCTTCCATTTCTATTTTTTGGAACAGTTTCAGGAGAATAGGTATTAATTCTTCTTTAAATGTTTGGTAGAATTCCCCTGGGAAGCCATCTGGCCCTGGGCTTTTGTTTTTTGGGAGATTTTTGATGACTGCTTCAATTTCCTTAGTGGTTATAGGTCTGTTCAGGTTTTCTATTTCTTCCTGGTTCAATTTTGGTAGTTGATACATCTCTAGGAATGCACCCATTTCTTCCAGGTTATCTAATTTGCTGGCATAGAGTTGCTCATAATATGTTCTTATAATTGTTTGTATTTCTTTGGTGTTGGTTGTGATCTCTCCTCTTTCATTCATGATTTTGTTGATTTGGGTCATTTCTCTTTTCTTTTTGATACATCTGGCCAGGGGTTTATCAATCTTGTGAATTCTTTCAAAGAACCAGCTCCTAGTTTTGTTGATCTGTTCTACTGTTCTTTTGGTTTCTATTTCATTGATTTCCCCTCTGATCTTTATGATTTCTCTTCTCCTGCTGGGTTTAGGCTTTATTTGCTGTTCTTTCTCTAGCTCCTTTAGGTGTAGGGTTAGGTTTTGTATTTGAGACCTTTCTTCTTTCTTGAGAAAGCTTGTATTGCTATATACTTTCATCTTAGGACTGCCTTTGCTGCATCCCAAAGATTTTGAACAGTTGTGTTTTCATTTTCATTGGTTTCCATGAATTTTTTTAATTCTTTAATTTCTTGGTTGACCCATTCATTGTTTAGTAGGATGCTCTTTACCCTCCAAGTATTTGAGTTCTTTCCGAGTTTCCTCTTGTGATTGAGTTCTAGTTTCAAAACATTGTTGTGTGAAAATATGCAGGGAATAATCCCAGTCTTTTGGTACCGGTTGAGACCTGATTTGTGACCTAGGATGTGATCTATTCTGCAGAATGTTCCATGGGCACTAGAGAAGAATGTGTATTCCGTTGCTTTGGGATGGAATGTTCTGAATATGTCTGTGAAGTCCATTTGGTCCAGTGTGTCATTTAAAGTCTTTATTTCCTTGTTGATCTTTTGCTTAGATGATCTGTCCATTTCAGTCAGGGGGGTGTTAAAGTCCCCCACTATCATTGTATTGTTGTCAATGTGTTTCTTTGCTTTTGTTATTAATTGCCTTATATAATTGGCTGCTCCCATGTTAGGGGCATAGATATTTACAATTGTTAGATCTTCTAGTTGGATAGACCCTTGAAGTAGGATATAGTGTCTTTCCTCATCTCTTATTACAGTCTTTGTTTTAAAATCTAATTTGTCTGATATAAGGATTGCCACCCCAGCTTTCTTTTGGTGTCCATGAGCATGGTAAATGGTTTTCCACCCCCTCACTTTCAATGTGGGGGTGTCTTTGGGTCTAAAATGAGTCTCTTGCAAACAGCATATTCATGCGTCTTGTTTTTTAATCCAGTCTGATAGCCTGTGTCTTTTGATGGGCATTTAGCCCATTTACATTCAGGATAAGTATTGAAAGATACGAATTTAGTGCCATTGTATTGCCTGTAAGGTGACTGTTACTGTATATTGTCTGTGTTCCTTTCTGGTCTATGCTGTTTTTAGGCTCTCTTTTTGCTTAGAGGACCCCTTTCAATATTTCTTGGAGGGCTGGTTTCATGTTTGCAAATTCCTTAATTTTTGTTTGTCCTGGAAGCTTTCATCTCTCCTTCTATTTTCAATGACAGCCTAGCTGGATATAGTATTCTTGGGTGCATGTTTTTCTCGTTTAGTGCTCTGAAGATATCATGCCAGTCCTTTCTGGCCTGCCAGGTCTCTGTGGATAGGTCTGTTGCCAATCTAATGTTTCTACCATTATAGGTTACATATCTCTTCTCTCGAGCTGCTTTCAAGATTTTCTCTTTGTCTCTGAGACTCGTAGGTTTTACTATTAGAAGTCGGGCTGTTGACCTGTTTTTATTGATTTTGAGAGGGGTTCTCTGTGCCTCCTGGATTTTGATGCCTGTTTCCTTCCCCACATTAGGGAAGTTCTCTGCTATAATTTGCTCCAGTATACCTTCTGCCCCTCTCTCTCTCTTTCTTCTTCTTCTGGGATCCCAATTATTCTAATGTTGTTTTGTCTTACCGTATTGCTTATCTCTTGAATTCTGCCCTCATGATCCAGTAGTTGTTTATCTTTTTCCCAGCTTCTTTATTTTCCATCATTTGGTCTTTCTATATCACCAATTCTCTCTTCTGCCTCATTTATCCTAGCAGTTAGTGCCCCCATTTTTGATTGCACCTCATTAATAGCCTTTTTGATTTCGACTTGGTTAGATTTTAGTTCTTTTATTTGTCCAGGAAGGGTGTCTCTAATAACTTCCATGCTTTTTTCAAACCCAGCTAGTACCTTTAAAATCATGATTTTGAACTCTAGGTCCGACATCGTACTAATGTCCGTATTGAGTAGGTCCCTGGCAGATGGTACTACCTCTTGTTCTTTTTGTTGAGGTGATTTTTTTTCATCTTGTCATTTTGTCCAGAGGAGACTAGATGAATGAGAGAACAAAATGCCAACAGGTTAACAATTTCCCCTAAAATATACTCTAAACAAATCAGAAAAGACATGAAACCAGGGGAAAAGAAAGAGAAAAAAAGAAAAAAGAAAGAAAAAGAAAAGGATAAAGACAAACACAGACCAAAACAAAACAAAACAAAAAAACAGAATATGATCAAATATGATCAGGCTAGTGCATAGATCAGTGCCACATACTAGATTTTGGGTGTATTTTGGTCTGCTAAAAGAAAGTGCCTCCTAAAATTTTAAAGAAAGAAAAACTTATATATGTACAAATAAGGGTTGATACAATGAAGGGATGGAATATGACTGTAAAGATGAAAATTAAAAAAAGGAATTTGATAAGGTGCTTGAAAAAAGAAAGAAGAGGATTAAAAAAAAAAGAAAGAAAAAAAAGGGGGGGAGAGAATGTGATCAGGCAGGAGACCAGAACAAAGGCATACACTAGAGATTTAGTGTATATTTTGATATGTTAGAAGAAATTATATCTCAAAGTTTTAAAGAGAGAACAACTTATATATATATGCCAAAAATAAGGGTAACTACTATGAAGGGATAGAATATGACTCTAAAAATGAAAAATAAAAATGTTTTTTTTAAAAAAGGGGTGATAAGATGTTGGTTGAAAAAGGGAAAAAGAAAAATTAAAAAAAACAGTTAAAAAAATTAACTTTGAAAGACTAATGAATCATCATAAAAAAAGCCATGAATTCTATGTGCAGTATTCCCCTAGCGCTGGAGTTTTCCCGTTCTCATTGATCGGTAAATTTGGTCTTGGCTGGCTGTTTGTGCTGATCTTCTGGAGGAGGGGCCTGTTGCCATGGTTCCCAAATGTCTTTGCCGGATGTGGAATTGCCCCGCCCTTGCCCGGTCGGGCTAAGTAATCTGCTCGGGTTTGCTCTTGGGAGCTTTTGTTCCCTGCAAACTTTCCGTACAGCTTTGGAGGACAATGAAAATGGCGGCCTCCCAATCTCCACCCCAGAGGAGCCGAGAACGCGGGCCCCGCTCCTCAGTGTGCCCCCAGAGAAAAGCAGTCAATCACTCCCGTCTCCCCAGTCTCCGGCCACACTCCGTGATCACCCGGCCTGTGACCAAGCATTTCTATCTCTGGCACCCAACTTGGTGTGGAGTCTCCAAACCCAGCAGTTCCCTGTGGTGTGCTCCTGTGCTGCTCCTCCCCGGGGGAGGAAGGGGAGTCTCCCCGGCTCTGCCGCTTGTTGGGTCCCTGCTGGAGGAGCAGTGGCCCGACTGGGCCACGGGTCACGGATTATGGCAACCCCGAGCTGAGAGCCTGCACCTCAGCTCCGTCTCTGCAGCCGGCTCCCCCGCTCCGATACCTGGGAGCTCTGCCGCACTCAGGCACCCCCGGTCTTTCTGTGACCCCGAGGGTCCTGAGACCACACTGTCCCGTGAGGGTTCCACCCCCTGCTTAGCCACTGGAGCGACGTCCCTCAGTGGAGCCCACTTCTAAAGTTCCGATTTTGTGCTCCGGGGCTCTATCACTTGCCAGAAGTGGCCAACGGAGGCCCCCTCCTCTGCCATCTATCCTCCCGAATATCGCCTCGGATTCACTTCTCCGCACATCCTACCTTCCAGTAAGTGGTCGCTTTTCTGTTCAGAGAGTTGTTGCTATTCTTTTCTTCGATCTCCTGTTGAGTTCGTAGGTGTTCAGAATGGTTTGATCCCTATTCAGCTGAATTCCTGAGACCAGATGAAATCCAGGTCTCCTACTCCTCCACCATCTTGCCTCTACTCCTAAGCATCCAACTCTTAATTTCAGCTCAGGTCATGAGATCAAGCCCCTTGTAGGGCTCTGTCTGCACTGAATGAGGAACCTGCTTGAGATTCCTTCTCTCCCCTCCGTCTGCCTCTCCTCCTGCTCATAGATGTGCACATGCTCTCTCTATCTCAAAAAAAGGCCCCAGGGATACCTAGGTGGCTCAGTTGGTTAAGTGTCTGCCTTCAGCCCAGGTCATGATCCTAGGGTCCTGGGATCGAGCCTCACATTGGACTGCTGCTCGATGTGGAGCCTGCTTCTCCCTCTCCCTCTGCTCCTTCCCGTGTTCACTCTCTCTCCTGCTCCCTCTCTCAAATAAATAAATAAAATCCTAAAAAAAAACCCTCCTATATTGAGAGTTTTAACTTCATTGACTATATATTCCAGGATTCTCATATAGTTTGTCTTTATATTTATTAATTTATTAATGTTTTGTTTTTTATTTTTTTTATTTTTTTTAAGTAATCTTTACCCCCAATGTAGGGCTTGAACTCACCACCCCAAGATCTAGAGTTGCATGCTGTACTGACTGAGATAGCCAGCCGCCCCCTAGTCTCTCTTATTAAACATCTGAATATTTTCTTTCTCTGTTTCAATTTTATAGTTTTTGGTTTTTTATGGAATATCCCCCCCTGCTTAGATGAAAGATCCTAGCTACTTATTTTAATAAGTAGCTATAATAAGTATTTAATAAGTAGCTAATAAAATTGTTTTCAGATTGTACAAATTACTTTAATTTTCATTTGAAGTGAATTTATCTCTGGATTGTCAGTTCTGTTGCTTTTCTTAGCTCTTGGGATTGCACTCAAATTATAGACCAGTTTTGGGAGAATTGATATCTTACTTAACAGTATTGAGTCTTTCAGTCCATGAACCTGGTACATTTTTACATCTATCTGGACCTTCAGTTTCTTTCAGAAGTGTTTATTGTTTTCAGTAGACATGCCTCACACATATTTTGTTAAATTTATATGTAAGTACTACATACTTCAGGTTTTAATGCTATTGTATTAGAAGTCCAGTGCGCTATCCATTGCGCGATGGAGCCAATGCTATTGTAAATGGTATTTAAAAAATTTCATTTTATAAGTGTTATTGCTGGTATAGAGAAATAACATTGGTCTTTGCATATTGAATTTATATCCTGTGACATCAGATTCTTTCCTTATTTCTAGTAGCATATTTGTAGAGTGTAGACTACAGTTAGGTTGTCTACAGATACTCAGTTTTACTTCTTTTCAATCTGTACACCTTTATTTCTTTTATTTTTCAAATTTCTTTTTCTTGTCCTTTTGCACTGGCCAGGACCTATATAGTACATTGTTGAATACAAGTGTTGAGCATGGACATACTGACCTTTTTGCTGATATTGGGGAAGCATCCAGTCTTTCAACATTATGTATGACATCAAATTCAGGCTTTTTCGTAGATATTCTTTATCAGTTGAGGAAATTTCCTTCAGTCCTCAGTTCGCTAGAGCTTTTATCATGAATGGAGCTTACGTGTGTCAAATGCCTTTTCTTCAGAAAAAGAATTGAAAGGAATTTCTAAGATTTAATGTTATAATACACCTTTTATAAGTGATTTAATTATATCTCACATATTTTTATGTATTGTCTTTTCATTTTCATGCAGTTCAAAGTATTTTTTAATTTGTCTTGTAATTCCTTCTCTGACTCGTATGAGTGATTTAGGAATACAGTTTTTAATTTCCAAATATTTAGATTTTTTTTCAGATATTTTCCTGTTATTTATTTCAGTTTAATGGGGTTAGAGAATATAGTCTGCATGATTTCAGTCCTTTTATGTTTGTTGAGACTTGTATGGCTCACAGTATCATCTTTCTTGATAAATGTTTTCATGTGCACTTGGGGAAAAATGTGTATCCTTCTTTTGTTGAACGGAGTATTACATAAATGTCAATTAGGTCAAATTACTTGAATGTTGTTTACATTTTCTATACTTTTAATGATCTTTTGATTGCTTATTTTATCAGTTACTAAGAGGAAAGAATTGAAATTCAGTTATATACTGTAATTTTTTGCTTCATTTGATACTATCTTATTAATTGGTTACACATTTAATTTTCTTATATCTTCTTGATAAATCAAATTTTTAATCAATATGAAATGTTTCACTTTAACTTTGGTAATCTTTCTCTCTCTGAAGTCTACTCTATATCATATTAAGACAGTCACCTAGCTTTCTTATGATTAATGAATGTATGATATGCCTTTTTCTATCATTTTGCTTTTATCCTGAATCTTTAATTTTTAAAAAAATTAAGATATAATTCACATACATAAAATATACCCATTTAAAGTGTACAATTCAGTGAATTTTAATATATTCAAAAAGTTGTAAAACAATCACCACTAATTCCAGAGCATTTTCATCACCCTAGAAAGAAATCCCATACCTGTTAGCTGCCATTCCTCATTCTCTCTCTTCCCCAAGACCCTGGCTACCACTAATTGGATTTCTAGGTCTATGGCTTTGCCTATTCTAGACATTTATGTAAATGGAATCATACAATATGTGGCCTTTTGTGTCTGGCTTCTTTCACCTAGCATGTTTGTAAGGTTCATTCATGTAGCATCTGTCAGTACTTTATTCTTTTTTATGGTCAGATAATATTCCGTTGTATGGATATACCACATTTTGCTAATCCATTCTTCAGTTGATGGACATTTGGATTGTATCTATTTTTAGGCTATTAAGAATAATGCTGCTATACTCTTGGGTTGCTATGTTTTTAGCACTCTTGGGTATATACTTAGGAATTGCTGAATCTAATAACTATTTAGTTTTTTTGATGAACTGCCAAACTCTTTTCCACAGTGACTGTGCCTTTAATACATTTCCATCAGCAAACTATGAGGGTTCCAATTTTTTGGCATGCTCCTCAACACTTGTTTTTGTCCATCTTTTTAATTATAGTCATCCTAGTGGATGTAAAGAGATATCTCATTATGATTTGATTTATATTTCCCTAATGACTAGTGATATTGAACATTTTTCATGAGTTTATTGGTCATTTGTTTATCTTTGGAGAAATAGCTATCTTTTTTTGCTTCATGGGTTTTGGAGCTCTGTTAAGTGCATATATGTTTTCTAGAAATATATGTCATATGTGTTTTTAATTGTTGTGTCATCATAAAATGTCCTTCTTTGTTTCTAGTACCAACTTTTGTTTTAATGTTTAGTTTGTCTGATATTAGTTTAACCATTGCAGCTTTCTTTTGGTTACTGCTTGCATAGTTAATTTTTACCATTCTTTTACTATCAACTCTTTTGAGTCTTTGAATCTAAAGCGTGTCTCTTACAGACAACATGTGGTTGGATTATAGTCTTTATCCATTTTATGAAGTTCTCCCTTTGCTTGGAGTATTTTCAGTTTACATTTAATGTAATCACATATAAGGTAGGATTTGCCTCTTTCATTTTGCTATTTGTTTTCTGCATATCATGTCTTTTTGTTTCTCTGTTTCTGCATTAGTGCCTTTTGTGTTAACTGTTTTCTAGTGTACCATTTTAATTCCTTTGTTTCTATTACTATATTTTATAGTTTTTTTTGTGATGGTTGTTCTGGGGTTCACAATTAACATCTTAGTTTATAACAATCTAGTATGTAGTAATACCAATTTAATTTGAATAGCACACAAAACTTCTGCTTCTATTTAGTTCCATTCCCTCTCTTCTTAATGATTTTATTGTCATACAAACTACATCTTCATACAGATAAGCCTTATCAACACAGTTTCATAATTGCTGCTTTCTGTAATTTTATTTTAAGTAAGGATGGAGAAATAAGAGAAAAAAATTTATACTGTCATTATATTTGTCTATGCAGTTTCCTTCCTGGTGCTTTTTTTTTTTCCCCACATGGATGTGAGTTGTTGTCTAGTGTCCTTGCATTTCAACTGAAGGATTCTCTTTAGTATATCTTGTAGGGAAGTTGTGCTAATGATGAATTGTCTGTTTTTGTTCATCCAAGAATATCTTAATTTTCCTTCCTTTTTGAAGGGAAATTTTTGTCGAAATTGAATTCTTATTTGAAAGAATTGAAGTGCAATATGCAAATATTCTGAAATTCCTTCAGCACTTTGAATAAGTCATCCCACTTCCTTGTAGCTTCATGTTTCTGATGCAAAACCAGCTGTTAATCTTATTGAGGATTTTTGGTACCTGCTGAATCACTTCTCTTGTGTTGCATTAAAGATTCTCTCTTCATCTTTGTCTTTTGAAAGTTTGATTATAATGTATGTGGTTTGGAATTCTTTGGGCTTGTTGGATATGTAGATTGCTTTTCTTTAAATTATGGAAGTTTTTGTCCATTATTTCTTTGAAAATTCTTTCTGGCCATTTCTCCTCTTATTCTGGGGCCCCTAATATATCTATGTTGTTGTGCTCAATGGTATCCCACAGATCTCTAAGATTCTGTTCATTTTTCTTTATTTTTTCTTTCTGTTCCTTAGACTGAATAATCTCAATTGACATATTTTCAGGTTATTCAGAAAGAATAACTTTCTTCTGCTAGCTTCTCTAGTGAATTTTTCATTTCTTTCATGTACTTTTCAACTCTAGAATTTCTTTTTGGTTCTTTCAAAAAATAATTTCTGTTCCTCTATTGCTATTCCCTCCTTGATGAGACATTATTGCCATGTTGCCATACTTTACTTTAGATATTTAGACAAGGTTTCCTTAGTTCTTTGTACATATTTTTATAATAGGTGATTTAAAGTCTCTGTTTAGTAAGGCCAACTTCTGGGCTTCCTCAAAGACAGTCCTATTGACTGCATTTTCCCCTGTGTATGGGTCATACTCTTGTTTCTTTGTATGTAATATTTTTTTTGTTGAAAATTGAACATTTTAAATAATATAATATGAAACTCTGTAAACCCCTATTTCTCAGGGTTTATTGTTTGCTGTTTTTGTTGTTTGCTGCTGCTTTTTGTTTGTTTATTTACTTTCCTGAGTTAAAGTCTGTATTCTTTTTCATGTGTGGCCACCAAAGTCTCTGCTTGGTTAGCTTCATGGCTTGCTAATGACTGGATTTATATATCATTAAATGTCTTGAACCAATAAGTCTCCCAGTTTTTGCTGAAGATCTCTGTGGCTTATTGGGGGCATATTTTCTATGCCCTGCAGGCAGTTTACAACTCTGTCTTAGCCTTCACTTCCAACTATCCCAAACCTCAAGATCAGCCAGAGGTGAGAGATTAGGGTTTCATCAAGTCATTTCTGGGCACGTGCACAGCCCTGAACATGTGCATGATCCTCTAAATTGCCAAGAATATATTATAGCTTCTCAAAGACAGCACCCCCCAACCCCCACACACCCATATACATGATTTTCCAGCTTTGCCTTTTAAGTATTTTGATCAGGTTATGGTTTGCCTCAATTGTGATCACTGCCTCGGGCATCTGTGGTGTTAAACAATGGCTACTGATTATTTTTGACAATTGCCTTGGGGAGAAAGGCTGTTTGTATGAATGAACTCCAATTCAGGTCAAATAAAGAGAATCCCTGTGAATGAAGGTTTTCAGGGTACTGTTAGATCAAATAATGACAGTATCCTGGGGATGGGGCTTTTGGGTAACACTAAACCTGTTCTCCTCCAGTGTCTGTGGGACTGCTGGATTTCATGGCTACTGTAATTCTAAGGATTTTGGTTTTCAAGGCTACAGAAGACCTGAGTAGAGGAGTTGGGGAGTAGAATACATTAACACACCACAATATCACTGTTTTAACCAAAATTCAGCTGTTTTTCTCCAATAAATACTCTTCAGAGTGTTTCAAATCTCTGGTTAATTTCTAGAGCTGTAAAAAGTTGATTTTGGCAGTTGTTGGTAGTGTTCTCTTTTGCTTTTATAGAGGGCCTGATTTTTGGAGGTATTTGGTCTACTATTCTGAACGTACTTTTTCTATGTATGTCTTTATCTTGAAAGTGATTTTTTTGCAGACAGCAAAAAAGTGTCTTGCTTTTTTATCCAATCTGAATAATTTCTGCCATTTAATTAGAATGCTTAGAATATTTGCATTCATGTAATTATCCATATGGTTGTTTTTTTTTTTTTTTAAGATTTTATTTATTAGAGAGAGAGAGACAGCGAGAGAGGGAACACAAGCAGGGGGAGTGGGAGAGGGAGAAGCAGGCCTCCCACGGAGCAGGAAGCCTGATGCGGGGCTCGATCCCAGGACCCTGGGATCATGACCCGAGCCGAAGGCAGTCGCTTAACCGACTGAGCCACCCAGGTGCCCCTATCCATATGGTTGTTTTAAGTCAACTGCTTTGCTTTTTATTTTCTATTTGTTCCATCTGATTTTCTTTACCCACCCTCCTTTCCTGCTTTCTTTTTGGAAAGCTGCTGGCTGTTCTTTTAAAGCATGGCAGAATTTGTAGAATTGTGGATGAGAAAAACTCAGGCCTTCTTGCATATATTACACATTGGAAGGAGAGTCAGTAGTTTCTAGTAGGACAATTAGAGCAGCTGCATTACTCAATAGAAATAGAATATGAGTGACAAATTTGAACCAAGGATGTAATTTTAAATTTTTTACCAGGTACATTAAAAAAAAGTTTAAGTAGATAAATTAATTTTAATAATTTTATTTAAATGAATATATTCATAGTGTTAGTTATTAATGAAATATTTTATGCTGATTTTGTAATAAGTCTTCAAAATCTTTTTGAACAAGTTGTCAAAATCTTCAAAATCTTGTATTTTACATTCATTGTCCATCTCAGTTTTAGACTGGCCACAACTATAAGCATAAATGGCTTGCAGCTACCACATTGGATAACATGGAGTTAGAGGGATTCTAACAGGTTTGATTTTAATGAGGCAGAGTAGGAAATGAAGGTGATGGACAGCATGAGATTTGCTGAGGACCTTGATTTTAAAAGATTTTAATAATCAGTGGGGAATGTATTAGGACAGAAGTGGAAAACAGAATAAGAGGGAGATGGAGTCAAAATGTCTGGCACAGAAAATAATAATAATCTTAACTGCTATGTACAAAGAGACATGAAGTCTTATTTATTCAATGTAGTTATTTGTGTTGAGATGACAAATGATAATGATTTTCAGTCTAACAATAACTGTAGCTAATATTGGTTGGATGCTCTGTTAGGCACTTTTCTAAGCACTTTTGAATGTATTGATTCATTTACTATGTCATTTTAAATAAGTAAATCACTTATACTTTCTTGGGGCTCTGTTGTTATCATATATAAATAATCTGAAGCTGTACTTGATAATCTCTAAGCTTCTTCTAAATACTGAAAGTCTGTTTTTGGATATATTGATGAGGAAAATAAAGTTTCTGTCCTCAGAATTATAATTATAAGGGAGTTATAATTAAAAGAGGTGGGATGTACCCACTTAATTAAAATGCATGGAGACAATAATTGGGCCTTAAGAGAACTACAAACTGTTATGAGAATCTAAAATGTATTTACTTGAATATAGTAAATTCATAGTAAATCTTTGAGTTAGATGGACTTGAATAATGATAGCTGGTGAGTCAAGAGAAGTTTTGTGTAGGAGATGCAGCTGATTGATGTAAGCCTTGGTAAGTGATGAGTATAAATGAGGAGGAGATGGAATGGAGTGGTAGGGAGTAGTCATCCAGATAATGGAAGAATGTAATGTGTGTGTTCAGAGGACAATAAAAATATACTTTGACTGTATTATTGGGGAGGCATTGAGTAATATTACTACGTGGGTAGGTTGGATTCAAATCTTAGAGAGCCTTTAATATCTCTTTAAGTGTATGGTTGATCACTGACTAAATGAAATATGGCAGGGACTGGGGAGACTGCCATGTAGTTTTTAGAAAGCCTATATTTTGTGCCTACATTTTCTGTCAATCTTGAGGCTAATTAAGTGCAGTTTCATATTTAAAAAAAATTTCACTGGGCCAGAAACTTATAATTCATTAGCTTTGAAACTTTGTCATATTGCTTTTGATGAGGGTGTGTATGGGCTGCTGTGTAGGGTGATATAGGTCAGATTTGTGTTTTTTATCGCTATTTTTTTGTGTCCTCTAGGATAGTGCTTTGTTTCTGCTGAGTCTTAATCCTTTGTGATTAAATGATGCTGAAGAAGTTTATGTCAGCATTCAGCATAAAGTGGGTGCCTAAGGCTGACTGTTTAAAACTGTTAGTGTCTGTCCCAAGAGCCAGTACACAGAGCTTCAAATGTGGCACAAATAACCAAATGGAGAATCATAGATTTCTCAGGGGGATGGAAGTTATAAAGGCATTTCATTTAACTCTGTAAACATTAGAATCTCTCTCTCTCCTTTTTTTATTTGTGTGTGTTTTTATTAGCTTAGCAGACTAGTGTTTTTATGTAATGCCTTGTAAATTATTTTAGTGGGATAGTTCAGGGAATTCATAAAGCAGTTACATCTATCTAATTTCATTTAGGTAACTTGTCCAGGAGTGGTGCTGAAAGACAAGGAGGACATCTATCTTAGCATCTGTGTGTTTGGCCAATACAAAAAGACACAATGTGTCCCAGCCAATTTTCCACTGGTCTTCAATGCCAGAATGGTGTTTGAAAAGGTGAGTTCAAATATCAGATCAAATATTAACAAATAATCATAGTACTTCCAAATTTTTAATAAAAGCCCAGAACACAAATTATTGTTGCTGACTTTTATACTTTGGTTTCGTTCGAAAGGAGATATGTAATTTAAACCCGGAAGCTTGAAAATAAATATGCATTCTGTTATGCATTAAATCAGTTGCCTCTTTTTCATGATGGATCAGCTTATTTCTAAAATTATGTTAGTGGGCTTTATGTAAAATAGAGCATCTTGAGTATTAAATAATTTTTATAAAAAAAGAGAGGAGATATTAATGGGAAAGAATAAGTTTTATTTTTACTATGGCTATCTTATGATACTTCTTTCTATGAGTTTCTTTTCTATTTTTCCCTGAAACTGCTGCTTTTGGTTATTACCAATCATATTCCTCACTTTTTTATCTCCTTCTTTCCTTCTCTGCTTTCCTTCCTTCCTCCCTCCCTCCCTCCCTCCCTCCCTCCCTTCCTTTCTTTTCCTTTTCTTCTGCAAGGAAGTACCCACGTCTTGCTCTGTTCCATGCACTGTTCTATAGGCACTGGGTAAACAAGACAAACAGCCTCCTCTCTTGGAGCTTTCACTGTAATAGGAGAAACAGGCAATAATCAAGTAAACACAGGAATAATACAAATTTAGATAGTGATAAGTGTCATGAAAAAAATAAAGGGAGGGTGAGGGGACAGAGAGGGGCTGAGTGATTAGGGGGATTATCTAATTTAAAGGGTGGTCAGAGAAGGCAGTAACATTTAAGCTGAACCTGAATTATGAGATAGTTATCAGTTATTCGAAGGTCTAGGGGAAAAGCATTCTAAGCAGAGGAATAGCAAATATAAAGCCTTCTTGTTGGGAATAAGCTTGATGAGTTGGAGGAGCACCAAGAAGGTCAGTATGACCATGGAAACAAACAGGGCAGGAACTGGAGGTGAAGAGGAAGCACAGGTGAAGTTGGAGAGGGCACGACAGCCGGCCGTAAGATATGTTTAATTGTCAAATCCTCCATAGTGATCATGGGAAACAGAGACGAAGTGACAGTCTTCAGTAACGCCAGAAGTTTCTTTGGTTGGGAAAGGAATATTTGGGGAATGAGAGGGAAAACACAGACTGTTGTTTCATGTGTATATTCCTTTCCCTTCCTGTCTTCACCTTGCTTCCCTTTCCGTTCTCCCGCTCCAGGTGTTCCCTGAAGCAGTAGACCCTGGAGATGTGGTTGCACAGCTTGAATGTAAGTTTTTAACTTTTAATTCCTGATTCTAGGGCATTTTAGAATTATGCTGCTTAATCTTGGGTTAGGTAAAAGTTAAAAAGAGTCTACTAAGAATTTTAAAAATCTTGAGTTGAGACTTTTTAAACACTTTTTAGAAACATTTTTCAGAATATACCTGGAAATAATAAAATATACATGTGCTGCAGAGAGGCTGGGAGTTTTTCCTTTTTCTGTGTTAGGTCTGTGGAAATCAAAAAGACTTATTTGAACTTTATATTGATTTAGATGATATGAAATGTTTTTGATGTAAAGATAGAGATTCACACTGGGTGGGACTTTGCCCTGCAAACAAGCCTATGTCTTTAACCTCAGGGTATTACAAATTAATAGAGTAAATAATAGAAGATTGAAGTAATGGTAGCTTAAAATTATATATGACTTGCATTTTATATTGCATCTAATATGTTGGTAAATTATTTGAAATGACATTTTCAAGGCTGTGAATAATAGTAAATTCCTCAAAGTACTAGGAATCAACTATAAAAGGATACAACTGTTTTTGATGGCAGCAATGCAAAGTTATATATATACTTGGGAATAAGTTATTCAGGCTCTGGGTATGAAATGAAAAGCTCTGTTATTTATCCTTATAATTAGAGAGGGATCTGAGATCACCAGTTTGGTCTAATATATAACTGTGGTTCAAACACCAACAATTTTGGGCATGATCAATGTCACCTGTTCTTCCGCCCTGCACCCCCTGGGATTCCAGCATTGTAGAAGCATGGAACCTGGCACCATGCTGGAATCTGGGCATAGGGAGAGAAACAGGGCCAGCTTACTGTCGTATCTTCATGAGTCGTACAGTTGAATGATTCTTCTCCGGAGAACTCTTTATGGCCACTGTCATTATCTTACTTATTTTTTTATAGTTGTTCTAGCCCTTGCTATTCTGTCTTTCACTGTGGTAGATTAGGTCGGTAGCAGTTTGGTGCCAGTAGGTAAATGCCTTTTTTTAAATAACATTACATAAATGTTAATATTTCTTGAACATCTTCCTCAATATCTGGGAAATTGTGTTGTGTATCTTAGAAAATATGAATTCTGGTATCTAAATATCTAAATATTATCTAATATCTAGATCTTGTTATCCCATATCTAAATATGAGATAGTTATTTCATCATTCTGAAATTCTTTTGTTTGAAACCTTTTTTTTTTTTTACTATTTGTTTTTTTTTTTAAGATTTATTTATTTGAGAGAGAGAAAGAGAGGGAGAGTGGGAGCAGGGGAAGGAGCAGAGGGAGAGACTATCCAAGCAGACTCTCACTGAGCGCAGAGCCCCACACAGGGTTCCATCTCACAAACCATGAGATCAGGACCTGGGCCGAAACCAAGAGTTGAATGCTTAACCCTCTGAACTACCCAGGTGCCCCCTTTTTTCTATTTGATTTGAAATTTTGGGGCTATAAGAAGCGTACTTCATGGTTTTTATTATTTGGAAACTTTCTTGCTTGATTTTCCTGATGCAGTTTTTCTCTTAGGTCTCTTCTCACCTTACTGATTCCACTTTTTGGTATCTTTCTCAAACTCCTCTTTCTCTGCTCTGTCTTTAAATATTCCTATTCCACTGGCTTTACTTCTCTGGTCTCTTTTTATGTATTTATTTTCTATTTTCTCCTTTATTCTGCTCTCCAACGACTTGGCTTCATGTATTCTCTATCTTCTGATGACTTCCACATCAGTCTTTATCTTTGACCTCTCCTCTGAGCTTTTTCTTTTTTTCTTTTATGTTTTTTCCCTCTTAGTTGTACAGTCTTTCACTGTCCACTAACCTTATTAATATGAAAAATTTAAAACATACTAAGAGTGGAGAGGATGGGATGATGAAGTCCAATATACCTATTGTCCAGCTTCAACAATTTTCAACATATTATCAGTCTTATTACATGTACACTCTGTCACTTAAAGTAATTGTGGGAATCTTTAAAAGCAAATTCTTTACATCATTTTACCACAAATGCTTTAGCATGTCCTCCAACTGATAAAGACACACACACACACACACACACACACACACACACACACACACAACCACTATGCTGGTATCATGCAAGAAAATTAATAATTTCTTAATAACATCAAATATGTAGTCCTTAGGAAGATTTCCCCAGTTGTCACCAAACGTCTTTTTACAGTTGGTTTGATAAAATCAGAATCCAATCAAGGTGTGGTTCACACTCTGTGTATCGCTGTTTAGCTCTTGAGTTTCTTTTTTTCTGTAGTAGTGTCCCTCACTTTTTTTTTTTAAGATTTTTTTTAAGTAATCTCCACACCCAATGTGGGGCTCAAACCTATAACCCCAACATCAAGATTCACATGCTCCACTGACTGAGCCAGCCAGGCACCCCTTTAATGCTGTGAATTTGCTAGAAAAACCAAGTCGTTTAGAATATCCTACAACTTGGATTTGACTGATTGCTTCCTTTAAGGGTTGTTTAGCTTGTTTATTACTGTATTATGTAAACTGATAATTAGATCTAGAGGTTTGATTGGATTCAGGCTTATTTTATTTTTTTTGGCAAGAATCTTTCAGAGCTGATGCTGTGTACTTGTAAAATATCAAGTGGTATATGAGTCTGATGATCTTAAGTTTAGTGATGTTAAGATTGATGATCTGGCTCCAGGCAGCACCAGCCTGATTCCTCTATTGCAGAGTTCCTCATCAGTCTTTCATTGAGTAGCTTTAGCACCCTTTGAGATCCATCTTTTAATTAGGGATTACAAAGTGTGATTTTTCTAATATTGTCACTTTCTGTATTTATTAGCTGGAATTCCTCTATAAAAGAAATTTTCTTTATTAGCAATTTGGTTACCCCGAAAGACAGTTCTTGTAGGAAAGGCAGAGTCATTCTTCTCCTCTTCCCTTACAGTAATGGCTTTAGTGAGGTATAATTTGCATATCACAAAAGTCACCATTGTAACTGTAGTTAAATGATTTCTAGAAAATTTATACAGTTGTGAACCATCATCACAATTCATGATACTGCCATCACCCAAAAAGTTCCCTGATGCTCATCTACAGTCATTCCTTATGCCCACTTCCTGTCCCCTATCTCTCTTTGCCTTTTCTAGAAATTTCATGTAAATAGATTAATATGGAGTCTTTTGTCTGGCTTCTTTCATTAAAATAATATTTTTGAGATCTATCCATATTGTTCTTTGTATTAGTAGTTCATTCCTCTTTAATGACAAATTAGTATTCTATTGTATGAAATTTTTCCCTTTCCAAAACTCCAAAACATTTCTGAGTGAAATTAAAGATCAGCTAAAAAAAAAAACAAATGAAATGACACATCGTGTTTATAGATCAGAGATTTGATAGTTCATGAAGGAAGTTCTCCTAAAATTTTTCTCTGCATTTAACATTATTTCTGTTTTATGGATATTTGGATGAACATTTGGATTATTTCTAGTTTTTGGCTATTATGAACAGTATTGGTATGAATATATGGATATAAACTGGATTGTATAATATGTATATGTTTAACTTTTTTTTAAGATTTTATTTATTTACTTATTTGAGAGAGAGAGCGAGACAGTGAGAGAGAGCATGAATGGAGGGGAGGGGCAGAGGGAGAGGGAGTAGCAGACTCCCGGCTGAGCAGGGATCCTGACGCAGGGCCCAGTCCCAGGACCCTAGGACCATGACCTGAGCTGAAGGCAGATGCTTAACTGACTGAGCCACCCCGGCACCCCTGTGTTTAACTTTTTAAGAAACTGTCCATCTGTTTTCCAAAGTTACTGTACCATTTTAATTCCCACTAACAATGTATGAAGGTTTCAGTTTTTCTATGCCATCCGCACAACTTGATATTGTCAATCTTTCAGAGTAGAGTAGTCCCCCTTATTAGTGGTTTCCACTTTCTACAGTTTCAGTTACTCATGATCAACCAGGGTCCAGAAGCCCATGATTCTCCTTCTGACATTTTTTCAGAAGGTCAGTAGCAGCCCAATGCTGCATCACAATGCCTGTGACCTTCACCTCACTTCATCTCATCTCGTAGGCATTTTATCATCTCGCATCAGATAGGGGGATTACAATAAGATATTTTGAGAGAGAGAGAGACATCACATTCACGTAACTTTCACTACAGTATATTATGATTGTTCTATTTTATTAGTTATTGTTAATCTCTTGCTGTGCCTAATTTATAAATTAAACTTTATCATAGCTGTGAATGTACAGGAAAAAAACACAGTATGTCTAGGGTTTGGTACTATCCAGGGTTTCAGGCATCCACAGGAGGTCCCCTTGGAGCACATCGCCCAAGGACTACTATATGGACATTTCGGTGGATGTGTAATTCTATCTCTTTATATTTTTAATTTGCGTTTCAATCATGAATAATGATGTTGAGCATCTCTCCATGTGCTTATTAGGTATTCATATATCTTTTCTTCTAAAATGCTTATCCAGATCTTTTGCCAGTTTTTGTATTGGGTTGTTTGTCTTTTTATTGAGTTGTAAGGTTTTATAAAAATTTTTTTTAATATTCTAAATATAAGTCCTTTTTTTTTTTCCCCAGTCTGTGGCTTGTCTTTTCATTCTCTTAACAGTATCTTTTGAAGAATAAAAGCTATGAAGTCCAGTGTATCAATATTTTTCTTATATGGATCATGTTTTTGGTGTCATATCTATGAAATCTTAATCCAAGGTCACAAAAATTTTCCCCTATTTTTTTCTAGGAATTTTATAGTTTTACTCTTTACATTTAGGCGTATGATCTATTTTGAGTTAATTTTTGTCTATGATGAGAGGTAAAAGTCTAGTTCTTTTTTGGTTTTCTTTCCTTTTCAAGAATATGGCTATCCAGTTGTCCCCTTTGAATCTCCTTACATCTGTTTTGAAAACCAATGGACTGTAAGTGTGAGGGGTTACTTGTAGACTTTAGGCAGTTCCATTCATCTGTATGGCTATCCTATGTCAATATGACTGTCTCGATTACTGTGGCTTTATAGTAAGTTTTGAAATCAGGTTAAGTCCTTCACCTTTGATTTTTTACTAGGTTCTTTGCATTCCATATACATTTTAAAGTCAGCTTGTCAATTTCTGTATGAGAATTTGAGAGGAAGAGTGTTGAATAGGAATAGTGTTGATGCCTTCGTAAACTATGACCTCTCTGATGTAAGCACTTGGTGTGTTTATTTATTTTTTTATACAGTCTTTAATTTTTCTCAGCAGTGTTTTGGAGTTTTTAGTACACAGGTCATGCATTTCTTTTGTTAAATTTATTTCTAAGTATGTTATTCTTTTTGATGCTATTGTTAAATTTATTTCTAAGTATGTCGTTCTTTTTGCTGCTAAAAAATGGAATTGTTTTCTTAATTTTATTTTTGAATTCTTATTTGCTATTCTGTAGAAATAAAATTGATTTTACATATTTATCTTGAAGCCTGAACCTGCTAAACAGGTAGAGAGTAGGGTTTTTGTTGTTGTTGTTGATTTTTTTTTTTATACACGGAATTTTTATATACAGGATTATTTGGCCTGAAAATAAAGGCAGTTTTACTTTTTTCTTTCTAGTCTGTATACCTTTATTTTTCTTTAATTTTAAAGATTTATTGTTTTATTTTAGTTGGGGGAAGGGCAGAGGGAGAGAGGGAATCTCTAGCAGAGTCCCCCTGAGCATAGAGCCTCAATGTGAGGCTCGATCTCACAACCGCAAGATCATGACCTGAGCCAAAACCAAGAGTGGCTTAACTGGCCACTCAGGCGCCCTTAATCTGTATGCCTTTAATGTTTTTCTTGCCCTATTGCATTGGCTTGAGCCTCCAGTACAGTGTTGAAAAGAAGTGGTGAAAGCAAACAGTCTTGCTTTGTTTCTGATATGAGGGGAAAAACATTATTTCTATTAAATTTGATGTTAGCTGTAGTTTTTATTGGAGATTAAAAAAAATCTTATTAGGAGATCTTCTATTATTGATAAAAGAGGAAGAGATCTGTTCCTAACTGGTTGAGAGTTTTTATCATGCATGGCTATTGAGTTTTGTCATATGCTTTTCTCTGTGTTTTTCATGTGTTTTTCCCTTTATTGTATTAATATGGTTTATTACATTATGGTTTTCCAATGGTATACCAACCTTCTTTTACTCTTGTGAAAAATCCCAATTGGTTATGGTATATAGTCCTTTTTATATTTTCCTGGATTCAGTTTGCTAATATTTGTTAATGATTTTTAAAAAATTTTTTATTTAAATTCAATTTAGTTAACATATAGTGTATTATTAGTTTCAGGGGTAGATTTTAGTGATTTATCAGTTGCATATAACACCTAGTGCTCATTACATCAAGTGCCCTCCTTAATGCCCATCATCCAATATGCCCATCACCCTACCCATCAATGATAGTTTTTTAAGTAGTTTCCACACCCAGCGTGGATCTCAATGCAGGGCTTGAACTCACAAACCTGAGATCAAGAACTGAGCTGAGATCAAGATTTGGATGCTTAACCTACTGAGCCACCGAGGTGCTCCTGTTAATGATTTTTATATCTATTTATGAGAAACTTGATCTGTAGTTTTGTAATTTTTCTGTCTTGCTATGTTATCTAGGTAATACTAGCCTCATAAAATGAATTGAGAAATGTGTCCTTTTTGTTTCCTGGAAGAGTTTGTATAGGATTGATATTATTATTTTTTTAAAGATTTTTTTTTTATTTGAGAGAGAGAGTGAGCAGGAGGGAGAGGGAAAGAGAATCTGAAGCAGGCTCTGCACTGAGCACAGAGCCCAATGCAGGGCTCGATCTCATGACTGCGAGATCATGACCTGAGCTGAAACCAAGAGTCAGCTGCTTAACCAACTGAGTCACCCAGTTGCCCCAGATTGATATTATTTTATCTTTAAGTATTTGTTAGAATTTACCTGGACCTGGGCTCTTTTGGGGAGGGGGGATTAAATTACTGTATCAATACTTTCTTATGTATGTATTTCTTCTTGACTTAACTCTGGTATTTGTCTTCCCAGAAATTTGTCTAAGATGTCTACTTTGTTTGCTTAAAGTCATTCATACTTTCCTCTTCTATTTTTGATTTTTGGAGGATTAGCATTGATGTTTCTTATTTCATTCCTGCCTTTGATAATATGCATTTTCTCTTTTTTTCTTGGATGGCTTAGCCTAAAGGCTTATCAATTTTGTTGATAATTTTTAGAACCACTTTTTAATTTCATGATATTTTTCTGTTTTCCTATTTTCAATTTTACTGATTTTTATTTTAATCTTTATTATTCTTTCTTCTACCTGCTTGGTGCATGCTTTGCTCTTTGTTTCTTAGTTTCTTAAAATAGAAGTTTAGATGATTGATTTTAGATATTTTTCTTTTCTAGTATAAGCATTTAAAGCTAAAATTTCTTTCTACACACTGATTTTGCTGCATTTATTAAATTTTGATGTTATTTTTTTGTTTCCATTAATTTTGAGATACTGTCTAATTTTTATTTGTGTGTGATTTCTTCTTTGATCTTGGGGTTATTTTGAAATATATTCTTTCATTTCCAAATATTTTCATATTTTCTACATGTTTTATGTAGGTTTCATTTTTTTATGATGTTGATTTCAAACTTAATTCTACTATGGTAACAGAACTTACTTTATAGGATTTCAGTTCTTTTAAATTTACTGAGACATATTTATGGCATATCGTAAGGTTTCTATCCTTAATAATATTCCAGTTGCTCTTGAAAAGAATGTGTATTTTGCTGATGTTGGTTGAGATATTCTATATCAATCTATTTCAATTAGGTCAAGTTGGTTGATAATGTTTAAGTCTTCCATATTCTTGCTGATTTTATCTCTTGAGGGGTAAGGGAGGCCTGATTATTTTATCAGTTACTGAGAGAAGGGCATTTGAATGTCTAGCTATAATTATTGAATTTTCTGTTTCTTCTTTCATTTTTTCAATTTTTGCTTCATATAATCTGCTGGTTATTGATTTCTTAGTTCCAAATTTGGTCTTTTTGTCTGCTCTGTGGAAATTGATCTGGTTCCTTTAATTTTTTTTTTTTCTCAGCTGGTACTGAAGCTTCACGCAGTAGAGGGCCCTGGAGTAACGTTACAGAGGGAAATGATTTTGCTTCCAGGTGCTGGTGTGCTGGCTTTTTCCCACAGCATGCTCCTGTGGTGCTTGAGCCTTCCCTGGCGCTCAGGTATTGCAGTGCAGGGTGGCCGACAGCAGTGTCCTCTAGCTGTCCCTGTTTGTAGTATGGTATTGTTTGTAGTTTTGTATTGAAGTGCCTCTGATGAAACACTTCTCTGTGAACAACCTCCCTGGCACCCTACGTGGTTGATTTCTAGCAAGTTCCTTAGGCAGATTTCCAGTAAGTGAGCAACTTTTCTCTTTCAGTGAGCAAAGGTTGTACCCTCTTGAACAAGTTCTGGATCTCAGCACTGGAGAAGAGAGCTTGGGGAGAACTCTTCCTTGGGTGCTCTGAGCCCCAGGAGTAATGGCTGTTCCTTTAATCTGCTATTCCTATATTCTCTCTCTCTTTTTTTTTTTAAGATTTTATTTATTTGACAGAGAGGGAACACAAGCAGGGGGAGTGGGAGAGGGAGAAGCAGGCTTCCTGCGGAGCAGGGAACCTGATGTGGGGCTCGATCCCAGGACCCTGGGATCATGACCTGAGCCGAAGGCAGGTGCTTAACGACTGAGCCACCCAGGCATCCCTGCTATTCCTATATTCTTTTACATTCTCTTACAGCTAGGCAATCCCTCATTACTTTAACTCCCATTATAGTTAATAGTTCTTTATATTAAATTTTCCTTGTGTGGTTTCTGTCTCCTGATTGGACCTGTATTGGTATATTTGTGTTGAAACTTTTTTAATTGTTTATACATTTATAATTATTATATCTTCCTGAATCTTCACCTCATTTATTGTAGTAAAATTCCTGGTAGCAAAATTACAGCAATTTCAGGCCTCACATCTTCCATATTCCTAAGAATAAGAGGTCTGTGATCCATAATTTTCATCAAGTTTTGAGATTTATTCTAATCACAGTTGGGTGGGGAAATATAATATGCTGTTCACTTAGCTTATACATGTTGTACTTTGGTTCAAGTGGTGCACGTGTCACCTTTCTAAAAACCGCATAGGTCTCTGATTGAAGGGGAAAGGAGGGGAAAGCTGTGGACAATTTTCATAGGTGTCCGTACAGTGAGCCTCCATAGCACCAAGCCTTTAAACTTAAACACAGAGTGATGGTAAAATGGTAGAAACAACTCCTTTAAATAAAATATAAAATTGAGCCCAAAGAAGTAAAGCCAACTTGATGTCAATGGAAGCAAAGAGAATTTCAAGTAAGGAAACATTGAAACAATCGTGGACTTCTCCACTCACAATTGGGATTGTGAGTCACATGTATCATTTTCCATTGTGTAACATACAAAACTAATGTGTACTTGTTTGTCTAAAGTCCAGTATCTGTTAATTGAGATTACGTTATTTAGAAGTAAATTGAGCATGGTCCAAATGCTTAAGGAGATCCATGCACCCCCGTAATTGGACAGTCTGATAAATGGTCAAATCCTTGAGTAATCTCAGTTAAGATGCTTAGAACAGTCCTTGGCACAAAGTAAACACTTAGAATGTCTCTTGTTTATTATTACTGGTGGTGTATTATTATTATTACTAGTGTTATTACTGGAGAATTTACCAGTTCCATTTCACATCATTTCTGCACCTCTAAGGAAACTCTAGAGGTCCAGAATCACCTAAAGTCTAGGGAAATATATGATATATAAAATGATATTAAGTGCCAATGATATTAAAAGCCATAATCAGTTTTATATTCATAGAGAAGGCATTCTCTTTAGGAAAACTATTATAATCCTGCAATCTACCAGAATAAACTTGGTGATGGCTAAAACTATACCCTGGGAACCATTTTTAGGCAAGAAACAGAATGAAAAGTTTTCTACTTCATAGACTTCTTTATTGAAACGGTGGACTTTCATCCTTTCTCAGTGAAGGTTTACAGATTCTCTTCTACACACACACACACACACACCCACACACACACACCCACACACACAGAATATACTGTCTGAAAAGCTCTGTCTACAGATACCCATACTGCCTGCTTCTTTACTTCTTTCCAGTCATTGCTGAAATTTATCATCATAATAAGAGGCCTTTTAACTCACCAAAGTATCTAATATATAGCACCTGTTGGTTAATATCTCAATCTCTACTTATCCCATTATCTTTAGAGTTATTATATCTTACACCCAGGGTATTTTGAGTAAAAGAGTATGCTTTTAATAGTTCCACCAAGACAACAGGTATAAAAAGGATACTGCTCAGGGCAAATAGGAATGAATGGTCCTCCGGTCTTTCTTTGTAGCACTGATACATTATTTATTTATTTTTCTTTCAATAGAATGACAGTTTCATAAGAGCAGAGATTTTTCCATTTTTGTTTACTGCCATATCTCTAATGCATATGGTAATACCTGGCACATACTAGCTATCTGATAGAGAGTTAAATAAAATATCATAATGCATCGTAAACCTGCCTCCCATTACTGTTTTTATGACTGTTGGAACTATCCTTTTGAGACATAGCAGCTGTTTTTCTAGTGTTATAATCCTTTGATTAGGAAATATATTTTGTATTTAAATATTTATAGTTAATAGCTTCTCTGGCCTCATTCCTTTTAACACTCGATACAGGGAAAATATAATTTTTATTTATATTGTAGTGGATTAGTAGGTATCCATATTGCTTTCTCTTGCCTATAGGGAAAAATTGCAGTTTCACTAGGGCTCCTGCTGTCAAGCTTCTGGGAATTAATGCTTACCTGGTGTCTGGGGCATTAAAATGCTTTCAGGTGAAGATTTGAAGGCTGAGAATATATCCTTCAAAGTCTATAAATGGGAGTGTCCCTACCTTCTCCTCAGGGAGGGCTTGTAGGACTCAGGATTCATATTTTAGATGCAGAGTGACAAATACATTCCAACCAATTCATCTTTGTAGTTAGGGCAGGTAAATAAGCATTCAGAGGATATTATTAGAGCAATTGTTCTTGCTGGTGCGACGGCTAACAGCATTCTGGCACTCAAGGTATTTACTGTAGCTTTTGATTTGCTGTATGTGAGTAGGATTTCTGGAGTATCGCAGTACATTTACTCTGTAACTCACACTAAAAGTACATGTGAAAATGAGAATTTTCTTAGAGGAATGAGGAAAATTATCATTATTTAGTTACAAGAGAAAGGGGAACTGTCAAAGGAGGTTAATTATGCTATATGTTCCAGTAGATGTAATTACATCAACTTGCTATGTGGTTTCTAGCAGCATTAGTTAGCTTTTTCTTTAATAATTTAAGGTCTTCCTTCCCGAAGTATTTTTGCCAAAATATATTTTTTAAGTATAAAGGAATAGAAAATGGTTCATAGAAACTAGCAAATAGTTTTTCTCAGGAGAAGTTAATCTAGGTTCTTATGATGAAATAGAAATCAAAGCCAAGCAGTTACTTTTCAGCCATTTCTCTACAGCTGGGCAGTTGCAGTAACAGTGGTGCCTTTGGTCATCTCGTCACTGCACTTTGTGTGGCAGTTGTTCGTTGAGCTGGTGGTAGATTCGCAAGGTAGAGAGTATACGGACACAAATCTTAAATTGTTTCCTATTTAAACCCTTTGGTTTTCAACTTTCTATTCCTTCTGAGACCCTTTTTACTTCTGAGACCATTGATACCTTTAGCAAACCTATTGGAATGACAAATGAATTATATTTGGAAATATATCTTGGTAACAGCTGCATTTATTTTTCTTTCTTTGCTGGAAATGATTCACAGAAATAATAACTGGCAATACTAAATACCCACGTAATATTTTCATGAATGTTTTCTTGGCCATTTTCTGCTTGCATGCTTGGCCCCTTCCGGAATGATTCTGGCTAGGGTGGGGTCCTTTTGCTTTACTTATATCCTATCCCTTATGGAAGTATTGCCTTCCTTGGCTTTATTTTTAACCTTTTACTTTTCTTTATGAAATGATTTATTTTTATTTTTATTTATTTTTATTTTTGAAAATATTTACTTATGAGAGAGAGAGCGAGCAAGAGACAGAGAGCATGAGGAGGGGGAGGGAGAAGCAGACTCCCCACTGAGCAGGGAGCCCAACTCTGGGCTTCATCTCAGCACCCTGAGATCATGACCTGAGCTGAAGGCAGACGCTTAACTGACTGAACCACTCAGGCGGCCCTGATTTTTTTTTCAATTTTATTATTTATTTATTTATTTGAAAAGAAAGTGTCACTTTTTTTTCTTTTAAATTCACAAATACTGAATTGGCACTGTCAAAGCAAGGCAAGTTCTTTGAAATGGAAGGGGTAGCCATATTATGCACACGGAGTCAGAACTTTTCACCCAGAGATCTACAAAGCAATTAATTTTATTATTCTGCAGGACTTGCTCTCAGACCAGATGTATACATACACACACACACATGTATATACACACACATATACATACATATATAAACACATGCATATATGTAACGATGTCTTACCTTTTCAAATTTGGTTTTTACTTATATTGAAATTATTTTAATTGGTTATATAATTATGTTACTTTTCTTTATATCAGAGTTATATATAGTCTACAAAGCTTATTACAAAAACAGCAGTCCTGTAACATCCCTCTCCTCCATCGTTTCCCACTCCCCAAGGATTAGGTTTTATTTTTTAAAACTTGTTTTTCTTTGTACTCACCCATGTATCTCTGACATGCTTATATTGCATTTGAAACATTTTGATTTTTTTCAGTTTTAGACATTATCTGTACTTTCCCTTATGAAAAATAAGGATTTAACTATTTTTTATACATTCTCTGCTTGCCCCGAAAACATATACATGCCCTTTCTCTGTCTTTCTCTCCTCTTAATACAGTTGTAGCACAATTTCGGTTTATAGATGACCATGTAAAAAGTATTTTTAGCTAGACCATGTGGCGAATATATTATGGTTACTTTTCTTGGCAAGAATTCTATTTTCACTTGAATTAATATTTTCTCTCTTTTGCTTAGTTTTATAGTTTAGTTTTTTTTTTTTTCAGTTTTTACTTAACTTAACCCAGTTCCCCCTCAGGTATTTAAATCATTTTTCTCAACGTTTAATGTTATTTCACTTAAAAGTCATTTTTTTTTGCCTAGATAGCAAAATATTGTTTATTTATCTTTAAAGTCTAGTAGTTTTGAATATGTCCTGAAGTTGTTTTGTATGGCTTAGGATTCTCCAGTAGTGTGTGTGCTTTCTCATTTGTAGTTTCTAATCTTTTTTCATTCTTGCAAAATTTCCTGGATACCGTTTAGGATTTATTTTTTTCCTTTGCCTTAGTTTTCTTTATCAGGGTCTGCTATTATAGTATGTTGAATTTTTTTTTTGTCTGTTTAGCATTTGTTATTTTCTCTCATTTAAAAACCTTTTTTTGTTTCTCTTTGATTTAAAAAATCTCCTTTTTATTTCTTTTAAGGTTTTTTCCTGTTGTTTTTATTTGCCTTTGTTTTAGTTTATTCTTCATTTCTGAAATGACTTCCCCTATTTCTACTTCCTTCCTGAGTTATACCATCTCACTTTTTTGTTTTTCTGGCTTTGATTTATGTAGCTCTTCAATATCCTGTATAACTTTTTAAATTTTCAAATAGTAGATTATAGTTGTGATCTCTTTTACAAACATCTTTTGGCTGCCTTCATTGTAGGATTTTTTTTCTTTTGCTCACCATTATTTTTTTACACAAGAACCAGGTATATATTTGACCTTTTTCCTTTTCTTTGCTCATTCTTAATTGAATTTAGTTTTTTCCTGAATGTTTAGAAGGAAGCATGATTGAGGATAACTTTTTAGCCTCACTGAGTTCCCTCCTGTAGTGTTCAACAAATATGATGGCTTGCCCTTGTGGATTTTTTGCCTTTGTTCCATTCTACTTGTATTAGTCTTTCCCCCACCCCACCCCCCTACCCCCGGGTTTTCTTTTTCTATTTTTTTAAAAATCCTGTATTCTCTTCTCTACGGTTTCTTCTAGTTTCCTGGGCTCTTGTCCTACCTGGGAACCCTGGGTGGTGAGTTTCTATAGTTCTTACAGGTTACCGGACTGCCACCTTTGGAACTTACCTGAAGTCTTTTGAACTCACCTGCTATTGGAATGGCCAGACGTTTGCCAGGTTTTAGCTGCTTTTCTCAAATTGATCTGTGCTTCCTAGTGAGCACCTGTTGGCCATTCCCAGGTCCTTTAGATAGCCCCTTACTTCCTTCTGCTTCCCTGCATAGATAGATGCTGATACCTGTGGGTTTTATGACTGTGAGTGGTCTGCAGAGATATCTTATCACCTTATTTATTTCAAATGTTGTCCATCGGTTTATGGTCTTGCTATGTAATTGCTGTCTGGTTTTTTTTTTTTTTTTTTTTGAGGGGATTTGGGGAGACAAACTCTGCTGCTTCTGCTTTTGTTTTCTGTTTTGTGTTTTTGCTTCTGCCTTTCATATTAGAGGGTGTCATCAAATTATTGGCCATCTGTTCATATTTAAGAGCGGAAGACTAATAGGCTTTTAGAAATTATGTACCAAAGGTGCCTGGCACTACTAATGACTAAATCTGTTGGGGGTTCCTCCTGGATGGAGATTGTCAATATGGACTTTCTAGAAGGGTGATTTCTCTGGGCCATCTTATTGGAAAACAGGATGTCAGCATCTTTTTATGTCTTTTCTCTTTAGCTGGTCATATTCAGTAGAAAAATCAGTCATATCTTTCTCCTAGAGGCTATAAACTTGGCTACTGCTGATTTTAGAACCTTGTGGAAGAAGAAGCTGTGGTGAAGTATCAGTATGTAGCCCAGACTCCTAATCTCCCTGTTTTCAGATGGTAGCCCTGCTATCAACTGTATCTGCTGTTTCCATTCCAAGGACAACAATGGCAAGGACGTGGATGACTAATCTTCCCTCCTACCCTCTCCCTCCCTCTCACCCTTTTCTCTCTGTCCCGCCCACTCCAGAGAATAAACTTCCAGTTAGCTGCCTGGGTATGGGGAAAGGCAGTTTCCTAGCACTGTAAACTGAAGGAAGGATCTGGGGGTTTGACTGCTTCTTAAACTTTCAACTGCTCTGGCTTTTAGCCCCATTGATTCTATCATTTCCAGAGGTACCTGGCACCACCAATTACTAAATCTGTTAGGAATTCCCAAGTATAATATGGGTTGCTTTTTTTTTTTTTAAGATTTTATTTATTTGAGAGAGAGAATGAGATAGAGAGAGCATGAAGGGGGAGGAGGGACTCCAGGATCATGACCTGAGCTGAAGGCCGTTGCTTAACCAACTGAGCCACCCAGGCGCCCAATATGGGTTGCTTCTAAGCTTCCCTGTCTATTGGCTTTCTCCTGTTAACTCAGTTACTACTTCTGTTCAAATTGTTTCCACTCAGGTTTTGCCATTGAGTTTGTGAGAGAGAGAGAGAGAGTGTGTGTGTGTGTGTGTGTGTGTGTGTGTGTGTGTGTATTTAATCCTTTGTTTTTTTTTAGTGAGGGTTCAGAAGGGAACATAGCAAATGCACATATTTAACCTACCATGTTTAACTCAAGCATTTATTTATAGCTCATTGAAATATTACAGTGTGAGGGATGCCTGGGTGACTCAGTCAATTAAGCGCCTTTGGCTCAGATCCTGATCCCAGGGTTCTGGGATCAAGTCCCACGTTGGGCTTCTTGCTCAGTGGGGAGCCTGCTTCTCCGTCTGCATGCTCTGCCTGCTTGTGCTCTCTCTCTCTCTCTCTCTCTCTCAAATAAATAAATAAATAAAATCTTAAAAAAACACATTACAGTGTGAACACCTGTGAACTAGAAGAAATACAGCATTGCTAGAACTTCAGAAAGCTTCCCTTATACCCCCTCCAAATCACTGTTTCCTCTCTGTTTCACAAAAGAATTTCCATTTTAATGTCTAATACAATTTAGCTTTGCCTATTTTTGAACACTAAATAAATGGAATCCTACTGTGTGAATTCCTTTGGTGTGCCTGGCTTTTTTGCTGAGCATTTTGCTTGAGAAATTTATCTGTGTTGTTGTGAGTTAACTAATCCATTCATCTTTATTGCTGTAGTATTTCTTTATGTGACTCTACTCCAATTTATTTATTCTGTTATTTGTGGATATTGATGGGCATTTAGGTTACTAGTTTTTGCTATTATGAATAATGTTGCTCTGAACATTCCTGATTACATGACTTGGTGCTCATGAGCACGCATTCCTGTTTGGTATATACATAGATGTGGAATTACTAAGTCTTAGGGTCAACATGAGTAGACAATGCCAAACAGTTTTCAGTGTTGCTCTACCAGTATACACTCTGCCATTGATGAAAGTTGTTCTCCACATCCTTCCCAACTCCTGGCATTGCCGGACTTTTTCATTTTAGTCATTATGATAGGTGAATAGTGGTTTTATGTGGCATTTCCCTGAAGACAAATCAGGTAGACCAATTCTACATATGTTTATCAATCTTTCTGGACATGTTTTCATAATGTGTGTGAAATGTTTGTCTTTTGCTCATTTCTGTATCAGGTTACTTTCTAATTAATTTGTAGGAATTTTCTATATTTTCTAGTTACAAACCCTCTGTCAGTTATATGTGTTGCAGTATCTTCTCCTACTCTATGGCTTGCATTTTTTTATCTATTAGCGGTTCTTGTTCTTTTGATGAATAAGTTATTTTTAATATAGTCTAACTTAATAATGTAGTTTGATTTATTAATTTTTTTCTTTATGCTTAGTGCTTTTTTTTTGGTCATGTTTTAGAATTCTTTCCCTACCCTAAGTTATAAAGATGTTCTTCTATCTTCTATCTTCTAATCTAAAAACCTTATTCCTTTACTTTTTACCTTTAGATTTACAATTCACCTGGATTTCATTTTTATCTATGGTTTGAAGTAAGGATAAAATTTCATTTTTATTTTATATATATCTATGTGTGTAATGCTATTTGCTGAAAAGAGTTTTCTTATTCTCATCACTCTGTAATGTTACTTTGTCATAAATTAAGTGCCTCCATACATGCAAATTTTTTTCTAGAGTCTGTCGTGTTTCATGGTCTGTTTGTCCATCCTTGCATATATACTATGTTTTCTTAATTGCTGTAACTTCAGTTTTGATATCTGGTAGTTTGAGTCCTCCAGGTTTATAACTTTTGAAATTGTCTTAGCTATTTTTTTGTGTCATGTCTAATGTACTAATTTTAATCCTGTGTACTCATCAATGATTAGTCACATTTGTGTATATCAGTAATCACCATTCACCAAGACGTAGTGTTTCCATTGCCCAAAAAGGTTTCCGTGTGCCTCTACCAGTCAGTGCTCCCCTCAAGATAATCACTATTCTGACTTTTATCAACATTGATTATTTTTGTCTATTCTTGACCTTCATGTAAAATGGTCATAGAATATGTATGGCTCATGTCTGTGAGAATCATCTGTGTTGTTGTGTCTCAGTAAACTATTCTTTTTTATTGCCCTTTGGTATTCCACTGTATGACTATACTATGTTCAATTTCTTGTTGATGAAGATTGTTTTTAGTCTTGGATTATGATGAATAAAGCTACTATGGATATTTTTTTATTTTTTTTAAAGATTTTATTTATTCATTTGAGACACAGAGATACAGAGAGAGAAAGCATGAGCAGGGAGAGAGGCAGAGGGAGAAGCAGGCTCCTCTCTGAGCCAGGAGCCCGATGTGGGGCTCAATCCCATGACCCCGGGATCATGACCTGAGCCGAAGCAGGTGCTTAACCATCTGAGTCACCCAGGCGCCCTGCTACTATGGGTATTTTTATAAATATTTTGGTAATCATAATACTCAGTTCTCTTGGTATATTCTTAGGAGTGGAATTTCTGGGTCATAGAGTAGGTGTATAATTAGCTTTAGTTAATAGTGCTTAACAGTTTCCTAAAAATAACTCTTAACTATTCCGAGTTGTTTGGTGTATTGGACATTGCATGTGAAAAATTGTAGAAATAATTGGGGGCATGGCATCATGGTATCTTTCTCCAGATAGGTTCTGTTTGCTTTTATTTGCCTCTTCTAGGGTGCTAGTAGCACTAGCAATCCTTGATCATGTGAGTCTAATGTCACAGATTAAGGTCATTTGAAGCCAGGTTTCAGTCCTTATCAAAGCTAGGTTATTTCCTGCTCATCTTTATTCGTGGACCCTTTCAGGGGCTAAAGTATGGAGAATTTATGAAAATCTCTCCTTGTTGGTAGGCTCTACAGTCATATTTTGCTTCTAGGTCTTCGAGACCATCAAAAGCTCAGCTAAATTTATCAGTTTTTCATGTGTCTTTTCTAGAATTAGCAGATGCCCTTAGAGAGAAAACAACTCCAATGTCTGGTTCATCCTCCTGGATTTTTCTTCTTCTCCAGAATTTTGGCCCTGTAATTCCTCACTGCCTTATTTGCTTCTCTGTGCCTTCAAGCAGGTTTTTAAAAATAGTTTGACCAGATTTTTTTAAATCTTCTTAGTCGATGATTGGTCTGCTTTGTATAAATTGCTATTATCAGAAGCAGAAATCTGTTCCCCATTTTCTTTCAACCCTCATCCTGTCTCTGTGTACTCTCCCATTCCTTTTCCCCTCCATTATGTCTGTTCATTCTTTTTTTTTTTAAGATTTTTATTTATTTGAGAGAGAGAATGAGAGAGAGTACATGAGAGGGGGGGAAGGTCAGAGGGAGAAGCAGACTCCCCGCTGAGCAGGGAGCCCGATGCGGGACTTGATCCTGGGACTCCAGGATCATGATCTGTCTGTTCATTCTAAGTGTCTATTATTTGGTTGATATTGCGTGGTTAATTATTACAGCTTTCTGTAATCCATATTTTCATTTGATATATTCATATTCTTACATGTTTAGTTTTGTGGATGAACTTAGAATCATGTTTCAAGGTCTAAGATAAATCTCTTTGAATTTTAATTTTAATTGTACTTTGGGAGAAGTGGCATTTTTACATTATTCATTCTTCCCATTTAGATATGCAGTGTTTATTGACTTATTTAAATTTATGTTTTCCTTCTATCTATTACTAAGGTTTTGGGGTATATGTGTGTGCACACATACCCGCGTGTATATGTGTGTGTGTGTGTGTGTACTTGGCATATAGTTCTTATGTTTATTTCTTTTTTTTTTTAAGATTTTATTTATTTATTTCACAGAGAGAGACACAACGAGAGAGGGAACACAAGCAGGGGGAGTGGGAGAGGGAGAAGCAGGCTTCCCGCTCAGCAGGGAGCGCGATGTGGGGCTTGATCCCAGGACCCTGGGATCATGATCTGAGCCGAAGGCAGACTCTTAACGAGTGAGCCACCCAGGTGCCCCCTTATGTTTATTTCTGTTATATATTCTGTGGGTTTTGGGAATAAAGCTCTTCACCCAATTTTCTTTTCTTTTTTTCTTTTTGTTTTTTCTTTCCTGTGTGTGTGTGTGTGTGTGTGTGGGTGTGTGTGTGGGTGTGTGTGTGTGGCGCTGATATACAGGGAAGTGACCAAAAAATATTTATCTCCTTTTCAATCATTTTGCTGAACTCTCATATTGAGTCTGATGTCTTTTGATTCTATTTAAAACATTTATTCATGATTCATTTAAATATCTTTTAAAAATATTGTTAATTTGGGGCACCTGGGTGGCTCAGTCATTAGGTGTCTGCCTTCGGCTCAGGTCATGATCCCAAGGTCCTGGGATCGAGCCCCACATCGGGCTCCCTGCTCCACGGGAAGCCTGCTTCTCCCTCTCCCACTCCCCCTGCTTGTGTTCCCTCTCACTGTGTGTCTCTCTGTCAAATAAACAAAATCTTTTAAAAAAATTGTTAATTTGCTTTGTAATCCGAGCACATGGCCTATAATACTACTGCTTAGAATTTACTGATATTTTCACCCTGGGCATCTAGGATAAGGATCGAATAAAAACATGGACTAGATGCTTAAAAAAGGTATGTTCTCTTTGTGTTGGCTACAACATTTGAAACTTTCTATATCTTATTTTACCTTATTTATTTCATTAAACCAGTTATTACATCAAGGCTGACTCTTTTTTTAAATTTTTTTATTAACATAAAATGTATTATTTGTTTCAAGGGTGCAGGTCTGTGATTCATCAGTCTTACACAATTCACAGCGCTCACCATAGCACATACCCTCCCCAATGTCTATCACCCAGCCACCCCATCCCTCCCACCCCTCACCACTCCAGTAACCCTCAGTTTGTTTCCTGAGATTAAAAGTCTCTTATGGTCTGTCTCCCTCTCTGGTCTCATTTTGTTTCATTTTTCTGTCCTTTCCCCTATGATCCTCTGTCTTGTTTCTCAAATCCCTCATATCAGTGAGATCATGATACTTGTCTTTCTCTGATTGACTTATTTCGCTTAGCATAATACCCTCTAGTTCCATCCACATTGTTGGAAATGACAAGATTTCATTTTTTTGATGGCTGCATAATATTCCATTTTGTGTGTGTGTGTGTGTGTGTGTGTGTGTGTGTGTGTGTGTACACACCACATCTTTATCCATTCATTTGTTGATGGACATCTAGGCTCTTTCCATAGTTTGGTTATTGTGGACATTGTGTTATAAACATTAGGGTGCATGTGCCCCTTCGGATCACTACATTTGTATCTTTGGGGTAAATACCCAGTAGTGCAATTGCTGGGTCGTATGGTGGCTCTATTTTCAACTTTTTGAGGAACCTCCATACTGTTTTCCAGAGTGGCTGCACCAGCTTGCATTCCCACCAAGAGTGTAGGAGGATTCCCCTTTCTCCGCATCCTCACCAACACCAGTAGCCATTCTGACTGGTGTGAGGTGGTATCTCATTGAGGTTTTGATTTGGATTTCCCTGGTACCGAGTGATGGTGAGCACTTTTTCATGTGTCTGTGGGCCATTTGGAAGTCTTCTTTGCAGAAATGTCTGTTCATGTCTTCTTAAGGCTGACTCTTAATAAAGGGTCATAGGAGACTCTCAATAAAGGGTCATAGCTACCACTTGCCTTCCTGGCTTTTATTCTAGGTGAGTTTGGTGTTGCTGATTGACTCTCATGACCTTCAGATTGGTACCAACATAAGTTGCTTCTCAGTGCTACCTTTCGGTCTTTTTACTTCTTGGAGAATTTCTTGTCTAATTTCTCTTATAGGATATTCTAAGTGTTTAAACTCCAACATTCTTAAGATGAACAGATGAATCTACTTTCTACTTTGCCAATGAAAATTGAGGTTATAGTAGTGATCGACCTTCATTTACTGCACCCTTGTCCTAAAAGTCACCTACATTATTACCCATTTTTATCTTATTTCTCCTGGTATTAGACTTTCTCTGCTCAAGGTTTTTCTGTCTACTTGTCCCCCTTACCTATCTCCTTATGCCATCTCTAATATCTTGGTCATTAGATTTTTTAAAAAAGATTTGTTTATTTGAGAGAGAGAGAGCATGTGCAAGTGGGGCTAGGAGCAGACAGAGAAGGGGAGAGAAACTCAAGCGGACTCCATGCTGAGCACAGAGCCCAATGTGCGGGGCTCAGTCTCACAACCCTGAGATCACAACCTGAGCCAAAACCAAGAGTCAGTGCTTAACTGACTGTGCCACCAGGTGCCCCCTGGTCATTAGATTTTTTTATTCCTCCTGTATCTTCAACTTCTCTCTTGTTGTGAATCCTCACCCTGTATAAACATGCTGTATATTCCCATCTTAAAAAAAATATATTCCCTGCCTTCATACTCACCCCCATCTAGCTACTGTCCTATTATTTTATTCATTCAAAATAAAACTTTCTCACCTAACATTTATTTTCTAAGTCTTGCTTTCTAGTTCCAGTAGATTGTTAATGAAAACAGTACAGGCTTTGAAGACAGTTAGAGCCAAGCTCAAATCTCAGCTCAGGAACTTACCATCTTTGGAAACCTTAACCTTTAGGCTCTGTGTCTTATCTGTAAGAGGAACCCTGACTTGTTAAGGTTGTTTTGAGGATTTGTATGAGGCTCATAGGAGCTGAGTCATGGCAAACAAGATATTCTCTAGATGGGAGTAAATACTACTATTATTTTGACTACCCTTTTCCTTTTTTTAAAGATGTATTTTCTGGTTTGTAATCATGTTTTTCAAGTAGTTGAGGTTGCAGAATAGGAACCTCAGGAAAATACAGTGTTGGTATGTATACAAAATTAAGGTAGCTTATCCCACGCTTGTTTAATGTGTTTGATTTCTAACAAAATTTCATTTTATTTTCTAGAAGACAGGACTTTCCTTGGTGGTCAGGTATTAGAATTATTGTAAGTGTAATAGATCAAGTTTCTTAAAAGCCTTATTTCTTATTTCAGCACTTATTTTTTTTAAATAGCTCTTATTTCAGCACCATGTTTAGCATTAATCCTTTTCTGTTCTTCCCTCTATTGGAAAAGGGATGAGAAACAGCATGGTGTATTCACAGAATGTATCATGTGATTCAAGGGATAATAGAAAAGTCTTCTCAAGCAAAAATTGCTTATCTACTGACCTGTGATAAGAACTGGAATTTGTTTTTTTGAACTTTTTGATTGCCTATGCAGACTCCATCACTCTGAGAGAATATAGGGGATTCAGAAATCAATCAAATATAGGCCCATTTTAGTAAAAGAAGAATCAGACATGTAAATAAATAATCAGAATCTTTGCATAAGTGTACTGGATTTGAGGAGATCAGAGAACTGTTGTATGAGGCATTCACATGGAAGTTGATATTGCTCAAAATTATGACAAAGTACTGTGTTTGAAGGGAATGTATTTCATCTTCAGTGAAAAGTGGTAGGGACCCAGAGGTTTAGAGATTGCAAGAAGGAAGAGGATGAACAGTTGACAAAATCAGATGGCATGAGACTAAAAGGAGGTGATTAATTTCTTGGTAAGAGTCCTCCTCTAAAAACTGTTTTTTTCCCCAGTTTTATTGGGAAATAATTGGCATACATCATTGTATTAGTTTCAGATGTACAACATGATGGTTTGTCTTATGTATAATGTGAAACAATTACCATGATAGGTTTATTTATTTATTTAATTTATTTATTTAATTTATTTATTTTAGAGAAGGAACGTGCACATCTGAGCGCGCGTGCAGGCGAGTGCGGGGTTGGGGGGGCAGAGGGAGAGGGGAGAGAATCTTAAGCAGACACTGTGCTTAGTGGGGAACTGATGAAGGGGCTCAGCTCGATCCCACAACCCAGAGATCACGGTCTAAGGGAAACCAAGTGTTGGCTGCTTACCCGGCTGTGCTACCCAGGCACCCCTACCATGATAGGTTTGGTTAGCATCCATCATTTCATATAGATACAGTACAAAGAAAAGGACAGAAAATTTCTCTTGTGATGAGAACTCTTGGGATTGACTCTCTCAACAGTATCCCCGTATGTCATACATCAGTGGTAATGGTTGTTATCATTTGTACATCACATCCCCAGTACTTACTTATCTTGTAACTTATAAGTTTGTACTTTTTGACCACCTTCCTCCAATTTCTCCTTTCCTCACCACCTGCCTCTGGTAACCACAAATGTCTCTTTTTGTGAGTTTGGGGTTTTTTTTGGGTTTTGTTCTTTTTTTTTAATTCCACATATAAGTGAGATCATATAGTATTTGTCTTTCTCTGACTTGTTTCATTTAGCAGAATGCCTTCAACATCTATCCGTGTCGTTCCAAATGGTAGGATTTCTTCTTTTTTGTGGCCGAACAGTATTCCATTGTATAATTTCTGTAGATTTGATGGAAAAGGCAGAAGAGAACTTTAACAAAACAGTATAATGGGCATTTTCACAGTGATGCTTTTAGAGCACACACAACTTTCTTTAATCAAAAATACTTAAAAAAACTTTTTATTAAGAGAAAATTTAATAAATATACAAAAGTAGACAAAAGGGAAAAATGAACACCCCGGCCTATCACTCGGTTCAGTAATTATCAACTCATGGCTAATGCTGTTTTATCTCTATCTCCCCCTTCTTTTAGAATATTTTGATGTAAATCACTTTTTTAAATTGTTTTTTTTTAAATTTTATTTATTTGAGATAGAGAGCGAGCAAGCGAGAGAGAGAGAAAGAGAGAGTATGAGTGGGGGGAGGGGCAGAGAGAGAGGGAGAAGTAGACTCTCCACTGACCAGGGAGCCTGAGGTGGGGCTCAATCCCAGGACTCTGGGATCATGACCTGAGCTGAAGGCAGATGCTTAACTGACTCAGCCACCCAGATGCCCCTAAAACCCTTTTTTAGATCATCACTTTTTTAAGATTATTTTCAAGTAAATCTCAGACATCATATGGTTTTACCTATAGAGACCAATATCTAAAATGTAGGTTTTGGGTAGATAGCCTGTCATTTTCATTTTTTGTGAGTTTCTTGTCAAGTTTTGGTATCAAGGTTTTGCTGGGCTTGTAAGACAAGTTGAGAAGTGTTCTCTCTTTTATGGTCCTTGAAAAAGTGTGTACATAATTGACACTGTTTTCTTCCTTAGAAGTTTGAAAGAATTCACGAATGAAGTCACTGACTTAGTGTTTCGTTGTTGCTGTTGTTGTTGTTGTTAGGTTTTACAGAACAGATTGTGTGTATCTACACACATACATATATGTAACATACATATACACATATGCGTGTATATATATAAAACCATTTAGTTTTTTTCTATATCTGTACAAGTTTTAAGTTTTCTTTTGGTAGAAATTTGTTTTTTTAAATAAATCAGATTATTTTGAAGTAAATGTCAAGATTGGATCAGATATGGATATCTAAAATAAAGAAACAACATTACACACACCAAAAATTTATCATCATCAAATATCCACTCAGTTCGCATTTCCCCAATTGTACTATAATTGTTTAATCATTTTGTTTGAATTATGATTCAGATCAGGTACCTTCAATACATTCAGTAGCATGAATGTATTCATAATGTCTTGTTAGAATTTTTAAATACCTCTATCTCTTTTCATTCCTGATTTAGTAATTTGTGTCTTCTCTCTTTTCTCTTGACCAGTGTTACCATGTATTCATCAACTGGTGAATTGAACCTTTTATTATTTTGATGCTTTTCTTTGAAGATTTCTCTCTCTTTTATAGAGCAGCCAAGCCAGCAGGATTTTTTTTTTTACTTTTCATATATTATATCTTTGTTTATGTTTTTGTTTTCTATCTTTATATGTCCTTATATTTTATATATGTGTGTCTTACAAGCAGATTTGAAAGGAGTTTTCTTTCTTTAAAAATTCAATCTGAAAAAAAATAAAATAGATAAAAATAAATAAAAATTCAATCTGTCTTTTAATTGGTTGATTTAGACTTTTTCTTACAATGTGTGATATAATTATAGAAACTGGAAACAGATGAGTAGTTATCAGGAGTTAGGGTTGGGTTTGGGGAGGGAGGTGGGTGTGGCTACAGAAGGGCAACATAAGACATCCTGTGATGCACCCCTTCTGTATCTTGGCTGTGGTGGTGAATACACAAATCCACACATCTGACAGAAGTGTATAGAACTAAATATAGACACACACACACACTCACATAGAAATGAGTACAAATAAAGCTGGAGAAATCTAAATAAAACCAGTGGATTTTATCAGTGTCATAGTAGTTATGATATATTTACTATAGAGTCCCCCCTTATCTGGGTTTTTGCCTTCCATGGTTTCAGTTACCTACAGTCCAGTAGCAGATGATCCTCCTTCTGAGCTATTATTGTCAGAAGGTCAATAGCAGCCTAACACTATCATTCATCTCACATCAATAGTAGCCTAACAATCATTCCCCTCACTTCATCTTATCACAATCACTTTATCATCTCACATCATCACAAGAAGGGTGAATATAGTACAATAAGATATTTTGAGAGAGGGAGAAAGACCACATTCACATAACTTTTATTACAGTATGTTATAATTTTTCTACTTTATTATTATTATTAATCTCTTACTATACCTTATTTATAAATTAAACTTTATCATAGGTATGTATATATAGGAAAAAAACCAGTAAATATAGGGATCAGTGCTGTCCATGATTACAGGCACCCACTGGGGGTCTTGGAACATATCCCTCACAGATAAGGGGGGGTCTATGATATATTTTGCATTGGGGGAAAATGGGTAAAAAGTATATGCAGTCTCTCTGTCTTGCTTCTTACTGCATGTGAATCCTCATCTCAAAATAAAAAGTTTACATAAAAAATGTATTTACTGATATATTTTGGTTTAAATCTACCATAGTACTATTTACTTTTTATTCTGATTATTGAATATTATTGTTCTTTTTTTCTTCTATTTTTTGCTCTTTCATTTCTACTCCTTGATTATCGTGGAGGTGCATGTTCCTTACTGTTTTGTTTTTTTCAATGGTTACCATAGAGGTTGCAGAATGCATACTTCACTTATCAAACCCTACTTTACAACCATATTTTACCTTTTTGGTTGTTCTTTATTTCCTTTCATTTTTGAGCTTCTTTCTTAGTTTATTGCTTTTTTCTGAAGAAAATTCTTTCACAGTTCCTTTCTCAGTGGTCTTTTGGTGATGGATTATCTTGATTTTTATTTATTTGAAAATATCTTTATCTTAATTTTTGAAGGGTAGTTTTGCTGAACTTGGAATTATTGCCTCCTAGCCCTTAGAAAATACTATCCCATTGTCTTTTCATTCCCTAAGTTTTTGTTGAGAAATCATCTGTCAGTTTTATTGTTATTTCGTTAAAGATATTCTGTCATTTTCCACTGGCTTCTTTTAATATCTTCTCTTTTGTCTTTTTTTCCTGTAGTTTTGCTTTGATGTGCCCAACCCTGTATATATGTGTATATGTATGTGTATGTATATTTTAACATATATTCTGCTTGGTGTTTGTATCTTGATATCTTTCTTCAAATAAATTCTCAGGCATTAACCTTTCAAATATTGCTTTTGTCCCTTTCTCTTCTTTCCTTTTGCACATCCGATTACAGATTGTTAGACCCTCTTACTGTATCCTTTTCCCCCCTTTCTTATGTTCTGCATTCTTTTGGCTTTCTGTGCTTTTCTCAAGATATTTACTTTTGTCTTCTAATTCTGTAGATCTTTCCAGGGTCATTTATAATCTGCTGATAAATCTACCTGTTATGGGTTTCTTGTTGTTGTTGTTGTTATTTTTTTCCAGTTAAAAAATTTCCCTTTGGTTCTTCATAACAGTTTCTAGTTCTCTACTAACATTCTCAACCTTGCATTTTATTTTATTGAGCGTATTAAGCATATTTTAAGTCCCAGTCTGATAACTTATTTTTCTGGATCTTCTGTTGACCTGTTTTTGTTGTCTGTTATTTTTCTTGTTTTTCAATTCCAATTTTCATTTTTCCTGTATACTTGGTCAGTTTTCATTGATTGTCAGACTTCGAGTGTAAAAATTTTTGAAATAATCTGAAAACTTAGATGATGATATTTTCTTTTAGAAAAGATTTCTGATTAATTTGGCAGATTTTTAGGGGGCATTAGCAATTGTGGATCACCTTAATTCAGACAGGATTTGGGATGATTCAGATTTAGCCCTTAGTTACTAGTTGGCTGTCTTAGTTCATTTGGGTTGCTGTAACAAAGTAACATAGACTAGGTGGCTTACAAACTATGAAAATTTATTTCTTTACAGTTCTGGAGGCTGGGACGTCTCAGATCAAGGTGAACAGATTTGGTGTTTGGTGAGGGTTGCCTTTCTGTTCGTAGGTAGCCATCTTTTCTCTGTGTCCTCAGGTGAAAGGAGGAGCAAGGAAGCTCTTGGGGGTGTGTGGGGGGGTCTCTTTTATAATGGTACCAGTCTCATTAGGGCTTTGTCCTACCTCCCAAAGGCCCCAACTCCAAATATCACATTGGGGGGAATTCAACATATGAATTTGAGGGGGGAATACAAACATTCAGTATATAGTGTTGGCTATCTATTTTTAGTTTACTCTTTACCCTTGTAGTTATTTTTTCAAGATCCAGTCTTATAGCCTAGCCAGTTTATCAGGCCATTGTCTCTTACAAGCACACCTCCCCTCCTATCTCTTTCCAAGGCCACGATACTCCAATTTTTGGTCCTTTACTTGAATTTATCAAAAGCTAGGTTCAGCTTCTCAGCCTCTAAGCTACCTCTATCAGGACTGTCAGATATCCAAAAAGAAAAGCAGCCTCAAATGCCAGGCTTATTTCTCTGTGTTTCCTTCTTACACTGAGTTTCAAACATAATTTTTTCCTATCTTGCTAGGTCTCTCATGCTTTCATTGTTTACCTTTTCAAGTTGATTTTTGCAGAAGGATTATTTTTCAAACACCTAATCTCTCAGATTACCCTGCTGTGTTCTGCTTAAAGCCTTTGTACATCCTGTTTCTCCTGCTTAAAAAACTCTACCTCCCCATCGCTTCTCAGCCTTTTGGCTAAGATCAAGCGTAAAAACTCTACCTCCCCAGTCCCCCCAGTTTACACCTGTTCATGCTATAGATCAGATCCTAAAGAGCCTTCCTCAGGCTTCTCTGACTCCCTGACTAGATTAGGTCCTGTTAATACAGTCTTTTATAGCACTACCTGCAGTGCCTTCATTGCACCTATGGTTTGTAGTTATAATTTGTGTGTTTATTTCCTTTAATGTTTACATTTTCAATGCAGTGTAAGGTTCTTGAGGAAAAGGGCCATATCAGGGTTTTTTTCTTATTACAAATTATAACCTATAGGAAGTATTTAATATTTCTTCATAGATTGGATGTACTGGTATTGGGTTAAATGATTGAGACTTCCCTTGAATGATAATGGCAGAATTTAAAGAAGGAAAGAGATTATGCATTTTTCATGGGTCCTGGAATGGGAGGCAAGACACAGTGCATCTTTTATTCTTATTTTTATAAATGTATTATAAAATACTTCAGACATATTAAAAATATAAGGAATTATATAATATATCCCACTATCCTCACAGTTCTGCTTAAGAAATAAGACATAATTTATATTCATAAAGATATACAGAGAGCCCAGAAATAGACCCCCATAAATATAATCAACTGACTTTGACAAAGGAGCAAAGGCAATACAGTGGAACAAAGATAGAGTTTTTTCAAAAAATGGTGCTAGAACACTTAGGCATCCAAATGCGAAAAAATGAATCCAGATACAGACCACATACCCTTCACAAAAATTAACCCAAAATAGATCATAGACCTAATTGTAAATACAAAACCCATAAAACTGTTAGAAACTAACATAGGAAGAAACCTAGATGACCTTGAGTACAACGATGCCTTTTTAGATACAACACGAAAGACATCATCCATGAAAGAAATAATTGACAAGCTGGACTTCATTTAAATTAAAAATTCAGGGCACCTGGGTGGCTCAGTCATTAAGCGTCTGCCTTCGGCTCAGGTCATGATCCCAGGGTCCTGGGATCAAGCCCCACATCGGGCTCCCTGCTCTGTGGGGAGCCTGTTTCTCCCTCTCCTGCTCTCCCTGCTTGTGTTCCCTCTCTCACTATGTCTCTCTCTGTCAAATAAATAAATAAAATCTTTTAAAAAAAAGTTAAAAATTCTACTCTGTGAAAGACAGTATCAAGAGAATTAGAAGATAAACCACATATTGGGAGAAAATATTTATAAAATATTAATAAGGACATTTATCCAAAATATACAAAGAACTTTTAAACCTCAATAATAAAATAACAAACATTATTTTTAAATTGGCCAAAGACCTTAACAGATACTTCATCAAAGAAGATATAAAGATGGCAAATAAGCATATGAAAAGATGTTCCACATCATATGTCTCTGGGGAAATTCAAATTAAAACAAGGTACCACCACACTGCTAGAATGGCCAAAATCCAAAACACTGAGAGCACTAAATGTTGGTGAGGTATTGAGCAAAAAGAATTCTTCTTATATATTGCTGGTGAGAATTCATAATGGAACAGCAATTTGGAGACTAGTGGTTTATTACAAAACTAAGCACACTCCTAACATATAATCCAGCAACTACCCTTTTTGGTATTTACCCAAAGGAGTTAAAAACTTATGTCCATGTAAAAACCTGCACAAGGTTGTTTAGAGCAGCTCTGTAACTACCAAAACTTGGAAGCAACCAAGGTGCCCATAGTAGGTGAATGGATAAGGTGTGGTACATCCAGACAATGAATATTATTCAGAACTTACAAGAAATGAGCTGTCAAGCCACGAACAACATGAAGGACACTTCAATGCATGTTACTGAGTGAAAGAAGCCAATGCAAAAAACCTGAATACTATATGATTCTAATATGACATTCTGGAAAAGGCAAAGCTATGGGGACAGTAAAAAGATCAGTGGTTGCTTGTCGGAGCAAATTGAAGTGGAGGAGAGAGATGAATAGATATAGCACAGAGGAAAATCAGGGAAGTGAAAATACTATGAATGATACTATAATGATGGAATATGTCATTATGCATTTATTTCTCCAAATCCAGACAGTATACATCACCAAGAGTGAGCCTCGAGGTTAATTATGGACTTTGGGTGATTATTATGTGACTGTGGGGGTTCATCCTTGGAAAAAAAAAATGTGCCATTCCTGTGAGTGCTGTTGATGGTAGGGAGGCTAGGACAGGGATATGTGGGAAATCTCTGTATTTTCCTCTCAATTTTGTTGTAAACCTAAAACTGTTCTAAAAAGATAAAGTTTAAAAAAAAATCGGAAAAAATCCCCAGAGAGATTGAAGGGACAATCTCTACTATTGATTAATAAAGCCCTAAAAGACATAGCAACCAAAAAATATACACAATATACTAAGATATAAACATATATGTAGTATACCCAGCAATTACTTTGACTTTTAGATACTTTTATGATAAAGTAACTAATTTTTGTTTATTGTTAATTTGTTTAAGGAAATTTTTCTTTAAACTTTCAGATGATACAGCATTGTTTGAGTTGATTCAACTAGTTCCACCAGGTACTGTATTATATTTTGATAAGATAATTGATGTGCAAACCCATGTCAAAGAATGCTTTTTAAAAATACATATTTTCCCCTTCTTCCCAAATTAAGAACAAAGTTGAGTTTCTGGTATTGGTCCACTATGCATTGAACAGCAATAGATCAAAATAATAAATACATAACAATTGGCATAAATCGTATTTGAACATATTCTAAAACTGAATAAATAGTAATAAAGGAAGGTGGAGAATTATATGCTATCATCCTAGCATATTTTGTGACATTCATAAAAATTGACTTTGAGTTTTTGTGATTTTTCTCAAACAACTTTTTTTATTGATAAGGTAATTATCTTTGTTTTTGTGTGTTGACTGTTACTGGGAATGGGGAGTGGAATAAAACCTTAACTGTTTAGTAAACATTACACATCTCTGGGGTAGGTAAAATTAAAATTAAAATGTGGAGGATAACTTGATTTTTGTTATTTACTTCTGTGAATATAGGAGAAATCTATCTTAAATAATTATTCTGTGTGAAAAGTGGAGAGCTATATGTTACTAAAAATTAGTAATCTAAAAGATTTTGAATATTACATGTGTACTTAATTTGGGTAACCACAAATTCTAGAAAATGTCTACATTTTTTTCCAACATGTAACCTAATGTCTTACAATGGCAATTAGAAAAGAATGGAAGACAGGAAAAATTTATGGAGATGGTAATTACATTTTAGGTTTGTAAATGTCATACCAACTTGATATGTTTACAAGGACTTTTTTTCTCTAGAAACACATAGGTACTCACAAAATTTATATGAATATCTCCCTTCTGTAAAAGGGGAGGGAGAATTAGTAATATGTACTACATTTCTGAATAAGGAATCCATTTAACATAACTTTCTTTTAATTTTCCTTTCATAGAAAAAAAAAATGACCCTGAAGCAGAAATTTCAGTAAGCCATCAGGCACTATATATATTGTACTTGATCATATTGTTTCTAAATAGAATATTTTGTTATAATTTGAATCATAGGATATCTTTCTTGTAGTGGGTGAAACCTTGTCTACGTATGATGAAAATACACGAGATTTCATGTTCCCGGGTCCAAACCAAATTTCTGGACACCATGATTCAAACCGCCAGGTTACCATGAGGAGGATTTCTGGCCTTCGAGTAAGTGTATTTTCTCAATCAGTCTGTGATGTAGGATCATTGTGAAAAACCACCACATAGGCTTTAATACCTGAAATGTGAAGAACTAATTCAAAGTTTAATTTGGTTCAAAACATAATTTTTTTATGAAATTATGATGTTATTTTAAACATACTGAAATCTGAACAAAGCCCATCTTTCATCCAGAATTAACAAGTGTTAATTTGCCTTATATTCTTCAGATTTTTCCCCTCTCCTTCTGCCTCCCACCTCCACCTTCCCTATCTGTCTCTTCCTTTTATTGTTCTCGCAAAAGAATGACCAATAAACATTTGAAAAGGTGCTCGATTTCATTAGCATATAGGGAAATCCAAACTAAAACAACCTTATGATTTCATTTTTATAGCCATAAAGTTGATAAAATTTAATAAAATATGACCATATTAGAAGTGTGAAAAACTGGAAGCTCTTCCATGCTGCTATGCCATGTAAGTTGGAACCACCACAATTCAGAGTTATCTAGTAAAAGCAGAGATTCTCATAGCCTTTCTCTAGGTATGTTTCATGGAGATGTATTCTCTCTGGTATACTAAGAGCCTTCCTAGGGATGTTCATTGATAGCATTGTTCATAATAGTGAAAAATCGAAATAATTTAAATGTTCATTAGTAGGAGTTTGGATAGATTAATTGTTGTATGTTCATGTCATGGAAATATACATTTATATACCTAAAAGTGAAAGCTGCATTGTGACAACCAACTCTTCCATCCTTTCCCCCCACTCCCTTCAACTTTTGTTGGGTCATTTAGAAATATATTTATCCCTGAAAATGTCTTCCACTTAGAGAAACTGAGAGAAGACCCTGCTATTTCAAAGAAGAAAAAAAGCAAAAGATGTCTAGGTTGAAATAATTTGGACAAACATTTTTTTACTACCTTTATAAAATGTTAAAATAGTATGAGTAAGGAAAGTGGGGTGATATATGAGCTAGTATGGTAAATTAAATACTTTTCCCTATGGGTCTAGGTTTATGATATGCTCTGTTCTGGGAAATAGCAACTTCAGCTTGCTAGAAGTGTAAAAGTTGACTAACTAGCAAATCTATGAAAATATACTTCCTTTGGGATATTATCAGTGTCCATTAGCCATCTTCTATATTATAAAAACCTTCAAAGAGTGTTTCAGCAAATGTATAGAAGCCTGCAATGAAAAAAAAATCTGATTTTAAAATTATGGTGTTTTGAAAGTAATTTAAAATGCTGTATTATACCAAATTGGCAATAAAAACATAAAAGTATGGATCATTAATAAGTATCTTCTTCATTTACTTTGGGTTTTTTACATACATTCAGATGTTGGATTACTAAGGCAAAAAATACGTAGAGATATATATATATATATGTATGTATGTGTATATATATGTGTGTGTGTGTATATATATATATATATATATATATATATATATAAAGTAAGACTCCTGGTAATGGTGGTGTGAGGAGGTTGGCAGTTCCTCTCTCCATAAAAAACAGGCAGTTCCTCTCTCCATAAAAAACTAGACAAAATTGTCACAAAAAACAATTTCAGGACACCAGAAACTGGCAATTAAGACAATTAAGACAGATTAAGTTCCGGATGTTATAAGGAAGTGTTGAATAACTTATATTATACACGTGAAACTAATATTACACTGTATGTTAACTAACTAGAATTAAAAAAAAAAGGGGGTGTTTATGCTTAAATAATGGCTAAAACATTGGATAAAAATGGCGGCAGCATGTGGCCTTCTTGCCTGGGACAGCTTCCATACCCTGCAAGGCCACTGAGAATTGTAGCTTCACCAGTCCTGGGGCTGGGCAGAAAAATCAGAAGCTCTGCTACCAGAGGGGTCAGAATCAATTTTGGTGAGTGAGACTATGATACTGTGATTTAAAGTAAGAAATATATATTTGGTCTTTATCCTTGTTCTGGCACAGAGCTCCCAAAATCCTTGGAATTTTCTAAGTGATGGGGAGCAAGAAAGGTGTCTTTTGTTATATTAATGAGGTGACTTTTGGAAAGCCCCTATATAACCTAAGGATGGGGGCTGGAGGAGGAACAGGAGGAACAACCCTGGTATTAGAGGGTTAGAACTTTCAGCCCCTTGACCTCTGGGGAGGATAGATGAGGCTGGAGATTACATTAAAATACCAATGGCCGGTGATTTAATCAATCATGCCTATGTAATGAAACCTCTATAGAAGCCCAAAGGGCCTGGGTTTAGAAAGCTCTTAGGTTGCTGGACTCATGGAGGCAGCTCCTGGGAGAGTGGTTTCCCTGGGGAGGGCATTGCTCCATGTCCCTTCCCACATACTTTGCTCCATGAATCTCTTCCATTTGGATATTCATCTGTATCCTTTACCATATTCTTTTATAATAAATTGGTAAACAGTAAACTATTTTCCTGAGTTGTGTGAACCTCTCTATCCAATTAATTAAACCAGGGAAGACGGTCATGGGGACCTCCAAATTATACCCACTTGGTCAGGAACATAGGTAACAACCCAGTCTTGTGATTGCATCTGAAGTGGGCTGGGCAGTCTTGTGGGACTGATCCCTTAACCTCTGGGATCTGATGCTGTTGCCAGGTAGATAGTGTCAGAACTGAGTTAAATTATAGGACCCCTACCTGGTGTCACAGAGAATTGCTTGGTGGTGTTGGAAAACCCACACATTGGAATTGGTGTCAGACTCATAAGGACAGATAGTGCGGCTTCATTGGATTCAGATGGAAGTGGATGAAAGAAACACCACAGCTTTGATAGGCCAGTGGCAGTTCCAATTAGAGTGAGTAGCCCATCTGCCAGAAAGTTCACAGAAGTAAGGGAGCAGTAAAAGGGCTGAGATAAGCTCTCCACCCATTCCTGGCTGATTCTGAAACAATGCACATGCAATGAGAGACCGAGGCTGTGAGATCCCAGCAACAAGTGAAACTCAGTAGAAACTGCAGACCTGACTATCTTTGAATGCATTCCCCAAGCCACATACAGATAATCAACAAAGAGTGGAACCCTTACAGGTTCATGGAATGACTACCAAGCTATGTATATATATATATAGGTGAGACTCCTAGAAAGATTGGAAGAATCAAAAGATATGGTACATATAAAGTGTACAGCAAAATGGCAGCTATAAATCCAGTCATACAATTATTGTATTTAAATGTGAATGGATAAAACACTCCCATCAGTAGTTTGTTGCCCTGGCAAATGACAGTGCATCCTTCCTCAGAATTCTTGTGACAGGGGCACCTGGGTGGCTGTCGTTAAGCGTCTGCCTGCGGCTCAGGTCGTGATCCCAGGGTCCTTGGATCAAGTCCCACATCGGGCCCCTTGCTCCACGGGAAGCCTGCTTCTCCCTCTCCCACTCCCCCTGCTTGTGTTCCCTCTCTGGCTGTGTGTCTCTCACACACAAATAAATAAATAAATAAAATCTTAAAAATAAATAAATAAAATAAATAAATAAAATCTTAAAAAAAAAAAAGAATTCTTGTGATATATCTGTCTGAGTCTTAGGCTGTTCTCCTGAACCCATTGCTGTGGCAAGAATTCCGCACATCTGGGATTAAATCCTGGCACTCTCACAGACTACCTGACTAAACTTGAGCAAAGCACTATCATATGAAGATATCATAGGGCTGCTGGGTGGATTAATGACACCTTGTAAATGGTTACTGCAGTACCTGGCACGGAGAACACTCTGTAAATGAGAGTGATATGGTGATGGATGTCGAGGTGATGACAGTGCTGATGATAATACCCCCTTTAGACTGAACTCCATAGAAACAGAATCTGTGGCTTTCTCATCTTTGAATTTAACTCTCAGCACAGTACTTTGCATGGAGTAGGTACTTAAATGCCACTTGATTGAATTGAATGAATGAATTACATCTTGTAGACTTCATAGAGGAACTGACATTTGGATGGAGTGATGATTAATTTTATGCCTCAACTTGGTTAGGTTAGGGTGCCCAGTTGTTTGGCCAAACGATAGTCTAGATGTTACCGTGAAAGTATTTTGTAGATGTAATTAATATTTACAAACAGTTGACTTTAAGTATAAGAGATTACCATTGACAATGTAGGTGGATCTCATTCCAATTAGTTGAGGCCTGAAGAGCAAAAACTGAGGTTTCCCAAACAATAAGGAATTCTGCCTCAAAACTGTTACGCAGAAATACTTCCTGAGTTTCCAGCCTGCTACTAGCTTGCTTGCAAATTTCACACTTAAGACTGCAGTATCAACTTTTGTCTGAGTTGCCAGCTTGTGGATTGCCCTATGGATTTTGGGCTTGCCACTCTCACAATTGCATGAACCAATTCCTTAAAATAAATCTCTCTCCCCCTCTCTCTCTCTCTCTCTCTCTCTCTATATATATATATATATATATATATTAGTATAGTATATTATATATTAGTTATATATATGTTCTGTTTTCCTAGAGAACCCCAACTAATACATGATGGTTTTCAAAGCTCAGTGAAAATAATGGCTAAAACACTGAGTATTTACTATGTGACCAACAATATATGGGGAAGGGTAAAGTGCTAAGTTGCAATCCAGGCTATGGTAGTTATAAAATATGTCCACAGATGATTTGATACTTCTCTCTTCCAAAGGCAGAGCTAATTCTCCAGACTACACTTAGTGACTCTAACAGATAAAATGTGATTCAGTGACAGTATTAGACTGGAGACCAGGTCATTAAATGCACTGTGGCTTCCTCCTTGCTCTCACTCCTGTATCAGTCACTTTGGGCTAAGCCAACTGCCATGTGTGAAGACATTCAAGCACCTCTATAGAGAGGCAGAAGCTGGGAAAGCTTTGCTAGAATGTTTGTAAAAGCTTGAAAGGTCTTGAAGAAACTCAGATGTGTGTTTGCAGGAAAATAAGGTAAATGCTTTTGGAAATTAGGGATAAAAGGGTTCCTTGTCATATAATGGCAGAAAGTTTAGCCACACAGTCGCCTGCGGTAATGGGGGAAGGAGAGAAATATCTAATGAAATGGATGGTGTGTCTAAGACTTTTGGTTAGAGAGTTAGAGGGTCTGCTTGGTTTTCTTGCTGCTTTATAGCAAGATATGAGAGGAGTGAGATAAGCAAAGGAAAGGCTGTTTAGCAAAAAGGAATTGGAATTTACTGTTTCTGAAGATTCCCAGCCTTTTCCAATGGCAATTAATGTTAAAATTAAGGAATGACTTCTGAGCAAAAATCATTCCAGGCACTTTTGGGAAATTGTGGTCTGATGGTGAAACCAAAGGTATAACTATAAAATCCTTCATTAAAATTTCAGAAAGTTCCAAGGTGTTGTCTCAGAAAATAATTTAATCAATCGGGTTTTTCAAAGATGCTAAAGGGCAGTCTCAGCAGAAGCTGAGTGTAGAGAAGGGTGCAACTCGCGTCTAATGGAGTGAACTTCAGTAAGATTCATATGAGAACCCATATGTTTTTTAAAAGCATTATGTTGGTAGAAACACCACCAGCTTGGTCTGAAATGCAGAGAGATCTCACAAAATGAAAAGGCCTTTGGACCCCCAAAATTCTGTTGACAGGACTCATGCTCAGAACACTGTGCACTCCAAATATGGTCTACTTCTCCTTGGAAAGGAGTGATAATTCAAAGGTTGGAAGCAAGAGCCCAGAGGAGCCCAAAGGATAGTTATTTCTGGGCAGGAACAGGACTAAGCTTCTAATCAAGGAACTTCTAACATTTTCTTGGCTGGATTTTAGAATATCTATGGGCCAGTGATGCCCCTTTGACTCTTGTTTACTCCCTTTTTGAATAAGAACATCTGGAGTGATTATCCTGCACCTGCTGCATGTGTGTGCTTTGGGTACATGTGGGGCAGATAACTTGTCTCTTTGTTTTGTAAGTCTTCTAACTATGAGGAACTGTCCTTAAAGGAACTGTCCTTAAAGAACCCACATCCGAGGAGGCTGAATAAGGATTTGACTTAGATGCCAACATCCTGGATTTCAAGCTGAAGTTGTAAAAGGATGAGACTTTTCTTCTTTTCTTTGTAGAGCATGAGTTTAGTTTACACATGAAAGGAGTGTAACTTGTGGTCAGAGGGTGGACTGTGGTGGTTTTAAAATATGTCCACAAAATTTTGGGGATATTCCTCTTCTGAAAAGGAAGTCTAACTTTTTTGTCCTTGAGTGTGGGCTATACTTCAAGGATTCTAATAAGTAGGATGTGATAGATGTGACAGTGTTAGATTTAGTAGACTAGGTCATAAAAATGATTATGGCTTCCTTCTTGCTTTGCTTTGGGAGAACTAGCTGCCCATGGCATGAGGACACCGGAGTGGTCTTATGGAGAGGTTTATGGGATAGAGGAGCTGGGTCCTCTTGCTAAAATCTAGAAAAGAACTGAGACCTCCAGCCAACAGCTATGTGAACAAGCCTTGGGAAGCAGATCCTCCTGCCTCAGGCAAACCTACAGATGACAGCAGCCCAAACAACCTTTTGACTTCAGTTGCCTCAGAGATTTCAAGCCAGAACCACCCAGTTCCACCTCTGCCAGATTCCTGACCCATAGAAACAGATAATAAGTGTTTACTCTTGTTTTAAACTGCTAACTAATATCCTGTGAGGCAATAGATAACTAACAAAGGCATAATGGACTTCATTAATAAAAGTTATGTTTGCAGAAAAGCAATCATTTAGTTAATTCTTAGGCAACTAACTCATTATTTACCTTTTCTGTAATATGATGTTTGAAACTCTCAAGTTAGTATGTCAAAGGCTGGGTTTGTAAAGGACAAATATCTGACTTCTGCTATATTAGAATGAAGCTGCACTGGGCATACACAATACCTTTTAATGCTTTAGTGAATATACAGTTTGTGTGCTTCCAAATATCTTGGCAGGTGCTTCATGACTGTTCCTTTGAATGCTTTAGTGAATATACAGTTTGTGTGCTTCCAAATATCTTGGCAGGTGCTTCATGACTGTTCCTTTGAATTTTACCATGATAAACCAATGTCTCCACTTAAAACAGTATTCAAGCTGATGTTTGAAATGTTGTGAGAAATAGAAGCCAGGTTCATTCATAGATCTGAGTATAACCTATACATTATGGGAAAAAATGTTGGAGGTATTGGTAGAGACTTCTCTCTCTTCTGTTTTCAAGAACTGCATACCTAGAAGCTATAATTTTTTTTTAACATGAGGAGACTCTCCAAAGCATTTCTTGATTATGTAGTTAAGTATGTCTTAATTTGTAAAAGTAAAAAGAGCTCAGATCCATTAAGTGTTTTTATATATTTATGACTTTAATATTATATCATAGTTTAAAAATCTTAGAATAATTTGACAGGGAAATACTTGAAAATGAAAAAATATATTAATTTTTACATAAAGGTAATATCACTTATAAGGGAATCATCAGCAATGAAACTGTTTCTTGCTAAAATTTAGCATCACTGTATTGTCTTTATCTTTAATAAGAAGGTCAAACCAACAAATGAAAACAGCTAAATCTTGACAAGTGTTTGTTACTTCAGGTCATAGTTTTATCACTAATAATTATATTTTTTTAAAAATTGAAATATCTAATAATACCCTTTTTCCCCTCAGGGAATTGCTCCAAAGCTGGAATTTTCTACAACTTCAGTGATTACTGAATGTCTGATAAGTTCAAGGAAGTGCCGCACTCAGGTTGAACTCATTTATTCAAAGTGTTTAATGGTTTAACTTATTTGTTCATATTTATGAGCATTGGGCAAGAATTATTCTTTTATTTTGGCTGCAACTCTTTTCACTTTTGGGGGTCAATCTTTAAGCAAAACATTTATCAGAGCTATTTAGCAGTTTGGTTGCATCTTAAATGTGAGAGTGAAGAGTTTGGTACACATGATAGATGGCGCCATGATGTTAGTGTTATTATTGTGTAACTCCATGGCCTTTTTTTTTTTTTTAATGCAAAGCAATCAGCCTGCCAGAAAGATGTTGAGATCAAGAAGTCCCACAGAGAACTAGATCTGAGGCTTCTATAAATCTTACAGAAGTTACAGGTGACTGCAGAAAGTTCAAAGGATACCTTTTAACAAATGTGACCAGAGGTTCTCTCTCATGCAGGGATATTGGTGTTTAGTGAGTATGGTTTCTTGAGTGTCTCTAATTCTTATATGACTCTTGCTCAGTTTGGTGGCCATACTGACGCTATCAGACTGAGGGAAGCTTGGACACTCCAACCTCAGTACCTTCTATATTTGTAAAAACTGCCTTTAGTAAACTGAGATATCTGGACCTAATATTTCATTCTTGTCTAACTTTTTACTGAGTCACCAGGATCATCTTACTGCCTTGTCCACAGGTAATCTAATAATGTCTAGGCATCACTCATATGCAGTTGCATTATGATTAGGTAACAATGACCAGTGTGTGATGAGGAGCCAGTAACATATAAAGCCCAGAGAACCCAAACAAGGCAGGACTGGACCTATGGTGGAAAGAGTGTACTAATAATTTACTGCGTTCTCAGTTTCAGAGTAAATTTGCTGAGGAGGGTAACAGTGACATAAGCTAAGAAAGGTAAAGCGTGGTTATATAAAATTATCAAGGGGATCATTCTTATTTTGTTTAGCAAGATACGTAGTGTGCCAGTTTGGCTATAGTTAATTATCTTTGAAATGCAAGCTGAAATGCAGCTATTAGAGATCTATATGCTTGCCAAATGCAAAGATGTTACTGACTTGTTTTGAGTTGTGCAAAACTGTGTATATTTGTAAATTATTAACAGTATTTTACCTGCACTCAGACAAAATTTTTCTCTTCTCATTGGGGTATGCCCTTCTGGTGGGTAGGTAGAAAAGTCTTTTTTTTGTATGAACTATGGCATATGCACAGAAAAGTACCTTCTAAGTGTACAGCTTGGTGGAAAGTCTTTCGTAAATGTAAAATTGTCCCCTCATCACTAGTTTCATTGGACTTTAGGAACTGATGTTTTCCTCCGTAAACTTTTGAGAAGACTCATTTCTTTTTTTAACTTGCTATTTCAGTGTTTGTCATTTTTTCTTTATTGAACAGATGTAAGAAAATAGGATAGGTTTTGGTGTCAGACAGTGTTTAAGAAAATATGCCTCAGAATCAGACAGATCTGGGTTCAAGTTCCTCACAAGGCTGCTTTAAAGATTAAATTAGAGAATAAGCAATGTGTCTGGCACGTAACATATAATTAATGAATTTGATGGCTGATCCTAAGGTTTTTTTTTTTTTAAATAATTAGGAGAGAAGACAATAGTTAAAATACAAGATAGAAAACATTATCTGGTAGGCACAACAGAGTATACACTTACACATTAAAATTTTAGCCAGAATTTTAATCTTCTTTGACCTTATTTAAGAATGTGATAAATCTGCTTTTTAAAAAGTGAACATTAAAGTTACAATTAAAATTTTAATAGCTACAAAGCAGCATTTTCAGGTTCAAACATAAGAATAAGACAAGCCTTTTTGGTTTTTAAAAGCAGAATGAGTGAAATAAACTATAAAATTATTTAAGTTTACAAATAGTTATAATGATCTTTATTCCTTTTGGCATATTATTTTCAAATTGATGTTTTGTCACCAGTTAGATGGATTGAAAAAATTAAGTATATTATTGTGATTTTCTGAAATAAAACTAGTTTTCTACTTATTCTTTTTACCTACTAAAGGTAGAATTTATTAATAGTTAAATATCAATGGTAGTTTTATTAATTTGTATGCTGGATCAGGTAGTTTTTGCTTACTGTAAAAAGCAACACTAACTTTTTGACAGTTGTCTGGATTGAGTGGTTGATTCTTTTGGTTTGAACTGGCGAGGCTAGGGCTGAATGATCTATGATGGCTTCATTCATGTCAGGTAGTTGGCTGAGTTTTTGGTCTGGGAGGGACTTTATATTTCTGATAATTTGCTTGATTTTAGCTGGGATGGTGGCCACAAGACTTTCAGCATCTAGTAGGCTAATTTTGGCTCATTCACATGGAGGCAGGAAGGTTTCCAAAAAGGAATAAAAGACAATAGCACTTTTTCAAGTCTCTCTTTTTGTCCCAAGCTAGTATCCTGTTAGCCAGAGGGAGCCATCGTGTTAACAGCATGTAACAGCCACTATTTCAAGTTTTCCTGGGCAGTAACAGAATACATTAAGGACTGGATAGAGTTAGCGTGTATCTGTACTACATATTCCACAGTTTATAACTTCTAATAGTATTCAACATTCAGAAATTGTAATGAAGAAAGAAGGTAGGGTTAGTTGTTTTAGGTTTGGTATAATCAGAGGTAGGTAAGGAGGAACTTTACAGCATTGCTGAAATGGATGATGTTGGGTTCATCTGGGTCTGAAGGTAAGAGATATTAAAAATGTATGAAGGTCTGGGAAAAAAGAGGTCTAGGGACTGAGGGAAGTGAGGAGGTCAGGGAGCAGATTCAGTGAGAATAAAAGAAGTAGAATGAAGAAAAGCAGTTTTGGTCAGCAAGGGATTTTCAGAGTTTGAGAAAAAATGGATCTGCATAATGATAAACTCTAAGATGAGGTGGAAAAAGGTAATTAAAGCTGAGAAAGAGAAGTCTGAGTCCAAAGTCTTGGAAAGATTCACTGCTTGAACATTTATTCCACCTCAAAGGTCCTTGCATGTGCTAACATTCCTGCTTCTGTGCATCAGTGTGATGTCATAGAGATAGATGAAGTGTGATATGGTAGAAAAGTTCTGAATTACTTGTTGAAGTCATTGAGCAACATGGGAGAAGGACTGGGAGAGTATCAACAGCTGTAGAGGAAAGATGAGGAAATAATCTGATGCTGCAGGTTTGTATGAAATTCATGGACTTATTTTCCAATTAGGAAAATATATTTTTTTCCTGTTTATCTACTTTTTAAAAATATTTGACTCTTTTCCCTTCTATATCACATTTATGTTTTAATATTTACTTAGAATAGATACCCCTAGCGAGTTAGGGAAGGAGGGGTTGAGAAAATAGAGAAGGAGGTAGGATTGATAGGTTTTTTAAATGATTAAAGTTAGGAAGACAAAGTTTCTCAACTGTCCATTTTCTGTAATATTAGAAATCTTTTAATTCTAGATAATGAATCAAGAGGTCTTATTTACCGTAATCCAAACTTTAAGGCACTCAAAAGGCAGAGACTAAATAAAATGTTATCCTAATAACGCAAAAAAATTTTAGAAATGTAACATTTGTTTTTTAAAATTTTAGACTGCTAACCAGTTTTACTAATAGAGTACTAGTCATTAAAGTTTATGTGTGTCTTTTATGTCTTTTTACTTTTATAAAAATATGGAACCAGAATTAAGATGATATGGCTGTTGGTCATTGACCTGTAAAGTTTTAGTTTGGAAGAGATCTTAAGATCCTAATCACCTTGTATAATCCAAATAATACATTTCATGAAAATATGTATAAAGCTGTTTTTCAGATGTTCACATTGTATATACGTATTTAATCTTAGCAGTATAAATGAAACTTATTTTAATAATTTTCTCCATAAAGATTTCATAAGCAACTAATTAGCCATGTGTATTTGTAACATTACTAAAAAGGCCCTCTTGGGTCGCTGGGTGGCTCAGTCAGTTAAGCCTCCGACTCTTGATTTCAGCTGGGGTTATGATTTCAGGGGCATGAGATTGAGCCCCACATTGAGCTTTGTGCTCAGCGTGGAGTCTGCTTAAGATTCCATCCCTCTCCCTCTGCCTTCCCACCCCATTCATATACTCTCTCTCTTAAAAAAAAAAAAAGCCCTCTTAAATTATATAGCCAGTTACTTGAATATTTAATTACAAATGAGAAACCAATGTTCATGTTAATTTTTTAGTACACTGAAAACTAATTTTTCTGACCTTGTTTCTTAGATTTTTCCAATGATTAAATATTGGGATTTTATTTTCATAAGTACTTGTTAGACTTAAGAATACCATGTACTTTATTAACTACTAGACAGAGTTATCTAGCATAGATAGGAAAGACTAGTTGGCTTTGATGGGTTATATGTGCCTTAAATTAATTTTTAAAGTTTTTTTCTACCTGTAATTTATAGATACCTATACATATATCTCTACATATAGCTTCTACCCATGTTAATTTTTATTTTTTATGTTTAGGATAAATTTATTTACCATACGGCTCCAGTTGAAAAATCACATGGCAGACTGCAAAGCAGAACATCAACATCAAGATCACAAAAGAAAAAATCCAAGTCACCTGAGAGAAATAAATATTGCATAAATGCAAAAAACTACGAACAGCCTACAATTTCTTCAAAATCACACTCTCCATCTCCCTACACAAAAAGACGCATGTGTGAGCTATCTGAAGACACCAGGCGGCGGCTGGCCCATTTAAATCTGGGACCCTATGAATTCAAAAAAGAAACAGATAAACCTCCATTTGTGATTAGACATGTATGTGTTCTCTTAAACATTTCCATTTGAAACCAATCTAATCTGTTCTTTCACTAAAATATTATTCTGAAACTTCTTTCAACTTCTGGCTTCTATTAATAATTTTCTTTCCTGAACTGTTAGCTGAGGAATCTAAAATGGAAAATTAGAGTAAAAGAACATTCTTTTTTCAGTCTTTAAACCTGACAGAGGTCAAGTTCCATTATGAATACCATGTTAAATCCTTTAAGTATCCATTTCCTTTCTTCCTATACACTGGACAGTGTAATAACTCTACAAATTGAACTTAGATGTAACTGACATTAGTACTAAAATGGCAGAGTAGGATTTTAAAAGAGGACCAACTTTTCTTTATGAAAAGGAAGACCCCCCTTTTCTAGCCTTTTTAAAAATTATAATGGAAAGTTAAGTTTCCTTTGATATTATGTCCCTTGGGTAAACCTTATATAATGGATCTTTGAAGCAAATCACTATTTGATGAGGATGGGAAGGCCTTTGAAAGTGAAGAGAGTTAACTTAGGGTAGCATAGCTGTAATCTTCCCAAACAGAAGACTGCTTTTGATATGGTTTAAACTTAGAGCTTGTGTTCATGTGATAGTCAAGTAGACTTTGGCTAATTTTAGGGGTCTATAATATTTCAGAATGTTTAATAAAGGACTTTCTTAGAATTCTCAGTTTCTTGAATTTTTGTAAAGAATTTTTATCCTAAAAGTATTTCTTTAACAAAAGCTTGCAATTTAATAAAAATTACTAATAAATACATATAATAGTAATAATGAATGTTAAGATTTAAGTGCCTACAGAAGCAAAACAACTTTTGGGGTTATCTATAAAGTTATTTCTGACTTTAATGTCTAATTCATCTTTTTCTAAATTCTAATATGTAAATATAACCATGTAAAGATGCTCCTTGGATAATCTAATGGGTTTTTGAAAATACACCATCTGAAAATTCAGATTTTTTTGTGTGTGATATATATTTTTTTAATTTTAGATGTAATTACATTAAGCAACATTTCATTCCATTTTTATATTTTGACTACAAATCATTTATTCTTTTAACCTTAGGTAACAGGTTTTTTATTGTAAAAAGAAAACTTATAATGGGTGCTTTTAAATGGTAATATTTTATTGAGATTATTGTGATTACATTTGTCTTTTTTTCTATAGATTTGTTTATAGGTGCTGGCCACATTTTTTGTTGTTGTTTGGACATATCCAGATAAGATTTACTTGCTGGTTGGATGGCAGTTTCAGAAAACCTTTCATTTTATGACTGCTCGCCATTACAAATTAAGTTGAAAAGATATTATTAAATTCTAATCTGAAGGAATAGTAGCATTTTAATTAAAATGCCCATGGGCAAAATAACCAGTAATAGTTAGTGGGCGTTAGCCACAAAAAAAAAAATTGTTGAGGGAAATAATTTCTCTTCAAGTGCTCATTAAATTGCTGTTTTTTCACACTAGTGTTCAAAGTGGAATAATTCTAATACTGCTAGGTGTAGGCCTTGATGTTTTCAGTGAAGAGATTTCCTTTATAGCTTTCCAGATCACAGAAAAAAATGCATACTTCTAAGCCTACAGTTAGAAAATTGCTTACATTTGGGTGCCGGGGTGGCTCAGTCTGACTCTTGATTTTGGCTCAGGTGGTGGTCTCAGGATCATGAGATTGAGCCCCACATTGAGCTCTGGGCTTAGCAGGGAGTCTGCATGAGATTCTCTCCCTCTGCCCCTCCCCTCCATGATCTCTCTCTCTCTCCAATAAATACATAAATCTTAAAAAAAAAAAAAGAAAATTGCTTACATTATCATATAAGAAATGGGATTTTTTCCAGTTGTATTTGCATAGAGATGTCTTTTCTTCCCCCCATAGCCATTCATGATTTCAAAAGCACTTAATAAATTGATAAACAAAATTTTAATTTCATGGGCTCCTGGGTGACTCAGTCGGTTAAGTATCCGGCTCTTGATTTCGACTCAAGTCATGAGCTCAGCATTGTGAGTTGGAGCCACACATCGGGCTCCATGCTGAGCATGGAGTCTGCCTAAGATTATCTCTCTCTTCCTCTGCCCCTCCCTCCTCCTGCGTGCACGCTGTCTATCTCTCTTTCTCTCTCCCTCCCTCCCTCGTCTCTCAAAAAAAATAATTTCATACGTGCATATGTAAAAAGTTAATACCTTTAGAAAAGACTTTCTAGTTTTACATACATTGTGTGAAAAACAGTCTCACATAGTAAGGAGCAGTTTCAAGAAACTAACTAGAATGTTCCCAGACAAACTAGCACAACCATCCCAGAAAAGGTAAATAGAATTATTTTCTTTTACCTTGATACAGAATAGGATCTTTTTTCTCTATTGCAGTAAAATACTCATAAAATGTACCACTTTAGCCATTTTAAAGTGTATAATTTCAGTAGCAGTAAGTACATGTTGTGCAACTGTCACTACGATCTAGTTCCAGTACTTTTTCAATCATCCGAAATGAAACCCTATACTCATTAAGCATTCACTCACCATTTTTCCCTTTCTTCAGCCCCTGGCAACCACTAATCTGCTTCCTATATGGATTCTCCTACTCTGCCTTTTCATCTAAGTGGAATCCTGCAAAGATAGACCTTTCTGCCTGGCATCTTTCATTTAGCACAGTGTTTTTGAGTTTCATTCATGTTATAGCATGTATCAGTCCTTGGTTCTTTTTATGGTTGAATAATATTTCATTGTATGGATATATATGACATTTTGTTTGTCCATTCATCTGTTGATGGACATTGGGCTGCTTTCACCTTTTGGTTATGTGAATAGTGCTTCCATGAACATTCATACACAAGTTTCCATTTGAGTATCTGTTTTCATGCCTAATTGCTGGGTCATGTGGTGTGTCTGTGTTTAACTTGTTGAGGAATTGTCAAACTGAATTGTCAAACTGTTTTCCACAGTGACTGTCCCATTTTTACATTCTCTCCAGCAATGTTTGAGGGTTTCACTTTATCCACATTCTCACTAACACTTACTATTTTGTTTTGTTTTCTTTTTATTATAGCCATCCTAGAGGGTGTGGATTGGTCTCTCATTATGGCTTTTTTTTCTCATTATGGTTTTGATGTGCATTTCCCTAATAAATAATGATGTTGAACATCTTTTTATGTGCTTTTAGCCATTTGTATATTTTCTTTGGAGAAATGTCTATTCAAGTTCTTTGTCCATTTTTAATTGTTTTTTTTTTTTTACTTTTTTATATTTAGTTGTAAGTTTGTTTTATATATTTAGGATTCTAAATCCTTATCAGGTATGATTTATAAAGATTTTTTTTTCATTCTATGGCTTGTCTTTTCACCTTTTTTTAAAATTTAATTTTTTTAAATTGTGGTAAAATATACACAATATAAAATTTACCATTTTAACCATTTTAAGTGTATAGTTCAGAGGCAGTAATTATATTCACATCATGAAGTAGTATCTCTCACTATGATTTTGATTTGTATTTCCCTAATAATTAGTGATATTGAGTATTTTTTCTTGTGCTTATTGGTCATTTGTATATCTTTTGGAGAAATGTATATTTAAGTTCTCCCACTTTTTAATTGAGGAGTTTTTTTCAGGGTTGTAGAAGTTTCTTTATATATTCTGGATATTAATGCCTTATCAGATAATTATTTGAAAATATGTATATTTTTATTAAATAGTTTGCTTTTCACTCTCTTAATAGTGTCCTTTTATGTACAAAGTTTTTAATGTTGATCAATAGAGCTATCTTTTTTACAGTTTATATCACTCTTTTTTCTTTTTCATTAGAAAACATGCTTAGCTGCAACAATATGTAAGCTATAAAGCACTAAGCGTGCTGGGCCCTGAACATAGCCAAGTAAAGACACTGTTTGAATTCAGCATCTATCTAAGTAGCAAATGGCTAAACTTGCTTTTTAAATGTGGCAAAATAGCTTCCTCTTTTTGTAGTTTTGTAATGGAAAGCCAACTGGGCAATGGGGTAATGGAGATTTCAACTGTAAATTTGTTAATTTTAAAATAGACTCAAATTTATAATTAAAAAATTCTGGAGTTTAATTTCAATTTTATTCAAACATGAACAGCAAAATACTCAACTAAGCTCTGGCTTCAGAACATGCCTGAACCACACAGGCACTGTCGTGTTAACCTGATGACTACAGTCTATGTACTTGAGTTGATTTTCAGGTGCCATGAGACTGAAAGAACATTTAAGTTCTTTTTGACTTTCAATCTTGCTTCTTCTAGGTCGACCCCCCAAGTCCCAGGGCTGATGTTTTATTTGGATCTTCTGGCAGAGACTGTGAAAGAGATGGATGGTCTAGGATGCACAATGGTAACTTAAAAGTTGTCTCTCTTCATTACTTTAGTTTCCTTGGTACAGTCAAGTCTTTCACTTGGCGTCAATGAACAAAAATAGATTCTTTGCTGTGTTATTGGATAATAAGGCATAGTGCTACTTTTTACAACTTGTGAGATACCCATATAGGTACTCTCTAAAAATAATAGAATTTCTATGCTTCTATAAATTAATCTCCCTCTTTGAGATTCAAAATACATAATAGCATATTGAAGACTGATAACCTTCTAGTGAAGAAAAAAACAACATGGTTTTGTTTTGCTCAAAAATTTTTAAATTTATTGGACTATGGAACCATTTTCCTGCTTTAACATACACTCCTTAGTTTGTGGAATAGGCTTTGGGAAACACCACAGTAAAAAATGTTCAAGGTTATGGGTTTTGGACATACATTTACACATATATTTGAATACTTGCTCTGTCACTTATTTATAAATTGGGCATTCTTGAACAAGTCATTTTAACTACTTTGATAATCAATATATTAAAGAATGAAGATAACACAGTAAGTATGACCATGTAAAATGCCCTAGCACACAGGCCTTAAGATCCACTGTCATTATAATAATACTTAGATTTCTGAAAAGATAATGTCCTTTAAGTTTAGTTTACAGGAATCTTTTTTTCATCATAGGCCCTGGTTCTAATGGTTAGATAAATTATTTCTTAAGTTCAATCTGAAGATGACTTTTACAAAGAAGATTAAATAGTGTTATATGATTAGGGATATTTGAGTGTTAATATCTATAATCACTGGTTAGTCGGTTCAGCAAGCATTTCCCATCAGCCTTTAAGTTAATTCACTACATACTGAAAAAGGCATAGAAGAAGAAAAATGAGACAGTGAAAAAAACACAATCATAACATGTAGTGAGCTGCATGTATAGAATCTTTTTTTTAAATGGGAAAATGAAACATTCTTCTCTGAGAACATGCAGAGTTTGTGCTCATTTATTTTGCTTTTTTAGCATTAGCAGGGAGATAGATGTGGTAATCACTAGGTCTTTTATAACCACAATAGCAGATTATATGAAATTAGGGACAGATGTTATACTCTGTTTCCCCTCTTGGAAGAAATTTATGGACATGGAAAAAAAGGTTTAAGAACAAGAAAATCGAAAATAACTTCAATATAGATATTCCTTTGGAAGATGCTTTTAGAATGCACTGAGGCATCTGATTTCTCTCGATAATTATTATGTATTTGCCAGCAGAACTGTTAGAGTTTCCAGTAACTTTTGATCGCCACAGTCAGCTACCTATGTAGAGGTACAATCAGAGAGGTCAATAGTGAGGTCTGCTTTTTTTCTTTTAACTTTTTATTTAGAAATAATTTTAGACTTACAGAGAAGTTGAAATAGGATAAAGAATCCCCATATAACTTTCAGAATCCACAAATACTAATACTTGGTTTTCCCTCTTTATCTCCTCCCTACCCCCCCCCAGTTCCACCTCTGTATGTATGTTTGTATATAAACTTTTTTTTTTTTTTGACAAGCACATTGCTATGGACAGAATTATGTCCCTCCAAGATTCTTATGTTGAAGCTCTAACCTGAAATGTAGTATTTGGAAATGGGGAAAAGTAAGTAGGTTTAGATAAGGTTAGGAGGGTGGGGCCTTCATGATAGGATCAGTGCCCTTATAAGAAGAGAAACCAGAAATCTTGCTTTCTCTCTCTGCCTCATGCGGACACAGGCAGAAGGTAGCCATCTTCAAGCCAGAACTAGAGCTCTCCCCAGAACCTGACTGCCCTGACACCTGGATTTCAGACTTCTAGCCTCCAGAACTGTTGTAAAAGCCCCCAAGTCTATATGGTATTTGTTATGGCAGCCCAGGGAGACTAATGCAGATATTATGTGATATAATTATGAAAAGCAGAAAATGGACAATGATATAATAATAGTAACTAATCTATAAACCTAACTCAGATTTTGCTGCTTGTCCTCATAATATCTTTATAGCAAAAGAAATTGCACATCATGCATGGTCTTCAGTTTAACATGTCTCTTTAGTTTTCTTTAAAATGGATCAGTTCCTTAATCTTTCTTTGTGTTTGACATTGATAATTTTGGAGAGTATAGGCCAGTTATTTGGTTGAATGTCCCTCAGTTTGGGCTTGTTTGATTTTCCCTCATGATTAAATTTAGATTATTCATTTCCCTCCAGAATACAACAGATGTGATGTGTTACTCTCAGTGCAACATGTCAGGAAACGTGTGATACTGCTTTGTTACTGGTGATATTCATTTGCTCATTAATTAAGATGGGGTCTGCTAGATTTCTCCATCATAAAGGTGCTATCTCTTCCCTTTGTGGTTAAGGGGGAGATATTTTGAGACTATTATATCCTGTCACCTCAACTTTGATCCCTTTAGCATACATTGATGATTCTTGCTTGAAAAAGTTTGTTACTGTAAAGTTTGCCAAATAGTGATTTTTAAAAATTCCGTTATTCTTTGTACATTTATTACTTGCCCTTCTACTATAAGGAGTTTTTTCATCTCATTTCTCTACTTTTAATGTCCCTATTCTTTTGACTGCCTTTTTTTTTCCTGTCTGGCAATTGGTGGTTATGTTTTGGAGTCTCATCAGCTATTGAAATACATACGGGAATTTCTTATGATAGAATCTCTTATTATGTTAGAGTGAATTTTCATTAGTGACTTTAATGGAAATTCTTAAACCTTTTCTTGCCAAATTATCCTACCTAAAAATTCTTAAGTTTTTATAGGATACCATTTCACCACCATTGACTATTTTAGTCATCATAATAATCACATGAGGATGAATTTAAGTGTATTTGATCAAGAAAAATGACAGAGGCCTAGACAGGTTAAGTGGCTTGTTGGAGAGTTCCAGAATAGCCCTGGTTGGTCTGGGGTCCAGCGTTTCTCTCCCCAACCCCTCCCACCACTCTCCTCCCACTTTCTCTATTTCCATTTAGATGTATTTTTTTTAAGATAAATTTTTCAAGCACATTTTCTTTATCTGGAATTTCCATAGTATATCATTCTAACTGTAATTTGTGCAGTCCTTTTGAAGAGATCTGGCACGTCTTGTGCTGCAAGAATGTTTGTAAGCTTTATCCAGTCACTGGTGTTTTTGAAGAGGAAATTGAGGGCATCATCCTGGCCCCTTTTTTATTTGCTTAGAATATGAAAAGATGTTAGATTCTATCTCCCCCTTGGAGGGAACTTCTCTTATTCCCTTTATTTTGAAGATTCTTTTATGAGTTTCATTTCTACCTAAGATTGTAATCTTTTATGAGATTCTGCTAATCTCTTTGTTTGGTGGTTATTGTTTGTAAAGTAAAATAAATTGGAAATTACATTCCAAAACCTAATATGTCATTACTCGAATAGAGAACAATAAACGGTAACATTTTACTATTCTGAGTAAAATAGCAAATAGTCATTGTATATATAGTTATTAGCAAAATATCTTGTTTGTATTTAAATGTGTGCCTCATCTCATAGAGCAGTAGGCAGCTGAGCTGTGTCATTTTAGGAATTCCTTTCTGATTTCCTATTATTTATTAAACATTTTTAACTTTAGTGAGCTATAATTTATATATCATAAAATTCACCTATTTTGAGTGCACAACTGAAGTATTTTAAATAAATTTGCACAGTTATAAAATCTCTACAATCCATTCTTAGAATATTTTCATCATCCAAAAGAGTTTCCTCATACCCATTTGCGGTAAATCTGTATTCTCACCTTGAGTCCCTGGATTGTTTCCACTTTGGGCCATTATGAATGATGCTACTTTGAACATTTGCACTGAGGTCTTTGCATAGACACATGTTTTTATTTCTTTTGGATACCTAGGAATGGAATTGCCAGTTCATATGGTAAGTTTATATTTAACTTTTTAAAAAATTGCCAGCTGTTTTCCAACATGGCTCTACCATTTTACATTTCCACCAGCAGTGTATGATGGTCCAGTTTCTCCACATCTTCCACAGCACTTGTTATTGCCTTTATTTTAACCATTCTAGTGGATAGGCAGTCCTGTTTCACTGAAACTTTAATTTACATTTGACTAATGGCATTGAATGTTTTTTCATGTGCTTATTAGACATTAATTTATCTTTTTTCATGATCATCACTCTTCAGTCACTGATAAGTTTGCTGTTTGCTAAACTTCAGACAAGAAAAAAATAGTGAGGGGGAAAGTCTGAGACTTTTGCTGATGAGACGTCAGACAACAATAGAAATAAGAAAGATGAAAACATCAGAGGTCAGAGTAAACAGTTTCTGTTGAAGGTATCACAGGTGAGCAAGAGACAGAAAACACGTTATATGTTTTTCCTTTTTAGAAGGTGTGATCCCCTAAGAGATATTAAACCCTGGTTTTATTTTATAAAACTGGTCATCTTAGCTTTGCTTCCAGTTATAGGGACTGGCATATAGCAAATGCATGGCTGTGTGCTTCATGAAGATTCACAGGAGAGCAGAGGTCAACCTTAGGATGTTATATGGGCCTTAGGATAACAATAGGGTAATTACTGATAAAGGACTCCAGGAGCATACTCTTTGGAGGTTCATTGGTACACACATTCATCAGCAGAGATGTTTTGCAATAGTAGTAGCACTCACTACCAGAATGGGGTTCAATTCCTTAAAATTACAAAAAAAAGGAAGATGATAGTACCCTTCAATTTAAGGTACTATCGAGGTTGCCAGAATAGGGATTGATTCATAGGGAACACATATTGACTATAATAATCAGAATGGGGCTCAAGAATTACTTTGATAGAAAGGATGAACTGATACAGGGATGCTAAGTTTTAGATTAAAGTTCCTTAAATCCTTCTTGGTTAAAGTCAGGATTGGTCCTTTAGGACTGAGTCATATTTGAGCCTATTGAGTGAGGGTCAGCTGTGGAGAGAGGAAGGATGCAAAGGCTCTAAGTTACCAGACTACTCCCAGCAGGAATGGTGACCTTTGTACAAAGTCGATCTTAGTTTCTATATTAGATGGTTGCTATGGAAATATTTTGATGACTGATTGCCACATTTATTTTTAACCCATACAGTTAGTCACTACTTGATATTTAACTAATTTGATTATATATCACATCCATTTTGTTAAATTCAGAATCTGATGTCATTTTTGAGACTAAAGGCACTTTCATTCTCTTGTGTGAACTAATCAAAGACCTTAGTTCCATTACTTCTGGCTATATAGGAAGTCAGCTTCCTGAAATGTAAAGTAGAAATAACCGTTCGCCTTAGGTGTTCTATCAGTCCGCTCCGGCTACCGTAACAAAATACCATAGATGGGACTTAAACAGGAGACGTTTATTTTTCTCACAATTCTAGAGGCTGGGAAGTCCCAAATTGAGGTGCTAGCAAAGTAGGTTTCATTCTGAGACCTCTTCTCTTGATTTGTAGAAAGCTGCCATCTCACTGTATGCTCACATGACCTCCTTTTTTTGTGTACATGTGGAGAAGGAGATGAGGGGGAGCATGCGAGCACATGTGCACGTGCAAGCTCTCTGCTGTCTCTTCTTAGAAGGGTGCTCTTTCCATCGTGAGGGACCTACCTGCATGACCTCATCTAATCCTGGTTACTACCCAAAAGTCCCATCTCCACATACCATCACTTTGGGGGTTAGGACTTCAACATAGGAATTTTGGGAGGAGACAAACATTCAGTCCATAACACCTATTCTGTTTCATGCGGTTATTCGAGAACCAGGTAATGGCTAACCTTTATTGAATGTGTTTTCTGCTGGCCTTGATTCTAAATACTAATATTCATTGGTTACTTACAATAATCAAGAATTTTAGATACTATTATTTATCTCCATTTTACAGATCAAAAAAAATGAGGTATAAAGAAGTAAAGTCAAAGGTGATCGAGATCACACACACACACACATGTACACGCACAATCTGAGTTAGCTCTAATTTTTCTTCATATTTTTCTTAAGTGTGACCCATCCATTAAGGCCCCGGTCAGCTTTCTCCTCCTTTAGGAAGTTTTCTCTGATTGTCTTCAACCTTGAGAGATTAATCTCTGATATGACTTTTTTAAATAGCATTAATTGCCTGTACCATTCTGACTTAGCCTCTTCTTTTATGCTGCTGTTACCCAACTTTGTATAACTTAACCGAAGTAAATTACAAGCATTTCCTGTGCGTGGGCCATGACTTTTATCTCCTTTATCTCCTGCTTTTAGCATATAGTGAGTAATTATTGGTAAGGGTGATGAAGTGCAAACATTGGGAACCTCAGTAACAGCTGGATTTCAAAATAAAAGAAAATTATAAATCTTATCTCCGTTAGGGTAGGTTTACAAATGGTTTGTGGAAAGCAGAAGACATATTGACATTTTAATATACTGGTACTTTTAATATTACATTAGCTGCCAGAAAGAATATATACCAAGTACAGAAATTATTACCTTAATTTTCAAAGTTAGCATGTGTGGAGAATTAGGTTCATTATGTCTGTATCATTCTTTTATTTCTGCTACTGTGGCCATGCCATACATTATTAGACCTTACGGAAAAGGAGTTGAGCTGGGATTTATTTTTATTTTTAATTTTGAAAAGCACTTGAAGTAAGTTGAGTCTTACTGACTTAAATGGTGAAGTTGGCCTTATGTGAAAGACATTAATGTTTCAGCTATTCTCTGTAATGGTTCAGGACACTTGGAAAACAAACAAGATCTTGTGCCATAAAAGAAAGCTAATTAATTGACTATTGACTATCCTAGGTCTCTATCTATATAATCATTTCTTTTTTTTTTTTTTTTGGATAAGGTGATTTGGGAAAGTAAAATATAGAATGTTAGAATGCTTTTGACTAGAATGTGTAAGGAAGTAGAATTGCAAATTATGGTTCTGATTTGCTTGAATGTCAATATACAGAGATTATAATACTTAAATGTTGACTCCTTTAAGTAATGAGGAAAACCCAAAATCTGCATCTGCAATATAGTGGTCCTTATCCCAGGAGAGAGAATAGTTTTATAATCTACTTTGTTACAGATACTGTGCTAGGAACTTTCTTAAGCGGTATAATTTAATCATTACTATGACTCTCTGAGGCAAAGTAGGCATTGTCTTCACACTTTTAAATGTGCTATGGTGAGCGCTGTGAATTGGGTAAGACTGTTGAACCACAGACCTGTACCTCTGAAACAAATAATACATTATATGTTAAAAAAAAAAAAAAAAAAGAAGAAGATAGTAGGAAGGGAGAAATGAAAGGGGGGAAATCGGAGGGAGAGATGAACCATGAGAGACTATGGACTCTGAGAAACAAACTGAGGGGGTTTTAGAGGGGAGGGGTTTGGGGGGATGGGTTAGCCTGGTGATGGGTATTAAAGAGGGCACGTGCTGAGTGGAGCACTGGGTGTTATCGGCAAACAATGAATCATGGGATACTACATCAAAAACAAATAATGTATGGTGATTAACATAACAAAAAAAATTTTTTTTAAATAAAAAATAAAATGAGGAATGAAGGGTGCCTGGGTGGCTCAGTCATTGGGCGTCTGCGTTCGGCTCAGGTCATGATCCCAGGGTCCTGGGATCGAGTCCCATGTCAGGCTCCCTGCTCGGCGGGAAGCCTGCTTCTCCCTCTCCCACTCCCCCTGCTTGTGTTCCTGCTCTCGCCATCTCTCTCTATGTCAAATAAATAAATAAATCTTTAAAAAAATGAGGACTGAAACACAGATTAATTATATAACTTGACCAAAGTAATATATTTGGTAAGTGGTGGAATCAGAAATTGCACCTAGGCTTGTTTGACTTAGAACTTGAGAGTAACGATGTTGACGACGAAGTTAGTAATAGTAGCTAACATTTATTTTATTGCTTACATGTAATATTTCATATACTATTTAAAACAATTATGAAAGAGGTACGTGAGACAGAGGAGGAATCTGAGACTTAGAAAGGTTAAACGATGAGCCTAAGGTTATACAGGAGGTGCTGGTGACTGGACTGCAGTATGGATCTATTTGTCAACAAGGTCTGTACACCTCTGCTACCATAATCTAAAGCTGGTCCTCTTGCCTTTATACTCACTTGACTCTAGTGTGGACTCCCAAGAATGGGAACACATGCAGTTTGGCAATACCTATCATATCTATATGTTCAAATTATATTTCATCAGAAATTACTTTATCTACTAAAGATTATCCATTTCATGTAGGCAGATTGGTTTAGCAACAAAAAATTATTCTGGTCTATATTCTGATATCTCCAGCTCTAATGAAAACATTATTTGTGAAATCACCTAACTATTGAAGAATGGATACAGATTTTAACTTGTTGTGTATCACCTTTACTTATAGGGCATTGTTGAGGGATTTTAAGATACTTTTGAAAACTGTATGAAATTATAATCATAGAAATCAAAGAAATTATAAACATAGAAACATAGAAATCATAGCAAAAACCAAAGATGAAACCAAATTTTCTTCTTTCTGATATGAAATATTTATAATTTAATTCTTTTGTACATCCTTTTTCAGATCATTCTCATCTTGGCTGCTACCGACCCAAGGATTATAAGGTATGTAAGTATAAATTACAGAATGAAATTGTCCTGGCTTTCACATAAAAGCATATGCACATTTCTTATACATATGATCAGAGATTATCATTATCATTTAGTCAAGAAAATGCACAAACAATATTGTCATATCATGGAATATCATTATTTTGGCTACAATGTCAAGTGGTAGCATGGACTTTTCATTGAATGTCTTCATACAACAATTTGCGGCTTTTGATTATTCATTTAGATTAATTATTGAATGTGTTTGTGTATGTGTGTGTGAGAGACATAGACAAACTGGTTGTTACTTTAGTAATACCTTGCACATTACTGTTTCTCAAATTCATTCATAGAGCATCCTTATAATTTTTACAATATCTGCATGCAATTTGTGCTATTTTCTTTAAATTCACCTTTTTATTCAACTCACTACTATAAATGAAAAATCAGTATCCCATGCTTTAAATGGATGATAGCTCTAAAGGATACAGTGAAAACAAAACAATGTTACAAAGTTCTGGCTAAATAATGGTTGTTTTCCAAAGGCTCTGAGGCATGTTCTCTATTTCTTAAAATGAGATAACCAACGATAGAGAGGTGTAGGAAACATACCAATAGCTAACTGAGGATTTCTGACTGAAAGAGAATTGAAAAGATAATACATTTTTTCTTGTAACTCAGTGTTATTTAGTATATGTCCATGTGCCATGTAAAATAATCCTGTGTATCATCTAAAATCACTTTGGGTACCGTATTAAATTATCTGCCATACCACTAGTAGTTTGTGTTCTCCATTTTGAGAAGCATCACCTCAGAGTTTGTCTTTTCTATTCCTAAGTGAAAGCTTTTTGATAAGGAGTATCATTGTATTTGAGAAAACAAAACAAAAACAAAAAATATTGCTGTCCTTATAATACCTTTGCTTATTTACTTGAAAACAATCTTTTGTGTCTACTGGCACTGAACAGCATAATTTAAGTACTTTGCCATGCTTTGAGCATGATAAAAGAAATATGGAACAGTTAAGGTAATGAATCAAGGCATTGTATGACTAAGGGCTCAAATCTAATGGTATCAGAATCATCTAGGTGGAACTTTATAAAAATTCATTCCAGGTACTAAATTGAATTGTTGAGAATGGAGGCTGGAAATTTTTACATTTTTAACACCTTTCCCAGTGATTCTGGTGCAGCTGTCTTGCCATCTAGTGTTTGAGGACTGGCATTTGAGAACCGCTAGTATGGGCTATGAGTACAGCAACTGTATTGGTGGAACCGTCCCTCGTACAGTGAGTGTATATGGTCGCACCCTTGTTTAAGGCTGCTGCTAGAGGAGTGTGTGTTTGGCATAATTCACCTGGTGCAGACCTGTCCTGTTATGTGGACTGTATTTCAAACACACACACACACACACACACACACACACACACACACACACACACACACACGTACAAGCACACTGATGTGTCTAATATATATGTGTGTGCACACACATAGGTCAAAAAGCACAATATTCCTTACCTTGCAGGGAAGCTACCCTAGTTGGTCTACCTAAGGGATAAGCCTGTCTTTGTACCTTTCCTTCAAATTATGCTTCACGATTTATAATCATATATTTATTTTCATCTTTATTTGCATCTTTGTTTAAAATCTGCTTGTTTTACTAATCTCTAAGTTCCAGGATGGTAGGGACCTTATTGATCTTGCTTATTGATAGTACCTAGCATGTTATCTGATATATGGTGTGGATTCCTAATATATGTGTATTGTGTGAGCGAATTTTTTTTTAAGATTTATTTAAGAGAGAGAGAGAGAACAGCGGGAGGGGCAGAGGGAGAGGGAGAGAGAATCTCAAACAGACTGCACTGAGTGTGGAGCCCAGCTCCATCACAGCGTGAGCCGAAACCAAGAGTTGGACGCTTAACCAACTGGGCCACCCAGGCACCCTGTGTGAGTGGATTATTAAGAGAAAACAAGTAAACCAAATATATAAAAATACAGAATGGAGAGACAGGGATAAAGTTTACAGGACACTAATCTTTATCCTAAAGCGACCATAATCTAGCTTTATGTTGGCTGGTCCATTTAAAGATAGCTGTATATATTTACAATCCTCTTTTCCACATGAATTCTTTTTGAAAGAACTGAACTTCTACCCATCTTTATTTCTCTCCCACTCTCATCTCTGGATTCTTCGCTTTTAGGGTTAGAGTAGAAGTTGATCATTCATACTATCCTTGTAAGGCAGTGGGTGGTAAGTAAACTCACAGGATTATTTTTATATTCAAGGGGTAGATTTTCATTGAAATGCATATATAGCATTGAACACTGCTATATTCTCTATGGAAAGAATAAAGAATCTTCTTATAGGCACATAGTAGCTGGTTAATATTCAGGCAGTAGAACACTAGGATTTCTACAAGGAAAAAAGTCATAAAGGTGGGAGTGCTTGCCAAAAATTTCTGGAAAAGCGGAACTTTGCCTGAATTCTGTTGAGAAATATATTTTGCATAGGCAATATAAAAAAGTCTTGGGATTTGGAATAAGTACAGTGTCCTGGGGAATAGAGAAACTACTAGCTTCATTTGAATGGAGGGTGCGTACTGAGGGATAATGGCTTTTTAACATCCTTACTTTTCTATTTTTCCTGCTTCTCCTTATCTATCATATCTACTGCCTCCCTTTTTAAGATTTGTAGTTGTTTGATCATTATCTATTCTTTGGCCAAACTCAACTCTCTTTACCCTGGATGCCTGATAACCAGCTCTTCTCATAAATGCTTGTATTCTTTTCACTGCTTCTTTTCTGTTTTACCATTACTCCCCCGAATCATTGGCTTCTTCTCTCCAATGTATGGTAGTTCCATATGCCTGTGTCATAGGCATTCATTTAGCACATGGGTTCTCAGTGGAGATTGTACCACTGTCAAGGTGGCATTTTAGACGTTAACAGGTACCATTATTGCAGTCATTTAGGGGAAGTACTCTTGATGTTTAATGATCAGGGATGCTAGATATTCTGTAATAGTGGGACAATGCCAAACAGTGAGGAATTCTTATGTCCTGTGTGGCTTTCAGCTGTCTCACCAACCATAATGGAGGTGAAAAACATGTTCATAATTATTAGAACAAATCTAGCTCTACATAAAACACAGAGTACCTTTACATTGTTTTGAAATACATCATATATTATAGGAATACAAGTATATTATAAAGCTTATACTTTACTTTGTTAAAAATATACGGTGTAGTATTACACTGTGATGAAGTATATGGCAGCTCATTTATTTTCCTGGTTTTCTTGTATGGAATGACTTATGATCTTCTTACATTTTAAAACTCCAAACTTATTTATGTAAGTGAGTGCAAGCATCCATAATGTTTTCTAGAGTAGTCATACTTGAGCATTTATGTATTGAAGTGCATATTTTAGGTCATGTCCCATTAATTTCTCTTTTTACTACAGTTAAGACAATTCGTTGATTTTTAATACATTTCATTTCAAGATATAAAAGAAGGCAATACAAAATATTTGTTTTTAAATGAGGGCTTAGTTTGGGCTACCATAATAAATACCCATAGACTGGATGACTTAAGAGAAATTTATTTTCTCACAGTTCTGGAGGCTGGGAAGTACAAGATCGGGGTGCCAACTGGTTTGGTACCTGGTGAGAGCTCTCTACCGAGTTTGCAGACGGCTGCCTTTTCACCTGTCCTCACATGGCAGAGACGGAGGGTGCGCGAGAATGCAAACTCCGGTGTCAAAGAACAGTAATCCTTTCAGATTAGGTCCTCACCTGTATGACCTCATTTAACCTTAATTCCTTACTCCAAATGTAGTCAAGTGGGAGTTAGGGCTTCAACATCTGAATTTTAGGGAGATACAATTCAGTCCATTGCAGGGGCTTTGGGAGTGAAGGTTGAAAAATCAATGATGCCATGTGTAATTAGTGTATGAATAAATTAATGGACATACATCTAGTAACAGCAGAGTATTTCTGGAAAGATTTATAGAACCCATTTTACCTGGGCCTTTATAAATATATCCTTTCTAGCTTCAATTTGACCTTCAGTGCTGCTTGATCATTTTGTTCTCTTGTTGATTCTGTAACACACAGTCCAACCTAAGTTCTACTTCTCCTTCTCATTTTCTATATATGATGTCATATTCCACTTCGTCAGAGAAAATGTTAGTCATTTGTGGATGGAATTATCCTCAGTTATCTTTATCTCTACTTCAATCTTTCTGTTAATCTCCACTTTTTCCTTCTACTCTGCCTTCTTAATAATGTTAACACCTTCTTGGCATTTATTTATTTATTGGCTCCATCTCTTTTGACCATAAACATAATAATAAAATCAACTTAAATTTGTATAATGGGTTATAATTTTAAAGCTTTTCATATTGATTATATCACTGGATTATATGCAGCTTCATAATTGAACAAGAATTTTTATCCCCATCTTAAATGACAGAAAACAAATTCTGCAAAGCTCCTGAAAAAGAACATAGCTCTCAGTCTGTATCATTATATATTACCCTCTCTTTCTCCTTCCTTTTACTGCTAGACATTCAAATGAACATTGCTTCCACTTCTTTATTCATTACTTCTAAACTATTTGGGGGAAACGAATCTTATGAGAACTCTCAAACCCGGAGAGTCCTTATATTTCTTTAAAAGAGATAGGAAATTACCTTAGTGGAAGTGGAGAAGCAGACCTGGCTTTAGGCAAAATTGGGAAATGCACGTGGAATATATGGTTGATTTCTGGTAGCCTTACATCACTTTTAGCATCGTCGCATGCCTAAGCATTGCCTTATTACACTGGGTGCCTCTCGGACTTACCGGAATACGGATTTAATGTGTCTTCCTAAACTCCTGAAATTAAGTGTAGTGTTTTGTTCATTTTATCCTCTCTTGCTAGCAAGGCATATAGTATCTGGTGGACACTTATGTAATGTTTGAATTTATGGATAAATATCACATCAAGGTCAGAGTTTTCTGCTTAGATTTTTTTTATTCCCTGAAATTTAGTTGTTCCTTCTGCTCCTGAACTTACACACTCTGTTCCCATTATGCCATCACTATCCTTCTCCAGGTCATGTCTGTATTTCTACTTCTGGATTTTAACTCATTCAGTGTAATGCTAGATATTCTGAAACTTTACTATTTCAATGTCTTAACACAATTTATTTGTCATTAACAGCCCAGTGCATCTGTTTCTTAAAAGCCTGGCAGTGACCTAAGTCACTTCTGATATTCCATTGACAAGAACTGGTCACATGACCATATCTAGAAGCGTAATAGGAGAGTGGCTAGCAAGTAGAGATCCTGGTTAGGCCACTGATTCCCATTAATCTTATACTACATAAGAGGGAACACAAATTTTGGGGGACAGCTAAGCATATCTGACACAGTCTGTCCCTCTGGCCACCAAATATCTCTGCATACCTTTCTTCCCTCACATAGAACATACTCATGTCCTCCTCAAGAAAGACCACTCAAAGTTCCATGCAGCCACTTGAGTCTAGCTTGAAGGCCAGGATTTTGGGTGATGGATGGCCAGTCCATCATATCTGCATGGGGCTCCTTATGACCCAGTGACCTGTGAATTGACGTTCTCTCTCCCCTTTCTCACATTCCCACCTTACCTGAACCCCATATCTAATATACTATGTTAGAGCAGGAACAGGGTAGCTGGGAAAATGGAAGAACTTGGAAAAGGAAGAACTAGAAGGTAAAGAGCAATTATCAGTCTGCAGCAATGCTGAATCCTGCCTGGCCTGCCGCCCTGGTAGCAGAGGAATTTCTCTGCATAGACATTGGTGAAATTATGCTGCTTACAACAGTAACTGTATGATTTAAAATTATAGTGTGAATACATGGAAGCAGCTTGAATCTAACTTGAAGGGGGTGCAGACCTAAAGTGAAGCGAACACACGAGTCTGGTAATGTTGGCCAGTGGGTTGCTTGTATACCTTGTGTCTCCGGCTCCTTGTTGTCTCAAATGGGAGAACTGACAAATCTGTAATTCTAGGAAGATGGAACATTTGGAAGCAAGTTCTCCTAAAGTGTGTTTTCCCATGGAGAAAACAAGAAAAAAAACCTGAAGAAGTTTTCATGATATTTTGACAAGTGACACAGGGCAGAGTTTTTACTCTAAGGATTGTGGTGTGATAAGAATATCAGAGTCTATTCACCCATGGGTCTGACTGGAGGATGGATTTAGTAGCTTAACGTTTGTTCATTTTCCTATGACCTTCCTCTTACAGGCTCACAACAAAACAAAGATAGAGACTCAATAACAAAGATAGAGACATAATTAGTATTGTTAATGAAAAGACAGACTTCCACTGGGGATATGAGTTTTCAGACCTGATCACATAATGAAAAGATTACTGAAGGGTTCTGCATTCCTAGAAGATGAGGTAGTTCATCTTCTAGTTGGGAAGTTCAGCAAAAGGAAGTCAGACCCCAGACCCAACACCAAGATTCACTCACCTCACTATGTAGTCAGAGAAACTCTCAGGAGGGAAGCCCAAGAAGTCTCAGAAAAATGCAGTTTCTATATTGAAGTTCATTGCTGTGGCAGCAAGAGCGCGTCTATTAATGTCTTATTGGACTTCTAGGATTCTCTACTGCCTACTCACCCAAAGACCACCACAATAACTAAAGAGTCTGTTGATATCAAGCAAAGCTGGATGTATGACATAATGCAGTAAGGGAGAGCCACCACCTCGAAAGTCAGAGTAGTGTCTCTGAAAGGGAAGGTTAAGGGCAGATACTTACAGGGTTTTGGGGTCTGAGCTCCAGTGTTTTAAGGTAGGGCTTTTACTGAGGGAATCTAATGGACAAAATTTGTGATATAAAAGTTTAGGATTAATGGACACAAAGATTGGGGTCTTTTTTTTTTAATAATTTTTTATTGTTATGTTAATCACCATACATTACATTATTAGTTTTGGATGTAGTGTTCCATGATTCATTGTTTGTGTATAACACCCAGTGCTCCACGCAGAATGTGCCCTCTTTAATACCCATCACCAGGCTGACCCATCCCCCCACCCCCCTCCCCTCTGAAACCTTAGTTTGTTTTTCAGAGTCCATCATCTCTCATGGTTCGTCTCCCCCTCCGACTTACTCCCCTTCATTCTTCCCCTCCTGCTATCTTCTTTTTTTTTTCTTAACATATATTGCATTATTTGTTTCAGAAGTACAGATCCGTGATTCATCAGTCTTGTACAATTCACAGTGCTCACCATAGCACATACCCTCCCCAATGTCTATCACCCAGCCACCCAATCCCTCCCACCCCCCACCACTCCAGCAACCCTCAGTTTGTTTCCTGAGATTAAGAATTCCTCATATCAGTGAGGTCATATGATACATGTCTTTCTCTGATTGACTTATTTCACTCAGCATAACACCCTCCAGTTCCATCCATGTTGTTGCAAATGGCAAGATCTCATTCCTTTTGATGGCTGCATAATATTCCATTGTGTATATATACCACATCTTCTTTATCCATTCATCTGTCGATGGACACAAAGATTGGGGTCTTAAAGCAAGTCTTGATAAGTAAACAGTTTATTTGATAAGGAAGGATTTGTCCAGTTAAGTGATCTGTTGTTCTGAGAAGGGAATTGTTTGCCTAGATTAAGAATCTATTATTGTTTCAAGAAGGGAGCTGATTGATGATTAGCAGACTGCTGTTCAGGTAAATGATTTATGGGAATGTCCTGAAGCAAATGATGGTTATTTACTGGTTTGTAGCATTATTTTCTTGGGCAAGAATTTCCTTGAACCCATGATAAAGTCATGTTCAGGTAGGTGGGCCTCATTTCTTTGATCTGATAGTTAAGCCATTTTTGAATGCAGGTGGTCTCAGTTCTCATGTGTCTCAGTAAAGTTATATATGCTTTTCCATCAATGTGTTGCACATTGTTTGTTAGATCTATTCCTAGAAACCTTATAGTTTGGTTCCTACTGTAAAGAGTCTTATGTAAAATTACCTTTTTATGTGTTTTACTGACATAGGTTTGAAGTTGATTTTTGTATAACATTCTTATAGATATTCTTGAATTTTTTAATAGAAGAAACTGTATCATCTGCAAATAATGAATTTTATTTCTGCCATTCAAATTATTTCTTTGTCTTAACTGACTAGAAGCTTCCATACACATGTTGAGTAAGAGTGGGGATAGTGAACATGGCAGAGACGTTTATTGCTTATTTGCTATTCAGGCCCTCTTCCATCCTTTCAAGCCCTCTTGCAGTTATGTAGGGCCTGCTCTATCTGGATGATGATGGAAAATTGTGTGGATTCCTTCCAGGGTGAAGCGTAGATGAACTGATAGGAACTCTCTCTCATTGCAGTGACAAGGAGGCCTCATGTTCCAAAATATACAGCCATAAGTTGTTCAGTGTGCCTCATCAAAACAATCCTTGGACAGTCTTGTGAAGTATAATTTCTCTTGCTAACCTCTATTACTATAAAGCACAGGGGAAAATGAACCTCTGTTATGTTAAGCCACCAATTTTTGAACTTAATTTGCTACTGCAGCATAGCCTAATACAGTGCCTTCTTGTCTTGATCCTGTCTTTGATAGGATCGTGTCTAAGGTTTCACTCCTGTGAATGTTATTTGCAGTAGATTTTTGTAAAATATCCTTTAACAAGTTAACAAAGTTCCTTTTGAAATTCCCTGTTTGCAAGGAATATTTTTTTAATTATGAATGGATGTTGAATACTATCAAACGCCTTTTTTTCGGCATCTATTGGGTTGATTAATAGATTTTCTAATGCTAGCCTATCCTTGTATACTTTGAATAAACCCAGTTTGGTCATGTTATATTCTTTTTCTTTAATGTTACTAAATGTAATTTTTTAATATCTTATTTAACATTTTTTATTTTTTAATATCTTATTTAACATTTTTTCCATAGATGGTTTCTAGTGAGGGTGGTCTGTAATTACCCTTCTACTATCCATGAGTGGTTTGGTGGCATTATTATGATCACATCATAAAATTAACTGGAGATGTCTTTCTTCTTTGAGAACAGTTTGTCAGTTTGTTCCTGAGCACTATATTTTGGGTTGTTAGTAAATCAGATTGTGAGACCATCTTCTGTAGACTTTCCTTTTAGGCATCCTGAGGGGCTTGGGCTCTGAGAGTTTTCCACTTGGGAGATCTGCCATAGGTCTCTCATATGTCACTGGCCTGACACCCCCTTACTTAGGAGCTGTTCTACTTTGCTTCAGTTTCCTCTGCTATGAGGTGCAGAGAATAAAAATATCTACCCCATAAGATTGTTGTGGGAATGAAACAAGTTATTTATATAAATGCATAGAACAGTGGTCTAAGAAGGGACACTCCCCACATATACATACACACAAGGATTGATCTATTTAAGGAATTACTTATCACTTTCATTGTATTATTTTGGAATTTCTTTCCAATTCTCCAGTGTAAAGAAAGTACATCTTTCTAAAACCAAACCAGGTAGTTGAGTATATGGATTTTTAAACTAGATAAGATAGGAACTGATGACTCATTTGAAATAGGATTCACTAAGGAATATTCTTGGCAAAACTGAGAAACTCCTCTTAGTTACCAATATCTGCTTCTCTCTCTCTTTTTTTTTAAGACTTATTTATTTGAGAGAGAGCACAAGCGGGGAGGGGAGCAGAGGGAGGAGAGAATATCAAGCAGGCTCCCCACTGAGCATGGAGCCCGATGTGGGGCTTGATCTCATGACCGTGAGATCACGACCTGAAACCAAAAGTTGGAGCTTAACTGACTGTGCCACCAGGTGTCCCTGCTTCTCTCTTTTTTGAATGAGAACTTTACTTTCTTATCATCCTCAAAGCAGTACCTATACTGCACTTTTTCCCTGCACTCCTTATTCTCAACTATTTCCCAGCTAATTTTAGCCATTAGAATTATTTGTATTTATTTCTTAAATTTTATGCCCCACAACAAAGGAGAAGTTTTAGAGCATGGTGTCGAGTATCAGGCACTAAGTAAGCTACTTGTCGGACAAGTGAATTTCCTGTTTCCCATTATACTTAGTAGTTAATTCTTCCTTCCATTAATTGGATCTTGAAGTTCCTGTAAATATAAAATGTTATGGCCATTAATGTGATTTAATTTATCAGATTATCATGTAAACAACTTTTCAGGACTCTTATTTCATGAGTATAGTATAACCAAACCATTATATATCACAAATTTGAAAAGTATGTCATTTGCATAATTACATTTATGAAATTACAATTAATTTTATGTATGAAACTTTTCTACTTAAAACAGTTTTAGATTGGTTTAAAAATACTAAATTTTTTATCTTGATACATTTTAACATTTGCAATCTTGGAATTGTTACATATTTGAGGTCTTAGGGCATTTAAAGAACTATTTCCATAAATGTAAAAAAAAACCTTTATGCTGAAATATGAAGATTGCTGTAAACAGAGGACATAAATATTATTCTCTCTCATAAGCTATGCCCTCTGCTTTGTGTTTTCACTAATTTTACCACATTTTTGTGGCAAACCTGGAAGATTATTTGCCCAGTTTATAGATAAGGAAACTAAAGCTTGGAGAGGAGATGACCTGGTCAGGCAGGGATTTGAACCCAGGTCTTTGGATTGTAAGCCAGTGTCCTTGAAGAATCATCCAAGAAAGGAACTCTTCAGTAATGAGCCAAAGACATTAATATTCCATTTGATTTCTGAAGTGAGTAAGTAACCTATGAAAAACTCATAAGAGCTGTGGAAATGTTTCTTAAGCTAAGGCTTGAGACTGAAAGTTTGAAATGGATTCTTATCAAAGACTCACCCCCTCATTATATCTTTCAGTCCTCCATGTAGATGTAAAACATTACAAAACAAATATTTACTCTAATTCCATGGAAAGACTACATCCTAGCTGTGATCCCATTGCACAGTTACTTATTATATATCTATTTAATTATAATTTCCTTCCTCTTTATTTTATCAGTACTTGTTTTTTCACGTCTGCCATCATGGACTGTAACTTCTTTGAGGTCTTATCTGTGATTGCTGTCTCCTACCTTGTTCAGTACTTTATACATAAAATATGCTTTAATAAATGTTGAATAGTATTGGGTTACAGCATTTAAAGTTCTCTATAATGTGCCCCTTTCCACCTCTAAGAAATTCCCTCCTATCGCTCTCCTATAGAGATAGCCAAGTTATCATACTCAGTGTGCATCTTTGCTTTCTCCTTTTCCCCCACTCTTAATGCCATTTCTCTCTTTACTTTATGGCCTTGATTCCAGTCCCACCTCCTCCATGAGACTTCCACCATTCAGACCAAAACCGTTGAATATCCTTCTGCATTATTGTCATTAGGATATATTCCCCTCTCTGATTCTTTCTTGAACTCAACTCCAGATTATCACTCCCATCACTCCATCAGTGCTACTCTTGTTGTTACCGATGACCTTCCAATTGCTAAAATACAAAGGTCCATTCACAATCTTTTCTAGTTTGATTTATTAGCAGTATTTAACGTAGTTACTGCCCTTACTTGAAATGCTTTTTTCAATTGACAACACGTTCTTCTGCTTCTTCCCCTTCTTCCCTGGTCACTCCTTAGTCTCATGTTTCCTTCTCATCTTCTGAGCCTCTCAGTGTATTCCCAGGGCTCTGTCTTCAGATGTTTTCTTCTATTTATGCTCTCTTCCTTGATGATATCATCCAGTGCCCTGTCTTTAAATACCATTTGTATCTTTATCCTGGACTCTTCTCCTAAATTCTACTCTAATATGTTGGGTGACTAATAAATTGATATGTGAAGTTCAACATGTCCAAAAACAGACTCCTAACATTTACTCTTCCATCCTTCCAGTTGGAAGGGTATAACTAAATCATACAAACTCAACTCTTCAGGTTGATTAGGCCAAAAGACTGGTGTTATCTTTGACATCCAGTCCATCAGCAAATCCTGTTGGCTCTATCTTTCAAATGCCTTTTGAGTCTGATCTCTTTTCACCTCCATTGATTATCACTCTAATCCAATCCAGCATCCTTTTCCGTATTTTATTGTAATCATTTCCTAGCTGATTTCCCTGCCTCTGCCCTTGGCCCCTCTTATAGACTGTTCTTAACATAGTAGCCAGGGAGATCTCATTTTTTAAAACAAATAGTCACAGCATAGAAACCTAAATCCTTAAAATCTACCTTTTTAACTTCATCACCTACTATTTAGTTCAGCCTTGTTGGCTTCTTTGCTATTTCTAATATACCAGGCTATGCTCTCTACCGCACCCCCACAGGTGCGTTTATTTACGTTTATTTTTCTCTCTTTCTGGAATGATCTTCCTACAGATGTCCCCATGACTTAGGTCTGTGGTCTTTACTAAGGTCTTCAGGCCTTTACTCCTTAGGTCTTTACCAAGACATTCTCTTTCTCTGTGAGGTCCCCATTGATTATCCTATTTAAAATTGCAGCTTCTTCCTTCCATACCCCTCCCACACCACCCATCAGCACTTCTTATCTCCTTTCCTGCTTTATTTTCTTCTCCTGGTATTTACCATCCTTAGACATCTAGCTCACATATTTCTTAGTCAGTTATTTGGGACTGTAACTGAGCCATTTGAATCACGTGCTGTTTGGTTCTGGGATGAAAGCTGCTCATTAGTAGAATGTAAATTTTACTAGAATTGAAGTTCCACATAATAAGGGTAGGAATTTATTAATTTTTCTATCCTGATTTATTCATTTGTCCCCAGAACAAATGAATCAATGAATGAGTATTAGGATAGAATTCTGTTCTGTTTGGCCTCATAGCTAAACTGGGCTATAATTAGTTTCTGTGTATTGTCCTTTGTTATATATGTACACCCCTACCTTTACCCCACCACTACTCAAAAGCCCTTGGAATTGATAAAGTTTTATAAATTTTAGACATGTGGAATGAACAATCCAGATGTATTTAATATTTAATGTTACAGTGAAAATGATGACTGCTACATTCTGAAATTTACCTTCAAATATAGCTGTGGCATTATACTTTTTTTAAACTCTTACAAAGGTTCTTAAGGTTGTATGTATAATATTACCACATTTATTATGTGTATACAAATATTTTTTTAAACAGGTTACCAGGACACTCCATGGGAGGGACTTTGATGACTCTTTGGAAAGGTGTGATGAGTATTTAAGCTCACGGTCATGTAGCAAGCCACAGCATTCAGCAAGGACCTTACTCGTCCATTCAGCACCCTCAACAATGCCGAAGCATTCTCCAAGCCCTGTGTTAAATCGAGCTTCTCTCAAGGAAAGGTAATGCTTAGTCTCTCTTTCTATACTGATTTTTTGAATAATCATTATTAGAAAAGACAAGGCAGCAATTATATATGTGAAGTGATTATTCATACAAGTATAATTTGATTTTAAAAGGCTTACTTTTTGTTTAGAATACATTACATATTATATAGTACTACATACTCCTCCCCAACCCAGTCCTCTTAAAGTGAGTTTATTAACTATTGGTGAGTTTATTAATTAGAGTCACTTTAACCCTAATTAAATACTGTAATTCATAAAAGTGAAAAATATTGCATGTTGGTTTGTTTTCAAGAGATTCATAGAGACTTAACATTATGGACATGGCTAATGTATAAAAATAGCATAGATTATACATTCCTTTTAGTAGTAATGATGATGCCATATATTGTGGGTATATGGTACCTGATTTCCTCAAATACACCCTCCCCAACTCCCTGGGAGAATCTTAACCATCTGAGCCACCCAGGCGCCCTCCCTGGGAGAATCTTAACCATGTAAAGATTCTAGCCTCCCTCTAAAAAAACTTTAACAACCAAAGTTAGACACTTGTTATAATTTGAATGTGAAAGAAATAATTCCTCTTTATCTGTTTTTGTTGTTGTTAAATTCAGATTGGAAATTCCTTGCCTCACTCACTAATAGTAACATAGAAAACAGAGTTGTCATAAATTAAAAAAAAAAAAAGCCCAAGGTAGTTTAAAATTTTTATAGAAATTTGAACACCTAAGAGAAATGCCATCAACAAATGGAAATAAAATCTGTCTTTACAGATGGCATCAAAATGCTAATGTAACACACTAAATTTGTACAGCTTATTACAACTGTCAGACGTAATTGACAAAATTTAAACTAACTGTATCGTCTATCAAAAATTTCATCTCAAAATTGGTGATTTGAGCAAGAGTGTATCAGTTTGGAATTAAAACATCTCTATTCTGAACAGATAGTTTCGTCTCTTTCCTCATTAGCCCCCTAAGCATTCAAATGGATCTATGGAAGTCTGCTGGAGACCCTAATCCTCAGATGGGGAATTTTATTTAATGTTGCTTCTAGGCTATTAGAATCCTGCCTGAGGGGTCATGGAGTTCATAGATAGAGATGGACAGATAGATTAAAAAAGATCTATCTCTATATTTTATGAGAGAGATGCGTATCTCTGTTTCTATAGGCTTTAAAGTTCAAGAGAAACTTTTGAGAGATTTTCCTGCTGAAGTCTGCTAACCTGTGTCTCAGTTGTCAGGGGACTTTCTTCATTTTCCGTGTCTGCTCAGATGTTCAGACGTGTAGTCAGTGCTACCCTCTTTTTCCTTTACTTTTAGAATTAAGCACTTGTGGTTTTATTCATTAGGTTCTTTGCCATCTCTGTAGGTTTTCAGGAAATTTTTTTCTATATCTCCTTAGATATGTTTTTATGAACATTGTTTTATTTTTCTGCCTTTTCACATCTTTTGCACAGCTCTCCGGTTGTCTCTACCACTGTAGGACAATATGAATTTTAGTCCCATGTTATTTTATCCTTGTCTGTAATTTTGTCCCAGCTTTTGAAGCCTGTCTTCCCAAGTTGACAAATTCTTCATTGAGGCTGTACTCAAAAATTCTTCACTGGGGTTAGCTAAAGTCAACTATCCCTTTTTCATATTCCAGTTCAGGTGATGGCCTCTAGTAGTGAGCAGCATTTACACATTTATTCTGATGCTTGGTAGTAGATGTAGTTAAGTTCTTTTCTCGAAGGAAATGAGGAGCTCTAATATTAAACATGACCCATTTCACCTATCACTTGAGGAAGGTTGAGGTGCTTTTAAAATAAACAAAATAAAATCTAAATAAATTAATAAACTTTTATTGGGGTACTCCTTAGGATAAACTTTTTTACTTTCACTAAGGTAGAACACCTCTACTTTGAGTGTATGTTCTAAAAAAGATTTAGACATAGTTTTAAAAGAAAATAAAATGTCTATAGGACATATTACTAGGAACAAAAACATTTCATCCTTTTCAGTACACTCAGTACCGAATATAAGATGTTCTTATATATAAGACGTTCTCTGATATGGCTTTTTGGGTTACTGAGCAGTATACTTACAGAGTGTTTATAAAATCCGGTGGAATCAGTAAACAATTTAAACTGATATAAATGTAAATTGTATGTCCCCAGCAAAATTGGGAGTATGACAAAATATACAGCTATAGGAGGTTATCTGGGTAGTTATTCATTAAGATGAAGTAAGTTTTCCTCTAAGATTACTGTAAAATGTTGACTCCTTAATCATGTATGTGAATAAACAGACTTTCAAAAACTCTATTAGTGACTGTAAGCAAATGAATTTCTTTATTTATAGTGAAGGTGCTTTTTGCTTTAAGCCCATTTAAAAAAAATATTTCCAGTAGAGTTAACACACATAAAATGGTTGCAGTTTTTATTAGAAATGTTAAATTTCAGAAGCAGTTTTCTCCTCCAAGTATAAATATTAATATTATGACTTATCATTTGTATTAGGCTGTAGAGTTATTACTAAAATCAGACTAAGAAATACTTGCAAATCTAATTAAAAAGGAGCTGATATTCCTTTTAATCATGCTTAATGTTTTTGAATTTTGTAAATGAAGTTAGATAAGCAATCATTTCTTATACCACAGCACAGACTAGTGGATCCTCTCATAGTACACTGAAGAGATCCTCTTGGAACTAAATATTTGGATCTCAGGTTTTCAAGATGGGTTACATATGTAGCAAATAACAAGGTCCGACAATATACTTGTGTAGATGCAGTAACACTTTCCTTTTACAAACGTAGGATATTGAAATTTAGATATAGTTGATCATCCATTATTGATTGCATTCTTTGAAACAGATTATGTAAATCATTTTTCCTGCTTAATAGTTTATACCTTGTATAAACATAAAATTATAACTTTGCAAGAACAAGCTGGGAGAAAAAAAAGGCAAAGATGTAAGCAGTTAGCATTTTAGTACCCATTCCTTTATGAAGGAATTATCAATAACACTTGATATAGATGAATTATAATCAGATGGACCTGGAGGTTTTCATTATTACTTGTATAAGGTAGATAAAGTAGTTTAGTTAAACTAATGCCAGTTTCGAGTTTGGGGAGGTCATAAGAAAGAAGAATGGTTGCTTTGTTTTTTCTGTAATTCCACAACTCAGATTTTAATAAAAGTCACATTTTCCTTTCCTGTTTTTCAATATTCACTTAAAAAAACACACACACACTTACAGGAGAGACTAGAGGAGTGGTATCTGTGCAGAGAGGGGATCATTCAATTTTTATGTTCCTCTGTATTTTGAGGGAGTAAGAACACGATAGGATTCTAAATAATATTTTCATCTATTTAAACATTTTACTTCATTTCATAAAATTAGTTTTATTTTTCTGTATACAGAAAGGAATTTCTCCCACATAATTTAAGAGAGTGGGATTAAATTACTGGAAAATAAGAACTAATTTTAAAGGCACTATACATGGAATTATTGTTCTAATTTGAACATCTGTATCTTTTTTTAGAGATAAAGCTCTAAAGACTTATGTAAGGAAATCGTTAAAATGATCAGATATATAGGTATGCTCTCCCTAATTCATGCCAAACTTTATTAAGACTACTTATTACACATATTATAAAGACTTAATACTTCTGCAGAGAATCAGTGCCTGATTTTACATCTGCCTCTCATCCTTGGTCAATGAAGAAAATATACTATTTTAATCTTTCTGTGTTATCACACAGGGATAAGGAAAAAAATGACTTTCTATATCTGGCATTTGGAAAGATTTATTTTTCTCTCCCTCTGACTACAAGTCACCTTTGTTTTTTATGCCCACAGATTCCATTCTGATTGGTGTTCACCTTCAAACTGCGATGAGATCCATGACCGGGTAAAAAATGTCTTGAAATCACATCAGGCTCATCAAAGACATTTATATGTTAGTTTCTAAAATTTTCTTTTGAAGGCCTTTTCTAATTGGGCAAGAAAACCAGTGAAGATGCTTAAAGCTTATAATATTAAATCACTGGAAAGAGAAGAAAGAAAGATACAACCTCCATTCAATGGAAGTCAGTGGTTTTGCTAAAGGCAACTTCTCTAACTTCCTGCTTGACCTGAGTCATTATGTAAAATGTTTGACATCATCTGAACTCGAAACAATGTTACTAATAATTACCTCAGAGTCAGTAAGTAGAGATTTTATGATGATTATTTTATAGCCTTCAAAGTGTGGAGACTCTTATTTTGTGGCCCAGTATAAAACAATTCCATTTCCCACAAATATTTTATTCTAAATGGTAGAATGAGGGGAGTGGGGTGAGAAATAATTGTTTTGAAGCAGCTTCCCAACTGATTTTTATGTTAATTAAATATTTAAAAGAGGAAAAGAGCAGGTCAGGTTTACTGGGTTTAATATTAGAGAACATCAATATGAGAATATTTTCTGAGGTAAGGCAAATAAACATATATATGAAGGACAGCTGGGGAATAATTACAGTGTATTCTTTTTGTGTTTGATTTGTTTTTGTTTGTTTCATTCAGTAGTTTGAAAAACAGTCATTTATCATGAGCGTCATGTTGGGTACTAGGCTTGGTCCTGACAATATAACTGGATTATGTGACATTCCATCAGTTTGTACAGTTTTAAGTTTCTATATGCATACTGTTTTTAAATTAAGCTTGTTTCAAAGTACAGTGTATATATGTATATATAGAAAATGCACAAATCATAAGTAACCAGTTTATGAATTATAATAAATCAGCACACTCCTTTGTAAACTATTTACCAAATCAAGAAATAAACTATTATCAGCTCTGCAGAAGCTTCTCTTCTTTCCTCTCAGCTACTGCCACTCCAGGGGTAAAAGTTATCCTAATTTCTAATAGCAAGATTAGTACTGTGTGTTTTAATCTTTATATAAATGAAATCCTACAGTATCTACTTTTTTCTCTGACTTGTTTCACTTTGACTTTGCAATTCAGACTTCTTTGTACTGCAGACATCTTATATTTAGTAATATCTTCACTTTGGCTGCTGTATGGTATTTTATTATATGAAAATACTACTGTTCACTTATTCATTCCTCTGTTGATGGACATTTGGGTTGTTTCTGGTTTGGGCTCTTATAGAGCTGCTGTAAGCATTTTATGCATACTTTGGGTATCATTGTATTCTTATTAGGATATGTATGTATTCTTCTTTGGGCATGTATGTATTCTTCCTATTTGGAATTGCCCAGTCATAGGGTATGTGTACATTCAGCTTTAGAAGGTGCTGGCAAAGAATTTTTCAAGTGATTTTAACTACCTGTGTATGAGAGTTATACTTGCTCCACATCCTTACTGGTACTTAATTGGCGTGTGTGTGTATGTGTGTGTGTGTGTGTGTGTGTGCACGCACGCGCGTGCGCGCACGCACATGAGTGCATGCGCCTGTGTGTGTTTTCATTTTGGCCTTTTGGTAAGACGTAGTTTATCATATGATGGTTTCAATTTGCTATTTCCTGATGACTAATGAGTATACTTATTGGCCATTGGATATTCTCCTTTGTGAGCACTTGTTCAAGTCATTTGCCAATTTTTGTACTGAATTATCTCCTTTTGGTTTTTTGTTGAGAGAGCCATATAGGTCCTTGATATGAATTTTTAGGTATATGTTTTGTAATTGTCTTTTCCCACTCTGTGCCTTGCCTTTTTATTCTCTTAATGACATCTCTGATGAAAAGAAATTCTTAATCCTAAGGAATTCAATTTATTATGGTTTTTTGTTGTTAACATTTTTAGAAATTTTGTGTACTTCAAGACTTTCTCCTATGTTTTCCTCTAAAGGCTTTCTGTTTATTTCCCATTTAAATATATGATCTGATTAAAATTATTTTTTCTGTATCATGATAGATAGATATCAAGTCCCAAGAAAGGTTTAAGCCTCAAGATTTCTTTGAAACAAAAAACAAGATTTTTTGTTTCGTTAATTTTATATATTTTGAAGCTATGTCATTGGTGGGATACAGAACCTTTTATTGTGAAGGTTCTTCATCTCTAGTAATATTCCTTGCTTCACAGTACATTTTATCTGATATTTGTAGTTACAATGGCTTTCTTTTGTCTAGTCTATGCATGGTAGGTATTTTTCCATTTTTTTTCTTTTTATCATATTTAAAGTGCATATCTTGTGAGTAACACAAGGTTTTTTTTGAAGAATTAAAATCTAGAACTTTTATGTAGATTGATGTGGCTTTGGTTTGGATTGGTAAGTATTTTTTATAACTTACTTTCATTTTTATTAAATTGTTACTCATTTTTAACTTTTTTTTATTGGTTGCTCTACAGATTTCAAAATGCATACATGACAAATTATTTTTTCGTTGACCTCTCTAACAATAACGGGGCCCTAAAACATTTAACCCTTTTTAACCTGCCCCCTTTTTTGCACATTTTTGTCATGCATTTTAATTCTACATATATAAAACACACAAGAAATTGATTTTGTTTGTATAGTAATGTTTATTCATGTTCTTTCATTTTATTCATTATCCTTTCTATTATTCTTCCTTCTTTCCTGTAATTCCATGTTCCCATATGGATTCTAGAGTCATTTTCCTTCTGTCTTTAATACATCTTTTATAACATTCTCCTGGCTGTGAATTCTGATTTTGTTTGAAAAATCTTGGTTTTAGTTTTATGTGGGATGGTTTTATTGGATATAAAACTCTGGGTTGGTAAAGTTATTTTCTTTGGTATTTTAAAGAAGGTATTACATTGTCTTCTGGCTTTTTTGTGTGTCTTGAAAAGTAAGCTATTACACCTTTGAAGTAATGTGGGAATTTTTCCCCACTTTGTTGCATTTAAGATTTACTCCTCAACTTTGTGTTTAGTAATTTACTCTTATATACCTAGATGTGGTATTCTTGGATTGATTCTATGTTAAATTCTCAGGGCTTCCTAAATTTGTAGGTTGATATTTTTCATTAGTTTTGGAAAACCTATAGCCATTCTTTCTTTAAACAGTACTTATGCCCCATTATCTGTTTTTCTGGATTTCCCAATTATACTTATATTAGATTTTTAGACTTGTATAAGATTTTTTAGATTTTTAGACTCATGTATCTTGTGCTTATTTTGATATTTTTAATTTTTTTTTCCTCTCTCTCTAATTTGGATACTTTCATTGGAAATGTCCTCTAGTCTGCTAATCCTGTCTTATGTGTTTACATTGATGTTAAAACTATTTGAAACTTTATGAAAGACATAACTTTCAAGAGTTTTTTGAAAGACATAAAGTACCAAAACTAACTCAAGAAGAAGTTCATAATCTCAATAGCTGTATATCTATTAAAGAAATTGAATTTGAAGTTAAGAATCTTACATAAAAGAAGACACCAGGCCCAGATGATTTCTCTGGTTAATTCTACCAAACCTTTAAGAAAAACCTAATGGCAGTTTTACCAGACAGAAAGTAGAAGAAAAACTTCCTAAGTTCATTTTATGAAATCAGTATTTTCCCTAATGTCAAAGCCAGACAATGACATTATAAGAAAAGAAAAATACAGACCCAAAACCCTCATGAACATATATGCAGAAATCCTCAAGAACATACTAGCAAATCAAATCCAGCACTATATAAAAATGAAAGTATGTCATAATCAAGTGGTCTCATTCTAGAAATGCAATATAAATTCATCTTATTGACAGGTTAAATAAAAAGCATATTTCTTCTGTATGTCATTTCAATAAGCACAGAACAAGTATCTAACAAAATCCAACTCTATTCTTGATAAACATTCTTAGTAAAGTTGAGGTCAGAAGGGAACTTTATCAACCTAATGAAGAACATCTTTAAAACCTACAGCTAACACTTTGTAGTTAATGGTGAAAGACTGAATATTTTCCCCTAAATTCAGAAACAAGGATGCCCTCTCTTAACATTTCTTTAGCATCATATTGGGAGTCTTAGACAATGCAGGAAGATAAGAAAAAGAAATAAGAGGGATACAGGTTAGAAAATAAGAAAAAAAAAAACCACTTATATTTGCAGAGGATATTATTTTGCAGAAAATTCCACAGGATCTCCAGAAAAGCTCCCAGAACTAATAAGTGAGGTTAGCAAGGTCACAAAATATGAAGTCAATTTTTTCCTATATATCTGAAATGAATAGTTGGAATTTTAAATTAGGAAATCCATACCATTTACAATAGCACCAGAAATTGAAGTTCTTAGGTATAATCCTAATAAAATACGTGCAGCATTTGCATTTTGAGAACTACAAAATGCTGTTGAAAGCAATCAAAGAAGATAGAACTAAATGAAGAACTACATCATGTTCACAGATTGGAGGACTCAATATGAAGATGTCAGTTTTCCCCAATTTGATGTCTAGATTCAGTGCAATCATAATTAAAACCCTATCAAACTTTTTAATAGAAATTGACAAGCTGATTATAAAAGTATATGGCAAGGGCAAAGGAAATTGAAAAACCAAAAACAATTCTGAAAAAGAACAAAGCTGGAGGACCTAGCAACTAATTTTAAGACTTACTATAAAGCACAACAATGAAGGCAGTGTGTTGTTGACTAAACCATAGACACATATGTCAAAGGAATAGAGTAGATACCTCAGAGATAGACGCATATCAATACTGTCAACTGAGTTTTGACAAAAGTACAAAGTCAATTAAACAGAGACTTTGCATTTGTTGTCTTTCAGTGCATAGTTCTGGATTTTTAAAAATGCACATTTAAAAATAGATCATAGACCTAAAACATAGTAGAAAATCTATTTAATTTATATTTGTAAATTACTTTTAAGAAATGACACCAAGCACATGATCCATAAAAAAATTGATAAATTTAACTTCATTAAAATTAAAAAACTTTTGGTCTGTGAAAGACAATGTTAAGAGAATAGAATGACAAGTCATAGTCTGGATGAAAATATTTGCAAATCACATATATGATTAAGGATTTGTATCCAGAATTAAAAAAAAAAAAAAATCCTCTTCAACTCAAGAAAATAAAGAACCCCATTAAAAATGGGCAATATATCTGAACAGGCATTTCACCAAATAAACATGAAAAGATGCTCAATAATCATTATAGAAATGCAAATTAAAACTGCAATGAGATACCACTGCTACCTATTAGAATTGTTAAACAGAAACAAAAACCCAAAAAATCTTATCCTAGTAAATGCTGTCAAGGATATGGAGCAGTAGGAATTCTCATTCAGTGCCAGTGGGAATGCCCAATGGTACAGCCACAAGACAGCTTGGCAGTTTTGTATAAGGTTAGATACACTTATCATACAACCCAGCAATCCTACTCTTAAGTATTTACCAAATGAATTAAAACTTATGTTCACACAAAAACCTGTACATGCATGTTTATAGTAAGTTTATTCATAATTGCCCAAAATTAGAAGCAACCAATATACTCTTCAAAGGCAAATGGTGAACAAACTATGGTAGTCAATCGACTATAACTCAGCAATAAAAAAGAGTGAGCTATAGGGGCACTGGATGGCTGTCAGTTAAGCATCCGACTCTTGATTTCGGTTTAGGTCATGATCTCAGAGGTCATGGGATCAAACCCTGCATCAGGCTCCGTGCTCAGGGGGAATATGCTTGAGATTCTCTCTCTCCCTCTCCTTTTGCCCCTCCCCCCCTTCTAAAATAATAAATAAATCTTTTTTTAAAAAGTGAGCTATAAATTCGTACAACATGTTTAGTCTTAAATTCAGTTTGCTAAATGAAAGAAGCTAGAACTCCAAAGCTACATATTGTTGATTTTCTTTTTTTACATGACGTTGAAATAGCAAAGCATAGGGGAGGCAGAAGAGGTTGATTACAAAGAAACCAGTCTCACAGGGAGATTTTTAGGGTGTTGGAGCTGATGGGTACTGAAGTTGTTGATATGTGACATTATGCATTTGTCAAAACTACCAGAAATGTACATCAGAAAGAGAGAACTTTAGTGAATGAAAAATAAAAGAAAAAAATATCAAGTGTGATGTTTGGGCTTCTGAGGATTTAATGCAGATTATAACAAATGAATCTAAAGGTACTAAAAATACAAGATATAGTTTTAAATTAGCTTACCTAAATAACTTTGGAGTATAGTGTTTTGGCTGGATACCAGGTTTTTCATTGTCAGAAAAGAAGTGACAAAGAAACAAGGTGAGCCCTATGATGTTAGAATAGTGTCTAAAATAACAGTTTAATTCATGTTTATTTTACTATATATACAGATAGATTGACTCAAATATAGATATGAGTGTATTTGGCTTAGTACACATCTATATTTCCTACTTTTGGTCCTCCAAAAGGCCTAAAAGGAGTGACAACCCAATAGCCCTGAGCACACCCAGCTCCCAGATCTTGGTTTCTAAATACCTGTATTCAGTAAAAGTTACCAGGACTCTGGGAGCAATAGCTGATCCTGGGGCTGGGGCAGGGGAAACAAAGATTACAATGGAAGAACATCTTGTAGTATGAAAGTGAAGAATTGCTTTAAAAAAAAAAAAAGGAGGGGGCAGTGGGGAGGACAGGGGCATATCAAAAGAACACAGGAGCCAATCTGAAGTCCCAGTGGCCATTGCTGGAATAATTTGAGCAACAAAATAAATAGCAATATTTGGATTATAACCCAAAGAATAAAACAAAATCCATGAGTACATATTGATATAAGTGAAACAATGAATGACTAAGAATGAGAATGGATACATCTTCCTTACAGAAGAATTGTAAATAATAATTGTGGATATTGCCCCTTCCATGACGTGGAGCATAATTATTCTTCCCTTGAGTGTGGGCTAGACTTAATGATTTGTTTCTGATGAATAGAGCATGGAAAGGAGAAATTGTAACTTGGAGAAATCTGGCAGACACCTTTACAAAGTGATCAAGGTTAACATCACTAATGATAACTCATGCTGACATCCTGTATTCCTTGATATCAGGTGTTATGAAGGGCACTGCTCTGTGACATTGTTCCCCAAAGCCCATAACCCTAGTCTAAACATGAAAAAATATCAGACAAAAGCAAATTGAGAAACTTTCTACAAAATACCTGACTAGTACTCTTCTGAACTGTCAAGGTCATAAGAAACAAGGAAGGACAGAAACTTGTCACAGATTGGAGACTAAGGAGAAATGATCTAAAAGCACCATGGTATCCTGTATTGGATCCTGGAATAGAAGTGCATTGCCAGAAAAACTGGTGCAATCCAAGTCTGCAATGTAGATAATTACTGTACTAATGTTAATTTCTTTGTTTTGCAAAATGAACTGTGGCTATATAAGATATTAACATTAAGAATGTGGATGAAGGGTGAAGTTCCTGTGCACAAGAACTCTTTCATCTTTGCAACTGTTTTGTAAATCTAAATATTCAAAAATAAAATGTTAAACTACCATTGAGCCTTGAACAATACGGATGTTAGAGCTCCACAGCCCCCTTGCAATCAGAAATCTGCATATAACTTTTGACCCCCCAAAACTTAACTACTAATAGCCTACTGTTGACCAGAAGCCTAACCAATAACATAAAACAGTTGATTAACACATATTTTGTGTATGTATTCTGTGCTGTATTCTTATAATAAAGTAAGCTAGAGAAAAGAAAATGTTATTAAGAAAATTATAAGGGAGAGAAAATATATTTATAGTACTGTTAAAAATCTGCTTTGTAAGTGGACCTGCTCAGCTCAAACCCATGTTCAAGGTCAACTGTTCTAAGTTCTTAATTTCAGCTCTTTGGGCTTTTAACTGAGAGCTGGTGTGATTATAAGCTCCTTCCCTCCCATAGGGTACTATGTATAATTCTTCTTAGGTAGACAGCAGCAAATCCCTTCTGCTTTTCAAATACTTTCTGTTTAGGTTTTTGTCCCTTGACCCTGTACTGATTCAGACATTCAGCCAGTATCTTGAGGGAACAGTTAGCTCAGTTTTGCACCCATCATGTCTCATTGGATTTTGGCCTCTCAGGTTTTTAATTTTGTACATCTAGCATAGTAAGACTGCCAAAACCCTGCTGATTTCTTTGTCTTCCAGCAGTGGACCTGTGGTTGAACAAAGCATAGATTCCCAACATTTTGCTCTATGCTCAATACACAAATGCCCCCAGGAAAACACCAGTTGCAGACCTTTAGTTCATCGCTTCTCTCAGAAATGCTGGTGCCACTAGTACTACTGTTTAAGTAGCTTCCTTGTGCCCTTAAACAAAAACAAACTACACACACACATAGACACACACACGCACATATATACATACATACATGCAGTTGGCTTAAACTGGGCACTAATCTCAGTACCTTAAATTGGTTTACACTAAGAGCAGCCTGAACACAGGCTATTAAAATTAGTCATATATTTCTGCCTATGTTAATTCATATATATTGAGCATTCTCCATCAAATATCTGCATGCTCTGTATCTGGCACTATGCACAGCACTGGAGATCTTTTCATATAATCAAATTTCTGACCCATAAGGAACTTATATAATCCAATGATTTAATAAACCAATAAATAAATATAAAAGAGTAAAAAAAAACAGTGTGGCACAGTATATGATTAAATATAATAATAAAAAGCATAAACAAGTAATGTCATTGTTTTTCCAGAGAAAAACAAATTGATTACATAGAAATAATAACTTTTTATTAAGTGTTGACTACATCCCAGGCACTATGTATATGTTACTCCATTTTATCATTGCAATAATCTTATAAAGTAATTACTATTAAGGAGTACTATTTTAAAGATGAACTGAGGCTCAGAAAAGTTAAGTGGCTTATATAAGGTTTTGTAGCTATTTAAGATGATTGGAGCAAAGATTTGAATCTAGATTAATACTTTTTTTAATTTTAGCATGTTTTTATTGTTTTTCTTTTGTTTTTTTATTTAAATTCAATTAGCCAACATATAGTACATCATTAGCTTCAGATGTAGTGTTTAATAATTCATCAGTTGCGTATAACACCCAGTGCTCATATGCGTATAACACATACATATATACATATAACATATACGTATATAACATAACATGCGTATAACACCCAGTGCTCATACAAGTGCCCTCCTTACTCTTTATGATCTTAACCCCTAAGCTCTACAGAAATAAACACACAAAGTACAATCTGATACACATAAGTTAGAAAATATAAATGTCTAAACATAAACGTGAAAACATGCAAACATAAGATCCATCAACAGAATACATGTTCAGAAACAGAAATAAACACTAACATATTAGAGATAGACATTGTTATCTGCACACTCAAACACACTCTCTGGACACAGGTCAGATCAAAGTACAGGTTGGTCCTCCTTGAAGGATACTCATAGACAAAGATATATCATCTTAAATATAAACACCAGGATTTTTAAAATTTACTTTATACCTTACAAAGAATTTTACAAAAAAAGAAAAAGACTTTTTTTTTTTTTACTTCACAAAGATTTTATTTAAATATCAAACTCTTCTGGGACAGTGAAAAAGTCCTTTATGAATCATTAAACATTTGACTAGTACAGAGGGGAATAAAACATAATATGTTGAAAATTTGATAATCATTAAAAAATGAAGAGAACCCATTTCAAACAAGCTAATGAAAGTCAGTGATCAGGAAAGATTCAGTTGAAAATAAAATCCAGGTGAAAAGGGAGCAAATGATTTTCACATTTATTCAAGAAAATGTAAGATCACTTCAACAAAGACCCCAGTCCTTTTGCTATTATGTCTAAATCCCAGACTCTGGTGCCTTCTGGCAGAAATAAGGAAATAGAGGGAAACACAGAATATAGAATAGGCAGGATAAATAGAAAACACTAAATTTATACCCAACTGTATCAGTTAGGTACATTAAATACAAACAGAATAAACATTATAATTGAACACAATGATTGTCATATAGACTAAAAATGCCAGTATATGGTTATTTCAAAACACCTCTTAAATATAAACAGAAAGGTTGAGTCATGCTCTGTCTTTCATCAGTAGGCACATAATGCCTGATTAGTTCATATTCTCTCTCTCACTCACTTGCTCTATGTAGCAATTCCAATGCTTAGATGCTTTATTTTTATTTTATTTTATTTTTTGCCTAGATGCTTTAAATAGCAGAAATAAGAGTAAATGTGACTTAATCCTACCAGCCTATCCTGTACAGAAATGCATGTTTTTAGGTAAAACTCCTTGTGGAGATAATCCAGGTAAAGCAGAAGGTCATTGTTGGGCCAGATCATGGAAAACCAGGCTAAGATGTGTAGACTTTATCCTGGAATCCAGGAGTCATGAATACAGATGCATTCAAGGTGATAAAATTAGAACATAATCCAAGTCCTCATTTGCTTTGTTAACAAAATGATCTCAGAACAAAAATAGCAAACTACCATTGAAGATACAATTATTGAAGAATGTTAAAGAATTTCTTTCTCCTTTCCACTTTTTCATAACTGTACTCAGCTACATTTTCTGAGCATATACCATTATATGCTATAATACTATACTCTCTCCTTTATATTCTTCATTTAAAGTTCTACATGTAAATACTTAATGTTTTTTTATTTTATGTCAGTGTCTTCTCCAATCATTTCAGTTGTCTGAAGCTCTTTCCCTAGTAAATTCCTAAGGAGGCTCATGGAACAAATATTCCCTGAGTTGCATGATAATGATATTTTGTCTGTAGTCTTTATGCCTGAAAGTTACTTTGGCTGGATATAAAAATCCTTGGCTTACATTTTCTTTATTTTTTTTATTTTTTTATTTTTTTTAAAGATTTTATTTATTTGACAGAGAGAGAGACAGTGAGAGAGGGAACACAAGCAGGGGGAGTGGGAGAGGGAGAAGCAGGCTTCCCATGGAGTGGGGAGCCTGATGTGGGGCTCAATCCCAGGACCCCAGGATCATGACCTGGGCTGAAAGCAACGCTTAATGGCTGAGCCACCCAGGCACCCCACATTTTCTTTATTTTAAATATGTTTCTTGGTTTTGACACAGGATGTTGCTGTCAAAATCCGCTTAAAATCCAATTTTCTTTCCCTTGTGAGTGACTTACTCTTTTAGCCTGGAAATCCAATTGTGGGGCTTTTTTCCCCTTCATTTTTAAAGTTTAGTAATAATACCAGAATATATCATGTGTTGATTATTCTGGATTGATTTTTTTTCCCAATGTATGTCATGTGTCTTTCATTATTTTGTGAATATTTTCTCTTTTTATATTTTAATTAAATTTTTCTTTTTTAATTTAAATTTTACTTAGTTAACATAAAGTGCAATATTGGTTTCTGGAATAGAATTCAGTGATTCATCACCTACACTCAACACCCAGTGCTCATCACAAGAAGTGCCCTCTTTAATCCCCATAACCCATTTAGACCATCCCCTACTCACCTCCCTCCCTCAACCCTCAGTTTGTTCCCTATCATTAAGAGTATCTTATGGTTTGTTTTCCTCTCTCTTTTTTCCCCCTTCCCATATGTTCATCTGTTTTCTTTCATAAATTCCACATATAAGTGAGATCATATGGTATTTGTCTTTCTCTGGCTGACTTATTTCACTTAGCATAATACACTCTAGCTCCATCCATGTTGTTGCAAATGGCAAGATTTCATTATTTTTGATGAATGAGTAATATTCCATTGTGTGTGTATATATATACACCACATCTATCTTTATCCATTCATCAGTGGATGGACATTTGGACTCTCTCCATAGTTTGGCTGTTGTCAATAATGCTGCTATAAACATCAGGATGCATGTACTCCTTTGATTCTGTATTTTTGTGTCCTTTGCATAAATACCTAGTAGTGCAATTGCTGTATCATAGGGTAGCTCTATTTTTAACTTTTTGATGAACCTCCATACTGTTCTCCAGAGTGGCTGCACCAGTTTGCATCCCACCAACAGTGCAAGAAAGTTCCCCTTTCTCCACATCCTCACCAACACCTGTTGTTTCTTGTGTTGTTAATTTTAGCCATTCTGACAGGTGTGAGATGGTATCTCATTGTGGTCTTGATTTGTATTTCCCTCATGATGAGTGATGTTGAGCATCTTTTCATGTTAACAGACGTTAATCACCTGGATGTCTTCTTTGGAAAAGTGTCTATTTGTGTCCCATGCCCATTTCTTAACTGGATTATTTGTTTTTTTGGATATATTTTTTTGGATATATATTGAGTTTGGTAAGTTCTTTGTAGATTTTGGATAATAATCCTGTATCAGATATGTTGTTTGCAAATATCTTCTTCCATTCCATAGCCTACCTTTTAGTTTTGTTGATTGTTTCCTTCACATGTAGAAGCTTTTTATTTTGATGTTCATTTTTGCTTTTGTTTCCCTTGCCTCTGGAAATGTGTCTAGTAAGAAGTTGCTACAGCTGAGGTCAGAGAGGTTTCTGCCTGTGTTCGCCTCTAAGATTTTGATGGATTCCTGTCTCACATTTAGGTCTTTCATCCATTTTGAATTTACTTTTGTGTATGGTGTAAGAAAGTGGTCCAGTTTCATTCTTCTGCATGTTGCTGTCCAGTTTTCCCAGCACCGTTTGCTGAAGAGACTGTCTTTTTTCCATTGGATATTCTTTCTTGCTTTGTTGAAGATTAGTTGACCATATAGTTCAGGCCCAATTCTGGGTTTTCTATTCTGTTCCATTGAACAATGTGTCTGTTTTTGTGCCAGTACTATACTGTCATGATGACTACAGCTGTGTAATACAGCTTGAAATCCAGAATCGTGCTGCCTCCAGTTTTGTTTTTCTTTTTTGGGATTGCTTTGGCTATTTGGGGTCTTTTGTGGTTCTATACAAATTTTAGGATTGATTGTTCTAGTGCTGTAGAAAATGCTGGTATTTTGATAGGGATTGCATTAAATGTATAGATTACTTTGGGTAATACAGACATTTTAACAATGTTTGTTCTTCCAATCCATGAGCATGGAATGCTTTTCCATTTCTTTGTGTCCTCTTTAATTTCTTTCATAAGTGTTCTATAGTTTTCAGAGTACATATTTTTACCTCTTTAGTTAGGTTTATTCCTAGGAATCTTGTTTTTGGTGCAGTTGCAAATGGGATAGATTCTTGATTTCTTTTTCTACTGCTTCATTATTGGTGTATAGAAAGTCAACAGATTTCTGTACATTGATTTTATAACCTGCAACTTTGCTGAATTCGTGTATTAGTTCTAGCAATTCTTTGGTAGAGTCTTTAAGGTTTTCTACATAGAGTATCATGTTGTCTGCCAATAGTGAAAGTTTGACATCTTCCTTGCTAATTTGGATGCCTTTCATTTCTTTTCTTTCTGATTGCTGAGGCTAGGACTTTCAGTACTATGTTAAATAGTAATGGTGAGAGTAGACATCCTTATTTTGTTCCTAACCATAGAGGAAAAGCCCTCAGTTTTTCCCTATTGAGGATGATATTAGCTGTGGGTCTTTCATATATGGCTTTTGATGTTGAGGTATGTTTCTTCTATACCTACTGTGTTGAGGGTTTTTATCAAGAATGGATGCTGTATTTTGTCAAATGTTTTTTCTGCATTTATTGGCAAGATCATATGGTTCTTATCTTTTATTAATGTGGTGTATCACATCAACTGATTTGTGAATATTGAACCAAGCCTGCAGCCCAGGAATAAATCCCACTTGATTGTGGTGAATAATTCTTTTAATGTACTTTTGAATTCGATTTGCTAGTATTTCATTGAGAATTTTTGCATCCATCTGCATCAGGGATATTGGCCTGTAATTCTCCCTTTTAGTGGAGTCTTTGGTTTTGGAATCCAGGTAATGCTGGCCTTGTAGAATGAGTTTGGAAGTTTTCCTACAATTTCTATTTTTTTTTTTGAACAGTTTGAGAAGAATAGGTATTAACTCTTCTTTAATTGTTTTAGAGTTCCCCTGGGAAGCCATCTGGCCCAGGACTTTCGTTTGTTGGGAGATTTTTGATTATTGATTCAATTTCTTTGCTGGTTATGGGTCTGTTCAAGTTTTCTATTTCTTCCTGTTTCAGTTTGGTAGTTTGTAAGTTTCTAGGAATTTGTCTGTTTCTTCCAGATTGCCCAGTTTGTTGCATATAATTTTTCATAGTATTCTCTTGAAATTGTTTGTATTTCTGTGGTATGGTTATGATCTCTCCTCTTTCATTTGTGATTTTATCTATTTGGGTCCTTTTTGTTTTGGTAAATTTGGCTAGGAGCTTATCAATTTTAATAATTCTTTTGAACAACCAGCTCTTGGTTTCATTGATCTGTTGTACTGGGTTTTTTGTTTGTTTGTTTCGATATCATTTATTTCTGCTCCAGTCTTTATTATTTCCCTCTTCTGCTGGCTTTAGGCTTTATTTGCTGTTCCTTTCCTAGCTCCATTAGGTGTAAGGTTAGGTTGTGTATTTGAGACTTTTCTTGCTTCTTGAGATAAGCCTGTATTGCAATATACTTCCCTCTTGGGCCGCCTTTGCTGCACCCCAAAGGTCTTGGCCTGTCATGTTTCCATTTGCTTCCATGCATTTTTTAATTTCTTTAATTTCATGGTTGACCCACTCATTCTTTAGTAGGATTTTCTTTAACCTCCATGTATTTGAGGTCTCTCCAAATTTTTCCCTGTAGTTTTGTAGTGTTGTGGTCTGAAAATATGCATGGTATGATCTTGATCTTTTTGTACTTGTTGAAGGCTGATTTGTGAACCAGTATGTGATCTGTTCTGGAGATTGTTCCATGTGCACCCAAAAAGAATGTGTACTCTGCTGCTTTAGGATGAAATGCTCTGAATATATCTGTTAAGTCCATCTGGTCCAGTGTGTCATTCAAAGCCATTGTTTCCTTGTTGATTTTCTGCTTAGATGATCTGTCCATTGCTGTAAGTGGCCTGTTAAAGTCCCCTATTATTATTGTATTATTATCAATGAGTTTTCTTTATGTCTGTTATTAATTGATTTATATATTTGGGTGCTCCCAAGTTGGGACCATAAATATTTACAATTGTTAGATCGTCTTGATGGATAGACCTCTTAATTATGATATAATGCCCTTCTTTATCTCTTGTTACACTCTGTTTTAAAATCTAGTTTGTCTGATATAAGTATGGCTATTCCAGCTTTCTTTTGATATCCATTAGCATGGCAGATGGTTCTTCTTCCCCTCACTTTCAATCTGCAGGTGTCTTGAGGTCTAAAGTGAGTCTCTTGTAGACAGCATATTGATGGATCTTGTTTTTTTATCCATTTTGATACTCTCTGTCTTTTGATTGGAGCATTTAGTCCATTTACATTAAGAGTGATTATTGAAAGATATGAATTTAGTGTCATTGTGTTACTTGTAGAGTTGGTGTTTCTGGTGATGTTCTCTGGTCCTTTCTAGTCTTTGTTGCTTTTGTTCTTTTTCCCCACTCAAAGAGTCCCCCTTAATATTTCTACAGGGCTGGTTTAGCGATTATGAACTCCTTTAGTTTTTGATTGTCTGGGAAACTCTTTCTCGCTCCTATTCTGAATGACAGCCTGGCTGGATAAAGTATTCTTGGCTGCATATTTTTCCCGTTCAGCACATTGAATATATCCTGCCACCCTCTTCTGGCCTGCCAGGTTGCTGTGGATAGATCTGCTGTGAACATGATCTGTCTTCCCTTGTAGGTTAAGGACTTTTTTTCCCTTGCTGCTTTCAGGATTCTTTAGTTGCCTCTGTATTTTGTGAATTTGACTATGATATGCCTTGGCAATGGCCAGCTTTTGTTGAATTTAATGGCGGTTCTCTGTGATTCTTGTATTTTGATGCCTGTATCTTTCCCCAGATTAGGGAAGTTTTCAGCTATAATTTGCTCAAATAAACCTTCTGCCCCTTTTCCTCTATTTTCATCTTCTGGGACACCTATGATACGAATGTTTTTCCATTTTAATAAGTCGCTGATTTTCCTAAGTCTATCTTCATGATCCATTACCTTTGTTTTCATCTTCTTTTTATCTTCTTTATTTTCCATAATTTATCTTCTGTATCACTGATTTGTTCCTCTGCTTTGTCCATCCTCATTTTTATGGCATCCATTCAGTTTGCATCTCAGTTATAGCATTTTTAATTTTGGCCTGACTAGATTTTAGTTCTTTTATCTCCATAGTAAGGGATTCTCTAGTGTCATCTATGCTTTTTTCAAGCACAGTTAGTATCCTTATAATTGTTGTTTTAAATTCTTTTAAATTTGTTCTTTTACTATTGGGGTAAAAGATGGCTACCAGTGATTTTTTGCCTACTAGTATTCTCACGCCTGTGTATTTTCTTCCCACCACATGTGAATAGGGCTGATCTGTGCAAACAATAGACTATTGAAGAAATAACAGTGTATGACTTCTGAGGCTACATCAAAAAGACATTAAAGCTTCTTTCTTGTTCTCTCATAAGAACATTTACTCTTGGGAAGACAAATTGTCAGGCCATGAAGACATAGGTAAAATATTTTCCATCTGTTTTGTGAGCATGACTTTTCTGGCGTGCTTTCATTGAGGGCTCCTTATTTGGTCTTCTTTTTCCCCTCTTAAAACTTTTTATGAAATTTAACCCATTTATGATAATTACTTTGTAAAATTATTTTTTCCTAAACTTTTAAAAAGGTACATAGGATTTAGATTAATTTTTCTAAATGTGTAGTTTGAGAGCTCTTTTTTCTGTCTTCATCATTTGTTCTAAAGCATGGCAGCTTAGTTTCTGACATTTCCTGGCTTGCTTTTTCTACCCAATTTTTATGTAGAAATTTTCTTTCTTTTGTTTTTACTTCCCTGTTCAATTTGTATTCTTTTTCCAGATGTTTATACTCAATGTAAAGTTTTATCTTGGAAGATGACTTTGGCGTGTTAGTTTTGAGAGTTAATGGGTCCCAGACTGCTCCAGCTCCTTCAGAATTTATTGTAAATCCTTTGTATTCATTACTATGAGAGTGGGAAAACCTCTTCTGGTTTCGGTTTCTGAATTGGCCCACCAACCTTTTGAGTGAATACTCTCTTTTGTTACTTTGAAGTTATTTGGTTTATCAGATGCTTCAATGTTTTCCTCTGATTTGTCCTCCACAGATGGTGTTACCATCTCATGTACCTACTGGGGGTTTACAAATGTCTCCTGATATTTTGGAGTTCATGGGAATATCTTGTCACTTAATTTTCTTGCAGATGTTTCCCATGTATTTTTTAATAATGCTATTCTAGGTAATTAAAAAAAATTATTTCAGTATAATTTACTTTAATCCTAAGTTCTACAGCACAGTGAGTTTTTAAAAAGTGAACCCCTGGGTAAACAGCATCCAGATCAGAGACTTGAGATTACCAGCACCCCAGAAATGCCTCTGGTGCCTCTTTTCAGTCACTACACAACCTACATTCTAATATCTAACAACATATAGACTAGTTTTATGTGTTTTTGAACATTTCATAAATGGAATCATATGGTAATTATCCTTTTGTATTTAGTTTCTTTTGCTGATCATTATGTTTGTGACATGCATGTGCTTCATTTTTATAATTATATACTGGGAATCAGCAAACTATAGTCCACAGACAAATTCCAGACTTATAAATTTTAAATAAAGTTTTACTGGAACATGAATAGACCCATTTGTTTATATATTTTATATGGCTGCTCTCAAGTTACAACAGCAGAGATGAGCAGTTGTAACAAAGAGCACATAACTTGCAAAGCTGAACATATATACTATTTGGCCCTTCAAAGAATAGTTTGCCAACCTTTGCTTTATAGTATTCCAATAAGAATAGCAAACTTTATCAGTTAATTCTTTTTATGTGGGGCTAATACTAATAGTACTGCTATCAATATTATTATATAAGTTCTTTGATGAACATATATATGTATTCCTGTTGGATATATACCTAAAGTGAAGTTGCTTGGTCATAAGGAAGGAATGTAGAATATACTGCTGAAGAGTTTTTTCAAAGTATTCCAGTATCCGTGGTTGAGAGTTCTAATTTTCTATATCCTTGCTAACACACTGTATTTTCTGGGTTTTATTTCCCCATTATAGGTATTCCAGAGAGTATGAATTGATAATGTATTATGGTTTTGCTTTGCATGTTCTGAAACTGTGTTGTTGGATGCATACATGTTTAAATTGTGGGGGGTTTTTTTCTGATTAATTGACCTATTTGTCATTGTGAAATGTCTTTACCTCTAGGAAAGCTTCTTGCCTTCAAATATATTTTGTCTGATATTATTATAGGCATATCAACTTTCTTTTGGTTAATGTTGATCGGTACTTTTCATTCTTTTACTTTTACCCCTTCTTTGTCCTTATATTTAAGATGTGTGTCTTATGTAGTTGGGTTTTGTAATATTCAGTATTTACCTTTATTTAGTGTAATCATTTAATTACTGATATTGTTGGGCTTATACCATCTTCTGTTTTTTTATCTGATAGATCTATTCATTTGTTTTTTAAATCTCCTGCATATCTCCTTTAACTAAGATATTTTTATTCCCTCTCCTCCCTCTTTTAACTCATAGGGTATGTATTTGCTTATTATTCTTTTAATGTTGCCCTATAAAATACGTGTATCCTCTATTACAATCTAATACAATTGTTTTCTTTACTAGTTTTTTGATAGTGCTAGAATTTTAGAACACTTATACTCCTTTTAACCTCCTTTCTTTTTTAAAGTTATTGTCAGACATTTTAATTCTGTATGTATTTTGGATTCCACAATGCATTGATACTATTGTTCTGTATAATAATATTTATTTATATTTGCCTTCATATTTTGTATAGTAGTATTTATATTTGCCTACATATTCATCTTTTTTGGTGCTTTTTAGTTTTGAATTCTCTTTTCATTTTGGATCATTTCCCATTTGCCTGAAGAATTCCCCTTAGTGGTTTTTTGTACAGATCTGCTATTGGAAAATTTTCTCATTTTTATTTACTTATTTTTATTACTTATGGGTTTATTTATGTATCCACTAAATCTGTGAAGACTTTTTCCTCACTGGATATAGATGCATATGTTGGCAGATGTTTTTCTTCCTGTACTTTAAAAATAGCATACCTTGATAAGCCTGTTGTTAGTCTTAACCCTTTCTCTTGTAATGTCTTTTATCTCTGGCTTCTTTTAGTATTTTCTCTTGTCCTTAGTTCTGAAAGGTTTGGTTTTATTTATTATTAACCCTGCCCAGAGTTTCTTGAATCTGTGAATTCATTACTTAAATTAGTTTGGGGAATTCCAGCCCTTTATTTCTTCAAATATGCTATATGACCTTACCTTTATTCCTTACTTCTTGGGTGTCCAGTTACATCTATTAGACCTTTTGATTATCTCCCACAGTTTCTTGCACTTCTTTCTGTATTCATCATTCTACTTTCTCTTTTATTAGCATTTCCTATGAACCTGTATTCTACTTCACTGATCTTGTCTGATCAGTGATCAGACTTGATCAGACCTGATACTTCTACTGTTTCCAATATACTGTTAAACCCATCTATTAGGTTCTTTATTTCTATTTAATGTTTAGATATACAATGTCTCTTTGATTAATTCTTATAAATGCCAATGTTTCTGGAAAACCTTAACCTTTATGTGTATTTTGTCCAACTTTTCATCTATTTTCTTGAACATATTGATCATAGTATGAAGGGCTTATCTCCTAATTTTGACAGCTGGGTTGCACTTGTGATCTGCTTCCTTTGTCCTTTTTACTCTTGTGTACTGTCCTGACTGTACTGTCTTGACTGTACTACTTATTTCATAATTAAATTCTAGACATTATTTCTAAAAGAACTTTAGATCTTTCCAGATGATTCCCTCTTTCCTCTATTAGGCAGGTCGCATCAAATCTTTCACCTTTTAACTTTGATTCAAAAGAGACCAAACTAGTTTGAGGCTATATTGATGTTTTGGTAAATCTCAGTTCATCCTTAATCAGACTCTCATTAAATCTCACTTCAGCTCTCTTTTTTTTGGTAATTAGCCTCCAGTGCTTTCAAGTCAGAGTTTTTCAGGTCTTTGTCTTCTCAGTACCAAGAAACTGAGGAAATTTCTCTCCTACTTCGCAGAGAGTTTAGGTTTAGTTCCTTACATTTCCATACCAGGAACCTGCAGAAAATATTCATATATTTGAGTCCCCTCTCATCTCTGTTTTTATGACATCAGCTCTGCATAATCATCAAAATGTCTGCTGGTTTCTGTATCTGCCAGCACCAACTCTACAACCAGTTCTAGCTGCTCCCAGAAATCAGGTACCCTCGGGTAAATGTGATTGCAACCAGTCAAGTATCAATTCACTACATTTCAAGGCTATGAGCTCTTAACTGCTTTGTTACCAAAGTCTTTTTTCCTAACAGATGTTTGTCTTTTAATTACCATCTAATTATATGGCATGGATCTTTTGCTTTTCATTCATTTTTTGGATTAATTTGTTGCTCCCCAACCTGGCATAGCTTCAGAATTTGGCAAATATTGTGACAAGACACTTTTATATGTTTGAGGCTCTTCCAGTTCTCAGTTTTACTTCTCAAGTGTGGTGTGATTCACAAAAAATTGTGCTGGGTACTCCCTCCCCAGAAATAGGGGAGCCAAGACCAGATATTTTAGCCTAGCTAGTCCCAGATTGTCAAGTCTTTCCAGTTTAAAAACAGTTACAGGTCCTTAAGTGTCAATACTATCTCCAGGGTTTTTGCCTCTTGTGTTTTGAGGGCCTCTAGCTCTAGTAGATCTTTATCTCTTAAGTACCATGAAACTGTAGGAACATTCGGATACTTTTGGGTTATCTCTATACTCTCTAGTCCCATGCAGCTTCATAAATCAATAAATGTCATAACTGAGATACTGGTTGTACATCTAAGGCCTCATAATATTCCGTTACATTACTCCACTCTTTTACAACCATCAAAAACTTTGTTGGTTTGTCTGGGTCGCAGCAATGACCTTTGTTCTAATAGAAGCTCTGGTTATTAGCCTGTGCTCAGGATATGCAAATGCTTAAGGAAAATGGTGGTGCAGATCATCAGTCCACCTTTGAAAGTTTCTCTCCTCTGAAATGTTATAATCACTAGTGTTCTTTTTTTTTTTTGCATCTTTCTAATAGCTTAAAACATATAAATTTATATTTGTTTCTGACTTTTCTAGTTTTCAGCAGGAGTATTGGTCTGCCGTGAATTATTCCATCTAACCCCAAAACAATTTCTGCATGTTTTTATGAGGGGATTTGTGCCTCTAAATATTATTTGTTTTTTATTGCTACCACAACAAATTACCACAAGCTTAGTAGATCAAACTGATTATCTTACATTTCTATAGACCTGGCATGGATCTCACTGGCCTAAAATCAAGGTGTCAGCAGAGCTGTTTTCGTTATAGAGTTTCTAGGGAAGGATCAATTCCCTTGCCTTTTCCAGCTCCTGGTGACCACCCACATTCCTTGGCATGTGCCACTTTCCTCCATTTGCAAAGCCAGCAACGTTGCATCTCCTTGACCCTTATTCTTTTTTAAAAAAGATTTGTTTTTTTGAGAGAGAGAGAAAGAGAGAGCAAGTACATGTGGGGCGAGGGATAGAGGGAAAGAATCTTCAAGCAGACTCCCCACTGAGCGAGGAGCCCTATATGGGGCTCGATCTCACGATCCATGAGATCACGACCTGAGCTGAAACCAAGAGTTGGATGCTCAACCAACTGAACCGCCCACGTGCCCCTTGACTCTAATTCTTAATCACATCTCCCTCTGACCACAGCCATGAAAGGTTTTTCTGTTTTTAAGAACTCATTTGATTAAATTGGGCCCAGACAGATAATTCAAGGTAATTCTCCCTTGTCAAGATCCTTAACCTTAGTCAAATCTGCAAAATTCCCTACTACTATGTAAGGTAACATATTCATTGGTTCTGAGAATTAAGGCATGGACATCTTTGGGCACCCTTATTCTGCCTACCACACGCTGTCACTAACATCTTCCTAGAATTCCCTTCTCTGGCAATTTTTAAGATTTTTTCATTGTTATTTCTTTTCAGCACTTTAATATTGTACACTTAGCTGTGATTATCCCTTATTTTTATCCAGTTTGGCCTTTGTAGTACTTCTCAAAAAGCACATGTTAAACCTGTTCCCTTTGTACCATATGCCTCTTAAGGTCTTTTAATTCCTGGACATTTTCTAATGGGTATATTTTATATTATGAATACATTCCAATCTGTGACATATATGTTTGTTTCTTTAATAAGAGTCCTTTTGTGAATAGAAGTTCTTAATTTAATGTAGCCCAATTTTCCTCTCCTTTTGGTTAGTGTTTTAGTTAGTGCTTTCTTTACATCCATATAGGAAAACTTCAGCTAACCATGATTCTGAAGATATTCCCCCATTAAAAAAATCTTTTATCATGTTGCCTTTCACATTAGATCTACAATGCATGTGGATTTGATTTGTATGTATAATGTGAGATTTGGATGAAGGTTTCTTTTTCTCCCCTATGTTTATGATCCGTCATCTTTTTTTCAAATGGCCATTCTTTTCCTTACTCTGTTTACATGGAGATGGTCCTGGATTCTGTCCTATTCCATTGGGACTGTATATATGTGAGTCTCTTTCTGGATTTTCTTCTGTTTCTTTGGCTTCATTTTGTACTAAATCATACTTTCTCAATTGCTATAGGTTTATATTAACTCTTGATATCTAATGGTAGAGGTTCTTCAGCTTTGTTCTTGCTTGCAGATTGCTATGGTTATTTTTTGTTCTTTGAATTTTCATCTGCATTCCAAAACCAGATTGTCTGTTTTAAAAAACATGCTATGATTTTGACTGAGATTACATTAAATTGGTGCTTTAACTAGGGGAGAACTGACATCTTACCAATATTGAGTCTTACAATCCATGAAAATGGTGTCTTTTAAAATTAATTTAGATATTTAATTTCTCCCAATTATGTCATAATTATCATAGTTGCATTTCTTTCAGTAGATTTATTCCTAAATGTTGGATATTTTAATGCTATTATAAATTGTATATTTTAAAATTGTATCTTCTGTTTGGTTTTAGTTAATGGCTGTAATAGATTTTTGTATAATTACCTTGTATCCAGTGACTTTACATTCACATATTAATGTTAATATATGGTAGTTCTTTCGTGTTTGTATGTATAATATAATTTGTAAAGAATGACAGTTTTATTTCTCCCTCTTTAATCTTTATGCCTTTTATTTCTTTTTCTTGCCTTATTGCACTGTGTAGGGTTTCCAAAGCAATATGAAATGGATGTGGTGATAGAGGGCATCCTGTTTTGTTTGCCATCCAAAGAAGGAAGCTTTTTATAATTCAACATTAAGTATGATGTGTGCTATACATTTTTTGTAGGTATTCTTTGCTAGATTACAGAAATGCCTTTTATTCTTTTTCTTATGATTTTTTAAAATTTTTATTGTAAATGTATGAATTTTACGACATTGAGATGATTAAATGCTTTTTCTCTTTATTTTAATGTGGTAAATTGCTTATTTGATTATTCAAATGTTAACCCATGCTTGCATGCTTGGAACAAAACTCTTGGTCATAATTTATGTATGTATATATATATGTATACACACACACACACACACACACACACATACTCTACTGGTTTTGATTTGCTAATATTTTACCTAGGATTTTTATATCTAAGTTAATGATAGTGATTGGTCTGTAAGTTTCCTTTCCTTCCTTAAGTTTTGGCTGGCCTCATAAAAATGATTTGGGAGGGGTGCCTGGGTGGCTCAGTTAGTTAACCATCCCACTCTTGGTTTCGGCTCAAGTCATGCTCTCATGGGTCATGAGATGGAGCCCCACATCTGGCTCCTGCTTGGTGGGGAGTCTACTTGAAGAGTCTCTCCTGCTGCCCCTCCTGCCACTTGCTCGCTCACACTCTCCCTCACTCACAAATAATTTTTTTTAAAAAATGATTTGAGCACTGGTTGTTATACGTAACTGATGAATTATTGAACTCTACATCTGAAAATAATGATGTGTACTATATGTTGATTAATTGAATTTAAATTATAAAAAAATGATTTGGAAAATATTCCCAATCATTCTCTGGAAGAGTTTGTGTAAGATTATTTATTTCTTAAATGTTTTTAAATAAGCCCATCTTTGTAGGAGAATTTTCAATAAAGATTTAATTTGCTAAATTTATTTCACTGCAGCCGGATAACATACTTTGTATGATTTCAGTCCTTTTAAATTTATTGAAACTCATTTTATGGTTTAATAATGGTCTCTGCTGAAAAATTTGTCATGTATACTTGAGAAGAATGTATATTCTGCTATTGTCTAGAGTGTGTTCTGTAGATGTTAGATCTAGTTGATTTATAGTTTTGTTCAAGTCTTCCATTTCCTTGTTGATTTTCTGTCTTGATTGTTCTATCTATTGTTGGAAGTGAAGTACTGAAGTCTCCAACTAATATATTGTATGAGTTTTTCATTCTCATATTGTGTGAGTCAGGATTCTCCAAGGAAACAGAAGCAAAAGAACATGTGTATGTATGTGTGTGTATTTATATACATATACACATATTGGAGAGAGAGAAATTTTAAAGAGCTGGCTCATACAATTGTGGAAGCTTGGTAAGTCCAAAATCTGATGAGGTAGGCTGGATACTCAGGGGAGAGTTGTAGTTCAAATCCAAAAGCAGTCTACTGGCAGAATTCCTTCCTCTGTGGGGGAGGTCAGCCTTTGGTCTCTTAAGGCCTTCAACTGATTGGTTGAGGCGTGCCCACATTATGAAAGTCAGTCTCTTTTACTCAAAGTCCATTCATGTAAAAGTTAATCTCATCCATAAAAGCCTTATGGAAATGGACAGAATAATGTCTAACCAAAAATCTAGGCACCATGGCTGAACCAAGTTGACATATAATTAACTATCACACGTACTTTTTCACACTCTGCCTCTGGCAATTTGTCAAAGTTACCATTTAAGTATTCTTTAAGTGGTCTTCCCTTCAGACTTTATTATTCTCTATTACACTTATAATATAAACCAGGTTATAGAATTAGTAAAACCTCAGGGTGCCTCGGTGGCTCAGTTGGTTAAGTCTCAGACTCTTGGTTTCAGCCCAGGTCTAGATCTCGCAGTCGTGAGATAGAGCCCTGCATGGGGCTCCACACTCAGGGCAGAGTCTGCTTCAGATTCTCTCTTCCTCTCCCTCCCACTCTCTCTCTCTCAAAGAAAGAAAGGCGCGCCACCCACACCTGGCCCTCCGTTCTGCAGAAAAGCTACGTGCCTCTCGGAGGCTGGGGATCCTTCTGGAACAAGGGCCTGGACTCACGCGCAATTCTCTGCTTCACGAATCCTTTTCTGAAAGTTAATATTGAGCACGCATAGTGGATGAAAGCTAGTTTTACCTATTTCACAGTTTGAGTCTTAGCGGGTGTGAAGAGTGAGTGGTCATATCCAAGTGACCGGGGGGAGCAGGGGGCCCAGCCTGATCTCAGCAGAGCCCAGCAAACCCATACCCTGGGCTATCCACCTACCTAACAAAACCCGGGGGACGCGACTGCATCCTGATCTCAAAGACTAGAATGTTTGCGGACAGGCGGGTGACACAGTGGGATCTCAGGCCAGACAGCACTGCCTTCCCAAAGGAAGAAAAACCAACCCTGGTTAGCTTTAACTCCACTCCCAATTTCTCCAGCGGCTTAAAGCCAGTTTTAGGCTCATCTATATGAGCATGGTTTAAACAAGACGTGAAAACACCCAACATACTTGAATGTCTCATCTCTATTGCTTAAGAAATATCTATTTTTATCTTTAGTTTTTAAATTCACGATCATGGCATATTAAGAAAGTATTGTGGGCCACATGTCTAAATCCTATGAGATCCCTTAGAAATTAAACTTGTGTAAAAAAAATTTACCATTTAAGTATTCTTTAAGTGGTCTTCCCTTCAGACTTTATTATTCTCTATTACACTTATAATATAAACCAGGTTATAGAATTAGTAAAACCTCAGGGCGCCTCGGTGGCTCAGTTGGTTAAGTCTCAGACTCTTGGTTTCAGCCCAGGTCAAGATCTCGCAGTCGTGAGATAGAGCCCTGCATGGGGCTCCACACTCAGGACAGAGTCTGCTTCAGATTCTCTCTTCCTCTCCCTCCCACTCTCTCTCTCTCTCGAAGGAAGGAAGGAAGGAAGGAAGGAAGGAAGGAAGGAAGGAAGGAAGGAAGGAAGGAAGGAAGGAAGGAAGGAAGGAAAGAAAGAAAGAAAGAAAGGAAAGAAAGAAGAAAGAATTAGAAAAACCTCAATTCAAAGTTAGCCCTTCAACTTCCTATCCTTTTGTCTTTAAGCAAGTCTACCTAAATTTTCTCTATGTTATCAATTAAGAAATTAAAGCCATTAAGGCTAACTGATTTGTCCAGGGTGCTAATGCATATTAGAACTAATGATCAAATTCTATTTGAATTCTTGTCTTGCACACAATTCACTATAAATAATGTATTGAATTTTGATAGCAATAAAATACACCTTATGGGTATTTTAACTATATATGAGAATTTCATGTGTTTGAGAATGACAGGTGTATATTTTATTTAAACACTATGTAATTAGTGAGATTGCTGCCTTTTAGTTCTGGATATGTTTTAGACTAGCCACTTTTGTCCCTAAATTTTTCAGTTTGCAAGCATGAGTAGATGCCTTTTATTTCTTTGTCCCAGGGGTAGTCTAAGTAAGATGTCAATCACATACACAAGGTGTAGTGATCATTGATGAAAGGAATTTAAAAAGAAAAAAGGATTTTATTTATTTATCTGCCAGACAGAGAGGGAGAGTACAAGCAGGGGAAGGGGCAGGCAGAGGGAGAAGCAGGCTTCTTGCTAAGGAAGGAGCCCGATGTGGGACTCAATCCCGGGACCCTGAGATCATGACCTGAGCCGAAGGCAAACGCTTAACCATCTGAGCCACCCAGGTGCCCCAGTGAAAGGAATCTTAAGAGAACATTTAACTTAGTGCCAGTTTCAGGGAAGGAAAGCCCACAGCTTCTTTTAATAATGTTTATTTTATTAATGACTTTTGCTGAAAGAAAAATGTTTCTTCGTGGAAGTTCTGAGAAAGTTTCTTCTGGACTATATTATTTCGGAACACCCTCATTAAAAAAACAAGTAGATATTAGCTGAAAAATAGGTATAGCTGAAAGTTTGAGCCTAATTTTCATATAGGAGAGTAATCTAATGGCTTGGGATGGAGGTTTTGATTTCATTTGCATTGTAGGAGGCAGTATAATGTAAATCAGGTTAGATCTGAGTTTCGATTCCAGCTTAATAATGTATGACTTTGGCCAAGTTATTTAATTTTTTGGATTTCACTACCTCCTATTTCTTAAGGTTATTAAAGGCTTAAGTGATACCCATGTAAAGAGGACCTAACACAGTCCTAGATACCTTACAGGAACTCAGCAAATATTGGTGTCATCCATTTTTTCTGTATTTACATGTTGGCAAATGGGAATGTTGATAAGGAACAAGAGGGGAATCATTTTTCCTTGCCCCAGGAATGTATTTCCTGGCACTAATGAGAATGATACATCTCTTCAAATGCTTGTTTTACTGGTAGTTAATAGCTTATAATAAAGTGTGGTGTTTTGGTTTTTTTTTTGCCTCTTTGCTTTTATATAGTTTGACCTTTGAAAGAAAGACTATACCAGGACTCTTACAAGAGATATGTATATGTATTGAATATATATAAAATGTCACAAAATATAGTCTTAAAATTTGAAGGCAATAACCAGGAAGATCATCTGGTCCTTTGTGTTTCTTGGGGCAGAATTCCCTTTCATGAACTTCTTGATCTAGATGTGTATCAATGCTCTGCATGAACAGTTTCAGTAATTGTGGTCTTACTTCCTCTAAAGGCAGTCATTCTGATTTTAGAATGCTCCATTAATTAGAACAGTCTTCCCTATTTTGTCCTTTACTCTGTCTCCTAATAATTCTGCCCTTGCTCCTTTTTATTACCTGTAGAACTTCATAGAATAAACAACTTTGTTCTGCAGGTATACGGGAACCATATCTTAGTCATTTTTTTTTTATCTCATAGGATAGTAAGTACCCAACTCAAAATAGGGATTTATTTAATGAATAAATAAGGTTCAGATTTTTTAAGGTACTTTTATGTATTTTTTCATATGTAAACTTTAAAATTTAGTCAATGTTTTTTATTACTCTTGGTCAAAAATTAATTTTTTCAACTGTATTGACAAAATTAAACAAGGAATATTGATTTATGCTTATGTGTGATATCACTTATATAATCCAGAAGTGAATAGCTTTTTCCAAGGAAAGAATTAAAAATTAAATATTATTTACATCTCTTTCATTCAGCGCTTCTTGTAGCATAATCTATCTGAAGGTTGAAAGCATGTTAGATTTTTTAAAATTTCTTACACTCTGTTTTGTAGTGTCTTTTGCACTCATTACAGACAATTATATTGTCTGTAATGTTAATGCTCCACTTCACTGACTCATCAGACTGGACAAAAATAACCAACATCCAGCTATATGATATTTAAGAAGATCTAAAACCTAATAATAAGGAAAGATGGAAAATAGAAGGACAGAGGCCATCCAAACACTAACTAAGAAAGCTATTGTAGTTATAGTAACAGCAAATCAAAAAGAGTTAAGGGAAAAAAAACATTAATAGAAATTAATGGAGTTACTTCATAATTTAAAGGGTTAGGTTTCGCCTAGAAGCTATAACAATTCTAAATATATACTCACATTTTCTGTGATTTTTTAGACTTGCTCTATATTTTATTGCTTCCATTTTGTAACTGAATTCTCTCTTCCCAATTTCATGCCATCAGCAAATTTTTTTAGAAACATTTTTCTTCATAATCTTTGTTCAGCAGATTTCTCACATAAAGTGAATGACTCCCTTATTAATATTAATCCTTATAGCAACCTGTTTGTGCTTACTAGCTTCTTTTGTTATCTAGTTGTCTTTATGTCTTTTCCTGTCCCACTAAGGAACAGGGTTTTGGCTAGTAGTCGTGAAAGATATTTGATACTCAATTATACAGAATTACCATGCATAAGAACATAGTTGCAGTGGATGATATAGTTTACAATCTATCTCTTTAGAATTCTATTTCTCATGTCCTGGAATGTGTCTGTAGAAGTTAAGAACGGGCTGCCCCTAAGAGGAGTAGCCATGTATTTTGATACCAACTACCTTGCCTTTCATATTTGCTTCTTGTGGCTTCTTGTTGCATTTTGGCTTATGAATAATAGGTACATGTTAGAATGCTTACATTTGCATAAGTTTCCCAGGTACTTATTCTTCAGAGTACAGGAACAATCTTTTAGGAGTTCACATAACAATGTGTAAGGTATTACTATATATCTTACTACATACAGTCTCCATTCCTATTCATTTATTGGTGCAGGAAACATCTACCAGGTGTCTCATCTTTGATAAGCCTTATTAGAAAAATATAATACAACTATATTTTATTGAACAGAATAATGAATTCTCACCTCTTTTTTTCTTTCCTAAGAAATCCAAGCATTTAATTCATTTCTTATAATGGGGGAGAGGGAGAACATTTCCCAAAGAAACAGAGGCATCATTTTAATTATAAAATGAATTAATGGAAATCTTTAAATTTTTCAGAATGAGAGAGACCCAGAGAAAGAAGATGAACTGGAACTGAAAAGAGGTCTTTTATACAGAGACTCTGCCTATGACAGTGACCCAGAGTATAGGTATGAGCTAGATTAATGCAGCGTGTTGAGATCTTTCTCACAGTTGGCATAAATGTAACCTGCTTTTTAATCTGCTGGATTTGTGGGAAATTTAGACTCAAATTAATAATTAGTTATTAATAGGTTTTATTTTTAACTATATAAAATCCTATTAAAATACTTGAATGATTGCATTACTGCAACTTTTCACTGAAAACAAATATAGTCAATTAAGGGTGATACTTTTCATTTTACTTAAGATTTAGAGTGTATTTGGCTGTCCTGCCAGTCCACATATCCAGGGCTTATTTTCAGGCATATTTATTCTCATTCAAACAACAGTTTCCATAATTTTAGACCATGAGTAAGCTTTTTTTTAATAACATAAAACTGTTCTTCTAGCCTAACATTTCAGAAATGTTAGTAATAACAAAAATTTTTGCAAGATTATGCTAGCAAATGTCATGAAGATTTTTAAAAGGTCTATGTCAGTTGCCATAGAATGTGGTATTAAAAGTAATATAAATTGTGAGTTTATGTAACTGACAGTTCTCTGAATCCTTTGGTGCTTATTACTACATGGCTTCCACTTTCCTGGGTTTCCTGAAAAACAAGTATAAGAAAAAAGCTCCAGATAATGGAATATGTTTTATTGCTAACTTGAGTTTTAGACTGAATTTTCTGATCTTTACCTGATAAGTTAGGCTAGATATTCTGTGAACATGTGAGGACTTCTTTTGTCCCTTACACAGAGTATAAATGTGAACTCCTTTCCCAAAGCTACTGCTTCCCAACCAACAGGCAACCTGGGCCTCCCATCAAGGGAAATAGCATATTACAGGTGAGTTTGAAGAAGCAATCCGAACAGGAAAAAGGAGATCCAGGAAAGTCCACACCCTGAGGAAGAAGACTTTTTACCTTTGTTATTATTATTTACTTAAAGCTCTGTTCTCCAGATTGCTACTATATGGATTAACATCTCAATTTTGGTTCTTAATCCATGTAATTGATTCTAATATGGCTAAGAATGGATAGGGTTGATAAAGGAAAGTGTCTGATTTTCAACTTTTGTATGCATAATAATTACCTGGGTTGCATCTTAAAAATAAGAGTTCTTCTTCCTACCCCCTTAGATTCTAAATCTTTACCTAGAAGGTGAGACCTAGAAATCTGCATTTTAAGAAATATCCTGGATGCTTCTAATGCAGCTAGTGTAAGGACCACATTTTGAAAAGCACTGGTCTGTATTTAAAGTTTGCTGTAAACCTCAATATTGGTTCTTTTTCCAGTTCACCAAGCAATGTTAATGGCTTACCTGGGACTATTTTGGTACCCCTCAAGTAAGAGTTAAGCAGAGTATCAGAAAAGTTCTGCTTATACATTTTTTTGAGATTTCTTTATATTCCTTGCCACTTCTCTTATATATACATTTAGACTGATAGGACCGAGTGGTCAGAACTTCAAGACCTTTTATAAGAGTATATTTGATATTAGCTCCAGAAGCTACTGGGATGATCAGGATATTATTTTAGTTTTATCCCTAAGTCACATTAAATATTAGGACAAGGAGTCACTCTCGTTCTACTTTCCATCTCAAAGATGAGACAACCTATGCGTGAAGGCTTCCATCAGCAGAAATCAAGAGGAGGTTTGGGGTCTTGGCTTAATATCACCCCTCTCAGACACACATTGACACAGAGGTCCTGAGGAAGTCTGCATGGACCCCTGGAATGGCTAGTGAGGAGCTCAGCAAATCCTCTTCCCCAAAGCAACAACTAGACAGAACTGTCAAAAACACCAATTTTAAGACTCTAGAAATTGACCAAAGGCATATAACAAATCGAGAAGCATTTATCGAGAAAATCTACTGAGCCTCAATAAGGGCAGTGGGAATCTGTGGTATTTTGCCCGGAACTCCCAGTGCCCAGCTTCTTAGGGCAGTCATGCTGAGAGAACGGCAGCTCGGCTGCCGGAGGAGACTGGCGATATGGAGCAGAGCATGGGAAATCCTATGTACATGGAGATTAGTTGAAATAATAATGATCCCACTGGCAACCAGTAAGAGAAGGCTTGAGGTCTAACTACTTGTTGGGACAGATAACAAAGATCCAGGGTCCAGGTAGCCAAAGTTGGTCTTGATAAAGTTGTACTTACCCCTAGTAGTCTGGAACATTATGTGTATGTGTAAGGTTGTAAATATGTTCAGGAAAAACTGGAGAGGCCCTTAGGGAGCCACTAGTCCATGGCTGAATGTGAGGCCTTGTGAAGGCAGAAAGTAATACCCAGGGCAGGCTTGCAAACTGGATAAACTTTGATTGTATATTCCAAGTCACACATAGATCCATTGGCAAAAGATGGAAGAAGCCTTCCTGACCAATCATTTGCTGGTCACTAACCTATGCTGACCCAGGGGCAGCCCCTATGATTCCGACTTAAAAGTAGAACCAATAATTTTTTTAAAAAAAGAAAAGGAACAGGAGACATCAGAAACTATAAAGGACAAGGGAAGCAGACTTCAGGCATTAGTGCAGGCAGGACACTAAACAATAATCAAAAACAAAACCCTGGTAAGGTCAAAATCAAGAGTTGTTGCATTTTTTATCTAGAATATTGTTTTCAACAAAAACTTATGAGACACACAAGAAATAGGAAAATCTAACCCATAGAATTGAAGAATGAATTACTATAAACTGTCTTTGAGGAGGCCCAGATATTGGATTTAGCAGCTGTGTTCAAAGAACTAAAGGAAATCCTGTTTAAAGAATTAAAAGCATATATAATGGCAGTGACTCATCAAATAGAGAATATCGATAAAGAGATAAAAATTATTGGGGCACCTGGGTGGCTCAGTCGTTAAGCATCTGCCTTCAGCTCAGGTCATGATCCCAGGGTTCTGGGATCGAGCCCTGCATCAGGCTCCCTGCTCGGCAGGAAGCCTGCTTCTCCCTCTCCCACTCCCCTTGCTTGTGTTCCCTCTCTCGCTGTGTCTCTCTCTGTCAAATAAATAAATAAAATCTCTAAAAAAAAAAAAGATAAAAATTATTTCTTTCATGCTTTGCTTCAAAATTATGCCTAGGATTCAATACTTGATCTTATGATCTAAATGTGCACTGTGGTTATCATTCATGGAGTGTAGTAGAGAGTCTGTGCTTTCTGCAGGAAGAGCAGAATGGGAAATTGGAGTGCCTGTTACTGTACACGGCACCCTATGCATGCTAGCTGTCCTAGGTCTTCCGTCCTCTGTGAATATAAAATTCATTTGGAAGAAATCTCTTATCAAGGAGTTGTTAAGTGAACTTTTACTTCAAGTGCTTTGGGATCTGGAGCTGGAGTTTGGGAAGAATCTATTACCCATGCCGACCTCCCTCTCTCTTACATGTTGCCTATCTTTTAGGAAATTTTAGACCTTTGCAGTGGTAGCCTTGCCAGTGCCCAGGGTCCTGGTGGGCTTTTTAGTACCTGCTCTGTGTAGTTCAGATTTCTTCAGTTTTCAGGATGTTTAAATTTCTCCATATAGTTCTGTACTTCTGGCATAACTATTTTATTTGAACATTGGTCCTAATTAAAGACCAGGCATGAGTGATGCTTCATATAGATGGGAGTTGGTCACAAAAAGAGAGAAGTAAGGATAAAACTAATTTTAAGTTCATCGTTAGAATGTGAATTGACCTTTTGTGACTATTGCCTAAAATTTTTAACCATATTCTTTTATGGAACTAGCTAATGATATAAACTGTTTACTATTACACTGAATATTTTTCAGGTTACTAACAGTAGAAATATGCTCAATATAATGTTTTATTGTGAAATTATTTGTAACAGAACTGAGTAAAATTTTGACTATATATTTTTTTGTTTTTATAGATTCCAGTATAGTTAATATACAGTGTTATCTTAGTTTCAGGTGTACAATATAGTGATTCGGTAATTCCGTGCTTCACCTGGTGCTCATCACAAGTGCACTCCTTCATCCCCATCACCTACTTCACCCATCCTCCCACCCCTTCCCCTCTGGTACCCAGCAGCTGAATATTTTTGAATAACACAGGCTTGACTGTAGTTTTCATCTCTTCCCTACTGATCACTATCTGATTAATCTGATGAATCTACTAAGATGTAATAAATAGCCAAAAGGTTGTCTTTAATATTAACAAGTGGAAGAAAAAAAATCTAAATAATATACAGACTTAAAATCTCTTAAATAACTAAGAATAAGCTTTCATTTTTAAGTGAGAAAAATGTTACTTGATTCTAATTTGAATTCATTGGATCTTGTGTTATTAACTCAAGTATCTTAATATCCTTTTTCATTAAATACTTAAGATTTAATTTTTTTAAACAAATTTTGTCTAGAAGGTATATTGATATTCAGAAATATTGGGGGTGCTGCATATTTATGTGATTTTTCAAAGTGTTGTAAAAATTGTGGCTTAGGGGTCTAGAAAAGTCTCTGATGATTAGGACAGGGCAGTGTTGTATTCATTTTTTAAAACAAAAATATGACCTTGGTAATTAGACTTAATATTGACACCAGGGCATGTCCAGTGTTCCAACTCGTTGTCCACTTAAAAAATACTACTAAGCAACCAAAATGGTTTTAGGACTACCAAGTCTTGCAGACTAATTTAATTTTTTAAATAGATCATGAGAAAGTAATACATTAAATATAACGTTCAGTAAGAATTGTGATTTTATGACATTCTCATAAACAAGTAGGTGATTATGGTCTGAACTAGTGTTAGGTGGACTGCTGATTGGATGATGACATGGAAGAGACTCTTACAGCAATCCCAAGTTAGATTCGAGAGCCATAATAAGTAGGAGTTCATGATGATATGCTTGAACTATAGTTGTGTAAGCTTTAGTGATAACTACATTTAGGAATAAAAAAAATATGTTTCTTATTTTATTTAACCAGGGTAAAACATGCAAATACTCCTAAAGTATCACAGCTGTGCTCTATATTAGATCAGTTTTATGTCTAGTTCTCTTTACTCAAAGTATGGGAGGGAAGTCAGAAAAAAATGATAAAAATAAATGAGATGTTCTTTAGGGACATATTAATCATACTGAGTTTAACCTGCATTCATGAAACCGGAGGGAGGACTTAAAATATCAGTTTAAAATACTATTTTTTGTGTGTTTAAATAAAGACCACTTGTCCCCTATATACATATTATTAAAAATAATGCTGGAGGCTAAGGAGATTTTAGAGTAATCATGATTCAGTCTCCCACTCAGTAGAAATCCCTTCTGTGTCCTCCCATTGTAGGCTCATTATTCACTCCAAGGTAAAATTCTGTTTGACTCCTCTAACAGTTAAATCTTACTTTATTCTTACCTCTTCAGATATACCTGGTATTTCATGATCCTCCAAACTGTCTCATGCCTTGATTCTGTTATAATACGATGCCTGGAATAACTTCTGTCTTCTTGTTTATCTAGTGAATGCCTACCTATTCTCTAGGACTAAGGTCAGGTTTTTCCCTCTTGTGAGATCCTTTCATGACCTCAACAGACTGTTAGGCATTTTTCTCCTTTATCTAGCCACTTCCTCTCATGTATTTCATCTCAATTAGCAACATTTTTCATATAATAACTAGTTCATTATGTGCCTATCTTGTCTTCTTCTATTAAATGTGAGCTCCTTGAAGGTACAGATATGTTACTTATCTTTGTTTTTGACTGCCCATCAAGGTCTTTGACATGTAATAGCTCAATTTAGAAAAATAGTTCCAATATTAAAATTAGGTTCTTTATTAATAAAGATCAGTTACATTGCTAAAACTCTATCATTTAAGTAAACTCATATTTTAATTGTGATATTTAGTAACATGTCTAGATAAGGAATCAAGAAAGGAATTAATAATAATGAAAGCTGTTAGACTTTATTTGTTGTCAGTGGCTCATTTCTACACATTCTTAGTCATGGAAGAGAAAAAAAATGACCTATAAGTAAGCAGTCTTCAGCAAATTTCTCTGAATATACTTCTTTTAAAGTTTACTATATGGTTTCTGCTAATGGTAAAAAAAGATAAATGACAAGATGCAATTTTTTCCCTAAGCTTTTTTGTTCCCATAGAAAACAAAGTCTCTAATTCAGTGCTTTCTAAAGGATAGTTTCTCGACCCGGTGACATCAGCATCACCTTGGTATTTGTTAGAGATCCAAATTCTTGGACTCTACCTCAGTAACTCTGGAGGTGAGACTCAATAATCTGAGTCATAATAAGCCTTCCAGATGACTCTGATGCATATTATAGTTTGAGAACTACTGCTATAATTTATCAGTAAATTTTTATGCCTTTAATGACATTTTATCTTTATATGGTATCTTTAAAAAATACTAAATACTTTTCAGATTTTATTAAACCATAATATATCCTCTTCCTATTATGTATTCTGAGCTCCAAGACTTTTGAGTAGTTCCATTCCTATTTTTCATCCATACATCCATCCATACATACATCTACCCGCCTATACATCCATCCATCCGTCACCCACCTATACATCCATCCATCCATCCAGTGCCTCTAAAGCATACATCACAAACATTAGGGTTTCAAGTGAGTTCATTCTTTTTGAAGCAAAAAATTAGTAATGTCCTTTGTCTCCTAGTTCAGGCTAAACTGCCTAAGACCTTTCTCTCCTTTGCATATATGCTAGGCCTTTTCAACACTTAGGATTTGAAGCTGTACAGTTCTTGGGTATTATCCTGGTCTGTTCTTTTTTGTCTTTTTTTTTCTTAATAGCATTATCATAGTTAAATACAGGGCTCCCTACTTAAGTAGCAAGAGTAAGTTAATTAAAACAAAATGCACTGCATTAATAAAACATCATCCGCACTTTGAAGGTAACCATTTAAGGGTATATAGCATTGATGCAGTATTTTTTAGAGTTTAGTAGGAATTCACTAAAATGCTTTGAGTGTATGAATGCTGGAGATACTCATGGTAAAATAGAGAAGTATAATTTTTAAAAGCCTATTACTATAATAAAACTTTTTAGTGTCACTTACACATTGTAAACTTATTAATATACTCAGTAATGAGAAATCAGAATTGACTCAATATGTTCACAGTTCATTAGAGAGTTAATGCTTTCATGTCTGGAAGTAAATATCATTTTTAGGATTATGAAACTCTTGTTTGCACCTATCTGTGGACCATATTAGGACCTGTTCTGTGTTCACATCTCTGTTTTGCAATTCAGACTTCCAGGCTGAACTAATTCCTAAATTCTCTCGAGAATTACAATATTGTTTACTAAATTGAAGAATTTTGCAATTTAAATAGAAATAAACTCACTGCCAAATTTTACAAGATCTAAAGGCATCAGGATGTGTATTTTGGCCGCTTTAGCTCTTCTTTACAGAACCTTATCAGGTTCATGTTTGCTTCCAAAAAGCTTTCTGAATTTTATTTATTCATTGCAAGCCACTGAGGTGATACTTTAAGATAGCTTTGAGACATGAAAAAAAATATATTGTCTAATGGAACCAAAGCAGTAGCAAATCTATGCCAGGTAATATTAAATATTGTAATTGATGATAGGGGTGGCAATTTGTCTTACACTCTCAGAAGAAATCTACACAATGATTTTTAAAGTTAGCAGCTGTACTGCTCCTTTACCTCTCTGAGAGCAGGGTAGAGGTGTGTGTTAGAAATTCAAACTTCTCTTGAGTAGGTTTATCATAGAACTAGCCTGGCAACTAAACAAAATGTAGAATTCAGAAAAGAACATTATTATCTGGCCATCAGCATGTAGTAAAGTTGATGATTGTGGACAGGGAGATAAGGACAAACCTGTGTTTTGTGAAATTTTCATTAGTTCATGACTTGTTGCAAAACAAGTCAACAAATAAACAAAAACCAACCAACCAAGCAAAACACAACATGGTGGGATTCCTAAAGTAGTATGAGGGAACACAGGCAAATGTGGGGACCTCGGCTGGTAGATACGGTTGCAGAGGCACAAAAGATGTAGAAATGTTTCTGTTAATATATTTGTGAGTATGTGATTTCCCTATCATTTGACTCAAACTGTCAAAAAAAAAAAAAGTTGTGACAACAGGAGTTAAGCTTGGTGAAAAAAATCCCCAAATCAGAAATTGTATTCAGTGGCTAGACTATTTCTTCAGCAAAGCTAATGAAAGAAATGTGGTAATTATATCAAAGCAAGAGCACTGAGACTTGGCTAAGGCCTTTTGAACAATTTTAAATATTATACTGACATTATTAGAAATTGTCTTAATTATCCCTCCTTAACTGAATGGACAAGATAGAAGTAATGATAATCATGTTTTAAAACACCTTTGTTATCCAAGAGACTATATCATTTTCAAAATTTTCCAGTGCGGAAGAAGCAGCACCAAGTGTAAAGAACGTTTGACAAGATCTAGTAAATATTACTAGAAAATATGAGGTAAAATTTCATCTTAGCAAAGCCATGAGGAAATGGAGAGACCTCTTGTCATGTTTCACAGAAGTGAATTTTTAAAAACATATCACATATATTACTTTTAACAGGGGGATATGTTTAAGGTTTGTGCGTCCTAAGTAATAATAATAATGATAATAATATAATAAATGAATACCCATTTACTCACCATCCAGCTTAATAGAACATTAGCCATACCTCCAAAGCCACCTTATGCTCTGAACCAATTGCATTTCTTTCCATAGAGATAGCTGTTATTATAGCTTTTCTATTAATCCTTTTTTTATATATTTATACCACACGTGAATCTATCCTTCAGCAATAAGTTGTTAAATTTTCCTTGTTTTAGACTTTACATAAATGTAAGTATAACTGTGTATTGTTTGGAATTTGCTATTTTTTCCACTCCGTTGGTTTTTCAGTTTCATCACATTGATGCATGTGGCTATAGATCATTAATTTTCCCTGCTGCATATTATATCATTGTATGCACATACCATTTTATGCATATCTGATCTAATGTAGGTGGATATTTAGAGTAGCTTCCAGTCCTTAGCTTTTTTACAAAGGGTATTGTTATGAACATGTCTGTACATGTCTCCTGGTACATATGTGTAAGAATTTTGCTAGGGTACCCAGGAGTGGGATGACTGGCTGGAAATTGCATCTTCAACCTTATTGGGTCATGCCAAACTCTTCCAAAGTGAGTGTATAAATGTTCTCACGACTTTACATCCTCGCGGACACCATGTCAAGCTCCAAGAATGGTAACCCAGCCTACTCCATGCCTTTTTTTGTGGTCTCTTTTATTGTGTTCACATGTTAGATTGACTTCAGGTCAAATAAAAAATTCTTCTTACAGATATACAGCCCTAAGAGTTTCTGTTTCACAGTTGACAATAGAGGTAACACTGGACTGATAAGTCAAGGAAGAAATTGTTTGAAGTGAGATTCCAAATGTATGAATAAAATATTTGTGGCATTTAATAACCAGAACATACAGTTTTATATGACACAAACTTGACAATCTCTAACATCCCTTGAGAGTCTTATCTATAACAAGTAATTAATTTCTTGAAGTAGGTCAATTATTTATTAAAAAAATAAAACTCAGTCCTTGAAAAAGTCAACATTTTGTTTCCAACAAGTAATATATTAAGCCCACAACTTAATATTTATGATAGTAAAATTGTAACTATGGTATGTTTTTTAAAGTACTATCAAACCTTCAAAAGGAGTTGCCTTTCCTTCTCTATTCTCATTATAATTAGCCCAGTCCTGGTCTATTTCATAGCTTCCTATCTATTCTCTCTTTTTTCTTCAAGACCCTCAAAATTGGATCCCTATCACTTCAAATACAGACTTTTTTGCCTTCTTTTCCATTTTCCGGAAGTGGTTCATATTCAGGCTAATTCTTACCTACTCCTCCTCGAGGACAATAGCAGTTTGCCATAGTGGAAGGGGCCTCAAGGCCACAGATGTGGTATCTCTTTCTCTTCTGCCAGTCACTAGCTGAGTGGCCATAGGCAAGTCCTTGACTTCACTGAGCCTCAGTTTCCACAGCTACCAACTTCAGAGCATCCTCAGATTTTTAGATAAATATCTATAAAATACCTAGTAGTTTAGTGCCTCATGGTTAATAACTTCTGTGTGCAGAGTAAGCACTGTACTATATACTTTACACATACTGTCTTTGATTTTTAAAACAATACTGCAGAAGATACAGTAAAGGAAGCTGAGGCTCAGGATGATTAAATAAATTGCCCCAGGGTCCACAGCTTATACAGGATTAAGCTGTTACTCAGTTCCGTGTCTGCCTGACTTGAGAGGCCCGGAGCTCTCATGACTGGCCTTCCCACAGCATCTGCACCCTGCTTTTACCACATCACACACATCTCCCTTCTCTGAATTCTTCATTACTCTCTCTCTCAGACACAATTTTCATTTTACTGTTTTGTAATAGTTTCATACAAATAGGGTCACTCTTTGAAGGCACAGACCTTATTGTCTTTTATTTCTCACAGCCCAGAGTATCACACCCATAAAGTACTCAGTAAATATTTGATTTATATAATACTACCTTTCATTGAGTTTCACCAGTTTTAATATTTTATATCCTTTTTTATAGCTCATATCAGCGGCCACGTGGCACTCTCCATTTGGATGATGGTGAATACTGGTCCAACAGGGCAGCCTCTTATAAAGGAAAATCCCACCGACCCATCTTTGAAAACAGCATGGACAAGATATACAGGAACTTGTACAAAAAGGCCTGTAGTTCTGTTTCTCATACACAGGAAAGCTTCTGAGACCATCCATGATAAACTGTATGGGTGTCTGTGTCAACTTCTCAATGAAAATGTTTGATGTGATCAATATCTGTATTCTTTTTTTTTTTTTTAGCAGGTGATTCTGAGTACAGCAGTTAAATGTGAATAAGTTTATTGCTTCAAATGGTAAATTATCATAGGCAGTTCTTTTTTTTTTTTTATCACAGAAGAGAGTACTCTATTCCAAAAGTCAAAGCTCTGCACCACAATCACAACTTCCAATCTGATTATGAGAAGGATGTTCTGTGGCATATATGTCAGATCTCCATCTACAAATCCAAGAATAGATTCTCTCTAGAAATGGTCTTCTGCCTTAATCACCTTGTGATTTTCTTTTCATCTGCTTGATTGATTATCTTGTCTAAGATTAATATGAACTCCTTTTTCTTGGTAATGGGCAAAACGATAAACAGTACAGAAATGAATTTCCTAAGTTTAAGCCCTGTTTTGACTAGTATTTTCTACTTATTTATGCCCCCCCAAAAAGGTTACTTGTACTTCTTAGCTAATAAGAAATAGTTTTTTTTAAAGTTTATATAACCATTCACTTCCTCTTCTGTCAAAGAACTAAGTTACCTATAATACAGTTAGCTAGAAATAGCAGTGGCCATGTGTGACCCAAAATGTGACTAACTGATTTTTAAAAATAGAATTCTTTGCATGATCTTAAGGTTATCTTTTGGTGCAACCAGAGTCAGAACATAGCTTTCATTAGTAAGCATGTAGAAACTCAGAAAGAATAAAGGGATTATATTGTAATTTTAAATTCTTTAGAGTTTTCATAGGTGTATCGAATGGTCCAGGAAAGTATCTTTTTTTAATTATTATGTTAGTCACCATACAGTACATCATTAGTTTTTGATGTAGTGTTCATGATTCATTGGAAAGTAGTATCTTCACTTAAAGGACACTTGGAACCATAAAGAGGAGTAAAATATTATACAGAATGCTTTGTACTGGAAAGTCCAATAGTTGATAAAATTAGCTCCTCTCCACCCCCCTTAACCACACCTGAGAGGCCAGTGAGTCTTTGAAGATATGAAGAAATCCATCACCTCATATTTGCCAGAGTAAGTGGAGGGAAAGCTGAGAATAGAAAATAAGTAAACTTGGCTTACAAGCTTGAAGAGTTGACTATGAGGTGCTGTTCTCTCATTGACTCCACCTTTGGTTAATTCTACAGTTATGATTTAAAAAGAAAAAAAATGAACTCCATTTAAGTTGAAATTCACATGTAAAATTGAGAGACTTGTTTTTGTATTAGGAGAAAATATATAATACTTGTTATCTAATAATAGGATTTTTAAACTCCACGTTAAGAGTGTTCTGGTATGACAATCAGTGATGTGTGGAAACGTGCATCAGAGAAAGGGGCCAGGAGGCCTAGGCTCTGCCATTCTCCCGCTGAGTCTATTTAACTCTCTGGGCCCGACTTTCCTCAGCTATCACATGGAGAAAATGGGATGGATCAGCATTTCCAGAACCGTGTTCTGTGGACTTCTATTCTAAGAGATGGCTGTAGGAATGTAGATACAGGAGTTTCATTAGTCATATGAGTTGAGGAAAATCTATACACTAGATTCACACTCCCCAACTTAGAGAGTCACAGGTAGTATGGCAGGAACAAAAGGCAGTGCTACTGATCCTGGAACAGCCATTCCAAACGGGCTGTCCGGGCAAACTGGTGTGTATAGCTGATAAAGTCATGGTCAACACTAGCCTGGTGGAGGCACTAAGAAATCCTGGCATACACCTGTTTCGCTCTAGCATCTGGTCTGGAGTCTGACACATAGTGCTCATTAAATATTTTTTGAATTAGCCCAGAATTTCCTAAAGTGAATGTGTAGCAATATTTGTCATTATGGCCATCCTTCCCCTTCCGTCCCACCCCCTCAGCTCCCCACACTCCCTTTCAGATGTGCCGTCCTCGGATACATGTAGACACCAGTCAGGGAGATAGTACACTATACAATCACTGAGTTACCCTCTGGCTGTAAGTTGTAGGATGATGTTTTGTACAATGAGCTTTTGAAGGTCAACATTGACTAATGCTTTTTTTTTTTTAACAAAAAATATTATCAGTGGAAACTTAGTATGTTTTGTTTTTATTTTTGTTTTACATGTGGAAACAAATGAAAAATTCTACCATTTAAAAGGTCTTGCTTGGTGAAAAGAACAATTTTGAACTTCAAAGAAAATTTCACTGTCATAGAAAATCTCCTGAGTGAATAACTAAATCAAAAGTTACCTATTACACCTATTTCTGCCATTGGCTCTACAAAGACCACAAAAAATGGATCTCAGAGGGGAACTTCAGAATATGATATTCTGAAAGATATTTTCCTGTGTAATGCATTTGACTTCTCTCTGAAGGATCAGGTGCAAATTTCCAGATATGTAGTATCTTAGCTAAGTGTCTATTTCCATTTCCTGGGGAAAGAAGTGGTCTTTGTTGCTATCCCTAACTATTACTATAAAATCTTATGTTATGTTATTTTTAAGGAGGAAAACCTTTAAATACTAATAGTTGTCTTTTCTCATTGTAAGAAGCAGAAAAATGTAGTTATTACAATTCTTAAATGAAACAGAAAGATGTAGCTATTTCCTTAGCCTTTTAAAAATATTTCTTACAATCTAGTAATAGTTATTAGACAATATGAAAGATAAATTGATCCTCTTCCTTTTAAGGTATTTTTGTCCTTTAAATAAAAAAAAACCCTGGGAATTTCAGGAAGAAAGATGTCAATTCAACTAAGAAAAAAGATGTGTGATTGGACAGAGAGCGAGGTCTTCATAGTCCCACTATTAGCTATACAACCTTGTTCAAGTCATTTATCCTTCTTGGAGCTCAGTTTTCTTATCTATAAGGTGATGAAGGGGTTAATTTAGAAGGGTCTTTTAATGTTCCAACATTTCTATAATTGTATAATTGATTAAGATGCAAGATAAACAAGTTCTAGGAAGCAGAGTTGTATTGTAACTTCAAAGATTAAGCCCCTGATTAAAAATCTGGAGCAGATAGAGCATTCTCATTATTGTCTTCATTTTCCAGTAATAGCTTTATTGAGATAAAACTCATATACTATAAAGTTTACCCTTTAAAAGTATACAGTTGCATGGTTTTTAGTATATTCACAGAGTTGTGCAGCTATAACCACTAGCTAATTATAAAATATTTCATGACTCCAGAAAGAAATCCTGAACCCCTCAGCAATCACTCCCCATTCCCTTCTGCCCTCACCTCCTGGCAGCCAGCAATCTGCTGTCTCTGTGTCTATTCTGGCGTTTCACATAAATGGAATCATACAGTATGTGATCTTTGGTGTCTGGCTTCTTTGACTTAGCGTAATGTTTTCATAGTTCATCTGTGTTGTAATGCACATCAGTACTTTATTCCTTTGATGATTAAGTAATAGTCATAATGTGGATGCGCAACAGTCAGTTGATGAGCATTTTTATTAGTCCCCCTTTTGTGATATTAAGAAAAGCACTGGCATGAATATTTGTGTATGAGTTTTTGTGAGAACATATCTTTTCATTTCTTTCAAGTGTAAACCTAGAAGTGGAATTGCTGAGTCAAATGGAAACACTATGACATTTTGAGGAACAGCCAAACTGTTTTTCAAAGTGACCCCACCATTTTACAATTTTTATGTTTTTTAAATTTTACCTTAGGATCTTAGGCTAGTTCCACATTTAAGCATCACCCACCCATTCATCACATTTTTATTGAGCACTGTATTAGATAAAGAGGGTATAAATTTGTTAAATGTACCTTCCCACAAGTGTGAAGAGTCTATTGAAAAAAACAACTGTGTATTTCAACATTTACAGTGGTTTGGTAACTTCTTCAGTGGAAGACTACAGGAATGGGGATAGAGCATTGTAGCTTGGTGCAGAATTTGCAAAAGCATGAAAATGGGGGAGAGCATGGTTGTTCAGGAAACTCCCAAGAGCTTTCACTGGAGATGGTATGCAGGGATGCAAAAGCTTTGGGAGGATGTGTTGAGTGCAATAAGAGAACTGCAAAGAGAATGACAGGCCTGGAGTAGCATTGGAAGAGGTGACCTTTGAGGTGGACATTGAAAGATGGGAATGACTTTTGAGAAAAGGAAACCAAGATGGAATAAACAAATACTGATCAGGTTTTATGAGGGTCGAGGTGGGATAGAGGGAAATATCTAGTAATCAGTTAAAAATAAAGATCTAGAACTTTGGAGAAGTCAAAAGTAGAAAATGGATTTTTGAAGTCAGATAAAATTAATGAAGTGAGGGGGGGATGGAGCAAGATGGCGGAGGAGTAGGAGACCTGGATTTCGTCTGGTCTCAGGAATTCAGCTGAATAGGGATCAAACCATTCTGAACACCTACGAACTCAACAGGAGATCGAAGATAAGAATAGTAACAATACTCTGAACAGAAAAGCAACCACTTTCTGGAAGGTAGGACGTGCGGAGAAGTGAATCCGAGGCGATATTCGGGAGGATAGACGGCGGGGGAGGGGGCCTCCGACGGCTGCTTCTGGCAAGTGATGGAGCCGCGGGGCACAAAATCAGAACTTTTAGAAGTCGGGTCCGCTGAGGGACGTCGCTCCAGTGGCTAAGCTGGGGGTGGAACCCTCGCGGGACAGTGTGGTCTCAGGACCCTCGGGGTCACAGAAAGACCAGGGGTGCCTGAGTGCGGCAGAGCTCCCAGGTATCGGAGCGGGGAAGCCGGCTGCAGAGACGGAGCCGAGGCGTGGGCTCTCAGCTCGGGGTTGCCATAAACTGCGATCAGTGCCACACAGTCAGGCCACTGCTCCTCCAGCAGGGACCCAACAAGCGGCAGAGCCGGGGAGACTCCCCTTCCTCCCCGGGGAGGAGCGGCGTGGAAGCGCACCACAGGGATCTGCTGGGTTTGGAGACTCCACACCGGGTCGGGTGCCAGACATAGAAACGCTCGGTCACAGGCCGGGTGAGCACGGAGTCTGGCCGGAGACCAGGGACACGGGAGTGACTGCTTTTCTCTGGGGGCACACTGAGGAGCGGGGCCCCGAGTTCTCAGCTCCTCTGGGCGGAGATTGGGAGGCCACCATTTTCACCCTGGTCCTCCAAAGCTGTACCAAGATCTTGCAGGGAACAAAAGCTCCTGAGAGCAAACCGGAGCAGCTTGCTTAGCTTGGACTCACAAGGGCGGGGCAATTCCGCCTCCGGCAAAGACATTTGGGAACCATGGCAACAGGCCCCTCCCCCAGAAGATCAGCACAAACAGCCAGCAAACCAAGACCAAGTTTACCGATCAAGGAGAACGGGAGAACTCCAGCGCTAGGGGAATACTGCACATAGAATTCATGGCTTTTTTACCATAATTCATTAGTTTTTCAAAGTTAATTTTTTTAACTGTTTTTCTTTTGAAATTTTCTTTTTCCCTTTTTGAAACAACATCTTATCAATCCCTTTTTTAAAAAAATCATTTTTTATTTTTCATTTTTAGAGTCATATTTTTATCCCTTTATAGTAGTTACCCTTATTTTTGGCATATATATATAAGTTGTTCTCTCTTTAAAATTTTGAGATACAATTTCTTCTAACAGATCAAAATATACCCTAAATCACTAATGTATGGCTTTGTTCTAGTCTCCTGCCTGATCACATTCTCTCCCTTTTTTTTCTTTTTTTTCTTTTTTCTTTTTCTTTTTAAATCTTCTTTCTTTTTAAAAACAACTTCTTATCAATTCCTTTTATAAAATCTTTTATAATTTTCATCTTTACAGTCATCTGCCATCCCTTCATTGTATCAACCCTTATTTTGTACATATATAAGTCTTTCTTCCTTTAAAATTTTAGCAGGCACTTTATTCTAACAGACCAAAATATGCCCAAAAGCTAGTGTGTGGCACTGATCTATGCACTAGCCTGATCATATTTGATCATATTCTGTTTTTTTTTTGTTTTGTTCTGTTTTTGTTTGTTTTTATCTTTTTCTTTTTCCTTTTTTTTTTCTCTTCTTCCTTTCCCTTTCTTGTCCCCTGGTTTCAGGTCTTTTCTGATTTGTATAGAGTATATTTGCTGGAGACGTTGTTAACCTGTTAGCATTCTGTTCTCTCATTCATCTGTTCTCCTCTGGACAAAATGACAAGACGAAAAAAATCACCTCAGCAAAAAGAACAAGAGGTAGTACCCTCTGCCAGGGACCTACTCAGTACTGACTTTAGTACGATGTCAGACCTAGAGTTAAGAATCATGACTTTAAAGATACTAGCTGGGCTTGAAAAAAGTGTGGAAGTTATTAGAGAAACCCTTTCTGGAGAAATAAAAGAACTAAAATCTAACCAAGTCGAAATGAAAAAGGCTATTAATGAGGTGCAATCAAAAATGGGGGCACTAACTGTTAGGATATATGAGGCAGAAGAAAGAATCAGTGATATAGAAGACCAAATGATGGTAAATAAAGAGGCTGAGAAAAAGAGAGATAAACAACTACAGGATCACGAGGGCAGAATTCGAGAGATAAGCGATACAATAAGACGAAACAACATCAGAATAATTGGGATCCCAGAAGAAGAAAGAGAGAGAGGGGCAGAAGGTACAGTGGAGCAAATAATAGCAGAGAACTTCCCTAATGTGGGGAAGGAAACAGGCATCAAAATCCAGGAGGCACAGAGAACCCCTCTCAAAATCAATAATATGTCAACACCCCGACATCTAATAGTAAAACTTACGAGTCTCAGAGACAAAGAGAAAATCCTGAAAGCAGCTCGGGAGAAGAGATACGTAACCTACAATGGTAGAAACATTAGATTAGCAACAGACCTATCCACAGAGACCTGGCAGGCCAGAAAGGACTGGCATGATATCTTCAGAGCACTAAACGAGAAAAATATGCTGCCAAGAATACTATATCCAGCTAGGCTATCATTGAAAATAGAAGGAGAGATAAAAAGCTTCCAGGACAAACAAAAACTAAAGGAATTTGCAAACACAAAACCAGCCCTCCAAGAAATATTGAAAGGGGTCCTCTAAGCAAAGAGAGAGCCTAAAAGCAGCATAGATCAGAAAGGAACACAGACAATATACAGTAACAGTCACCTTACAGGCAATACAATGGCACTAAATTCATACCTTTCAATAGTTACCCTGAATGTAAATGGGCTAAATGCCCCAATCAAAAGACACAGGCTATCAGATTGGATTAAAAAACAAGACCCATCAATATGCTGTCTGCAAGAGACTCATTTTAGACCCAAAGACACCCCCAGATTGAAAGTGAGGGGGTGGAAAACCATTTACCATGCTCATGGACACCAAAAGAAAGCTGGGGTGGCAATCCTTATATCAGACAAATTAGATTTTAAAACAAAGACTGTAATAAGAGATGAAGAAGGACACTATATCCTACTTAAAGGATCTATCCAACAAGAAGATCTAACAATTGTAAATATCTATGCCCCTAACGTGGGAGCAGCCAATTATATAAGGCAATTAATAACAAAAGCAAAGAAACACATGGACAACAATACAATAATAGTGGGGGACTTTAACATCCCCCTAACTGAAATGAGCAGATCATCTAAGCAAAAGATCAACAAGGAAATAAAGACTTTAAATGACACACTGGACCAAATGGACTTCACAGACATAGTCAGAACATTCCATCCCAAAGCAAAGGAATACACATTCTTCTCTAGTGCCCATGGAACATTCTCCAGAATTGATCCCATCCTAGGTCACAAATCAGGTCTCAACCGGTACCAAAAGATTGGGATTATTCCCTGCATATTGTCAGACCACAGTGCTTTGAAACTAGAACTCAATCACAAGAGGAAAGTCGGAAAGAACTCAAATACATGGGGGCTAAAGAGCATCCTACTAAAGAATGAATGGGTCACCAGGAAATTAAAGAAGAATTAAAAAAATTCATGGAACCCAATGAAAATGAAAACACAACTGTTCAAAATCTTTGGGATACAGCAAAAGCAGTCCTGAGAGGAAGGTATATAGCAATACAATCCTTTCTCAAGAAACAAGAAAAGTCTCAAATACATAACCTAACCCTACACCTAAAGGAGCTGGACAAAGAACAGCAAATAAAGCCTACACCCAGCAGGAGAAGAGAAATCATAAAGATCAGAGCAGAAATCAATGAAATAGAAACCAAAAGAACAGTAGAACAGATCAACGAAACTAGGAGCTGGTTCTTTGAAAGAATTCACAAGATTGATAAACCCCTGGCCAGACTTATCAAAAAGAAAAGAGAAATGACCCAAATCAACAAAATCATGAATGAAAGAGGAGAGATCACAACCAACACCAAAGAAGTACAAACAATTGTAAGAACATATTATGAGCAACTCTATGCCAGCAAATTAGATAACCTGGAAGAAATGGGTGCATTCCTAGAGATGTATCAACTACCAAAATTGAACCAGGAAGAAATAGAAAACCTGAACAGACCTATAACCACTAAGGAAACTGAAGCAGTCATCAAAAATCTCCCAACAAACAAAAGCCCAGGGCCAGATGGCTTCCCAGGGGAATTCTATCAGACATTTAAAGAAGAATTAATACCTATTCTCCTGAAACTGTTCCAAAAAATAGAAATGGAAGGAAAACTTCCAAACTCATTTTATGAGGCCACCATTACCTTGATCCCAAAACCAGACAAAGACCCCATCAAAAAGGAGAATTACAGACCAATATCCTTGATGAACATGGATGCAAAAATTCTCACCAAAATACTAGCCAATAGGATCCAACAGTACATTAAAAGGATTATTCACCACGACCAAGTGGGATTTATCCCTGGGCTGCAAGGCTGGTTCAACATCCGCAAATCAATCAACGTGATACAGTACATTAACAAAAGAAAGAACAAGAATCATATGATCCTCTCAATAGATGCAGAAAAAGCATTTGACAAAGTACAGCATCCTTTCTTGATCAAAACTCTTCAGAGTATAGGGATAGAGGGTACATACCTCAATATCATAAAAGCCATCTATGAAAAACAAATATCATTCTCAACGGGGAAAAGCTGAGAGCTTTCCCCCTAAGGTCAGGAACGCGGCAGGGATGTCCACTATCACCACTGCTATTCAACGTAGTATTAGAAGTCCTAGCCACAGCAATCAGACAACAAAAAGAAATCAAAGTCATCCAAATCGGCAGGGAGGAAGTCAAACTCTCACTCTTTGCAGATGATATGATCCTTTATGTGGAAAACCCAAAAGACTCCACCTCAGAACTGCTAGAACTCATACAGAAATTCAGTAAAGTGGCAGGATATAAAATCAATGCACAGAAATCAGTGGCATTCCTATACACCAACAACAAGACAGAAGAGAGACAAATTAAGGAGTTGATCCCATTTACAACTGCACCCAAAACCATAAGATACCTAGGAATAAATTTAACCAAAGAGGCAAAGGATCTGTACTCAGAAAACTATAAAATACTCATGAAAGAAATTGAGGAAGACACACAGAAATGGAAAAATGCTCCATGCTCATGGATTGGAAGAACAAACATTGTGAAGATGTCAATGCTACCTAGAGCAATCTACACATTCAATGCAATCCCCATCAAAATACCATCCACTTTTTTCAAAGAAATGGAACAAATAATCCTAAAATTTGTATGGAACCAGAAGAGACCCCGAATAGCCAGAGGAATGTTGAAAAAGAAAAGCAAAGCTGGCGGCATCACAATTCCGGACTTCCAGCTCTATTACAAAGCTGCCATCAGCAAGACAGTATGGTACTGGCACAAAAACAGACACAAAGATCAATGGAACAGAATCGAGAGCCCAGAAATGGACCCTCAACTCTATGGTCAACTCATCTTCGACAAAGCAGGAAAGAATGTCCAATGGCAAAAAGACAGTCTCTTCAACAAATGGTGTTGGGAAAATTGGACAGCCACATGCAGAAGAATGAAACTGGACCATTTCCTTACACCACACACAAAAATAGACTCCAGATGGTTGAAAGACCTAAACGTGAGACAGGAGTCCATCAAAATCCTAAAGGAGAACCCAGGCAGCAACCTCTTCGACCTCAGCCACAGCAACTTCTTCCTAGAAACATCGCCAAAGGCAAGGGAAGCAAGGGCAAAAATGAACTATTGGGATTTCATCAGATAAAAAGCTTTTGCACAGCAAAAGAAACAGTCCACAAAACCAAAAGACAACCGACAGAATGGGAGAAAATATTTGCAAATGACATCTCAGATAAAGGGCTAGTATCCAAAATCTATAAGGAACTTATCAAACTCAACACCCAAAGAACAAATAATCCAATCAAGAAATGGGCAGAAGACATGAACAGACATTTTTCCAAAGAAGACATCCAAATGGCCAACAGACACACGAAAAAGTGCTCAACATTGCTCGGCATCAGGGAAATCCAAATCAAAACCTCAAGGAGATACCACCTCACACCAGTCAGAATGGCTAAAATTAACAAATCAGGAAACGACAGATGTTGGCGGCGATGTGGAGAAAGGGGAACCCTCCTACACTGCTGGTGGGAATGCAAGCTGGTGCAGCCACTCTGGAAAACAGTATGGAGGTTCCCCAAACAGTTGAAAATAGAGCTACCATACGATCCAGCAACTGCACCACTGGGTATTTACCCCAAAGATACAAATGTAGGGATCCAAAGGGGTACGTGCACCCCAATGTTTATAGCAGCAATGTCCACAGTAGCCATACTGTGGAAAGAGCCAAGATGTCCATCGACAGATGAATGGATAAAGAAGAAGTGGTATATATACACAATGGAATATTATGCAGCCATCAAAAGGAATGAGATCTTGCCATTTGCAATGGCGTGGATGGAACTGGAGGGTGTTATGCTGAGTGAAATAAGTCAATCAGAGAAAGACATGTATCATATGACCTCACTGATATGAGGAATTCTTAATCTCTGGAAACAAACTGAGGGTGCTAGGGTGGTGGGGGGTGGGATGGATGGGGTGGCTGGGTGATAGACATTGGGGAGGGTATGTGCTATGGCGAGTGCTGTGAATTGTGCAAGACTTGAATCACAGATCTGTACCTCTGAAACAATGCAATATATGTTAAGAAAAAAAAAGAAGAAGAAGATAGCAGGAGGGGAAGAATTAAAGGGGGGAAATCGGAGGAGGAGACGAACCATGAGAGACGATGAATTCTGAAAAACAAACAGGGTTCTAGAGGGGAGGGGGTTGGGGGATGGGTTAGCCTGGTGATGGGTATTAAAGAGGGCACGTTCTGCATGGAGCACTGGGTGTTATGCACAAACAATGAATCATGGAACACTACATCCAAAACTAATGATGTAATGTATGGTGATTAACATAACAATAAAAAAATTTAAAAAAATCATTGCCAAGACCAATGTCAAGAAGCTTTTCCCCTGTTTTCTATTAAGAGTTTTACAGTTTCAGGTCTTAGCTTTAAATCTTTGATCCACCTTTTTTTGTGTGTATGGTGTAAGGTAGGAACTTCATTTCTGCATGTGGATATCCAGTTTTCCCAGCACCATTTATTGAAGAAACTGTCCTTTCCCCATTGTGTGTTCTTGTCAAAGATCAGTTGACTGTATATGTGTTGTTTTATGTCTGGGCTCTCCATTCCATTGCTATAGGTCTGTCTTTATGTCAGTGTCATACTATTTTAATTACTGTAGCTTTGTAATTTAGTTTGAAATCAGGAAGTATGATGCCTCCAGCTTCTTTATTCTTTCTTAAGATCACTTCAGCTATTCTGGATCTAAAGGTTCCATATGAATTTTATGATGATTATTCCATTTCTGTAAAAAAATGCCATTAGGATTTTCATGGATATAGCAATAAATTTGTAGATCACTTTGGGTGGTATGGACATTTTAACAAGTCACATGGTAACCAAAAACATACACACACAAAAAATATAGAAGATACACAAAATAAAAAGAGAAAGGAATAAAGTATACCCCTACCAAAAATCAACAAAACACAAAGGAAGACTACAAGAGAGTAAAAAAGGAACAAAAGAACTACAATACAGAAAACAACAAAATGGCAAAGTAAGTCCTTTCCTATCAATAATTACCTTAAACGTAAATGTATTAAACTCTTCAATCAAAAGACATAGAGTGGCTGAGTGGATGATAAAACAACACCCAACTATATGCTATCTACAACCGACCCTCTTTACATTTAAGGACACAGTCAGGCTAGAAGTGAAGGAATGGAAAAATGGTATTCCAAGCAAATACTAAATAAAATAGAGCATAGGTGGCTCTATTAATATCAGAAAAAAAATAGTCTTTACATGTATCATATGACCTCACTGATATGAGGAATTCTTAATCTCAGGAAACAAACTGAGTGTTGCTGAGTGGTGGGGGGTGGGAGGGATGGGGTGGCTGGGTGATAGACATTGGGTAGGGTATGTGCTATGGTGAGTGCTGTGAATTGTACAAGACTATTGAATCACAGATCTGTACTTCTGAAACAAATAATGCAAGGTATGTTAAGAAAAAAGAAAAAGAAGATAGCAGGAGGGGAAGAATGAAGGGGAGTAAGTCGGAGGGGGAGACAAACCATGAGAGACGATGGACTCTGAAAAACAAACAGGGTTCTAGAGGGGAGGGGGGTGGGGGGATGGATTAGCCTGGTGATGGGTATTAAGGAGGGCACGTTCTGCGTGGAGCACTGGGTGTTATGCACAAACAATGAATCATGGAACACTACATCAAGAATTAATGATGTAATGTATGGTGATTAACATAACAATAAAAAAATTAAAAAAATAGTCTTTAAGTCAAAAACTGTCACGAGCATCACTATATTTCTGTTGCAGAAGTTTAAAGATGTTTAGTGTATGATACAGTTCAGAAATAAGGTGAGGGAAAACCTTTAATGTCTTTGAGCATATGTAATAGAATTGAGAATAAGTATTCTATTGGAGACTTATCAGTGAAACTCATTATTCAATGGAGTTTTTGTGTTTTTTAGTAAAGTTAGTGATCTTTGCCAACAAAGGAAGTATTTATATATATAGCTTTCCAGAAAGTTCTACTTCCAGGAGACGGATGGCAACATTGTGTAGTAGGAAGAGCACTTCCTCCACAATTTTTCTGAACCTCATTTTTTTCTACCTGTAAAATAATAAATATTGCCCTCCATTCCTCAGAGAAGCATTAGAAATAAATAGGAAAAACAAGTATGGAGATTCTTTGATGTATATGAAGCGCTATCATAATTGCTTTTTGGAAATGATCTGGGAAAATGAATTTGCAATTTCAAAAATATTCCATCTAGCACAAGAGCAATACTGTTGGTTTTAAAGTTGAACAGACCTCAGATTTCTTTCTCTGATCTTGTCACCTCTGGGTTACTTAACCTCTCTGAACTTGTATTCTCACCTGTAAAATGGAAGATATTTTCATAGAGTTATAACCATTTATTTTTTTAAGTAATCTCCATACCCAATGTGGAGCTCAAACTCACAACCCCAAGACTGAGTCACATGTTCTACTGACTGAGCCAGCCAGGTGCCCCTAGTTGTTATGATAATTTAAAGAGTTAATGCCTGTAGAGCACCTCATACAATGCATGGTGTTCAATAAAGAGTAACTATAATAACTAAAATTCCAAGCCAATATAAAGGTAGTATTTTGAAAAATCTTGATCTGATTGGAGAGCAAAAATGGAATATGAGCTATGTGAATAAAAGCAAAAAATATTCAAAAATATTTTAAGACATGAAACCACATTACTCAGATTTTTGGTATAACTTTCAGATTTAGTTATTTAATTTATGTTAATAAATTAACATAGTTATGTTATTTAGTTATTTAATTTATGTAGGTTGTACAGCATGTGGAAAGAGCCATATATACCTAGGTTTGAATTCTGTACTGTGGTGCTATCTGGAGGTATTGAACCTTATTTTTATTATTAATAAAATGGGAATGATACCTATCTGGGATAGTTATTATGAAGAATACATTAGGTAAATGAGGCAAATATTTTAGGTAAATGATGCAAAGTAACTAGCATTGTATTTGACGAGCAGTAGATTCTCAAAAATGATTTAGTTCCCTTTCCCTGTCATTAGTTTCATTGTTTTGTGCATAAATCCACCCAGGCATAGACAGCTGCCTAAGCGTCATTATTTCTATTTTTAAAAATCCCATTAACCTTGTATACAAGTGTGCATTTTGGTAAAGGTTTTATGTGGCTTTTACAAGTGAAACTAAACACATGACTTCAGTCTCTGACAATATTGTCCATTTCAACTCTGTATGTAGGTTCTCTTACTTGCAAAGGTATTATTTTTGAAATAAAAATAAATTTAGTTGGAGTGTATGTCCTATAAAACCAGTTTTGATCCTTGGAGGTTTATTTTCTCCTTCATTTGTTTTAAAATTAGCACAGATATGTTTTATAAATTAACCACATATATATTTTTTAACTTGGGGGATATTAGAGGTAGAACTTAGAGTAAATTACCCTAATTCAACAGAAGTAACCAGATAAACATCTCTGTAGCTCTTAAGAATTTGTAATGAATGTGATTGAGCAATTACCTTTTTGAGAAGACACACTGTCTGATACCAGAGAGGTGTATGTATGCACACATATACACACACCCTTCTTAAGAAGACCAATCTCAGGTTTACCAGGTAATTCTTTAGAAGTTGTCGATTTAAAATTTTTTAATTACAAAGTTTTCCTTTAGAGATCTCAGCCTAAGAGATAAACAAAGTAAAATTTTAAATATACTTAAATATTTTTGGAAATTGCTGGCTAGTGAATATTTTAGCTGTTGATCTTACTGCATATGAATTACCCACTGCCCAGAAAAATAGTCTTGTGGCTAGATATACAGTCTCCGGAATCATACGGCTACATTTCAATTCCACCTCAATCACCTAATACTGTGTTACCTTAGAAAAGTTAACTGATTTCTTTACATCTTAGTTTTCTCATCTGTAAAATGAAGATAAAATTACCAATCTCATCGGGTCATTATGAAGATTAAATTAGTTAACAAATATAAAGGGCTTAAAACATGCCTAGCACATGGTAAGGGCTCTGTAAATGGTATTTATGATGATGATGATGATGATGTAGCTAACTATGGAACTCATCTGAAACATGTTTTCTGAAACATTACTTAGTAGAGCTTCCTTCTGCCTGTTTTTAATAATATGTTGCTGTTAAATAAAAAGTTATATTGAAAAGAATCTACCACTGGACATGAACATATTAAAAATTTTGCACATTTTCCTAAAGGATAGAAAAAATATGCTATTCTGATTCTTCTTTGTGGTCCAGCAGTTGTTCACATATGATATATTCCTACAACTGTGCTGCATAAAGAATGTGTTTTGGCATAGAAACTGCATAATTTGGAGAGGTTTTGGTTGATAATCTTAAACAAAAACAGTCAAACTCATTTCAGTTCCACTGGAAGCCCAGGGGGGGAAATGTTTTTGCCAAATGAGAAAAAAGATGCCAGCTTTTGAATTAGGAAGTATTTTCAAGTGTTTGTGTTGGGAAAATGGAAAAAACAAAACAAAACAAAACATTTGACTTCAGTGAATTTTTATCTACTAAACAGTTAAAGCCTTGGAAAACTATTTCCACTAAACTTTTATGATAAATAATAGCTTGTATTTTATGTAGCCTGTTATCGTTTTAACACATTTTTATGTGTTATTATATCTCCCCATAGCGTGTTTATGAATTAGGTAGGGCTGAGATGATAATGCCCATTTTTGACAAATGAAAAGACTCAGGTTTGGGTTAAGCATCTCTTGTAGTCCACAGTGGAAATGGAACAGGCTGAATTAGGATTTAAGCCCAGATATTAGTGTTCTCTCATAAATATCCTATAGAACTTTTCCCCACTATTGTTTGATTTTCCTTAGGTATTGGATTTAATATTAGACTTTAAGAGATAATATTTGATTCATTTGTACTTTTGGAGGAGGCTTGTTGTCCCTTATTCAGATTTGTCTATATGTTTGTGACTATCTGCAAATATTTGCTTTTCCTGCTCCCTAATCGGCTCTTACCTGTTGGCCCATTCACCTGCTTATTAACACACCTCTGTTCCCTTGAACAGCAAGGGAAATTAAATTAGCCAACTTGTAACTTGTTAGCAGCTCTACTAAAAAGTTCTATGGGATTTAACGAATTCAGTGATCTAGTTACCATGAATAATTAGAAATTGTCATAATTTGGAAATAACTTTTCCTTAGGTGTAGGATTCAGAAGTAGAATATCTGAGACATACCTAATATTCATCTCAATAGTGGAATATGCATGACAATATAACATCCAAGTCAAAAGCTGGTGAAACTTTTTTTTTTTAAGATTTTATTTATTTATTTATTTGTCAGAGAGACAGCACAAGCAGGGGGAGGAGCAGGCAGAGGGAGAAGCGGGCTCCCTGCTCCTGAGCCGAAGGCAGACACTTAACCTACTGAGCCACCCAGGCATCCCGCTGGTGAAACTTTTGGTTATGTTCCAGTTCAGTGGTTCCAAATCCTGACTGATCAGAACCACCTTAAAAATAGTTTCCTCATCTCAATCTTTGGAGATCCTGATGCAGTAAATTTAACTGTATTTTTAAGTCTCTTTAGGTGATTGTGCTGTTTGCCCAGGTTGGAGGGTCTCGCACCTATTCACCTATTCCTCTGTGGTAAGGTTCATATAGAATTTATTTTGCTGATTTAAACTTCTCCTCCTTTAATTTTTTTTTGAAGATTTTATTTTTAAGTAATGTCTACACCCAGCGTAGGGCTCAAACATACAACCCCGCGATCAAGAGTTGCATGCTCTACCGACTGAGCCAGCCAAGCATCCTCCTCCTTTTCATTTTGCTAACCTCTTCATCATCTGAATGGTTTTTTGTTTTGTTTGTTTGTTTTTTTAATTTTAGGCACAAAATGTTTTGAGCTCCAAGAAGGAAAAAGGCTGGCTCTCGATTCCCGTATGAATGATATATACTTTTTGGGTTATCCATGGCTAACTTTTAAATACCAGGTTTTTTTCTCCCTTCATCTAAAGAGTTAGCAAGGTCATTCATTTATCTATGTATGCATTAGCAAAAGCATTGGATACCTACTGTGAACTAGTTATTGTGAGTGGCATTGGACAAATATAAGTTAAGATACATCTTGACCTCTCACAAACACATTATAAACACAGCATGTTCTAAAATGTTAAGTGTAGTGGAAATACACAATATAAATGGATGAAAGAGATGTTTGGGTGGATGCTTTAGGAGCATGAAAGAGGAAACAATGAGTAAAGGAAGACATTGCAAAAGAATACCCTTTTATCTCAGTCATTTAATGGATGATTTTATCGGAAGAGGAGAGGCAGGGCATCAGAACTTGCAGGGGCATGAAAAAACACAGCATATTCCGGAACCTGCAGGAAGTTTAGTATGGTGAGCATATAAGGGTCCATGGTAAAATTGGGGCCCAAGAGGAGGATGAGATGTATATGGAAATCACATCAAGGCCCTTCTTCCTATGCTTTACTAGAGATTGTGAATTGTGTCCTCGTACCAAAAAAGATCGTTAGGTGCTTAAATAATGCCATTTCCTTCTCCTAGTATCATTAAGCAGATATAACTGACATCCCAAAGGCTGTAAGTCAGACAAGACAAGAGTCGGGGTTTTGTAGTCTTGTTTTTCTGACTGTGTTTCATCTTTCAGCTTATTTATTGCACTTGCACGGTAAACACTATAGATGACAAAAAAAAAAATAATTGTCAAACGTTCCCACTGAATTTTCAGTCTACTTTAGCAGATGGCATAAATATTTGTAAAGATCACAATAAGAGATATCACAAAGGAATCTGTAATTGCTGAAGAGTCCGCGAATAGTAAGAGTTCATAAGATGGAGGAATCGGTGCCCTTGATCTGAAAAGGTGTCATGAATACAGAGGAGGGATGTGAATTCAGGCTGATGGATGGGTCGGGTTGGAGGAGGTAGGAAAGGAGAAAAGTCTGTAAGTGGGAAAATACTGAGCAGCAGCAGGAAGATGTGGAAATGAGGGTTAAATACTGTGTTTGGGGGCAGCATTTGGTCATTTGCCTGGAGCTAGAGTTTGTGCAGGGAGAACATCAGTAAATATTGGCAATAAATAAATGTGTCTTCTACATGAAACGAAGTCTTCAGAAAACCTAGTAAGAAAGGCTATTGCTGAATTTACTTTTGGTCCATCTTAAAGATCTCACATAAAACTCTTCAGCTGAACTTTAAAAAATAAATATTTTGTAATAGAAGAGCATTTTCTGGCATCAAGACACTTTCAAACACTAAAGTCATTGCCAGAGATTTTTCAGCTTAAACTCATGCTGTTTAAATGCATTAGAAAGAGAGTTAGATAGCCTTTTGTTTAATTTAGGCTTTTTTTTTTTCAAGGAAAAAATAGGAAAGTCTAACCATTGACCCTGTGTACACAGAAAGCATAATTGTCACATCTTCAATCTGTTCGATGCCTGTGTGTGGTTCATTGTTTGCCTATAGCCAGTGAACTTTAGGAATAATTCCTCCTTGCCTCAGACAAGAATGAAACTATGCCGGTAAGGGCCACCATTGTTCAGGCATCAGAGATTAATATAAAAACGTTTTCTGATAAACTTAGAACATTTTCTAGGTAGATATTTCAGCTTAAACTAGACTTCTCAAACATTATTTCCTGATTTTAAAGAAGCAGTACTGCATAAAAATTAGAAGATTTGTAGAAGTATGTGCTCCCATAAAAGTAAAAATTTGAGATAACTTGGTAATATTTTTGTATGTTCTATTGTGGTATTCTATGCAATTTCTACAAAGTTGTTAGTTTTTTACAAATATTGTATCTTACTACTTCAATGTTAATACGTACACTTTATTTTTTCTAAAACGATGCATAATTGTATTTTTAATGGTTATCTAACATTGCATTGATATACTCTGAAGCAATTTGACCATTCCTTTATGGTTGGATGTGTAGGTTATTTCTCAGTGGTATGTGTCTGTTATACATTTAAAGTGAGGAGAAACGTGTTTGCACCAAAGGCAGGTTATATGGTCTACTTACGCAATGTGCAAGCAGAAAATAGATGACAGAAGGGTTGTTCTTCCCTCCTTGTTTGTTTGTACCAGAACACTCTATTATTTACATACATTTTAGCCTCTGTGCCATTTTCAGAAGCTTTATTTGTCTCACTTACTTTTTGGTTTTGGTAAGGCTTAAATAGAAAATCCATCTGTGAAGCATATTGTATATTCACATTGAAGGCTAAAAATCCATTTTTAATTAAAACTTTATTCGGCACTCATGGTTCACTTTGTCCTGTTTTATTATGAAACACTTCAGTCTTCTTCCTAAAACACATATGTCTTGTACATTTCAAGATGTTCCTCGGCGCTCATGTGGAACTAGCTTCTTTATGCTGTCAGCTCACTACCATATGTCCTGGCTGTTCATTTTGCTTCCTTTCTCGCATTTGTGTAGGCAACATCTTGTATGTAATGCAAGTTCATTTCATTCCCTTCGCTTTTATAAAACTTGTCAGAAGGTAAAATAGCAAACTGGAAACACTGAATGATTCTCTGGCTTGTTAGGTTATACATGAGTATAAAGGATGTAGCCTTTCTTAAGTTCCTAATGTTTGTAAGACATGAAGAGAAAATGTGTCCAGTTAGACCTGAAGTCTTGCCAGATGTGAATAATTACAATTAAGGTATGATTGATGCTACTTGGCAAAGACACACATTATATAAATTGCAATTCTTTATATTGATTATTAAACCAAATGTGAAGACTGGAAAGGGAAGAAAGCATAAAAATCAGATTATCCCTTTTATTTTCAGCAACACACCATCATGCTCTCATCTGAAAGTCTCTTTGTAGGATTGTCCACACCATGTAAATGATTTTTAAGGTGGCGGCAGCGGGGGAAGAGGAGCAGGAGAGAGCGATGGAGAGAGAGAGAATCTTAAGCAGACTCCACGCCCAGCGCAGAGCCTGACATGGGGCTCAATCTCATGATGCTGAGATCATGACCTGAGCCGAAATCACAACTGACTGAGCCACCCAGGTGCCCCTCCATGTAAATGATTTTTGAGATAAATTGTGTTGTACTTCGAGTTAAGTATATTGAGATGAACTAATTTAAAAAGTAGTGATGTTTAAGTTAAATCTGAATTAGAAAAAGCAGTGACATCTGATGGTATTAGAAAGTTTGCCTTTAAAAGAAAATTATGTCAGATGGGCTTTACATTCTCTAAACCTCAGCTATTTGAACCCTAATGAGTTCTGAATATTTGAATTTCTCAAATAGTTCTGTTATACTTCCATTGAAATATTTGTTCTTTTAACTATTGACTGCAGTATCTAAATTTATCACATATTTCCTAACTTCCTTGAACTAGAAGATAGTATATTCTAATGCATTCATGATGATTCTGGCTCACCAGTATGAACAGCAGGTATTATATCAGCCCACACTGACGCCAGGCTATTGAGGTGGAGGGGAGCCTTTGTGGCCTGCAGTGACTGCCTCCACATGATTACGGCTCTTCATTTTGTTTTATTTTTAGCATTGATGCTGCTTTGGTGTCTGTCCTGTCCTTGCTGAAAATTGGCACTTCTCATTATTTCAGAATTTCTTTTTCCTCTTCAAATTTTCTGTTTCTGACATAGAGTAGGCTTGGAGACCCGGTCACCAATGTGAAATGATTGCATAAAACAAGAACAAAAATGTCCTGTTAGCCACCTCTTAAGTATTGATGTTATGTCATCAGCTCTGACTAGTATGTTTTCATTGATGAACTTGCTGTGTCCAAAGAGTTTAGCGGTCAGTGTAAATGTGAGTCTGTCTCCCGAAATTAGGAGATAAAATTACTTTGGCCTAATGTTCTAACTTGATATAAATTTTAACATGAGAGAAGCACAGGTGCATTTAGACTACCCTGAGTCCTTTATATGATAACTTAGTATATCATACACCTTCACCTCCATTGATTAGAATGCATATCTTTAACTATCATCTTGCACAACTTATAATGCAAGACTTAGCATTAGCCCAAGACGGACATTATGGCACATTTAATTTAAGCACATGGTGGTTTCCCTCTGAAATGGAAACCTTTCTTCAATCATAGCACAAATGAAAGAGTTAACATACAGGGTTTTGTATGTTCTGTGCTGCCATTTTGAAATGGGCTAATAAATTCTTTATTCCATCAGTAACAGTTGAACCTAACATTCTGAATTATGTCCTATAGATTTATATATTTGATCAGTGCTTTGCTGTTGCTGAACTAAGACACAGAGAAATATGCATCAAGCACACAGGAGCATTTCTTGAACTCTATTGAACACTTGTGTGCTGGGCCCAGTACTAGATGCCGAGGAAAGAGGATACAGAGATCAATGAAGTTCCATCCCTGCTTCTGAGGAACTTCGAGTCCTAAGGAGAACGACACAACAAGGTGGGTTAGACTTCAACGTGGAAAATGTGATAGGAAGTATAAACAAATCCAGTTGTGAACTCTGGAGGCTGAAGGAAGAGGAAAATTAAAAAAAAAAAAAGAGAGAGAGAGAGAGAGAGAAATGGGGGCTGGAGGGCAAGTAAAAGGGCAAGAGAAAATGCTTCTTTCCTGTCTCCAGGACGAAGAGAAATACCTGTCCCCAACCCACTGTTAGGAATACCAGAGGTGCATTCATTAACATTTTGAATGCTGTTACTCTTCTATCGTGGAAAAACAAAATATAGTATAGACGACACTGGAGAGAAATCCTCTAAATGTGAGATGTGTGATAAAGGCTTCAATCAGACATCACAACTTCAAGCCCATCAGAGAGCCCACCCTAGAGATAAAACCTACAAATGGGAGGCATGTGACAGGCTAGTTAATCAGAATCCTGGTCCTCATCAGAGAGTTCACACTGAAGAGAAACCATATAAATGTGAGGTATGTGGGAAGGACTTCAGTAAGGCCTCAAATCTTCAAGCCCATCGGAGAATCCACACTGGAGAGAAGCCATATAAATGTGATGTGTGTGATAAGAACTTTAGCTGGAATTCCCATCTTCAGGCCCATCAGCGAGTCCACACAGGAGAAAAACCATACAAGTGTGACACATGTGGTAAGTACCTCACTCAGGTTTCACATCTTCAGGCCCATCAGCGAGTCCACACAGGAGAAAAACCATACAAATGTGAGACATGTGGTAAGGGCTTCACTCAGGTTTCACATCTTCAGGTCCATCAGAGAGTCCACACAGGAGAGAAGCCATACAAATGTGAGACATGTGGTAAGGGCTTTTGTCAGAGTTCACATCTTCAAGACCACCAGAGAGTCCACACTGGAGAGAAACCCTACAAGTGTGATATGTGTGGGAAGGATTTCAGTTGGAGCTCCCATCTTCAAGCCCATCAGAGAGTCCATACTGGGGAGAAACCCTACAAATGTGAAGAATGTGGGAAAGGCTTCATCTGGAACTCATATCTTCATGTTCGTCAGAGGATCCACACAGGAGAGAAACCCTATAAATGTGGCATGTGTGGTAAGAGCTTCAATCAGACCTCACATCTTCAAGCCCATTGGAGAGTCCATACGGGAGATAAACCCTACAAATGTTTTGACTGTGGAAAGGGCTTTAGTAAAAGTTCACGTTTGCAAGTTCATCAGAGAGTCCATACTGGTGATAAATCCAATACACATGATGAGTGTGATAAGTGTTCTTCAGAATGTAGACTTCTCACTTTCATCAGAAAATCCACATAGCAGAGAATATTTATAAAATATTGTGTTTTAATAAAAAAAAAAGTCTAGGTACAGACTACTGTGAAGACAAAGGGAGAATCTGGTTAATTCTGCTACAAGAAGAAACGGTCCAGGGAAAATTTTGACATTTGAGCTGGGCCTTAAAGGATGCATGGGTTTTGAGCGGGCAGAGATGTGCAGCAGGATTGTACAGGCAGCGAGAACAGCTAAGGACAAGGAGGACATCATAATAGAGATGACACTGCCTGGCCTACCTAGCCTGCGGCAGTGAGCTCTGTGCCTTCGAGCAGAGGAGAAAGTGCCGGGTAGCGTGGTAAGAGCCCTGGCTTAGTCAAGTCAGCCTGCTTCCGGCCCTCTCGGAATCACGCACCGATAGTGTGAGTTGGTGGCAAGGGGACAAATCATTTTTTTGCCTCCATTTTCTCATCTGAAAAAAAGAAAGTAATGCCTGGCCCAGGGTTGCATGTTGCCCAACTGTAGGAGGGAGGCATCCTTCACATTGCTTGCACACCGAGGTCCTACCTATCTCAGGTGGGCTGGGAGGATTCAACAAGGTAATCCATATAAACACTTAGCCTAGCGGCTGGCACTATGTGCTCAGCAAACTTTCACTATCGTTAAGCAGGCTGCTGCAATTTTAAGGAATGAATCTCTTTGAAGTCTTTTTTATTTATAAAGGTTTACGCATCCCTATCCTTGTTAAGTCAGCTATGTATTCTGAGATTTATTTGAGTACAATGCAAGATGCACTTTGTGTAATATTCTGGGCTTCAACCAAGAGCAAAACAAAACAAAAAATTAAATCCCTCTAAGAGGCTTTGAATGATCAATCTTTTGTCCCCAGTCTTGGTTCATTTGATTCATGCGAATGTATAGAAGTGTCAAAATATATTTATTTTTATTAATAAAAACCTGTCTTCTGTGACCATCCAGTGTTTCCTTTGGGAACTTTCTAGTGTAATTTTGGACCCTGAGATTTAAAGATGTTTGTTTTTATCATTTCCTTTTATATCCAGGAGCAAGGCTGTTTAGAATGGATTAGTTGATTAGAACATCCGACTCAGAAAATGGGACAGCCATGAATTTGCCTGAAGATTCAGAAACATGGCTAGGGGACAATGATTATTACCAGACTTCAAATGTCAGCAAACACTTCAGGGTTGCTGGAGAGAGAAAATAAAACACACAAGGTTTAATGGCTTTTGCTGTGGGGGTGTTTGGGGCAGCTAGGATGGAACTATTTGCTGAACACATGAGAGTCTTTTTGTTACTTGTCCAACTGGATTAATTGAAGCCTGTTAACAGTCTGTCTTGTAAAACAGAACACAGCCCTTAGCTACTCACCAGTCTACATAGAGAAGGCAGAGGTTAGGGTCTGTCTTCAGAGATGGAATCAGCAGAGTTTGTGATTATAGCAAGGACCACGACTAGGTAAAGTCAAAGGAGCTTGGTCAGGGGGGCCTGGGGGGCTCAGTCACTTAAGCATCCGACTCTTGGTTTCGGCTCAGGTCCTAATCCCAGGGTTGTGAGAACAAGCCCGCCCTGCACTGGGCTCTGTGCTCAGTGGGAAATCTGCTTGAAGATTCTCTCCCTCTGCCCCTCCCCCCACTCACTTTCTCTCTCTTGTTCTCTCTCTTTAAACTAAATAAATCTTAAAAAAAAAAAGAAAGAAAAGAAAAGAAAAGAAAAAGGAGCTTGATTAGTCACAGATTGGAATCAGACTCTGAGCCTGGCATTCAGAGTGCAAGATGTTTAATAGGGAGTGCCCTGGGTCCACACCAGTGGAAGGAAGGACACAGGATTGGGCTAGGGAGAGGCTGAGCTGCGATGTGGGCCTAGTAGCAGCCTTGGCCAACCCCAGGGGGCTGTTGAGCTAACATGACCCATCAGGTCTCACATTAGGCCAAAATGACTGTGCCTTTATACCTATTAGTCATTGGATGTGGGCTGCCCCGGGAAGGGCTGGACCTCGGACAAGGTGGCTCTGCAGCTGGGCCAGTCCCTGGTGAGGCTGCAGGTTGAAGGCTGCCTGCCTCCCAACAGAACTGCCAGCAGCTGGGGCATGTCCTTCCTGTCCTCGCCTCTCCCCACCTCCAAATTCGGTTGTCACATACGCGATCCAAACCAGTTCCAGAAGCCTCACTGGACAGAGAGAAGCTCCACCCTCTCCCTTTGCCAGTTTACCCCAACAAAGTAAAGTCTCAAGTGACTCACTACCCAAAAACTACTTAACCACTGGGCAGCACCCTCCCCCACCCCCCAACACAAAAGCATAGATCCAGTACTAGCTCCGTGAGTCCGGCTGTGTTTCCCCCAAGCAGGAATTATAAGGACGTTTTACAGCTCACAGCACTGATCTTCCGCAGGCTCCAGACCCACAGACACAAATAGCTCTCAGGCAATTCCAACGGGATATCTCACAGGTACCTCAGCAACAGTATGCGCAAATCTGAACTCATCACTTTACTGTATTTGCTTTAGCATATATCCATCCATCCATCCATCCACCAATCCTTATTTTTATTGTATAAATATGTACAACAATATAATTTTAGCCATTTGTAACTGTACAATTCAGTGACATTAAGTACATTCGCGATGCTGGGTACCCGTCCCCACCATCTATACCCCAAACTTTTTCATCGTCCTCAACATAAACTCCATATCCATTAAACAATATCCTTTCCTTCCCCCCTCTCCCCACCGCCTGGGAACCTCTAGTCTACTTTGTGTCTCTGTGAATCTGCGTGTTCTAGGCATCTCATATACGTGAAATCATACATTTGTCCTTGTGTGACTGGCTTATCTCACTAAGCATAATGTTTTCAAGGTCCATCCATGTTGTAGTATATATCAGAATTTCATACCTTTTTAGGTTAAAAAGGTTACTCTTTTTACAGGAAACCTACTCTTTTTACAGGAAACCTACAAAGGTTTCCATTGTGTGTATAGACATTTTTGTTTATCCACTCATCTGCTGGGGACTCTTCGTTATTTCTTTCCTTTCTTGCATTGATACTGCAACAATCCCATAAACAGCCATCCCTTAACAGCCTCTGATCCTTTAATTTCTTCTCTTGTTCCTGAACAAACGATAAGATCCTCCTTGGATATATTCGTTGCCCTTTCCTCACCCTCCCTGACCCTATCCCATTCTCGGCTACATCATGGCGCTCAATTTCTAGTGGTATTCCGTGGCCTTAGCATTGCCTGTTTCTCCAAGCTGGTCTGCTTTATACTCCTTCACATCTGATGCTCCAGCCACACCAAGCACCTCACTCTACCCCAAACGTGCTGTGCCCTATCACCAACTTGTCTTGTTTTGTGCTGTTTCTTCTGCCTGGAATATAATACATTCCATTTTTTTCTGCACAGAAATCTCTACTCACCATTCAAAATCCAAATTAAATGTCACATCTGTGAACATACCTCCCCAACTCTGCCAGGTAGTTTGTTTCTCTTTTCTCTATTTCCCCAAAGTATTCTGTTCCTACCTCTACTTTCAGTCCTTACTGCAATGTACTGCAATAACATACTTGCCCGCCTTTTTTGTTAGATTGACCTCTGCTTGGACTGTCAATTCTTTGCACATCTATTCCGTGTGCCTGGAAGCTAGTACCATCCACAAAGAATGCTGCATATGTGAGCAGGGTGGTGGGGTGATGCAGCAGAGTCCCATCTCTGGGCTCGAAGACCACTGCCACTACTGAGTGACGGGGCTGGGGCACCTCACTCTCCCTCTGAGTTTGCTTCTTCGTTTGTAAATAATTCAACATCCTAGAGTGGTACTGAGAGCTACACGAAGTGATTGATGTGGAATTGTCTTTATAAAACAATGGTGAGTGGTCTAAAATGGCCGGTTCCTTTAGTCTTCATGTACTTCTCCTTCCAGATTATTCTGCCCTTCTACAGGGAGTTCCCAGTTTTGTAAATTATTCTTTTAAGAATAAATCACCAACAGTGAGGATGTAATTTTGGAGTAAATGATTCATTTGAGTTATTTTCAGTGTTGGGTTTGTTTGTGTACGTGGTTGGAAATGCAGGGATGCAGAGTTTAGGCAGTAAAAGAAAGAACTTTCTAATTGTCCGTGTAGTCCAATGGTGGCTTCCGGCTCAGAGGTAGGCAGTTCCCCGTCACTGGAGGCATACAAGCAGAGGCTGGTGAGCCTTACTCATAGAAAAGGCTGATCAGAGAAAGTATGACCTGGCCTGAGGGGCAAAGGCAAAGGAGGGCTGAGCTAGCTGATGCCTGAGGATCCTTCTTTTTCTGAAGGGACATCATTCTAAAATTTACATACAAACCACTCAGAGAGCCGGATCAGGCTTTTGTATTCTCTTCAGGGGATAAGGTAAAATGGTGGGGGTTTTCTTTCCTCTTTAAGTGAAAGTTGTGGATTTTATGTAAGACCACAGTAACAAATCTGACATTTCTACTCTGTGAGTCTGAGCTAAAGCTGAGATTTGGTTTTTAAATATGAAAGTAAACTGTTACTAGCTCAATTTAAGTCTCCAGGATTTATATTTATATATAACCTTTAAAGTTCTCCCAACTTTTCACCCTGGAGAAAAGAAGAAATTACAGCCATCTTACTTAGCGCTGGAAGTCGAGAGAGACACTAGTTGTAGTTTAATGGAAAACTGACCCTGTTTTGCCTGGGCTCCCAGCAGTTTCCACTGCCTTCTAACTGATGTGAACTCTCACACTCAGGGACATAGTCATGAACCTCACATATTAAATTGAGTGCTTTTGTGGTCCAAGCTCAATTACAAATCACTTTTAAAAATGTTTCTTCATGGTATTTTTAAGAGTACGATTTGTTTTTAAACATCACCCTTTTATAGTCCAAAGCAGCAAATTCATGTCGTTATTGCTCGTGGCAAACCCATTTCAATTCCCCAAAAACTACTTTCCAGTGTTTCTCTCTTTGTGCTGTTTCCGCTCTAGTGTACCAGTGTGCAGCTTTCCCTGTACCCCTCCTCCACTGCCCCCCCCCGCCCCCGCCCCCGGACAGAGCTGGGCTCGAGTCAGAAGCATGCCGTGTTAGCATTAGAGGACTCCTGATTTCATCTCAGCTAATTCAAATCTCTGCAGCCCCCCCCGCCCACTCTTATTAAGGATGAAGAAACTGAGGTATGGTGGGGGCAGGGGGTGCTCACAAAGCAAGTAGTAGCAAAATTAAGCTTGGTCACAAGGACTTTCGAGTCTCAAAAGACTGAGTTTGGTTTCCCAGAAGTAGCACGTAAAAGCAGGTGCAAGTAGCTTATTTGTCAGGTGATCCCAGGATCCTAGCAGGAACGTGAGGAAATGAGACAGCATTTCCTCACAGGGAAGGCAGCTATTTATTCGTGGGCAGGTTAACGCTGTGGGCAACTGGGGCTCAAGCCCCTGAGAAGCTCTGGAAATGGTTCACAACAAACCTCCTAGCTCTTTCACCAACTCTTGTTTGTTGTTGGTTGAGCGCTGTTCCCAAGCTCTTAACTACCCACCCCCCCGCCCCCGCCACTTCCAGCCTGCTCTGTGCAGGCAGCAAAGCATTTTTCTGCAACCAGAGAAAGCTCTCAGCACAGAGCCGTAGGGCTTTCTGCAGAAAGTCACCCAGCAAACAGCGCTGGTGCGGGCCTGGGTGATATGAGCGGGGCTGGGCCGCCTCTGCGTCAGTGGTCAGATGCAGATTTCACTCCTGTCTCTGCGCAATAAACCTCAGAGCTCTCTGCCTTCGAGCTGAGAGGCTGAAATGAAACATGATTTATAAAGGGAGATTAAATGCGTAGGGTCAATATTTGCAAATGAGCAAATAGTATCCCTATTTTATGGGAACGTACCATGCACTTTTGCCCCTTACCTCCTTTGTCATGCAGTCCCTCTGCCCCTCATGACTTGTCCTAGAAAACTCCAACTCATCTTCCAAAGTCCAGCTCCAGTATGAGTTTTTCTGTTATGCCCTTTCCTGATTCCTCAGGAAAAATTAATCACTCCCCTGCTTTGTTCTGACAGCATGTTGTGCGAGCTCTGAAATAATAGGATGACGTAGTGTCGAGCCTCCTGTGCGCCCATCTCAGCTCTACTATTAGTAGTTATAATAGCTAATGTTTATTGGTTTAATTACGACTTTATGTGCCAGGCACTGTTTAGAATACTTTATATTAATTACCTCCTTGAATCCCCTCAACAACTCTCTGCAGTAGCTGTAATTAATATCTCCAATTTGTCGAAAGGAATCAGAGAGGTTAAGCAACTTTCCTGGGATCGTGTAGTTAGCAAGGGGCAGAACCAGAAGGTTCCAGAAGGTCAGGCTTCCAAGTCCCCCCTCTTAACCACTGTACAGAACAGCCTCTCTTTGGCTGCAGTAGAGAAGGGGTCCCAAGGACTAAACCCTGAGGGTATTGCTGGCAGTTTTTATAGGGCCCCCTGCTGGGCTAGGAAACACTGTAGAGAATCTTACACGGATGGGCAACACAAGATTTACATTTTACAAAGATCATTCTTGCTCCAGTAATAGGGTGAATTGAAAGAGAGCTTGAACACAGAGATGGATGACCGTCAAGAGGCTGGTGCGGTGATCTGGGAAAGAAATAATGAAGTTCCAGGTTTAGCACAAGCTAGCCCCCACTTACCTCCCTCGCCACTCCCCAACGCAGCGGGGCTACGACATCTGGATGTGCAGGTGGTGCCCTGCACAAGTGCATCTGGCCAGGAGGGCGTGTAGGGGCAGAAACGCAGCCACCCATGAGCCCTGGCAAGGGGACCCACACCAAGAAGGAAAGGCACTTTTTGCTCACTTGCATGAAGAAGCCAGATGGGTTAGTGGGGGCCTTGCCAATCAAGATATTTTAAACTACTTTTTGTTTCCTGATTGTGTCCTGGTTTTCCCCCACCTCTGTGTTTTGAACATTTGGTTTGCTCTGATAAGGATGCTCTTTCTCTCATTCATTAATTTATTCTTTCACTTATTCATATAACACATTCTTTTTAGCATCCATCCCGTGCCAGGTACCTTTGCATTTGGGTGCAAATGGTGACTCGGTTGGGGAGCTTACAATCTAAGAGATGAGATGAATATTCCTGGCATCATTATACAGATAGGTCACTCTGACATTTTCTTCAAAGGTAAAGTCAGGGGACCATGAGACTCTATGCTGTGTGCTGGGGACTTAGCTGCTTTGGAAGACAGCTGATCATAGTAAGGTCATCACTGGGAAATATGGCTTCCCTTAGGATGTGTAGAATTTTTACGGCCAGGTAAGGAATAAGTAGGAACCAACCAGGCAAAGAGGGTAGAGAACGAGAGTGGCTACCTGTCTCATGGCCCTACTACCTTTGGAAGCATGCCCACGCATCTCTGGCTGAAAGGACAGAGGTCTGGACCCAGACAGGCTCGCATCACAGAGAGGGGACACTGAGGTGGAGGCCCTGCAGGACAGTAGAGTCTGCGGAGGGGAGTGGGCACCGCAGGGCAGACGGCAGGAGGTTAGAGACTCAGAGGCCCGTGGGGAACTCTCATAGGCTGCTAGAATCTTTCGAATATAGGGATGTTCAGTACTTAATTTTAAATTGTGCTTCTGTGGTTTAAGATTCTTTCCCTCCCCAAACCCTCAGTACATTTGGTTGCACGCAAATGCTTCAAGGAAATGGTTTTGGGTAAAATGAGGGGGAAAAGCTGAGTTCCCAGTAATGGTCAGTAGGCAACAGTGAGGAAAGTACGGCCAGGTGAGGTGACACCGATGAGGTCAAGGGTCAGGAGACACGGAAATGTGGAGGCAGCAGCAACAGGAGGCGTTCATAGAATCAGCTGTGTTTAAGCCTTAAAGGACGAGAATTTTATTTGTAGTCACTTACAGTGAGTGATGATCAGAGGCAGCATCGAAGAGGGTCAGATGAGAGTAGGGGCAGCCTAGACACGAGACAGAAAGGAAGGGACCTTCTCACTGTGTCCTTGGCAACGGGGCAGGGCTGTGGTCCCTTTCCAGACATCTGAGGCATGGTGTGCACACTCCAGCTGGAGGGGGCTCCTCCCCGCCAGCTGGCCCCCCAAGTCACTACCCAGCCAGCCACCACGCGAAGCCTTCCAGGACCTTAGGGAATTACTAATTCACCATTTATTGGACGCTTTTACTTTCTGGGTACATAGTCACTTGGGACGTGGCCCTTGGTCTTTTGTCCTTGCCCCTTGGAGTACCCAGCCTAGCCGGGGAGATAAACATCACAGGAGAGTGATTGGTACTGTCACAGAGGCAGGTCCAGAGGGTGTGGGATCCTGACCCAGTTGTGGCAAGTACATTAAATGCCTCAAGGCAGTGGAAACTCCACATGTGTTCAGAAGTGATGGTGGGAAGGGGCAGAATTTGAGTGGCACCAAGGAGAGCCCCCCAGAGCTCCCTGCCCAAACACCATCTGTCACCATGCTTACATTCCACCCTGGTCCCTCACTCCCTGGGGTCTGACAGTGGAAGTAAAGGCCCTCCTGGGTCGGTGCCTGCCGGAAATAGATGACTAGGGGTTGGGAACGAGGGAGGGAGGAGAGGACAAAGGGCGGAGGGAAGGGATACAGGTGAGCAAAGATGCACTTGGACTTTTGCAATGTTTTTGCAACCCTTTTCTTATATCTTCCACTTTTTTAAGCCTCAAAATACATGTATAGTAAAAGCTCCTAAATGGAAGCACCAAGAGGGTGGAAACTGTGTTTCTGAGGTAGGAACATAAGGCAGTATAATGGAAAAAGAGCTGGAATCAGAAGACCTGGGTGCGAGTTCTGCTGTGTGGCCCTGAGCAAACCCAGAGCCCTCTCTGGTCTCCCTTTCCCCACGTGGCCAGTGTGCAGGTTGGGGCAGGGGCTCCTGCCGTCTCAGCCTCAGTGGTCCCCGGTTTTCACAGCATGATGGACGGGCCCAGCTCCAGTCCAGTTTACTCTGTCTCCACTGAAGCCAGGTCTGCGGAGTCAGGCAAAATAGCCCCAGAGGAAGATGTTGATGGCCAGCAGCAGGATGGCATTGACATCGCAGACGCTTCTCCAGAGCGGCTCCTCGGCAATGCTGGTCAGCTTCCGCTGGCGTGCGGCCATCTCCTCGGGGCTCAGCGCAGGCTCGGGGCTGCCAGCCAGCCCGCAGAACCAGTCCCACAGCAGCCTGCCCCACCACCTGCGCGGGGCTGAGGACCACAGCGGGGGGGGGGGGTGGGGGGGGGGGGGGGGGGGGGGGGGGGGGGGGGGGGAGGGAAGCAGAAGGGGAGGTGAGGCCAGGTGGCAGACAGGGGAGTGACAGGGGCAGGGGAGGGGGAGCCGGTGAGACACGGAAGGCAGGGTGGTGGGGGAGCACAGAAAACAAGGCAGGTGGCACTGGGCCTTGCCGGGAGCTTACAGACTGGGCGCCCAGCTGGGACTGGGACAGAGATCTGGCCCCAGCGTCCAGTCATCCAGCAGAGCCTGTCAGTGATGCAGGTAGTGGGGACTGGGGACGGGGTGAGGATGATGGGGCTCATCCCGATTCAGAGCATGAGATGGAACGGGGCACGATCTCTCCCAGGGTGGCTGGGAACCACTTTCCCACTCCGCACTGGCCTGCCTGAGGTCCTGTGCGTGTCACCCACTCGGCTTCTCCGAGCTGCAGCTTCTCTCTCAAACAGGTTAACCGTGATGCTTGGTTCTTCTCCAGGTTGCTTTGAGCATCAGATAAGAATGGACATTTGCTAGCATTTTGAAAAGTGACCCATGCTGGAGCAGCAGGGGAGAGGCTCTGGGAACTATAAGGTTCCAAACGTGCATGAGACTGAGCCGGTGCGGACCTGGCTCCCCAGCACCAGGATGGGGCTGTTTTGAGGTTAAAGAGTAGCTCAGTTCTTTAAAAACTAAGCTTAAAGAAAGTAATAAAGTATTTTTAAAGTTGGGTTTTTTTTGCATTAGCAGACAGCATATTAAAATAAATATTTCATTGAGGTTGGACAGAACCCACTGGAAATGCTTTATTATCTTAATGACTTTGGAACTTGGTACCTGGTATGCTCAGTGTGACCACAGAGTGCAATCTCTGGTCCCATGAAGAGACCATCTGGTCCTGCTCCCTCCTTACCCAGGAGGGAAAAGGCTCAGAGAAAGGAAGGGACCTGCTTGAGGTCACACAGCGACAAGGCTGCACTAAGCAATACCAGGCGTGTGGCATTTCAAGTATACTAGGTCTTAGCATTTTACAAGCCTATCCAAGAACTCTCTTCTGATTCTCAGGGCTGCCCTCAGAAGCAGATGATGCACGGGGCGTCACGTGCAAATTCCGAGGCTCAGAAGTCACTAGGTGGTTATTGGTGAGCCAGTCCATCTAAGTCTGTCTACAACCTGGATGTGTACACTTCTTTCAGATCTATTCGGCTGTCCTTAAAATTTTTTTCATCTTTTTTTTTTTTTTTTTTTTTTTTTTTAGGACACAAAACTACACTGGGAACCACTTTCCCACTCCGCACTGGCCTGCCTCAGGACAGTTTCACTATTTAACCTGAGGACAACACGGATGAGACTTCATCTGCCTGTGGACCTTTTGAGAGGGGGATTCCAGAGGCTGCCTTATAGGAGTGGGAAGTGCTCCTTCGTCTTGTGGGGAGCAAGCCCCCCACAGGGAGCAGAAGTTTCTCTGCTTCTCAAGGGATAGGCTCTGCCCTGCGGCACAGGGGCCGGCCAGGGAAAGCCGCAACGATCATGGCCGTCTATTTCGTGCTGGGGTTCCGCCGGGACAGCGCGAGTGGTGCCCTTCCTCCTCCCACTGAAGCTACCTTCCTAGCTTCTCCCCGTCCCTTTCTTCCCTTGGATCTACCTCCCTAGAAGGGCCTGCGATTCCTCCCTGCCATACATTTTATAGGGGCAAGACCTGGTTCTTGCCATGATGCGGGGCGAAACTGTTTTGAGACCTCATCTGGTGCATGGACCACAAAGTTTGAAAAAGAGACAAGGGGTCACATTGTGCAAAGCAAAACACACTGGAACTATTGGGGCAGCTGATTAGACAGGGGGGCGGGGGACGATGTTGACTTTGAGCTTTAGTGGTGCTTTCTGAAGTCAGCCTATGTGGGTTTTGACCTTGGAAGTTTGTAAAGGGTTACATTCTCCATTACGCATAGCTTTTTATAGTGGACCACTGGCTTTTAATTGCTGCAGCTTGGGCAAGAAGATGGGAGTGTTGGATCTTGGTGGGATGCTGGAGCTTATGATGTTATTAACTCTAGGCACCTGGCTGCTTCTCTAGGCAGGGCCTTAGCAAAGTGGAGGGAGTCAAGAAAGGTGGGCAATTTCTCAGGCCTCAGGGGAGCAAAAGCCCCCCCCCCCCGCCCACCGCGAACCTGGCAAAGATGAGGGACCTGTTCTGGTCCGACCCAACAGGCACTTTGATGACCTTACCTATGCTCTTGACTTACATGAGTTATTAAAATTGTGGACACCAGAGGCTGGGAATGGAACTAAGACATTGTTGAGGCCCTGAAGGAGAAGGCAGCTGACAAAGGCACCCCAACTCTACCCAGGTGGTGGGGTTCCCTCTAGCTGAGGCAGGAAGTAAATTTAGGACTTAAATGTCATTAAGTTATTAATTCCTGAGTGCAAGAGAAATTGATTTGGGGCTTTAACTTGCAACCTGATTTAACTTTTTTGACTATAATTTTCCCTTAGGAATTTTATAATTTAGGAAATCTCTATAATGTCATTATATCAGACTATTCTAACATGGGTGTTTAATCACACTGTAGGAAGGTTATAGTTGCATTATGTCCAAAGCAGAAACACGTCTTATGCCAATTTTCAACTTTAGAGACTGTGTGGCCTTGGAGTACATCTCACTGAGGTACTATTCTAACACATGCAAGAACCTCTATGAGGCAAAACGTATATGGCCCATCAGCAGCTCAAGGACGATATCCATAGGAATGGCTGTCAGGCTGGAGGAACCTTATGAAGATGGACAGAACTGTATGGACCCAGGGCTGCTCTTATCCCGTGAGGGACAGCCATGCGTCTCTGTGACTTTAGGCAGAATTTTTAAGCCCTGTGGGAAATAAGTAAATAATAAAGTGGGGGCCAGTTTCTTTGATGTGCCTGTTTCCTTCCATCTGGAGGGAACTCAGTGTAACACTCTTTTTTCTGCCCTTAGACTCATTCAACCCAGGGGAAGAGAGGGGACTCTCCCCTCCTGGTAGATTTGGGAAGCATGGAGGGGACATGCTTGGTTGTGTCCCTCCCTCCTCCTTGTCAATGTTGGGCTCACAGGGGTAGGCGGCTGATGGGCACCTCCGTCTAACACCAGGCTTCACCATAAGGAAACGCACCTCCCCACAGATACAAACAAAATCTTTCTACCTATATTTTGGCTCCTATCTGCCTTCCTTATTTGTCTTATTTCTCAAATAGTTTAATAGCCATGCGGGAAGGGAGGAACGGTCTTTTTTTTTTTTTTTGGCATCCCTCAGAGACCCCATCCCCAGGGAGCCCCAAAGGAGGGTCTCTGGGGCCCCATGACATGGCATCCCCATTACTCTTCTGTGATGTGTGCCCCCCAGCATGCCCCCAGCCTACCTCCATGCTGGTCCTGGCCCTGGCTGGAGCTCTCTCTCCCTCCACCTCCTAGAGGGCTCACCCCAGATGGCATCTCTGATGTCCCTGGCGTGCCCTCCGGGGCCTCCTTCTCCAGCTTAGGGTGGGGACCGTTCCGTGTCCACCACGTCAGGCGAGCAAGCTGGAGGGAAAGAAAATACTGCTTGACTTGGGTACCCTTGGGGGTAGTCTTACTGTGGAACAAGAGGACTCACCTTCACGGGAGGCCAACAGAGCAGTGAGGAGCATGAGGAACAGGCACAGGACCGAGTCAGGAGGCCTGGCTCTGAGCCCAAATGCCCTTTCCTTTGAAAAGCTGCGCCCCCTGAGCACCTGCTCCCCCTGAGCACCTGCTCCAGGCTCTACGCTCATAGCCTGGGAGGGAAGAAGCCGGACAGAGAGGCAGGTGCCCCATGACAGAAGGCTTCCACAACCCTACCTTGGAAGAAGAAACTCATAGGCAATGGAGAGCCCCTGCAGACTTTAGACAAAAGGAAGAGACTCTAAGTTGTGGGATTTAGAAAGATCTCTTGGAGTGAATTGAAGAGATTCAAGCTGGAGGCTGTTGGAACAGCAGAGCAAGAAATACAGAGCATCTGGGGGAGGAGAAGGGTGTGGTCTTCGGGTGAGGGAGAAGCGAACATGGCTCTTAGATTCCTGCCTTGGACCATCAGGTGGGTGGCGGACGAGCTCGAAGAGTCTGCCTACAGAGTGCCTGCAGAGCCTGCTGCCACAGAGTGGAGATGTCCAGGGACAGAGCAGCAAGCCTGCATCCCCTGGACAGCCCTGGTGGCTTTCTCTCTTCTCCCATTTTGGTGGCGCAGCAGAAAATCCAGCAAGTTCTCTAGCTGAAATTGGTTGGACCCAACCAGGACTATCTGAGCTCTGTACTTTCCAGAAAGCTCTTTTCCTGGCCCAGCAGCTCTTGGTTACATATTGGCCCAGGTATCCCCTGCCCTGCTGCCAAATTCCTACAGGCATGTCCAGCAGCCCAGGGTGAGCGGCCATCCTCCAGGACCCTTCCGCTGGCTTCCAGCTATGTCTTTGTACGGTCTCAGGAGAGCCCAGACTGCTTCTCCACTTGAAAGTACCTCTTAGTGTGACTTCATCCTTACACAATGTGTCATTAGCCGTGTATGGGTGGTGTCTCTTTATGTCATGGGAGGCAGCTGGATTTGGGTTTGAATCTTGGGCGAGAGAGAGAGAATGGAGTTTCATCTTCCTGTAGAGGATTGTTGAGTTCCCGGGTATGGATAGGACAGCTCAGTGACAGTGTGGGGTGAGAAGGGTTTTAGGTCATAGGTGGGACCCTAAGGGACACTGAAAACCAAACTGGAGGGACATGTGTCATGGACGTGAGCAGAAGAGAGGTCTTTGGGATGCAGGAAGTGGTCCGTGGTGGCTGGTTCTCCTCAGAACTCACTGAGGATGAAGATGGGGGAATGTTTGTTAATTTCTAGCAACAAGAAGGTTATTGGGGTCTTGGTGAGAGCAATTTCGGGGAAAGGGGGGACATCAGCCAGACTGGATGAGAAGGAGACAAGAGGTGGGAAGTGAAGGCTGTGAGTGATCACCCTGCAAAGTCGGCTGTTGAGGAGCCCAGCGGGAGGCAGCGTAACTAGGGAGGGCCGGGGTCCGGGGAGGGGGTTTCGAGTGGGAGACACTTCTGTATGGGAGTGAGGCAGCAGACAGCGGAGAAGCTGAGGATTCAAGCAGTGGGGAGAGATCACTTCTGGAGCGAGCCGCCAGAGAGACCCGCCTCTCTTGGCTCCTCTGTTTGTAGGAGGAATTAGTGACATCAAGGGTCTAGAGTGGTTTTGCAAACTCTCCAGCACCATACAGATAAGGGATGTTAGTAATGCCTTCCACCCAATGTTCCAGGGACTAGCTTCTGGCACGGGCTCTGTTATGGGCTGAATTCTACCCCCTCCCAATTCGTATGTCCTAACCTCCAGTACTTCAGAATGTGACTATATGTGCAGATAAGGCCTTTAAAGTGGTAATTAAGGTTAAATGAGGACATTAGAGTGATCCTAATGCAATACAACTGGTGTCCTTTTAAGAAGAGGAGATTAGGACACAGACACTCAGGGGAAGACGGGGTGACGACAGAGAGGCGAAGACAGACATCTGCAAGCCAAGGAGGGGCCTCGGGGGAAACAACTCTGCCAACACCTTGATCTCAGACTTCATGCCTCCAGAACTGTGAGAAAATAAACCTCAGTTGTTGAAGCCACGCAGATGGCAGTGCCCTGTCATGACCGCCCATGATGTAAAGATGAGAGGTTTCAAAAGACAGCTTCCATGACTGAGGACTGGAAAATCTGTCAGCATGGGAGAGGGGAGCACTTGCTCTTGGGACGCTGTGTCTTTTCTCATCTACCTGTTTCTTGACTGGCCAACGAATCCTTCCTCCTTCCCCTAGGGCCAGCTCGAAGTGACCTTGTCGGGGAACCCTCTGCAGCCCCGCAGGGGTGACTGCCCCCCTGTGCTCAGCCCCTCCCTTTGAGCTTGGTCCTTCTGCACTTTCTTTTGGTAGAGTAACTGTTGGCGTTGGTGTCTGTCCCCAAAAGTCGCTGGCAGGGACCATTCATCTTTGTAACCCTACCACAGTGCCTGGCACGCAGGAGGTGCTCCCTGAGTAATTTTCCAATTGAATGAATTACTTTTCACCTGGGATTGAATAGTCCAGTGAGCTCCCCGTCCCAAGGACGTGTGTATGGCCACAGAGGAGACAACCCACTGGAATGAAACTCAGTGGTAGAATCCCAAGCCCCGGGGGTAGGGACAGCATTTTGAGGAGCCCCAGCGCAAGCACTCCACTTGCCTTTTCCTCAGGGATGGGAGTGGTACAGAGGCTGACGGCTACAATGACGATGGCAGTGAGCCCACAGAGCAGGAGGGCAAAGTAGAGGTAGTGGAAGTCCTTCAGCACGGCCGGCCTCTGGTCCACCTCCCCACAGGCTGGCACGGGGTATGAGAACTCCAGGATCATGCGCAGAAGCCCCACAGCCAGGCCAAACATGAGGCCCCAGAAGGCTCCCTGTGGAGAGAGGGTAGACATGGGAGGCCCGAGCAAGCTCAAAGCCACAGTCTGTTACAGTGTTTGCAGGCCCACCTTAGTGAGCTCCCTGTTAATGCTGAGGCTTTGTCTGAACTTAAAGGCAGGCAGAGTGGTGCCCTGGGGAGGGCACAGGCTCCAGAGTCAGACAGACAAGGATTTGGATCCTGGCTCTGTTCCAGAATGATTGAAATAGAGACTCAACCTCACTGGCTTGGAGTTTTCTCGTGCGCAATGATAAGAGAAATTAGTATATACTAAGTATAGATGCTTAGTATTCAACTAGAATGGAATATGGTTTTGTAATGAGCAGGGAAAACCAAGATCCCCCATCCTGATTTTCTGTTATAATAAATAAAAAATCAGAATAGAGCTCTTCTAGAAAGAAGAAAGGAAGAAGAAAGAAAGGAAGAAGAAAGAAGAAGAGGAAGAAGAAAGAAAGAAAGAAAGAAAGAAAGAAAGAAAGAAGAAAGAAAGAAAAGAAGAAAGAAAGAAAGAAAGAAAGAAAGAAAAAGAAGAAAGAGAAAGCAAAGTAAAGCAAAGCAAAGCAAAGCTCTGGCAACTCCCCTATCTTGTTTATAACACCACTTGACCCAAACCTATACCTGTTCCCCGTATGTGAGGGTCAGAGGGCTCGTATTTTTTAAGAAAAATGAGATGCTGATCCTGATATCAAGAATTCTGGAATGAGGGGCGCCTGGGTGGCTCAGTCGCTAAGCATCTGCCTTCTGCTGGGGTCATGATCCCAGGGTCCTGGGATCGAGCCCTGCATTGGGCTCCCTGCTCAGCGGGGAGCCTGCTTCTCCCTCTCCCACTCCCCCTGCTTGTTTTCCTTATCTCACTTTGTCTCTCTCTGTCAAATAAATAAATAAAATCTTAAAAAAAAAATTCTGGAATGAGCAGAAACACCCAGAATTCAGCCGAGCCGAGCCATACTGTGTACCATCGTGATCAGCAGGGAGGTTAGACCTCAGGAAACAGTCAACAAGCGGCCTGGGTACTCCCCGGGGAAAGGGGCTTCTGAGTTGTCCTTTGCAATGACTTTGAGCTCTCCTGTGGCCCCTGCGGAGTTGTGTCCATGACATCCCTTAGCCCCCAAAGCACAGCCAGCAGAATCGGGCCCCTCTTTCCTAGGTTCTCCTGGAGGTAACCAAGGCAATGGTCCTGGCACCGCTAGCTCCTCCCAGGCCTTTCAGCAGTTTCGTGAATGATGCATGTGCGGGGCCATCTGTGGCTAGTATTTTGCCTACATACAGAACGTTATGGGTTTAGAGAGGGAACAGACCCCAGAGATCCTCCCGTCTGTCCTGGCCTTTTATACACACTTCCATGTGTCAGGAACATTCTTCTCTTCCCCATCGGGCCTAGGATCAGATGTCACTTCCTCCAGGAAGGCTTCCCTGGCCCGCTCCCAGGCATCCCATGGGTTAGGTACCCCTGACCCCCACTCTCACAGCAGACTTTATTGGTATTTCTTATTGAGTCATCTTTCCTCCCATCTGGCCCAGTGATGGTGGACCTACATGAACCCAGTAAACCATTGCATCTAGAAGCCTCCATAATAGGATCAATGAATGTTTGTCAAGTGAACGAATGAATCAAAACCCGATGCTATGGATGGGGAGACGGAAGCCTAAAGGAGGCAGTGTGTGTGTCTGATATGTCTCAGAGAGACACCAGGCTGCAGACAGACCGGACCTCCTGACCCTCTGGTGTACAGGGAGAGACAGGTGCCCTGTTGCACTCACAGGCTCTGTGACCCTCTTGCAGAAAATGGCCAGCAGGAAGAGGGCGGTGATAGGCGGGGCCAGGTAGCTGGTGACAGACTGGATGTAGTCGAAGAGCTGCCCGCTGTTGGAGCTTTGGATGATGGGGATCCAGAGGGTGCTTATGACAACCAGGAACACCACAAACACTCTGTGAGGAGGGCACAGGGCGGCATAGGCATGGGGTAGGGGGGATGGGAGGGGCACAGAAACTGGGAAGGGAGAAGGGAAGGGAATGCATGGTCACTGAGTCCGATAATGCTAGGAGACTGGAAATGCTAAGATTCCAGAAATTTAGGCCTCTAAAATCCCAGAATATCAGAATTCCAGAATCCAAGAAAACCAGGATTTTTGAATTGGGGTCTGTGAGGTCATGTAGGCCACCTGCTCTTCAGGGAGAAAGCCATACTTTTTACAACAACCCCGACTTCAGTAAATGGCCTCTGGTCTTGGCTTGGATGCCTTTTCTTCTCTTTTGCATCCAAACCCTGTGCAGGACAGCCCCTTTCTCTAGGATGGCTTTAGTTCCAGAGACTTTTCCCTTCTTTGTGCTCCTCCAGCTCTAACCCACTGCTCCCTTACATTGACATTTAGCTCAGAGTGGGGACCCCACCTTCTCCTCCTGACTCCCCCTCAACTGATCCTGGCTCAGGCCCAAGAACCCTAAAGCACTCTCTTATGATTTTGTGCGAACAAGTTGAAAACTTTTCTTGGATGCAATAATGCACACGGCCAGGAGATGGTGCTCAAACCCCACTTATGGATGAAATAAAAGGCAGTGCAACAGGCTGAGTACAAGAATGAAGGAGGGGTCTTTGGAAATGCCTCTGCGCACTTGTCCTCTCCTCTCCTTTCCCTCCCTCATTTTCCCCCTCAGGCCCCACTAGAGCAGCAGCTACCCAAGTGGTAGTTGCTCATCCCTCCCCTCGCAGATCCTTAAATGCTCAGGCCCCGCGTGTTAGCCCAGACACCTGAGTCACAGAGCCTTAAATTATGAAGCAAAGAGTTCGGGAAGTGCCCCTTAACCCAGTGTAAACGACAAGCCTAGGGAGAAAAAGAAAATAAGCCACCAAGTGATACTTTGAAAAGCACAAAATCAAAACCAAGGAGATAAAGTTCAAGTTCTCCAGCTTGCTGTTCAAGGCTCTGCGTCCACTGGAGACAGCCTCCCTGCGAACTTCCCGGCTGAGGTGGCCCCACGCTGCATTACCTGCACTCCTGTTGCCATTAGCAGCCCTCAGGGCAGGCTAGTACAAGGTGCCCCGGTGTCCCCCGCACAAGCTGTGATGCAAGGGGAATGCTTAGGGTGAGTCTGATGGACTAAATTAACAAGCTTTCTGTTTTCCTGGGATAACAGCTGGGCAGATCTAAAGCTCCTGGGGGTGAGCTGCTTGCTAACTAGCCCCCCCCCCCATACAGTTCACCTTCCCTTTCTTAAATGCTTTGTCAGCTTCTCTCACTTACTCTGTTGATCAGAGAAAGAGAAAGTTGAACAGACCGGGAAGAGACTTTTTTTTTTTCTCTCCTTATTCTGGAAGCAGAGGAATGTCCAGAGTTGGGAAGGGACTCACCTGAGGTCATGTAGGAAGTTGGTGCTAGAACCAGGTGCTCTGACTGCCAGTCTGGGCCCAGACCCCACCTCATCCCCCTCCCCGCCAAGGGCAGCCCAGGACAAGGAGGAGAGGGGAGAGGGGTTCTGCCTGCTGGGAGGGGGCGCTCCAGAAGGAGGGGCCCGTGCACCTGCCCACCACCATCAGCTCCTGCTCTGTAGCCTTCCTTCGGAAGCGCAGCCACACATCAATGGCAAACAAGGTGCCACTGCTGTTGAAGATGGAGGTGAGTGAGCTCATGAGGGCGGCCAGGATCACGGCGATCATCAGGCCCCGCAGACCTGGGGAGAGGCGAGGTCTCCATGGGCAGCCAGCCTGGGAAGGCCAGCTCTGCCAGGGGCCACGGTGGCTACGGGTCCAGCAGAACCAGGGTTGTGGGGGTGGGGATGCTATTGCATGAGGTTCCCATCCGTGCGGATGAGGAATCCGGGAGACCTGGAGGCCCGCTTCCGGATAAGCGCCACGGCCCTGAGTGAGTCCCCTACACCGCCCCTGCCCAGGCCCAGCCTCCTCATCTGCATCACTAAGAGCGATGGGCCCAGGTGACCCTGTAGCTTTGACACCTCAATCTGGGCTTCAGAGCTTGTAGACACTTGGTTAGGGGCCCCTGGTGGGGAGGAGGGTGCCTGTTAAGAATGGAGTGTTTTCAGTCTCTGTGCCTTCTCATGGACACGGTGGTGCCAGGTTAAGGCCGTGGACTGGGAGGCAGAAGGCCTGGGTTGGTTTCCTGGTTCTGCAAGCAACTAGCTGTGTGATCTTTAAACTAGTTCCTTCCTTTCTGGACCCCTCCCCCCGCATAGCAGGAGAGGGTGGAACCCACTGATATCTGAGGTCTCTATGACTCTAATGATCAAGCTTCTAGAAACAACCACTCATGCGTCCCTGGGGAGACCACTCTCTGTCAGCCCACCTCGGCCCTCTTTCCTCCCAGTCCAAGGATTTAATCACCTCCTGGAGGTCTCCCTGGAAGACTCAAGGCGTTCCAAACAAACCTAGGCCAGCACCTTCCTCCGGGGCCTTCTGTTGCTTCCTTTGGTTAGCAAACTCCAGTCGCCATAGCAGACACTCGGTTACCCTGGACCCCCTCCTCTGCTGCCCTTCCTTCCCACCTCCCTCGATCAGCCCCCACTGTGGACGGCCTGTCCTAGCCGGGCCTCCTACCATCTCTACTATTTCTTTGATTCATTTCTTGTTCTACTGGAGGGAGGGGAAAGCTCAACTCAAGGACTTCCCTCCTAACCCTGGCTTTTTCCCTATGTCCCCACTCTCGATATCATTGTAAACCCAGGACGTGGGAGCCCTCTCTAGACCCCTCCGTCTTTTTCCTCCCTCAAATGTAATCAGTCACCAAATCCTGCCGCCTCTACCTCACGAAGATCTTTTAAACCCCTTCTGTCCACCCCTGAAACCGCAGACCTGGCCCGGCCACCAGCACCCCATTCCTCTGCCTCCTGCAAAGTGAGCCCTCCATCAGACTGGTCCTTCAGAAGCTCAAATCCCCTCATGTGCTCTGGCCTAAAACCCAGAGGAAAGGCTCTGCTCCACGGTGAGGTGTGGCCACGGCCTCCTCTCCACCACTGTCGTCCATTCCTCTGCAGGTGAACCCTGCGGGGCTGCTTCAGACCCTGCTCTCTGTCAGCCCTCAGCCTTCGCACACATAGTCCCTCCTCCCCGAATGACATTTCCCACCTGCATCTAGCTTCGTCTGCCTAAGATGTTCCCTGGGATTCAGCTCCATTTCCTCTCCTCTGGGAAACCTTCTCCAACATTCCCCTGGGCCGGGTCAGGTGTCTTCTTAGGGCTCCCTCAGCCCCACTGTGTCCCCACACTGGTGACATAGCATTGTATCCTCAGTGAGCCCAGGTGTCCTGGGGATGGCATAAAGCCCGAGCTCAGGGGCCTGCCTTTCATTCCTGCATCTCCACGATTAGAGCCAGAGTGGGTGCTTTATAGACACTTGTGAGAAGTGTGTGTGTGTGTGTGTGCGTGCGCATACACACGTGCACGTGTGTGTGTGTGTGTACGCTCACGTGTGTTGGGGGAAGGAGGTGTGGAGGTGAAGGTTCTCATTCCCTATTCCCGTCCATGTCCACCATTAATGCAAACCCTCCTGGGCAGCAGGGATTGGAGGAAGCTGGGGGATGACGTGAAGGGTGGCGTGGGGAGACAGGACTCACCGACGGGCATGAGGGCTATGACCAGCTTGGGGTAGGCGATGTTGGAGCAGCCCACTCGGGCCCCGCAGATTCTTTGGCAAATGTCAGGGTCTACACAGCCCACCTCATCTATAGAAGAAGTGAGGGCCATTAGAGCCAAGTCTTCCTGTGCCTCCTTGCTTTGGCCCAATATTTGCTTTCAAACAGGAAAAAAACTACAGGAAAGTGTATCCTGGTGACTCTGGCAGGAACCAGCATCTCTTGCAGGAGCCAGAGGTTCAAGGGGCAGGCAGATGTCTGGGTACCACGATTTAGCTGTCTCCAATAAATCTCTTGACCACATACTACCCTGCAAAGCCTGACAGACTCCTGTGGGTTTTAGGCCTTATATCTTGCTAAACGGCAAAAATCCTTGGAAGGTACCGAGAATGCCTTCTTTGGTCTTTCCCTCATAAAGGGAGTGTAGGATTTTAAAATGACATTTAGATACAAATTTCTTCTTCTGAAATACTTATTGTATGTTTGGCCCACAAAGCCTAACACATACGTATCTTAATAGAAATAGCATGGGACACCCCCTCCCCACCCCTCACCCCCACCACCAGTGCAGCGTTGTCCAGCTCCTACCTGGGTACAGGGCCCGGCTGATCATGCCGGGCATGACGATGAAGAACATGGGCAGGATCTTCAGGTAGCCCCCTAGCACAGAGCCCCCCTTGGCATGGGACAGATTCTTGGCAGAGAGAGACCTCTGCACAATGACCTGGAAAGGGGGGGGGTGGAGGCAGGCCACTCAGGTCAGGTGGGGCTCAGCTCAGTCACAGGTGGGCCCTGAGGTGGTCCTGAAACAAGCCCCGACCCTCTCTGCATCTAGATGCATGGTTTTCCTGCAGGGAGCCACCCCAGGTTGTGATGGGCTGGGCCAAGCCTGGCTGGGGCATCACCTGGTCCGTGCACCAGCACCATGTGGCCAGCACTGTGAGCCCGAAAATGAGGCCTGGCCAAGGAATGTCCCCGTTCACAGGGTCCCGGAGCATATGGAAGGCATCAGACCGGGGGAGATGGCAGGTGTATTGGGGACTGTGGCATTAGGGACGGCCTGTCTGTACCGCTGCTCCAGGCCTGGGTACCAGCCTACCTCCTGAAAGCCTGTGGAGAGAGACCACAGTTAGTGACACAGCCCTGAGACCCACTGGGTGTCTCATGCCCCTACCCTAGCTTCCAGTCCCATGTGGGGCCCTGGGGCTTGGAACTGGTATGGGACTTGGGAATGGGGGAGAGATGTGGGGCTCAGACCCTTAGCTGGTATAGCAAGAACTCTGCTCTTTGGTAACCCCATCCTGGCAGTGGGGGTGGTGGGATGCTCTGGAAAGTTCTAATCAAACCACAGAGGTGAAAGCCCAAGATAGATCAGAGAGCAATTCCTACATGATGGTGGGGTGTATTCAGGTCTCTTCCTTACCCAGAAACATGAGGACCAGGGCACCGCCCACCATGATCACTGTCTGCAGAGCATCTGTATAGATCACGGCTGTGAGGCCCCCTGCAGACCCAAGGAGAGGGCTCATCAGTCGGCACCAACAGCGGGTTCTTCTCTGGGTGTCTGCCCTGTGCTTGGCCACACTGGGGAGCCCTCTTAGCAGGTGGGTTCTGGCCACCTGCCTTCCCCCGACTGGCCGTTCCCGGCTACAGGCGCTCCGGTCTAGCTCTTTCTCTCCTCAGCGGCCCCTGAGTGTGGCCACTGTGCCTCAGTTAGCTCTTGTTGTTTTTAACACCCCAGGGCTATTTCTCTGCTGTGCTGGTAGCTCCACCGGGAAGCCTCCCTCCCTCCCCTCCCAACACCATGGAAATTCCCCATCTTTGCAGGCTGACTTAGCCACAAGCCAGGGTCCCAGGTGCCCAGGCCTGCGAGAGGTGCTCTGGGGGACACAGGGGAAGGAGGGCTGGTGGCTTTGTCTGGAGCAGTCCTGGTGACTCCAGTCCTGATGACGGTCTCCTAGCCGCACCCCTGCTCACTGCTGCATCCCTAGGCATCCCTCTCCACCTCTCCCTGTCTCTCGGTTTCTGCTCGCGGTGCCCGCACCCCAGTGAGACCTGCCCTCGGCCCTACCGGCAATGGTGTAGATGGCCGTCACTGCCAGGAGCATCACCGTGGAGAGGTAAAGGTTCCAGCCCAAGGCCATCTGGATGAAGAGAGCTCCAGAGAAGATGTCGGTCTGCAGAGAGCCGGGACCCAGGAGTCCAGGTCACCTGAGGCCCTCGCTGTGGCCACCAGGGTATGTCGCCTCCTACTCAGCGATATCAAGTGCTGTCAGTCCTCATCACGTGATGAGGGTGACCCTCAAGTGCCATGCTGAGGATGGGCTTGACCTTGCAGATGCTGAGGAGCCATAGGGATTGTCAAGCAAAGGAGAACCACATAAAACTTTGAAACCCGGAGCAATGTCATCTGGTGGCGCAGATAGGAGAGTCTTGCCCTGAAGGCAGGGGTGAAGGAGTGAAGTGAAGACAGAGGAGGTGAAGTGGGGAGCAGGGGTCAGAGAAGAGAAAGCAGGCACCCAGAAGCTCGCTGCCTGCTCCCCAGCAGAGCAGAGGCCCCTGCAGCTGCAGGCGGGCCCTGGCTGACGGGCCGGGCCGGGAGCCCAGTGAGAGGACTTCCGGACGCTCTGCGCGCTCAGGTTTATTAGGGGACTCAGAGAACGTCCTTTGCCTGAGCTGACTTGGGCTCATTTTCAAGCCTTGGTAGACAAGCGGCTATACAGTTTTCCCGACTCTTGACCTGGAAGCTCACAGACTCGGCCCCTTTCAGTGCCTTCTTGCTGACCCCACTGCACGGTTGTTTCATGAACCCATCCCAGGGCTACAACAGGACAGTGTGCAAGGACCCCTGGCCCGGGGCACGGGACCCAAACTGCAGTTCCAGTCCCATGGCTACATCCTGTGTGGACACGGGCAAACCATTTGCCCTAGGTTTGTTTTCTAAGTGTGGGTCAGTGGAGGAAGAACAAGGACCTTTCTAACTGTAACATTCTAGGTAATTAGTGCATGGTGCTGAATGGAGAATCAATTAGCGGAAAGATAAATGAATGAATGCGCTCTAGATGAGTAACCCTTTGAATAGAGGGACGTCATTTACACAACAGACATTTCTCATCCATCTGTGATCACTCCACTGCTGAGTGGGAGCTTGCATTGAAGGTATGTGGATTCATCCCTTCTTCCTCCCTCCCTCCCTCCCTGCCTGCCTTCCTTCTACCTACCTGTTATCTATCTATCTATCTATCTATCTGTCTATCTATCCATCCATCCCTACATCCAGCAATAAGCCATGATGTAAACTCAGCATTTTCGGGCGCCTGGGTGGCTCAGTTGGTTAAGCGTCTGCCTTCGGCTCAGGTCATGATGCCAGGGTCCTGGGATGGAGCCCCGCATCAGGCTCCCTGCTCAGCAGGAAGCCTGCTTCTCCCTCTCCCGCTCCCCCTCGCCCTGCTAGTGCTCTCTCTCTCTCTCTCTCTCTCTCTCTAATAAATAAACTCTTAAAAAAATAAACTCAGCATTTTCAGAAGGATAAGATGGCCACACTGGAGTGGGTACTCACGGAAATCTTGGTGAAGATGTAGAGGATAAGAGACAGGACAGACATGTACACCTGGATCCTCTGGCCCCCAAACCGCTTCTTCAGGTACTGCGGCATTGTGACCACACCGGCGGCGATGTACACCGGGACAAAGACCCAGCCCAGGGCCAGAAGCAGCCAAGTTGCCTTGGAGAGTGGAGAGAAGCAGGTATCCATGTCCTAGATGCAGATGGAGGGGCAGCCCCCTCCCCCACATCATGATGCCGGGGAGCACCGAGCTGGGAACAAGGGACCTGGGACCTAATCTTAGTGCTGTGTGACCTCTGATGAGTTCCTCTGTGTCCTCTGGGCCTTGATTTCCTCATCTGTAAAATGGGTTCTGGATTTACCATGCAGCCTCCCCAGGCACCTCCAAGGTTCCCCTCAGCACTAAAGCCTGGGATGGGGGGCGGAGGGGCTTCAGACCTCCATTATCCCTGAGAAGCCTCCAGGCCAGCTTCCTTACGTTCCATTCGAAGCCGCCCACAGCAAGGCCTCCAGCGGCTCCTGTCCCAGCCAGGCCAATGAACAAGCCACTGCCCACATTGCTGGACATCAGAGAGGCTCCAATCTGCAGGGCACAAGTGGGGTCAAGGGTCAGGGTCAGTTTTAATCCAAATCAGCCCGGAGCCAGGACCATGGGCTTCAGGAGCTGTGGACAGAGCAGGAGCCAGGCTCAGGAAATCTGAGATCAGAGGAAGGAGGGCACATGAGGGAGCACAGAGAAGGAGGGATGGAACTGACATTTACTGGGTACCTCCTGTATGCGGGCACTGTGCGAGGCATTTAATATGCACCAATACACTTAATCTGCATAAACATATCGAGAGATGAGCATTAATCTTTTCAATTTACAGAGGAAGGAAATAATGTTGGGAAAAACAAAGCCACTGCCTTCAGGCCACGCAGTGAGTGGCCAAGTGGGAAAGAAGGAAAGCCACGGAGAGCAGGGTCATGGAGGGAGGAGAAGGCTCTGCACTGGGGCCGTCCATCTAGGGGCCTCCAGAGACGAGGATGCTTAGGGGAGGAGGGGAAGTCCCCACGAGAGGGAATGGGGAGGCCCCCGCCACCCCAGTGCCTCCAGGCTCCAGGGCAAGACCAGGAAGAGGGAGGAGCCGAGGGGCTGAACACAGGCTGGGCCAGCCTCCGAGTTGAGTCATGTTTCTCCAGGAGGCAGCCAACTACTCTGAGGCCACAGAGACACTGATAGAAGGACAACATCACGGTTAGTATGGAAGCAGCGTCGCCAAGTGTCGGGTGCTGTTCTAGGTTTCCTCAGGCAGCCCTCACCACAGCTCTGGGCTGGATGTCCCATCATTATCCCCATTTGACTGAGGAGGGAACCGAGGCACAGATAAATGGCTTGCCCGAGCTCCAGAACTAGTGAGTGACAGAATCTTTGAGCCCTGGCTGTCTGACTCCAGTAACTAGTGCATGATTATTGCTGGGCACCTAATAAGCACTCATTACTGTCATCTTTGATTATTTGATGGGATCCTTCCTTGGGCAGGGAAAGGGACGAGGGAGGAGCTCTGGGGCCTGGGAGGAGGCGAGGCCTTGGGGACACGACCGGGGCCAGAGGGGAAGAGCTCCGCTCTGGGCTTGCTCCCTGTGTCACCCTAATAAAATCACTTCCTCTTGCAAATCCTCAGATTCTCCACTTGTAAAATGTGGGGACTCACCTGTTCCCACTGCCTGTTCTGGGGGTGCTGGGCGATAGAAAGTGAAAAGAAAGGAAAGGTACTGAGACATTCAGAGAACAGACTGCCTAGAACATAAAGGCCCAGAGATTACAACTGGCCTGATGTTGCTCATTGCTGAAGCCACAGCCTGCTGCCACACACACACACACACACACACACACACACACATTCACATTCAGGTGGTCCTGGGGATGCTGGTGGGGCTGGGCTGGAGCACCTAGCCAGAGCACAGAGCACTGGGCCCTTCCCGAGGCTGCTCTCGGAGCAGGGAGGGGCCTCGCCCCCACTCAGTGCAGGGCTCCCAGCTCACAACTCAAGGAGACATCGGCCATCAGGGTTGGCAGGGGGACCAGACAGGCCCCTCTGGAGCAGGGATGCTGTTGCTCCTTCTGCTCTTGGCTTCCCAGCCACACACTCTCTTTGGGGTATAGGGAGGGGAATGAGGCACTTCTCAGGACTGGCCTAGTAGGGAGGGGCACAAAGCTATGGGACTTCTGTCACAGACACCTGGACACCTAGACATGCAAGCTCCAGGGCTACAAATGGGACGGAGACCCCCCTAAGCAGGGCTGGTCCTGCTCAGGCTTCAGCAGGGCAGGAAGCCCAGTACAGGAGGCCCAGCTCATGGCCCCGCCCACCGGGGCTGCCTGTCTCCACAGCCGCTCATCTTGGGAGCACCCTCCTCCTGCTTCCTCACCCCTACAGGGAGACACAGAGTTTCACGTGGAGCAGGGAGACCTGCTCTCTGCAGGACTGGCGGGCGCCCAGGACAGCCCCTGGTCACTCTCCCGGAACGGACCAGAGAGGTGCTCTCTCCTGCTTCTTGTCCCTCCTACTGACTCATCTCCAGAGCTGTGATGGGGGACGGTGGGGAGGGAATGTTATCAGCTGAGCAGAATGGCCTCCAGGAGGCTTGCTGTCTCCTGTTGAGGAACCCAGTGTCACCGTCCCTGTGAACTGCCAGGCCCTCCACCCCCTGCACTCCTGGGGATTCTCTCATGCTGAGGGCGTGAGAGCTCCCTGGCCCTACCTCCTCCTGTCCCAGATACTGGAACCTTCCAGAGAGCTCTGTCAGGGTCCTGGACCTCCTCTTCTCTTCAGGGAGTCTGTCGCCAGCGCAGGTGGGGAAAGTGGTGAGAACCAGAACGGGGTGTAGGGGTGGCTGGTGGTTTGTGAGTGCATGCACACACGTGTGTGTGACCTGGGCGTGACTGGGCGTGTCACAGCCTCAGCACCACAGGGGCTGACAATCCCAAGATTCGATTTCCAGGCAGGGCGTACCTCCCACCGTGCTATTTCAGGAAGAGGAAATCAGTTTTGAGGACCAAGAGAAACAAGTGAGGTGGTCAGATAGAAGAGACTGGGGTTTGCAAAGGTGTCAGGATCGATTCCCTGAGGTTGCTGGGGATTGATGTCTGTGATCCCCCTCACCTCACTGCTCCACGGTACTAAGCAGGTATGTCTCCTTCCCACCTCCCCTGGCTGAGGTCAGAGGCTTCCCAGAGGCACTCACAGCCCCTCTCCTTCCCTCCTGTTGTCTGTGAGTCTGTCTGCCCAGCTAATCTGAGCTTCTCTGGGACAGGAACATTCTAGGTTATGTCTATAGGTGCAGTGTCCAGCTGAGGGCGCACACTTAGGACGCACTTACCCGAGGTGTGCATTGGCAAGATCTCTTGGGTTGTGGGGTGCCTGGGGACCACAGAGAAGGAACCCAGAGCTCCAGGAAACCCACTCAGGGGGCTGCTGCCTTGGTCAAGGCGAGAGAAGACGAGACGAGGATCCAGTGGTGGGAGGGGACAGGGAGGACGATCGACTCACCGGCCACCAGCTCATGGACCTCCCCGCCAGGAAATAGCCACCAATGGTGCCTCGGCTTGCACGAACGGATGACTGGTGAGGAAGGGGAGAGAGGTGAGGGTCTCCCGAGCTCCCGCACCTCTGCCCCGCCTCAGGTCCCTCTTCCTGGGTCAGGCGCTGGGGGGGGCACCCAGACCATGAGAACCAGATGGGTAGTTTCACTGGTTTTACTCTACCCGCCCTTGGGAGGGACACAGCCTCTCTCTGGGCCTCACGGTTCGTCCGCCAGGGCTGGTGTGAAGAGCCAAGGGGCCAGCAGAGGTTAAAGCCTTCGCGAATAGCACTGTGCTGGACGTGTGTGCAAGATACGGTTATTGTCCCCTTAACCCTCCCTCTGTCCAACCTTCGTTTCAGGAAATTATTTGTATCTGATTCTCGGGCTTGCACGGAGGCCGCCCCCTCCCTCCTTTCTGCAGGACTCCCGCACTGGGGCCTGGATGGCAGAAAGCCCTGCAGCCCCAGGCAGAGGGAGGGCTCCGTCTGGGGCTTCTCCTGCCCGGGGCCTGGAGTGGGACCACGCTGTGAAGCCTGTGCAGGAGCCCGCACAGACCCCTCCTCTGAAGAACAAGAGGAGAGTGGATGTGAATGAATTTCCTCTGGGGCCTCAAGGGCTGGGAGCCAGCGTGGTGAGCAGGGAAGCAGAAACTTGAAGACTTTATTAAGATGCTAAAGCTCAGGAAGCCTGGGTGGCTCAGTTGGCTAAGTGTCTGCCTTGGGCTCAGGTCATGATCCCAGAGTCTTGGGATCGAGTCCCACATCAGGCATCCTTGCTCAGCAGGGAGCCTGCTTCTCCCTCTCCTTCTGCCTGCTGCTCCCCCTGCTTGTGTGCTCGCTCTCTCTGTCTCTCTCTGACAAATAAATAAAATCTTAAAAGAAAAAAAAAAAAGATGCTGAAGCTAACAGGTCTCTGATTAGGTCTAGAGATGGGAGAGATACCTGAAGGAGAAGAAGGGAAAAGAGAAACGTAAAAGGGGATTCTTTGCCCCCAAGGAAATGTCCCTAGTCGCTAGGGAGTGATGAGGGGGAGGGGCTGGTTCTTGTGAAGCCTTTGCTTGAACTTCACCTGTCACCTCTGGCTCTCAGGCAGGCCAGATGAGCAGAAGGAACTCTCACACATGAGGAAATTGAGGCCTGAGTCAGGGAGCAACTTGTCCAAAGTCACTGAGGAGCTGGTGCCTTTCCTGCCAGGAGTCGGTGATCAGCTGTGTGCTCATTTCTTCCTCACACCAGCCTTGGGAGGCAGGGACTGTTCACCCCGCTAAACAGCTGAGGGAACTGAAGCCCAGAGAGGGTTCGTGACCCCGCCACCATAACGGGGTCACGACGGGCTGGGACTCGAATCACTGCCGCCCAGGAGCATCTGAGGGGGCTGGCCCGTCTCCCGAAGGAGCCATGATGACACCTGCCCGGTATTGTTGCCTGCAATGCAGGGCACTGGGCCAGGTGCTTTGGTGTGTCATGTTACTCAGGGCCATGACCCCTCTGTGGGGCAGTCTTTATCGTTCTCACTGTCCACACGAGAAAACGGAGGCTCACAGAGCATTTGCACGTTCCCAGGGCTCCGTGGCTCTGTCAGAGCCGGGATCTGAACTCAGGACTCCCTGACCTCAGAGCCTGGCCCCTTGCCCCAGGGCTGAGGCTCTGGTGAACAATGTTGAGCAGAAGGGCCTTTGGACTTGCCGAGCTTCCTTCCCATGAGCACACAAACCCCAGCTCCATTAGAAAGCACTACTCCTTGCCAAGACACCTACCTGTGGAGGGTGGGGTAGGCCAAGAGTGGAGCGTGCGCAGAGTTGGCCATCTTGGTACGGGAAGGAGGGCAGGGGTGGGGATCGGGCTGCCAGGGACGGGTGGGGCCCAAGGCAGCAGATGCATAGAGACAGGGAGTCGGGAGATGGGGGTTCCTGCCTGGCCAGCCTCAGCTCGCTGTGTGCCCTCAGGCAAGTCACACCCCTCTCTGGGCCTCAGTCTGCCCGTCTATAAAAAAGGGCCTGGAGAGATGGATTTCTGAAGGCCTCTGCATCTTAACCCTGTGCTTCCCTGATCTGCCTTCCTTCTGCCCACCCTGCCTCCAGCTCCACCACCAGCCAGAGATGAGAGCCTGCCCCACCTCCCCTGCCAGGCCCCAACCTCTGGGACTACTCACCCAGACCCCCACGCCGATGACAAAGACGAAGTAGACAACCAGGACCGCGATGTCGTAGGCATGCAGGCTGACTCCAGAGCCCGGTGCTGAGCGTGGGGCTGTCACAGTCCTGACCCCATTTCCTGACGCTCCAGGCCCCACTGTTGCCAGCTCCATGCTCCTCTGTTAGAGTCACTCACCACCAGCTGGACTTTGAGGCGCTCCTGGCTTCGTTCCTTCCTTTTAATGATTAAACAGCCCCAAGTGCCCTTAGCTGCTAAGAAAGCTCTGAGCCCCACTGGCACGGGAAGTCCTGGTCCCCCTTTCTCCTAACCGCCACCCCATCCTCTGCAGGACTCTCCCTTTCCCTGCCCCCAGGTCATACACGCACACACACACACACACACACACGTACATGCACACACACACGTGTACGCACACGCACACACACGTACATGCACACACGTGCACACACACGCACACACGTACATACACACACGTACATGCACACACGCGGGCACACTCCCACCCCTGAGAGGAGCAGGAGGAGGAAGCGGAGGAGGAAAGAAGGAGAATGCTGGAATTCTGGACCTCAGAAGTCGAGCTATTCAAGCTCCTGCTTATGTGGAGGGGAAACTGAGGCCCAGGGAGGGAAAGGTCACACAGGGAAGTAAGGTGGAGCTGGGACTAGAGTCCAGGTTTCTCAGTAGTGAGTTCAATGCAATTTTCCTTATTCCCAGAAGGAAGACACGGGAGGAGAGGGGGAGAGAGTGCCATGACCCTTGCAAAGCCTCTACCACATCACCACTCCCCCTCCCCCAGGTGTCACTTTTCCTTTTTTTTACAGCATAGGACACTGAGGCCCGGGAAGAGACATGTTTATTCCAAGCCACAGTGGGGGGCCAGAATTCACACCTGCTGGGTGCTGGGATAAATGAATGGTCCTGGAAAGGAGAGACAGCATGCTGGGTCCAGGGAAGACCAGCCACCCCAGGACCAGGGCGGCCTGCTTTCCCGAGCCAGCAGCACATCTCACTGCACTGCAGAGTGACCATGGACAGACCGCCCTGGCCCCCCAGCCCCATTGTCCCAGATGCCTGACGCTGAGCCCCTCCCCACACATTTTCCCTGGCCCGAAGCCAGCTGCCTGGGCCCGCCGCAGCCCCTCCTCTGATGCATCTGAGACCCACCGGTTAGCCAGCCGGGCATTTTAGCAGCCCAGAGTCCGGAGAGGGCCAGGAAGGGAGCAGGGGGAGTTTTGAAACCTTCAGAATAGATACTGTGAAGCTTGTAACACAAAGCCCAATGTTTGACCTATCGGTGAGCCCCAGATCCCCCCTCAGGGCCTGTCTAGTTTTGCTCTGCCCAGAGCTGCGTTATTTGTGCTCACAACAAATTAGAAACAACAACTTAACGGCGGGAGCGGGGCTGCCAGAGGCGGGCAGGGCCATGCAGGGCCGCGGGGGAGCCCGGCCGCCGATGGCCGCCCAGCTCATGCGCGTCCTGACAACCAGGTAACGTAGAGAGAATGAGGAGAAAAGATGCGCCAACTCGGAGCGAACAAACTGACAAGTTAGGTTCCATCAGCTCTCAACGGAGGGCGTTCCTGCACAGCAGCTGGGGATTCGTGTGCATACCGATGGCCCAGAGTCACTGAGGAAAGATTACAGTGCGACCCTTATGGATTTCTATTTAGCGTGGATTATGAAATCCAGACAGGAAGAGTTGCATCCAAAATGGTTTAACAGTGTAGGCAGGTGTTGGCATTCAAGGATGAGGCCTCACATATGCAGGAAATCCTCTTGGAGAGCTCCCAGGACAGAGGATGTGGTCACACTGTCACTCTTGCAGGAGGGGCGCACCTGCGCTGCACCTGGTTGGGGGGGCGGGGGGGGGGGGACACCGGTGCGCGTGCTGCGGCTCCCAGGCTGGCTGGAAGACAGTCGCTCACGCAGGATCCGCCCACCCCCTTCCTTCTAGCTGAGGAGCTCACGGAAGGAGCCACAGAGTCCAGTCTGGGGGGGCTGGGCGGGCTTACAGGGAAAGGCCTTCACACCAAGTGCAGCGGAGGTGTGGCAGGCGGGGAGATGGAGAGACAGGGGACCGGCTGACAATAGCCCCTTCCCCCGACCCCCCGACACGCAGGCCCTGCAGCCCGCCCTGGTGGGGGAAGGTGGGGGACCTGCAAGGAGAGTGGTTAACTTGCAGTGAAGATACAGGTGGATAACCTATGGTGCGGGACATTATAATTTCTGAGTAACAGCTGCAGGGAGACTGTTCTCGGAGTTACAGCCACTGCAGGGACGGCCATGGCTCACTGGTCACGGGGACACACATGGAGCGGGGTGGGTTCCAGTCTAGGGGACAGCAGAACCATACTTGAGAAGGCTGCTTCTTGGGTCCCCCTCCCTATATCCTCTTTATTGCATGTGTAGTTTGCAGTAACTAGAAGCCAAGCCTGACTTCTGGTGTTCAGGCCCGTATCTCCCTTAGGCTTTAGGCTGTGCCATCATTGAAGATCCTGGAAACCAGAGTTCTTGGAATCCCGGGGCCAGCGACTTCATCCAGACTTATGGCCTTGTCTTGGGAGGTCACCACCCAAAATATCAGTCCCTTTGGACAGCCCACCTGCCCCCTCCCTACCCTCCCGAGGCTGTGTTTGCCCTGCCCCTTCCCCACCCTCCTGCTGGCTGCTCACATGCAGCCAAGCCCAGGGCCCAGGGCCTGTGGCCTCTCCACCCTCCTGCTCCTCACTGGCAGGCTGTCCACAGCTGTCACAGTGGCCAGGTTGTCCCCCGGGCAGCCTGCCCATGTGAGGCTCCTCCTTCCCTCGTGTCCTCAGAGTTCGGGTCAGAATCCTTGCACTTCTGTGCTGCTGCATGCCTGCAAGGGCCACGCACCGCCTCACCTCCAGCTCTCCCCTGGGCTGTGTCTTCCTTCACCGACCCTTCCCAGAAGACTCCTCCCCTCTGGCCTGGGGAAGGTCCCCACTCCGCCCCCCACTGATCGCACTGCTGTGGCATGACTAGATGTGAGCCCCTACAGGGACCGAGGAACCTCGTCCCCGTTCCTGTCCCTGGTGACTGGAGCCAGGTGAGCACGTAGAGAGTGGAGGTCGTTTCTGAGGGACTGTGTTGGGGTGAGAGCAGGGGTGGGCGGTGGCGGGAGCAGACAGGGGCTCTGCCGGAGTGTAAGCAGGAGCCGTGCGTTCGGGGAATGACTGGTGGCAGGGGCGGGGGCTGCAGCCTGGGGTCTGGAGGGAGAGTGTGGGGGCAGGAGGCATGAGAAGAAGGGGGCGGGGAGACTGGCATTCTAGAAAATCCCTCTGAAGGCTGGGATGGGGGCTGGAGGAGGATGAGGAAGTGGCGCAACGGGTTTGGTGAGGTTGGCGCCTGGTTGAAAGGATGGAGAGGAGAGGTCCCGGCTGTTCTTACTGAGCTGGAAGCGTGTCTATCTTTGCAGCTTCCTCTCCCCTGGGGTCCCTGCCCTGACCGTGGTGCCAGGGCCAGGATCCTCCATGGCGGGTGCCCTTTCCTTTCAACTCCCAGTGCCTACAAGTGCTCATCCCCTCCAGAGAGCCACAAGTGAGCAGCCGTGGGGATTGCTCCATTCCCAAAAGAACCGAGCTTGTAGCCCACACAGGTAGGGTGGGAAGCCTTTGGCCAAGGGAATGAGGCACTAATGGCAAGAGCTTGAACACGAGGCATGAAATGCTGATGATACAAAGTAGGCTAGGGCCCTCCCAAATCCACAGTGGAATCGATGTTTTCCACGTGGAAGGAAACTGCCTGTCACACGGCTGCCTGGGTAACCCCCTCTCCTCCGGCACCCCGGCACCCCAGCCCCAGGAAGAACCCCGAGCAGGCTCGGTTGTGGCTCTGGCTGGCCTCGCCCTGCCTTCTCACAAGTTCTTCCTGAGAAACCACTTGAAGCCAACTTCCTGCTGTGAACTTCCTCTTCCAGAACAATGAAGGGTAAGGACTAAGTTTGCCAGCACATGCCAGAAGTATTGGGTAGGTCACAGCCCACATGTGATCGGAATTGTGACATTAACTGTAGGGCTTGGCTTCATGATTCCCAGTTTGTTAGGCGAGGAGAGGAGCTCATTGGTGATGTCCCACAGTTATGGTTTATTTGGATTTTGAATTCAGGCTTGGTTCACTCTAACAGCCGTGCTATACCACCCTTCCTTTTTCTCCTAATCCTATGTCTCTGGGGAGAGAACACAGAAGATGGATCGGTCTAAGGAGAAATCAGCTCCGCTTGGCTTCCTCTGGTGGGAACCCTGAGCAGGGCAAAAAGATGGCTGGGTTGGGGTCTGGATCTGGTTCCAGAGACCTCGGCCCCTCTCCTACCACCCCAGCCCTCAGCCACCCTTCCTTCCCTGGCCACCTCTGCCCTGCCCCCACCACTGCTCTAGCTCTCAGCTCCCATGGCCGATGATTCCTCCCCCCCAACCAGGTGCCTTATCATCACATCAATTCAAACCCAAATGCAATTCCATCTGATTGATCCCAGCCACTCCCTGAGCACACTGCACTAGGCTTTGTCAGGGCTGTGCATCGCACAACTCCGGGGGCACCTTTCCCCAAGAATGTGTCAGTGGTGCCCTGGCAGAGCGGAAGGCTGTGCTCTCTGCAGTGGGGAGAGAGAGGTAAGCAGGGCCTGGTCCCGGAGAAGCTCCGCAGAGGAGGGAACCACAGTGTCTGTGGAGGCCAGTGGGGGCACTGGCTTCTTCATGGAGCCGCGTCACCCCGAGCCCCCAAAGGGCCAAGGCTTCTGTAGTACTCCCAGGTTAGGATCGCACAGTGGGGAAGGGGGGAGGCCCCAGGGGGGCAGGCTAGATGCTAAATTCCAAAAAAGAAAGGATTATTACATAGGATGGGCAGACTAAGACAGTGACAGAGCCCCAGGGATGGGGACAAGAGAGGAAAGGAAAAGAAGAGGGTTATAAGCTCTAGTCACTACGGATACATCCCCGTGAGACCCGCCGACCCCTACCTGTGCCGCCCGGCCTGGACAGAACCTCCTGCGGCCGCTGTCAACCTCGGGCTCCCGGTCCGGCGGCTCCGGCCCGGACTCCGAGAGCTCAAGCTGCTGGCGGATGAGCCCTGGGGGAGGGCGTGGGGGCCCGAAAGCTCCCTCCAGCCCGCGGGGCCCTGTTCTGAGGGGCCGCACCTGTCCTTGCTTCGTGACCTTGTCTTGGGGAAAGGAGAATTTATTCTGTGCTCAGGGTTCTCCAGGACCCCAGGGTCAGGCCGGGAAGACCGCAGCTCCCAGTCAGCTGCTGTGACTGTGGGGACAGCCCTCCCCGATCTGGGCAGACGGTTTCCCTGGGCGGACAGGTTTCCCGAGGCATTGTTTGGAGCTTAGGAGAAGGTCTGGGGTTGGGCCAGAGCTCATGCACAGGTGTGACTGGCACGTGCACACACACGAGCATGTGTACGTACACGTAACCAGTAGCTTTTCTAAGCAACACTGTGAAGTCATCAAGAATACACAGAATCTCAAGTCAGACGAGCACAAGTTCGTTTAGGCTCCTACATGCACCAGCTGGGTGAGGGGGGCAAAGCCCTTCACCTTTCTTAGTCCCCTTTTCTCTTCTCTTCTCTAAAATGGAGATAGTAACTATCTCACGAGTGGTTGGAAGAATGAGTTTGAGTTAACACAGTGTATTTGAAAACGTTTTATAAATTGCCAAGTACAGTGTCTGTGGGAGGCATGGTCACGTTAGCTGAGCCCCTGCAGGATTTCAATCTCCGTCGTGAGTTCCTGTGGCCAGATTGGGATGGCTGATTGGTAAAATAGGAGAGCTACAGATGGGGTAGGAATTTGAGTCCTGGTTCTGTGGCTCACTAGGTACACTGTGATGGAAGAATTATTTAACCCACTAAGCACAAAATTTTGCATCTGTAAAATGAGGTAATAATACATTAGAAAAATAGAGAGTTGGGAAAATGAAATAAGATAATGTGTATATAATGAGATGCTGAACTATGAGATGCCAGACTATTTCTGTCTTGGGTTTGGCTGAGGTCCAAAGGGTGAGAATGATCTAACAGGTGCCTGGCCAAGCACCCCCCCCCCCCCACACACACACCTAAATGTGAGACGGAACTCCTAGCGAGCCTTGCCGAGGTGGCCTTGGCAGTGGTGTGCTCAGCGTGCCCGTGCCCCCCACCCCCTCAGCACTGAACACTGCACTCACCCTGAAGTCCACTGGCCCCAGCCTCTCTTGGCGACAGCGGCTGAGTGTGGCTGACACCATGCATGCCCTTCCCTACAGGAAGCGTGGCTCATCGAATGGGCATCTCTGGCTGGAGGACTCTCCCCAGGCCAGCAGAAACCTTCTTGGAACTGTCTAGAATCTCTCTGTCCTTCCCTCCTTTCCTCCCGGTTATGCCTGCTTCCTCGCTTTTGTCCTCTAGTTGTTTCCCCCAGCTAATCTCTTGCCTGCCTGTCTTAGTCTCTGTGATAGCTGTGAGGAGCTGTGTGTGTACCACCCCTCTCCTGAATTCTGGGTTACGCGACACCCCGTGGCTGCCTGTGGGTGCCCCACTAAAAGTCCCATCAGTTGTGTTATAACTGCTCTTCTGTTTCCCCTCTTAGGGGTGAATTCCTGGAAGGCAAGGGTTTGTTGGATTCATTTCTGTCCCTAGTGCACAGCCCAGGGCCTAGTAGACCGTGCATCACTGTTACATTTTCATCAAATAAATGAACGATAACATAAGGCATCAGTTTCCTCCTTTCCCCTGAAAGCTCTTTATAAAGTATAAAACTCAAAACCATGCAAACTAACATCCATCAGCCGGGACTAAGTTTGTCTGTAACACACACCCAAGTGAAAAGCAGCTTAAACAAGAAAGATCTTTTTTCACATAAAAGTTTGGAGGTGGACGGAACAAGACTGGTGTGATAGTCCCAGATTTCTTAAGCGAACAGAACTCCTTTCATCTTGCTGCCATCTTCCACCTCATTGTTTAAAATGGCTGCTCCAAGTCCAGCCGTTGCCTCGACATTCCAGTGTACGTTTCCTAGAACTGCACACAACACTTCCACTACTATCCTGTTGTCCAGAACTCAGTCACGTCGCCACATCTAGGCTGCAGGGAAGGATGGGAAATGCCATCATGATTTTGGGGGGTCTGTGGCCCAGCAAGAATCTGCATTACTTATTTACTCATGAACAGAGAGGAATGGATGCTGGGGAGTACTAGGAGTCCCGCACTTTATAGTCCAAACAGCACACCGTTTTCTTATTATCACCGTCCACTGGCCCTGATTTAAAATGCATACCCCAAGCTGAAAAGCTATGCGTTCGGAATGATTGGGTTATTATTACTTTTGAATTCCACACAATGCCAGCCACAAATTTTTCATTTTCTAATTTCTACATAATAGACCAAGAAATGAAGATAAAGTTACTACATATAAACCCATAAGAGCCAGGACTGTGACATGCTGGTTCAGAAACCATCCCTATGGAAAGGAGACGCTCATGAGTAAAGCCTAAATCGTTCTGCCCAATTAAGTGTCCTTACTCTGAAGTATCATTTTCTGATTTTTACCACATAAAATAAAGGAGTAGGGGCATTGTCCTCACTTGACAGTGGAAGGAACGAAGGCCCTGAGAAGTCAGCACATTTCCCAGGACCACAGGGTGTTGGGCAGAGTTTACAGCAAGACAGAGATGGACACCCAAAGCCACCAGCTACAGGGTCAGTGCTCTGTCCTCTCTGTCACTTTGGCCCAGGGCTTCTTGGAAAGGGTGGTGGTTTGGCTCCTTCCTCCCAATTCCCCCAAAAAGCTGTGCGTTCAGTCAGCACTGGGGAGGAGGCTGGTGAGCACTAAGCTGAGAGACACGCGGCACACATTTTAGGCTTATTGCAGACTCGGGAGTATTCCCTCTGGGACAGGAGATGGGGCTGGAGAACTTGCGCTGAGCTCCAGAGCACAGGCGAAGGACACGGATGCTGATATTTGGTGTGGTGACGCAGCACAGCTGCTCCGGGATCTGGAAATGTTCGTTCTCTTTTCAAGGCAAGTTATGACCTTCAGTTTTCTGGTGGGAAAATGGGGCCTCAGAGAGTTCCGGTCACTCGTCCAAGGTCCGGAGGCAGGTGCGTGGCAGGCACAAGAGTTGAGCACGGTCTCCCAAGGGCTCTGCTGGACCCCCGCCCTCCCCAGGCCCACTGCTCTGACCCCTGGCCGGCGCTCGCAGCCCACCAGGCCAGACCAGGCACACCACCTGGATTATTCTGCAACTAGACGCCTGATAGCCTGTGAGGACCTGTCAGACTCAGGTCCCATCAACTGGAAAGAGGAAAGGTCGCCAAGAGAGAGACTTGCCCCTTGTCAGGCTTGTGGTGCCTGCTTAGCTAGACTCCACTGCATGTCCTTTGCCTTCCCTGCAGGAATTATCTGAGGACGTTCCCTCATATCTGTAGGGCTCCTGGCTCCCCTGCATCCCCATGTGGCAAATGTGATGGGCAGAATACTGCCTCTGTCGCCTGCAGCAAATAGGGTGTACTCTAGCTCACTGACCTCAGCAAACCTAGTAGGGCTTGAGGAGAATCATCTGGCGTGTCCTGGGTTGGCTTCCTAGCCAGTTGCTGGCTCCAGTTAGGTACTGGTCCATAATGATCAATATATGTTCAATCAGCAACTCATCAATCAATCATCCCAGTTAGTTTGTACTCATCAGCATTCACAGCTTCTACTGTGTATCCAATTCTGTGCTTGGCCTGTGACTAGAGAAAATAAAGTGGAGAATGACCCCTCCTTTAAGGAGACTGAGCTGGAGAGCTTAAAGGTAGGAACAGAGAAAGGAATAGGGGATTTGAAGTAAGACAAACATAAGGTCGAACGACACCAGCTTATTAACTGTGTGACCCTAGGCATGTGGCCTCACCTCTTGTAGGCTCCCTCTTCCGAGACCTGGCTTGGCTGGTGTGAATGCGAAAGGAGAGACTATAAAACCCTTTGCCCGTAGTTTGCCCTGCGTTGGTGATAGCTGGCAAACGCAGGATGAAGGCGCACAACTATAATTATTTTCAGTCATATCGGAATTCGGAGGAGGGAGAGAGTCATCTGTGGATTCTCTTAAAAGACCCTGGCTTGCAGAGCAGGTCATTCTGACCCCTGTGGGTCTGAGGTCCCGGAAAAGTTGCCCTTTTCAGAACATGCAGTACAAGAGATGGCCACTGGGGGGAGGAATAGGACAAATTTTGGCCTCTTCCAGCGGGCTGTCCCAGGGCGCAGGGAAACCGCTGGGTGACTGCCCTTTCCTCACTCCCCCCTCCCCCACCTTTCACCTTGTATTTGCAACTAAACTTCCACATACAATATCCGTAGATAGATGGGGACTCACTGGGCTTTTCGTGTTGCAGTAAGATGTCAAAACTTTCCAGAGACATTCCTGACATGTGGGAGCCAGCGTGGCAGAAAAATCTCTTGATTCCATTTTCTCTACTTTCAATCTTGCTCTAATACTTGTTCCCGGTTGTCTGTGTCGTTCTCCCGATATAACTCTGAAAATATGCAAATATCTGCAGTTTTCTGTATTTCTCTGAACTTTTGGAAACTTTCTCTGGAATGCTGTGACTATCTCTCTGAAATATTCTGAAGCTCCTTGAAATACTTTCTTTAAATCTCTGAGATCCAAAATCTCTATGTGGATGTCTTTTTCTGGATTTCTCTAGTGTTTGAAACCACACATTCTCTCTGAATCTCAGTGACTCTCAGCCCATCTGTCTACCATAGCTCATTATCATCTCGAAAATGGATGTTGGGCAAAACAAGGGCTGTTTGTGACAAACCCTCCTCACTCACCAGCTTTGGAAGCTGCTTGCCTCCTAGCTCAGGGCTACACCTTCGCTAGTTTGGAGGAAGGTGGAGATCAGACGCCTTCCCACCAGGGAAGTTTCAGCAAGCATCAGAGCCAGAGAAAAGAACCAGGCATTTGGAAATGTCTGTCAAAAGAGGCTCAATTCCCTGGTCCTTATCATACTATTTGTGTGACCTTGAGAATATTGCTTCTGCCTCTCCAACTCTCTCCTAATCCAGTGAAAATAACCGTGCAGACTGCAAGGTAGTAAGAGGTAGTCAGGCATAAATGCCTGGTGAACACCTGCTACTATCATGACTTCAAGTAAGTAGGAGTTCAGAGGATGGAGAGGTTTGCGTGTGTGTTTCCTAAACCCTTGGCAGAGAGAAGAAGTGTTCAGAGTCTCTTGCACTTCCGAAATTGCTTTGTGTTAGCCCATGATGTTGCCTTCTCTGCAGATTTGGTGGGACTGTGGACCTGCAAGGGTTACTCTTTTTTTTTTTTTTTTCCAGCTATGAGGTATAATTGTTAAATAAACTTGTAATATATTGAAAGTATACAACGTGATGATATCATATACATTTACATTGTGAAATGAGTTCCACAATCAGGTGAATTAACACATCTATCGCTTCACATAGTTCCCTTTTTTTGTTGAGAATGCTTAATATCTATTCTCTTAGCAAATTTCAAGTATGCAGTATTATTGACTATAGTCACCAAGCTGTGTGTCAGACACTCAGAACTCATTCATTATACAACTGTAAGTTTGTACCTTTAGCAGACAGACCGCTCCCCATTTCCGCTATCCCCCAGCCCCTGGCAACCACCGTTCTATTCTCTGTTTCTGTGAGTTTGAGTTCTTTTGGGGTCCACATACAAGTGACACCATACAGTATTTGCCATTCTCTGTCTGGCTTATTACACTTAGCAAAATGCCCTTTGGTTCATCCCTGTTGTCACAAATGCCAAGAGTTCCTTCTATTTTTAAGGCTGAATAATATTACCATATATATTTTTATATAATATATATATTATGTAATATATAATGTTAACACAATATAGTGATATTAATATTATATGAATATTTATATAATGTATAATAAATATATAAGTCCCTTTGGGTGGTATGGACATTTTAACAATATTAATTCTTCCAGTCCATAAATACAGCGTATCTTCCCATTTGCTTGTGTCTTTTTCAATTTCTTTCATCAATGTTTTACAATTTTCTTTGTACAGAAATTTCACCTCGTTGGTTAAATTTATTCCTAAGTGTTTTATTCTTTTTGATACAGTTGTAAGTGGGATCATTTTCATAGTTTATTTTTCAGAGAGTTCGTTTTTAATGTATAAAGATGTGGCTAATTTTTATATGTTGATTTTGTATCCTGAAACTTTACTGAATTTGCTTACTAGTTTTAACAGTTTTTTTGGTAGAATCTTTAGGGTTTTCTTTATATAAGATCACATCATTTGCAGAGATATTTTACTTCCTCCTCTCTGATTTGGATATCTTTTATTTCTTTTTTTACCTAGTTGCTCTGGCTAGGACTTCCAGGGCTATATGAATAGGCATGGTTGGAGTGGACAGCTGTGTTTTGCTCCTGGTCTTAGGGGGAAAAGAGATTTCAACTTTTCACCATTGAGTATGATGTTAGCTGTGTGCTAAGTTCAAGATCTTTAGTATGTTGAGATGCATTTCATCTATACCTAATTTGTTAAGATACATTCCATTTATAGCTAATTTCTGAAGAATTTTTTTTAAAGATTTTATTTATTTATTTGACAGACAGAGAGAGAGAGCACAAGCGGGTGGAGTGTCAGGCAGAGGGAGAGGGAGAAGCAGGCTCCCCACCGAGCAGAGAGCTTGACCTGGGTCTCCATTCCAGGACCGCAGGGTTCTGAGGTGACCTGAGCTGAAGGCAGACGCTTAACCGACTGAGACACCCAGGCGTCCCTGAAGAATTTTATCATGAAAGAATGTTGAGGTATATTCCATCTATACTTAATTTGTTCAACTTTTGTTGTCATAAGATGTTGAATTTGTTAAATGCTTTTTCCACATTTATTGAGATCATATGATTTTAATTCTTTATTTTATAAAATGTGCATCATATTTATTGATTTGTATTTGTTGGACCATCCCTGCATCCCAAGGGTAAATCCCACTTGATCATGGTGAACGGACCTCTTAATGTGCTGTGCAATTTGGTTTGCTAGTATTTTGTTGTAGATTTTTACATTTATGTTCATCAGGAATATTGGCCTATAATCTTCTGTTCTTGTAGTGCCCTGCCTGACTTTGGTATCAGGGTAATGAAGGCCTCAGAAAATGCCTTTGGAAGTGTTCCCTCCTCTTCAATTTCTTGAGAAGAGTTTGAGAAGAATCAGTATTAATTTTTTACATATATTTGGTAGAACTCACCAGTGAAGCCATCTGGTCCGGGGGTTCTTTGTTGGGAGATTTTTGATTATTGATGCAATGTCCTTACCTATTACTGATGTGTTCATATGTTCTACTTCCCTGCTTCAGTCTCCGTGAGTTGTATGTTTTTAGGAATTTACCCATTTCTTCTTGGTTTATCTAATTTGTCAGTGTATAATTGTCCATAGTTACCTTTTATAATCACATGTATTTCTGTCCTACGAGGATGAAAAGCTGTCTCTTTTGTTACTGATTTAATTTATTTGAGTCTTCTCTCTTTTTTCTCAGTCTAGCAAAAGGTGTGCCAATTTTTGTTTATCTTTTCAAAAACCCCGACTCTTGGTTTGGTTGACTTTTTCTATTGTCTTTCTAGTCTCCGTTTTATTTATTTCCACTCTGGTTTTTGTTATTTCCTTTCTTCTAGCAACTTTGTGCTTAGTTTGTTCTTCTTTTTCTAGTCATTTGCGGTGCGACTCTAGATTGTTTAGTTGAAATCTTTCTTTTTTTCTTAAGGCAGGCGTGTACTTGTTGCTCTGAATGGCTTGCTTTGAACATGCAGTATCAAGAGTTGGACACCAGGTAAGGCAAGAGAGCAGATCTTAGCCTCCTTCCCTGCTGCTCGCCTTTAGCTACTGGGACCCCATCTGTGGGGACTGCTTGGGCGGCTGGAAATCTGAGTTGCTGCGGGACAGTATGTCTCTGTGTTTAGCCTTGAGGCTGGTGTGGCCCAATAGAACGTTCCGCTGTGATGGAAATATTCCAAACCTGTGCTGTCTAGAATGGTAGCTATTGACTGCTTGTGGCTATAGAGCACTTGAAATGTGCGATCAAGGAACAAAAAACTTAACCAAATTAATTTAAATATAAATAACTACATATATCTTAAATGCCTTGAGATCATTTCCTCACGATCCAGCCTTTGTGAATTCAGGGTCATGAGTCCAGAGGGGCATTACCAAGGAAACCTTAGAACCATGGTGGCCTCTTCACGAGTGTTATGATCTTTAAACAAACAGTGGCACTGATCAAAAACACTGATGTTGTGAATTTCAAGGGTAATTTTGCCTTCTCCCAGGGTGTCCTTCAGGAAAATGGTGCAATTCATATCATAGTGGGTGCTTTGTCCAGCGAGTTCTCTCCTCTCCTCCTACAAGTAAACCAGTTGGGACTGTGATCCTGGGATCAGCCCGCTTCCATATCCTCTGCTCGCTGTTGTGGGGAAGCTGGTAGCAGAGCTCGGCCTGTTGGCTCACTCTGACCACCTGGAAACTTCTGGAGTTGCCCGCAGTCAACTGCTCTGCAGAGGAAGTCAGGGACCACAGATCTAGTCTGTAGGCCACAAGAAAACGCTTTGTCTCGATCCCTCTGCCCTGGTCCCATTGGCCCTCTTTCTGATTCTCGATGCCAAGTCCTTCCCAACTTTGGAATTTTGCTCTCTGACCCCAGCCTTATTATCTTCAGACCCTCCCATCATCACTGCCTCCTTCTTACTTCTCAGGTCCCAGCTTAAATGTCAACTTCTGGGACTTCAGCTTCTTATGACCATCCCATTCAACATTTCCCTGGATCATACCGAACTATCTTCACGACAGGTATCACCACCTGATATTTTTAATTCCTGTCCTTATTTTTTCTCATGGCCCACTAATATGTGAGCCCCGCCATAGCAGCGTCTCTGTTTTATTCCCTTTTAAAATTTCTCTTTATTACCCCAGGGCATAAAACATTGCCGGAACAGAGTACACACTCTGTAAATATTTAACAAAGGAGCAGAGGATACTCCCATTGTCTAGAGGTGGGATGTGGACCACAGAGCTGACCAACGGCCAAGACTTATCAGATATACCAGTTGCTTTTCTGTCTGTGTTTGGCGGATTAAATATGGCCACAGACTTTTTTTTGATGCTCCTTCCAGAAACAGAAGGAATACCCTCTCCTCTTAAAACTCTCTGTTCTGTCATTGCTTTGCTCAGTAAAATATGGCAGAAGACGGGCTGCAAACTTTTCTGGGCCTGTTTTAAGGAATGAGCAGCTTTCATTTCTCAGCTCTTTGTTTTTTGTTGTTGTTGGTGGTGGTGGTGGTGTGTTTTGTTTGTTTGTTTGTTTTTGTTTCATTTTATTTTTTTTAACATTCTTTCTGGAAGCCCTGAACTGCCATATTTGAAGTCTGACTGCCTTGAGACCACCACGGCAGAAAGGTTATGTATAGACAATCTAGCTGACAGCCCTGGCCAACCCCAGTCTTCCAACGTACTCTCCCAAAGTATGAGACATGTGAGTGAAGCCTGCTCAGGCCCTTTCGGCCACCCCACTAGCTGAAGACACCAAGGTACCTCAGTCTTTGTTACATGGAACAGAAGAATTGCCCCCTGAGCACTGGCAAGAATTCCTGACCCAAAGTTTTGAGATATAGTAGAATGGTTGTCATTTTAAATCACTAACATACGGACAATTTGTTCTGAAGCTGTAAATAACTATGACCCACGCCTCCCAGCCTCTTAATTTTTGCTCCTTTCAACCATGCCACATTCATTCCTGACACTGCCAAGAATGTTGATCCTTCTCACCATAAGGAACCTGAATTATTAGACTTAAGTCCCGCTGTGCTCAGGAAAATTTGTGGATGGCTCAAGCTCACAACAACTCCTTTATCTGAGGTCTTACTAAACTTATAATTCATATCGTCATGTAAACGATTGTGGTTTGCTCCTAAGTATAAGGGATATATTCATTATGATTTGCCAGTGAGAATATGAGATCCCCAAGGGAAGATGTTAGACATTCATCTCTCTCTTCTCTCGGGCCCATTGTGGCAGTGGTGTGGCATGGAGCTGGGGCTGAGAAAGACACAGTAATTGAAATGACATTTCTTAATCATAAGTTGTTTTAACACTCGTTTCTATCCTCACAACTAGATCAGAAGGGTAGACTCTGAAGATCAGCAGTGAGAATGCTTTCTCATTTCCTTCAGGGTCATTTACCTCCATTCTTTTTCTTTTTTAAAAAAAAGATTTATTTATTTTAGAGAGAGAGAGAGAAAAAAAAAGCACGAGGGGGGAGGGCAGAGGGAGAGAATCTTTAAGCAGACTCCCTGCTGAGCACAGAGCCCAACGATGTAGGGCTCCATCCCATAACTCATGAGATCAGGATCTGAGCCAAAATCAGGAGTTGGACGTTTTACCAACTGAGCCACCCAGGCACCCCCTTGTTTTTCTTTACAGACGTGACACAGGAATAGATATTGAACCTGAAGTGAGTACTGTTACCTGTAAGAGAAGAATGGCCACCAAGTATCCAGATACAGAGGACAATGGGGGCTCCATCCACCTCGAAAATGACGTCATAATCGTGGCATCAGGCAGCAAAAATCATTGTACCATGGGGAAAAAAAACAGAGACAATTTAGAAATCCTGCCTTTTGAGGGAATTCCTTTTGATGTGTCACCAAATGACTTAGTCAAACCACAGGTGTCAGACCCACTGAGATTCTCTCTTTTCCTCCTTCCTTCCTGTGCTTTTACTGTGGCTCAGTACCTTCCTCAGATGACTATTCTGAAGGGCACCTGCGGTGGACAAGAGCATAAAAGGTGTGCAACACCCAGCTCTGCCCATCCCCGTGCTCACTTGGCCCCATCTGCCCTTGGCCTAGGCCACTTGCCAGACGGAGAGCCTGGTTGCTGCCTCTGATGTTGTCTCATTCCCTAACGGGAACACCTGTGTGCCTTCTCCTTGGCAGGGGCAAATAGGCCAGCTCTCACCAAACCTCCATAACCCAGCTGTCACGGCCAGGGTCTGACCTGCCTGGGTCCGTGACCTTCGGGTTCCACTCACTACTTGCGCATTCAAATGAAATACCACATCATGGAGGTGGCATCTAGATTCCCCAGGGGCTCCCCAGAGGGCTTGGGTAAAATGACTCCGATGCAAAGGTGAGTTAAATGCTTGTGAGATCATCGTGGATCAATCAGATACGGGAAATAGGAAGAAGCAAGCAGATAAAGGCTTCTCCTTTTCTAATTTCCCCTTCACTTTTGCTGCCTATAATTGCAGCACCCTTCCAATCAACTGTTAGTAATAAGTTTTGGCATAGGCTTTTTTTTCTAGGTATCCTAGACAGAGAAAAGATGATACTGCTAAGATAGGAGTATATATTAGCCTGCTGAACTGGGGAACACATATATTTGGTTGCGTATACTCAATAGTTAAGCTGGTATCTGGTTCGTGAAGGATCTCAAGCATGCCAATAAATAGAATTCTATTTGCTAGAAAAAAATGGAATGCTTGAATGGAAAATGTAAATGGTGTAATCTATGGTGAAGTTTCTGTTTTATAATACAAGACTATCAAATAAGGTATTAAAAAAGAAGTTACAGGTTTGATGTCTCTTGCCACAGTCTAATTTACCCACCGAAAAGAGAGGGCGTTTGGAGAGACTGCGACAGATGAAAGCAGTACCACGGGCGGAGGGGAATAGATATTTGCAAAGCTTCACCTAACGAAGGACTCTTCCTGAATACATATATTTTAAATTTTAATTATGCAAATTATTTTTAAGGCAGATAAGCCAAAAGAAAAATAGGCCAGGGACCTGAACAGTCTCAGCATAAAAAATATCCAAATAGCAGTAAAGATAAGAAAAAGTAGTAGAATTGCTGGGTCATAGGCTATGTTTATTTTTAACTTTGGGAGAAGATACTCAAGTGCTTTCAAATATCCCTACTTATTTCAGTAGAAATATATGTACATATGCGCAAGAGATACGTACAATAAATTTCATGATTCCATTACCAGCAATGACTAAACTGGGATCAGTACAAACATCCTTAACGACAAGCCTACACATATGACCCCAGAGAGTATCAACATCCATCCAATCATTTCACAAACATAATGTTAATAACTGATTTTTTTAAAGATTGTATTTATTTGAGAGAGAGAGCACGAACAGGGGCGATGGGGCACGAGGGGCAGAGGGAGAGGGAGAAGCAGGCTCCCCGCTGAGCAGGGAGCCCGCCGCCAGGCTCGATCCCAGGACCCTGGGATCATGACCAGAGCCGAAGGCAGACGCGTAATGACTGAGCCACCCAGGCGCCCCAATAATTGATGTTTTTATTAATCAACTTGTTAAGATCTCTTATCATTTATGATTGTTCAGCTGCATATTCTTTCAGGTTTTTACACAGAAATTATACTTTTTGAATGATACTTTGTTTTTTTTTATTACAGTCACTTGCATTTCTGCCAGCAACAGAGTTAGCACATATAGCTTTTCAAAACCACCATTTATTAATAATTGCAACAAAAATATAAAGTCCTCAGGAATAAATATAACAAAAATGCAAAACTTTTATTCAAGAGATTATGAGATTTCCATTCTTCCCCCCACTATAGACTCCACAGATGAATCTACAGCTTCAGCACAATCCCAATTAAAATCTCAGCCAACTATTTTGTGGATATTGATAAACTGACTCTAAGGTTTATCTAGCAAGACAGAAGACAGAACTGCCAACAAATACTGAAGAGCAAAGTCAGAGGATCGACACGACCTGACTTCAAGACTTACTATAAAGCGACAGTAATTAAGACCACATGGTGATTTTTAAGATCACATAGTTTAGTGAAAGAACAGATTCATAGAGATTAATACATCAACTGAAAAGAACAGAGAGCCCAGAAATAGCCTCATACAAATAATCAAGTGATCATTGACAAGGAAGTAAAAGCAATTCAATGGGGGAAAGGATTTTTTTTTAACAAACGTTCTTTGAGCAGTTGGATGTCCATATGTATATATAAAAAAATACACACACTCCTCAAAACCAAAACAGACAAACAAAAACCCATACACAGACCTGACACCATTCACAAAATTAACTCAAAATGGATCATAGACCAAATGTAAGACGCAATGCTATAAAATTTCTAGAAGGGAAAAATCTATGTGACCTTGACTTTAGCAAAGAGTTTTTAGATACAATGCCAAAAGCATGATCCATGAAAGAAAATGTGATAAATTGGGATTTACTGAAATTTAAAACGTCTTCTTTGCAATAGATGCTGTTAAGAGAATGAACGACAAGTCACAGCATGGGAGAAAGTAGTTGAAAAGCACATATCTGATAAAACACTTGCATCTACATATTAAATTTAAAAATAGAAAGCAACCACCCAATCAAAAAATAGGCAAAAGTTCTAGACATCTCATCAAAGAAGACATACAAGTAGCGAATGTGCACAAATTCCTTATTTGTTATTAAGGAATTACAAATTAAAACAATAATGACATACCATTACTCACCCAAGAGAATGGCTGACGCCTCCCAAACTGACACCATCACAAGCCAGTGAGGATGTGGGAGCCACGGGAAGTCTCATTCATTGCTCGGGAGAATGTCCAATGGAACATTCACTTTGGAAGACAGTTAGGTGGTTTCTTACAAACGTAGATGCGGTCTTAACCATATAATCCAGCAACTGCACTCCTAGATATTTACCTAACCCATCTGAAAATTTATGTCTGCCTAAAAACCTGCACATACATGTTTGTAGCAGCTTTACTCATAACTGCCAAGAACTGGAGTCACCAAGACATTTTTCAATAGGTGAGCGGATAAACAAATGGTGGTCCACCCATAAAATGGAATACTATTCAGTGACCAAAGGAAATGAGCTAACAAGCCATGGAACGACATGAAGAGACCTTCAATGTATATTGTTAAGTGAAAGAAACCACTCTGAAAAAGCTACTGTTTGATGTTAATTATATGACATTCTAGAAAAAGCAGAACTATACTGGCAGTAAAATAATCAGTTGTCACTGAAAGTTTGGGGGGGGGAAGAGAAGAGGGATGTATAAGTGAAGCACCGGGGACTTTTAGGGGAGTATCACTATTCTGTATGATTCTTCAGGGGCAGATACATGGCATTATGCATTTGATGAAACCCATAGAACTTTGTAACAAAAACAAACTGATGTATGCAAATTTGAAAAAGATTTAGGAAGTCAGATAATCCAAGGAAAGACTGTGAAGTGTGACACGGGAATCTAATTGTATCCCGAATGCATGAAACAAGGGAATGGGTGGGCCAGGGGCCGACCTGAGTAACTTTGCAAATGAATGGAGTCTATAAGCCCAAATGCAAAAGGAACTGCTCGTAAGCATGGTGCTGTCATTGATAAAATTGTTTCCCAGTGGGGCAAGGGTTAGAAATTCTGAATAGTGCTATCCGTGTATACTGCAATTGAACAATTAGGTATACAGGTGGACCATGGTGGGAACCAAGTGCCTCACTGTTGGAGCGGGATTTACAGAGAAGCAAGGGGAGGAGGCTGGAAAGATTCCTGCAGTCATGGATGAGATTTGGAAATAGCAGTATGAATTCCTTGTTGAGCTTCATATAGATACGGATGGTTATATACAGAAATGTTTATAGATAGGAGTCTACCTGGGGTAATACACATACATATATTTCTTTGCCCTATCAGTTGAGAGGACCTACAGGAAACATTTCCAGTGGCAGTGAGCTCAGCTAGAGCCCTGCTCTCAGTTTCCAGTACCATCTACCAATAAAGGAATTCAGGTTCTTTGGAGAAATGATCTATCTCAGGACTGGGGCTAGGAATATACCAGATGATCCTGGAGCATCTTGTAGGGCCAGGAAATCAAGTGTAAGAAAAAAAATATATATATATATATTTATTTATTTATTTATATTTATATACATATACGTGGCCTTTACCAAAACATAAAACTTCTCTTCAAGACACTTTAAAAACTGAAAAGACAAACTACAGATGGGTAGAAAATATTTACAAAGCATATAGATCATAAAGGACAGAATATGTAAAGAAGTCCCTAAATAATAACTAAATAATGAGAAAACCCAATAAAAAAAATGGACAAAAGAACTGAACAGACACTTCACTAAATGAGCAATGAAGGTATGCTCAACATCACTAGTCGTTTCAGAAATGTCCATTAAAACCACAGTGAGATACCACCACAAATGTACTAAAACAGTTAAAATTAAAAACAGTGACCACACCAAGTTTTGGCAAGAAAGTGGAGGATGCCCACACCGCTGATGGAAAATATAAACATTGGAAAAGAAGAGAAAATAGCTGGAAATTTTCTAAAACTTTATATAAATGGAATTGTACAATATGCCCTCTTCTTTGGTTTGGCTTATTTCACTCAGCATGATTATTCTGAGATCCATCCATGCTTTTTTGTGTATCAATAGTTTATTTCTTTCATTATCCAGCTGGCAATTGCAGGTGCAAAATTTACAGCTATCTCCCTGTTTTCTTCCTCACTTTCCATCCCCAATCTTTATCATGCATAACGTCTCAAGCCTTTCTAGCATCTTACCAGGGAGGTCTACTGCCTTTAGCTGCAGCATCCTTGGAACGAAGAATGCCGATACGGAGCCGGTTCCGTCTCATTGGTCAGGTTTCAGCTCCAATGTCACCCCAACCCTAATCGCTTCCTCTCCTGGCTCCCAATGTTGTCATCCTCGGAACATCTGTCACCACCCGATCTTGTTATATATTACTTATTTCCCCTAATTACTAAAGTGTCTTGTTCGTAGCTACTACATCCTCCTGCCTCTACCAATACCTATAACATGAGAGGTCCTCAGGTATTTATGGGGTAAAGGCGTAGCCATGGGATACTAGGCAAGTGGGAGAAGGGGAGATGTTTCCATCCCAGCTCCAAGTTCAGCTGGCCCAGGCTGAGCCCTGTTCCCACACTTTCCTCGTCCCAGATCAAAGGCACTCACTGCTTCCCAAGGCTGGTGAGTCAAGGATAATTGGCCCCCCATCCCCTCCTGTTCCTGTACAACGAGCTTGTTTGTTACGTCTCTTTGGTGCTTTTCAGATTCACTGTTTCTCACAGCCTCTACAAACACAGGGCTTTTGGTTGTGCTCTTGATCCTGCCTTATCTTTGACCTGTCTGCCTCTCTGTGCAGAATAGGTAAGAGCAAACACCAGGTGATAAATGTGGAATTGAAGAAGACAAACGTCCTCTGCTTGTCACTTGAGACAAAACATGCACTTTGCCCCAGAACACAGCTAGGCCAGGGTGTTGTCCCCTCATAGACCCATGGCCCAAGGCCTGACCGTCTGCAAGGATCCAGAGGGGATGGGAGTGACAGTGCATCTGAGACAGAAGGACCGTGTCAAGGGAATCTGTGTCATCTGCCTCAGATATGTATGATTCAGAATGCCAGGCTGTTTGGCCTCAAAACTTTCTAGGCTGAGAAGAGTTATACATGGATGAATTAATAACAAATAAGATAAAAACATGTGTGCCTTCTGGCATTTTATTAACCATCAGTAGACGCCCTACCCTAGAGGAACACAGTGTTGGACACCAAGGTGGAGAGACTTTGGACAGGGCCACTGCCTGAGTTCCTTTTGGAAATCTAAGCTGTAAACGCGATAAAGGTACCCAAGTGCCATCTAGAGGTAAAACTAGTATTGCAGCCTTTCTGAAGGCTGCTTCTACGGAAAGGGTCACGGAAATTTGCTCTGAGAGCCCTAATCCTATCACAGCTTGGTGGCGGTCATTACTATAGGCAACTAGGGAAGGAAGCAAGATATTTTCACATGGTGGGTCAAAATCTGCCTCCACCGCAGACCTGACCACTGCAGACCACGGAACCTCCTCTTCCCTGATTGTTCCTAGTGTATTTTCTTTACATTAATTCAGTCCCACAGCAGAGCACTTTCTATCTTTAACAGTATTTTTTAACATTTGTGTGTGTGTGTGTGTGCCAGACTGTGCTTGGCAATGGAACTATCAGCTCCTTCACGACAAGTCAGTCCCTGGGCTGGAAGGGACATAGTGCAGCCCTCCTATCCTTGGCAGGAACACTCAGTATATCTTTACCTGTTCCCTGCCTTTGTTAAGACAGGTTTCCCGGGAAAAGCAATTCCCAGCAACTCCAGGATTAACATTTCCTGGCGGGTCCCTATGCAGTGCAAATCATGGGTTTGGTCGTCAGTAAGACGGGCCACCGAATCCTAGCTCGGCCACTTGTGGAACATGCCAAATATGGAACTTCAGGCAAATTACTTCTCTGAGATTTGATTTCATAGTTTGCTAAGTAGAATGATAATACCTACATCATGGTCTTATGATTTGGATTAGCAATAGTATTGATTACTTATACATGACCTAGCATGATTCCTGAAACCAAGAAGGTGCTAAGAAAATATTAGCTTTTACTATCATTCCGATAATAAGAATTCTAACTAGGAGAGTAACCGAGCTACCTTGCAAGATTGTTGAGGGTTAAATTATGTATACACATGTATGATAGACTGCCAAGTGAGACAGAACTTAACTTTTTTTTTCAAGAGAAGCTGCCCATGGCTTCTATCTGACAAACACTGCAAGTTTTATCACCTTGAAGTGGATCTTTGGTTTTTCTCTGAACACTTCAGTGGTTTTTCTCTGAACACCTCTTAGCTCTTGCAAACAAAAGCCCACAAAGTACACACTGAGATATGGAATAGGTGTAATAAGATTCTTTGACACTTACAAAGATTGTCCTTTGCGAAATCTCCTCAAATGTGGCTGCTTTGGAGAAGGGCCTAAATTTGCACAGAGCTGAGGCATCCCCAGGAAGAAAAAGGCTTAAAGCCAATCTCTTCCCTTCTGAGAACCAACAAGGTCACAATCTCTCTGATAGACTGAGTGCACTTGGAAGCCTCACCAAACCCTTTGTACTACACAATGCCCTTGGAAAAGTCAAGGAAGGTAGACTTAGAGGCGGGTAGGCCTTGAACAATTAAATGAGAGGTAAAAGACTTGTAACCTTTTTTTTTTTTTAATGCCTCCAACTGGTGAAGGAGGTCATTCAAGCCCTGCATCTGGAATAGGGTAGCACTCAGTCAATGGTGGTTCTTATTACTGATATTGTTCCACGTGGTTTCTCGATAATCCAAGCCAGAGCTCATGTCATCTGGCAGCAGCCTCATCTGGGCCCTGTTAGCAACCTCTCCGTGAATGCTGGCTCAGTGGCTAGGCCAGAGCGCTTGGGGATGGAGGGAGAGACTTCAGGGCAGCAGGGGCAGAGCGGGGCGGCCAGACCCAGACGTTGCTCAGAATTCCAAATCTTCTCCGAATCCTTCTCTCTTCGGGTACATGGTTTTCCCTAGCAGGGAGACATTCGAAGAACGCCTTCAAATAATGCTTGCCCTTCGGACATTTCTGAAAAGAACTACTTGCTCTTAGTGGTGTACCTGAGCCTAATTGTGCACCCTGCAGATTTCTTTTCCTTGTCCTTCTTGCTCACCAGTGTAATGTTTCTTGCCCTGTTCAGCGCAGGATCCAGGGAGAACAAACAGGGGGAGGGATGAAGTAATGGTTCCCTTGGATGTGACGAAGTCCAGAGGCCTCAGACCATCTCTTGAGCGAGTTGCACTTTCTCTCCCGGAGGACTTCCTGTGTTTGCTACATGAATAATGCACTTTTAAGCACTTTTAAGCAAACCCACAATGCACTTTTAAGCACTTTTAAGCAAACCCACGATGGTAACCTCGGCAAAATGGCAATCCCAAAGTAAACTGCCATTACGAATTTGCATCTCAATAGTTCAGCTTTCTTTGTAATGCACACTTAATTACATTAGAGGCACGGGGAATAAATCTTATTCCTGCTGCCGATTGTTGGGATTACCTTATGGATACAAGCTTCGCGACCCATCTTTAGGTTTATTGGTGACAAATATCAGCCCATTGTCCTAATGGTGAAATAACATCATTTACTAACCATGGGATACAAATTCAATTTAGGGAAATTTCTCAAAAACAATCTCTGAATCACTGGCAATGGGAGCTGGGGGGAACGGGAAAAATAACCCGCGCCTTCCTCAGCCTTGGCGGCATCACCTGGGAGAGATTTCAAAAACAGCACTGCGCAGGCCCCACCTCAGACCCATTAAGCCGGAGTCTCTAGGGATAGGGCCCCGTTAGCAGGATGTTTTAAAACTTCCCTGGTGATTAATAAGTGCAGCCTAGAATGAACACCAGGAACACCACTGATATAAATCAGCCCCACATTTGCACCGGTGGAGGCTTTGAGGCCCCGCAGCAGAGGGTGCCGTGTGCAGGACTCCCAGGGGGACCGGGGTGACCGGCGTGACCGGGCAGCTGCCTCTGGGGCCCTGTGCCCTGCCCGATCGCTCTTCCCACCCGGCTGCCAGCCCTTCCCACCTCCTTGCTCTGGTTCCCTCCTCTGCTTCCGGGTGTCTGTTCCACTCAGTGATTGACAAGGCCTGTAGGCAGTGCCTACTGTGTGCCCAGAACCCCATTCCACTGAGGCCGGCCAAACCTTGTTCTTCGTGGTGCTTTTCTCAGCATCCTTGAAAGGCATGGCCTCCCGTGATCAGCGTCTCCTGACTAATGCAACCACAAGAGGGAGCCCAGTGCCCCCACTCTTTTTGGTGTAGACTCGCAGGCTGGCCGAAGCAAGGGAGGGTGCCCAGATGGCAGGAGGCAGGCCCTCCAGGCAGGGGGTGAGGGCTTCAGGAAATGACCTCTGATGACCTTCAGGTGCCAGGTGCTGCTTCCCACCCCGAAGAAGGTACTGGGCTACCCAGAATAGAGCAGGCTTTACAGCTGTGTGTCCTGGGGCCTTACTGGCTGGTGGCGCACCTAAGGCAGTCCTCTGGAAACCAGTCGCAGGAGGTTGTGTGAGAATCGAAGGGGACCACTATGTGAGGGTGCCCAGTAAAGAGTGGAGTTGATCTTCTGATATCCCTTCTCCTGCCTTCTCCCACCTCTTCCTTTCATCCTCATCTGCTGGGCACCAAATGTTTGCGTTTGAGATTCCTATGTTGGAATTCTGACCTCCCGTGTGATGGTATGAGAAGGTGGGGCTTTGGGAGGTGAGGGGGTCGGGGGTGGAGCTCTCAGGAGTGGGATTAGTGCCCTTATCAAAAAGACCCCAGAGAAATGCCTTCCCCCATCAGCTGTGTGAGGACCCAGCGAGAAGGCGGCTGCCCACCAACCAGGAAGCGGGTTCTCACCAGACATGGAATCTGCTGACACCATGATCTGGGACTTCCAGACTCCAGAACTGTGAGAAATGCATTTCTGTTGTTTATAAGCTAGCCAGTCTGTGATATTTTGTTAGAGCATCTGGAAGGGCCTAAGACACCATCCTTTTCTCCTTTTCCTGAAAGACTAAGTCACAGAGAATCCACATCTCACTATGGATTAGAATTCATTTTGTGGCCTCTCCTGAAGGACTGTCCCATAAACTGTAAACTTTCCATCCTCCAATCATGAGAGGAACAAGGCCTCGGATGGCCCTGTTTGTCACCAATCCTTCCAGCGTATACCTCCTCAGTCAGGGGATCGATGACATCACGGCTCTGCCCTCCCCACCCCTCCCTGGCTGCCCAGCCCCACTGATGAGCAGTCCTCGGCCTCCGGTCTCTGTTGAACACTCCCAGCTTTGGAACTCACAGCCTCACAAGGCAGTCCTGTCAGAACTGCGGCCCCTGTTTTAAGCTAAAACTCGGCTTTTCACCAAAGCTTCTGCACTGGGCCCTTCAGGGATCTGGAGTCAGAGATACAGTCCCAAGAATCTTCTTCAGACTTTAACCAACAAATCCCTCCCTCCCCAATCTGGTAAAATCTCCCCCAGTTTGTGGATGGCTGGTTCAGTGTGTTCTGACCAGGGCTGATGGCCTGAATACTACACAACACCCTTGTCACTGGCGGCCAGGCACGAACCTGAGAGCAGCCGGTCAGCCGGCTACTTCCGGTTCACCTGGTGGCCGCCTCAGGGTCTCAGCTCACTCTCTTGCATGTGAACAACGGTACAAGACTGGGTCCCGAAGACCAGATATTTATAGCTGGGGATTTGGACATGACGCTGGGCCAGTTCCTCCAGGCCCTTCTTCCTGGTCCCCTTTCTTTCTCCCTGTTCCCTATCTTTCTCCCCAGCACATAGATGGGTGTCTGTCCTTTAACCCACACCCACAGAGCTCAGCTCTCTCCACCTCAAAGACCTCAATCTCCACTCCTAGATTCTTTTCTGGGCAAATACAAACCAGTTCCCAAATGAAAAGTTATCTGCCCCCTCCCAGCCCAGCACTACCAGAGCTGGTTCTGACCAGCAGGAATGACTCATTCCCCCCAGAGTTCTAAATATGAACGCGCCTCTTATGCGGATGCATGAGGCCTTCTCCTTCTTTCTCCCTTACTCCCAACACACACACACACACACACACACACACACACACACTCACTCACACATGCTGTCTTTCCACCTAGCTGCAGACAGCTGAAAATCTTAAACAAGGGACTGTGCCTGTTGCATCCCTATAGCCCCAGAAAGTGCCTGCCACCCAGTAACTCTCAATAAATTAGAGCTGGATTGAATATAGCCCCTGGGGGGCCAATCCCTGCTTGCTGCTCAGAGCAGTGTTGAGAAAAATGAGTCCTGTCTGGATTTCTTGCTGATTCAATCGTGCAACCAAAGTTCTAACTGGAAGATTTTAAACTGCAAAAATATTTGTGAGACCCTCCTCCTTTCTTTTCCCACATAACTCAGGCTCTATCTCAGAGTCCAGCGATCTAGCCCCTTAGCTCTTGGCTGCAGCCTCTCAGATGCAATTGGCCAGGGGGTTTCACGCTCCTTCTTGGCCTACCTGTACATCCTAAGAAACCTGGGAACTTGGGGAACCCCATCATCAGACAGTAGCTGTTTCACCAAGAGTCCAAGCGTTTCCTGAACAATATCGTACCCCAGGCTTGTTCAGCTCCTGCACCTGCTAGAAGCTGCAGAGCCACACGGCCTCCAGCGCTGTCTGTCTGCAGGTAGGGGTCCCCTCTGGTGAAGGCCATGTTCACCAGCCAGGCCAGCAGCTTCGTGCCCTGCAGCAGGAAGTCACGGGGAGGGGATAAACCTAGCCTCAATAAAAGGCGATTATCGTTGTCAGAAAACCTCAGAGGCTGCAGGACTCTCTGTAAGCACATTCATTCATTCATTCACTCACTCCTTCACTCATTCTTTCCGAGAAAAGAGGCATTATGGAATATTGTCAAAACAAAGGTTCTAAAATCAGACACAACTGGGTTTCAATCTGAGCTTTGCCACTAAAAACCTCTGTCACCTCGAGCAAGCCGCCTGAACCCCTCACATACTCAATCGTCAATCTGAGAATAATAATGATATCTTTATTTCAAAGGTTGTTGGCGAAGGTTAACGGGGGTAATGTGCACATCGTAGTGATTTCATCCTCCTGGAAGCCTGGTAAGAGAGATACTGTTATCCTCATTTTACAGATAAGAAGCTGAGGCACTGGGACGGGAAGGCAATCTTCCAAGTTCGCATAGCTTATCACTGGCAGAGTGGGACACAGCACACGGTTCTGTCTGCCTGGTTGGAATGTGTGGGGTCTCCTGCCATTTGGGTATCCACCCCAGGCCTCATCATGGCCCCGAAAAACCATCCTTGATGCCCTCAGATTCCATAGTAGCTTTTTTCCCCAGAGTCCCACGCAGCACCAAAACTGGACTTGTCCCGGCCCCTGCTCCTTGCTGGTTTGGACGTCAGAGTCCCACAGCCTGCCGACAGCACGTGTGTCATAAAGGCCGCCGCGCTCCCCGTCTGTGGTGGGTAGAAGGTGCTGCCTCCCTGCTAAAGCTCTCTCCAACTTCAAGAAACCACTTCTCCAACTCTCCTCAGTTCCGGAAGCCCCCTGTTCAGGGGCTGTGTAAGGGGAAAGGCCTAGCGCTCAAAGCAGGTGCCAATCCGTCTCTGCCTCTGGGGCCCGAGACACTCATCCCAGCATGAGCTCATCAGGCCACTTTCAAGGGGTCCTGGCCCACCTCACTTTCTCTTTCTGTCTATCACATCTCAGGACAAGAGGGCTCCTTGGTTCCACAGGTCTCTTGTCCGCTTGTCTAGAGGACAAGCTTCCCCACCCTAAGCCCCTTGTCTGGGAACAGTCATCTCAATGTCCAGAATGAAAGGTAGATTCGTATGACTCTAACAGCTGGTGAGAGCATAAGAGTCATCTTAGATGGTTGTTCAAAATGATCCCCCTGCAAGAGATTTTGATTTGGAAGAGCCTGAGGGGAAGCCTAAGAAGCTGCAGTCTTCACTGTGGGGACTCCTGACATCAGCCCTGGGGAGCACGCTCCTTTAATGCCCCTGACTCGGGGTCCCGGGGCAGGACACCAGCCATTAAAACTCAGCCAGGACCTCCAAGGTGAAGCTGACAAAACGCAGGCTTCCGCGTCCGACAAGCCCTGTTCACATCCCAGCTGCACCACTTGCCAGCTATGCAGTGTGGGTCTAATGACTTAACATCTGTGAACCTCTATCCCTCTGTCGCTGGGTCCCCCTCCCTCATGCCTATTTTTAGAGTTATCATGAGGATTAAGTGAGGCATTAGACGTCAACTGAATGGCCCAGAGCACGTGAAATCAGATTTCCTTCAGTCTCCGCTTGCACCTCGACCAGGGGGATCTCACTCCAGTGTCCCAGCTTAGCGTTTGTTAGAACAGATTGAGAATGTCTGGGGATCTCTCTCCCCACAGTAATCTGTGGGCTCTGTGAGCACAGGGGCTGTGATTCAACCCTCCTTCAACTTCCAGGACCTAGTGCAGAACCTTGCACACAACAGGGTCTCTGTGAGGTAGAAACTATTAAACTAGAGAGAAGACCTTCAGTGTGTTCTTCTACCCTGGGCCCTCAGTCAGTTCATGAAAGAATAACAGAACCTACCAGCATTCATTTTACTTTATTTTTTAGGGGGGAGGGGCGGAGGGAGAGGAGAATAGAGAATCTCAAGGAGACTTCACGCCCAGCATGAAGCCTGATGCAGGGCTTGATCTCACAACCTTGAGATCCTGACCTGAGCCGAAATCAAGAGTTGGAGGCTTAACTGACTGAGCCACCAGGTGCCCCCCTACCAACATTTATTGACTAACTACTTGGTGCCCAGTGTGCTAGGGGCTTGGTACACCTCACTCCTGATCCTTATGAAATCCTCGAGGATATGGATTACTAACCCTGATCCACTCTTTTTTTTTTTTTAAACTTAGGAGGTGACTGTGGTTTGAAAAGATAAGGCATCTCATCCAAGGTCACATAGCTAGAGGACGCCAGAGCCAGGACTAGACTCTAAATCCATCTAAGCCCAAAGCTTCTGCCCTTCTCAGGCAGCAACAGCCTCTCCTCCACAATCGAGAATCAACCCCTTTGCCTACAGCTGCCTTCCCATCCCCAAGACTCGTGGAGGTCATGGTGAAAGGCACAACAGAAGCCAAGCGAACTCCGGGGTCCACAGCGTGCCTTAATGCCCATCTACTACGTACTCATCTAAAATCCTCGGCAGACTGAAACCATAAAATCACAGCCTTATTTAGTGTGCCTCCAAGGCTAGCTCAGAGGCAGCTTCATAACTCTTGGCCAGGAATATTATTTCAAATAACTCATATGGACAGCTGTGTAACCAAGAGGAGAGATAGATGGGTCCCGGAATGCCCCTTTGCTGTAGATCATAGCCCCCCACACCCGTACCCTCCCCCAAGCTGCCTGGACAGAAAGGGTCAATGATTCATTATGCTAAGATAAACAGAGTTAATTTTCTTCCTGGATAAAACTAATTACAACTGTGTTTGTTTTGGTAGGACACGGAATTACTGTCCCCGGTGACAAATCTTCCTAATTGAAAAGAGTGTTTATTTTAAAGGGGTGGGGGTTGGGGTCACTAAACAACAGTTAGCTAGTGTTTTCCCCATTTTTCATTTGAAGAGGGACAGTGATTAGGTGTTGGCCTCAAAAGAACATGCAAAATCTCTTTCTCTGGGTCCATCTCACTCAGGCTTGTGGAGAGCCTCAGCAACAGCGTGTGGGGGGGGGATAGTGGGGTGGGGGGAGCAATGTTTAGCAGTGTGGAGGAAGTTTCCTAGGATTCATGTCCTGTGGTTGATTAGCTCTTAGTGGCAGGCAGAAGCAGGGTGACACCCTCTTTGGCAACCCAGTGAGGAGTGTTTTGAATTCCACCACCCGCCAACCTTAACCATGAAAGAACATGTGACCAAACTCAAATAAATTCTTACAGCATTAGGCTAGGTCAGATGTGGTGCTAAGGCACTGGGGAGATAAAAAAGAGAAAAACAGAGTCCCTGTTCTCGAAGAGTCCATGAAGAAGAGGTGGTGGGCGGGGAGGGGGAGGAGCCTCCTTCCTGCAGAGGTGCAGTGGGAGAGAAGGTGTGCACTTGCGTGGTATGTTTGGAGAGGCGTAAACAACCCACTGAGGCTGTGCTAGCAAGGTGAATTGAGGCCCGTGATTGTGGATGAGGCTGGAAAGATGGCTGGTATTTGGATCATGATAGGTCGTATTATTTTGCGAAGGCCGTTCAAAGAAAGTATCACACACTAGTTGGCTAAGACAACAGATGTTGTCATCTTACAGTTCTGGAGGGGGGACGTTTGAAATCAAGGTGTTGGCAGAGCCAGGCTCCCTCCAGAACCTCCAAGGGAAGGTCCCTCCCTGCCTTTTCCCACTTCCTGTGGCACCAGGCATTCCTTGACTCGGATGAATAATGCCAATCTCTGCCTCCGTCATTAGGTGGCCATCCTCCCTCCGTGCTTGCATCTGTGCCCACATTACCCGTTTTTTATAAGAACACCAGTCATATTGGATTAAGGGCCCATCCTCCTCTAGTATGACCTCATCTTAACTAATTACATCTCAACAACCCCATTCCCAAATAAGGTCCTACTCAGAGGTACAGGGTTAGATCTTCAACTCAACTCATAACACAGGTTACAAAAGGCACCGTCAGGAGCATGAAGTTTACTCTGCAGGCAGAGGGGAGACACTGAGGGTTGTTAAGTGATGGGGTGGTTTTCCTTCTTGGGCAGTTTGTTTTGTTCAAGGAGTCCTCTGGATCCAGTGTGAAGGACGGACTGTGAGCAGACCAAAGCTTGGAAGCCCCATTAGGTCAAAGTTGTTACAATAATCCAGGTGAGTCTTGACCACACTGGAAGTTTGGCAGTAGCAGGAAAGAGTCAGTGGTAGGGCTAGTTAGAGCTCTAGAAGTCTCTGATTCGAACAATGTCGTGACTAGGGGGTTTGTCAGAGGAACAAGGGGGAGGGAGGGGTCAAGAGCCCCTTCCAGGTTTCTGCCAGCTGGCAGGGAAGTGCGTTGTTTGGGACAAGTGGCATTGGAGTGGTCTGGTCAGAGATGTTCAAGGGGATGGATGTGAGGGTCTAAAATTCACCGAGGTGCTTCCCCCCAGGAGATGCGGGTTTAGAAGCTACAAAGCCATAGATGCTCACAGAAGCAGGGAAACGGATGACATAGCAGGAAACCCATATAGAGTGTGAAGAGCAGAGGGTCCACGACAGAAGCCTGACAAACCTGGCACATAAGGGGTTGAAAGAGGAAGAGTGTCTGGGATTGGCTCGAGAAAGCACCATCACCGGTGGGTGTAAGAAACAGCAGCTGCAGTCTCATTTCTCCGCCTTCCCAGCCCCAAACCTAACCTGCTTCAAACCACTACCATGCACACAGCACTGATGGGGCCCCTACACCTTTGCTGGGCACTCAGCATGCTCACGGGGCGCACGCGCGTGCGTGCGTGTGTGTGTGTGTGTGTGGACTCTCTTCCCCCACACTCAGGGGCCTCCTTGAGGGCTTTACGGATCATGTGCTCTTGGATGTCTCACAGCTTCCCTGAAAAGAATTTCACACAAAGCAAGTGCTTATTGCTAAATACGTCATTAACTGGAAGTAGATAAAGCCCCATCAAACCCTTACTTGGTACCTATTATGGATAAAGTTCTCTAATAGTGACCCAATACAGGGCCCCAAGTAAAACAGGTACTCACTAAATGTTGACAGGAGGAAAGCAGGAAGAGACATGGGAGGAGGCAACCAGCTACATCAGGAATATTTAAAATAGTAACAGGGTGGCTCAGTCGGTTAAGCGTCCGACTCTTGATTTCAGCTCAGGTCATGATCTCAGGGTTGTGGGATCGAGTCCCATGTCGGGCTCTGTGCTCAGCATGGAGTCTGCTTGTCCCTCTCCCTCTGCTCCTCCCCCTGCTCGCGCTCACTCTCTAAATAAATAAATAAATAAATAAATAAATAAATAAATAAATAAAATATTTTAAAAATAAAAATAGACTTAAAAACATAAAATAGTAACAGTAAGAGGCTCCACAGGAGGCTGCAGGCTCTGAGAGCAGGGACAGCTAGATCCTAACCCACCTTGCAGTACCTCATGGTGCACATAACAGCTTCTGAGCCCCATTTGCCTTTCTATAAAGTGGGGAGTTTAGGCTATTGACTTTCTGGGGTTCTTGGCCTCCAGCTGGAGCCCAGCTTGACACTGCTGAAAGTTCAGAGTGGGTAGAGTTTTCTACAACGACACATAACAATGCCTATATTTTCCCATGCAAATGTTCCTCCTCTGTGAGAGGAGGAAACTGAGGCCCAGAGAAGCTCAAATTGCCCAAAGGATTCTGAGGAGGGCGGCACCCGAGCGGGAGGTAGAGGGGGTCCAGGACCGTGGCAGAGGGGCCATGTTGCCATATAATTCAGCACACGGCCTCTGGAACCCTCTGCTGCCAGGGTGTGAACCCTGATTCAGGCAAAAACACGTCCACACATTATTGAATTATTTGGGACTTGGAGTTGTTCCAAAAGCAGCTAGGCATCGACTCAGGGGAGGGTCCTTCCTGTAGCCCCCCAAAAAGTGTTCTCAGATCCCAGGACAAGTGAGGCAATGAGAGTGCCCTGGCCACAGTGAGCTGCAGTGGGCGGGACTCCAACCACGGACACATCCTCCCTGGCCTTACCCTCCTTATTAGTGCTCTGTCAGGGAGCCCCAAGGTCCCCACCAACTCTGACACGCTGTGAAGTCTCTTACCCTCTGAGCTCCAGGAGTGCAGGAGGGTGACCCGTCCTGCACGTGGATGCACTTCATGCTTGCTTGTGGCTGCCCTTCTCTGGAATTCGCTAAACCAGTGGCTTCCAGAGGGAGGTTCCTGCCACAGCTGAATCATAATCACCTGCGGAGGTTTCAAAAAACACATGTGCCCAGGCCTCACACCAAACCCAAAGCACCGGGATCACACAGGCCCTGGGCATCTGGGTGGTTAGAAATCTGCCAGGGGATTCTCGTGCCACCTGCAGGATGGGTTGTGTGCCTGCCTCACATGCATTTCAGACCAAGCACCTGCTGCCTGGGGAACAGGTCAGGTACCACAGGGACCCTACAGGTCATGAAGCGCATTGCGGAGGCTGAGCCAGGACTCAAGATTTCTAATTTGGGTAACCGGCCATCAGACAGAAACGGGCTTGACTACTTGCCCTGATACCCTCCAGCCATGTATCCAGAGGTGTACCTCCAAACAATGGGCAGGAATCCAGTGTCAAAGTGGGTTCTCTCCAGGAATAGCAAAAAAAGTTCCCCCTCTTTCTCCTGTGAATAGGAAAAGTGGTGTAACTAAGGAAAGATTTGTTTCTTGGGAGTGGTGATGGAGATAGGTAATGAGGGAGGAGACAGTGAGGATGTGGAGAAAAAAGAAATGCATGTATTTGGGTTCATTCAGGCTTATTTTGCAGTAGCAGAAGGGAACTACCAAGTAATAGAGGGTGGACGAGAATATGGCAGACTCCTGATAGAGTAGACCGTGTGCCGATACTGATCGAGGGCTATTAATACTTGGTTCCTCACAACAGCCCTATGAAGTAGGTACTATTATTGCTATGGTCTAATGTTTGTGTCCCCCCAAAACCCATATGTGGAAATACGAGCCCCCAAAGGCGATGGTATTAGTACGGGGGGCCTTTGGGAAGTGATTAGGTCATAAGGGTGAAGCCCTCATAAATGAACCCTAGAGCCTTCCGCCACGTGATGATACAGCAAGAAGTCCGCCACCCAGACGGGGGTCCTCACCCAGCAGTGCTGCACCCTGGTCTCAGACTTCCAGCCTCCAGAACTGTGAGCAATGCATTTCTGTTGTTTACAGGCCATCAAGCCTGTGGCATTTCATTAGAGAAGCCCGAACAGACTAAGACTGTTGTTATCCCCATTTTACATGAGGAAGGAAAGTACCAAGAGGTCAAGTGGCTTGTCCAAGGCCACCCACCTGTTAGATGCCGCTCACTTAGACATGGTTCCGTGAGCCCGGATCAACATTTCACCTGCTGATGATTAATGTTTTCCCACAATGACTCTTTCTTCATCCACCTCCATCCAGCAGATAAGCTGTCCTAGAAGCACGTGGAGATGGGTTGACAGAAAATAGCCTGGGGAGATGGAAGAAACCCTGAACATAGGCAAAATGTTTGGAAAACATCATGAATAGAACGGTGAAGTGAAGTAGAATGGGTTTTCCCTAGACTGGAGTGATGCATGAAATTGCTCAATCAGTATTTCAGATCCGAAATTTCCAGGCGCTGTATTTAGGCAAGTCAATTGTGCCTCAGTGTGCTTCCTCTGCAAAGGAATCTGCTTTCTGTTACTGTAGAATTGGTTTGTATTTTCTAGAGTTTTATTTAAATCGAATCATCTAGTATGCACTCTCTTATGTCTGGCTTCTCTCGCTCAGCATCAGTACGTTGAGATTCATCCACGAGGCTGTGCCTATCACTCGTTCATTCTTTTTTACTGCCAAGCGGCTTTCCATTATATGTGTATGCAACAATTTCTGTATCCATTTACCAGCTGATGGATTTTGGGGTTGTTTCCAGCTTTTAGCTATTACAAAGAAAGCTGTGCTGTCCATTTGTATGGACATAGGCTTTCATCTATCTTCAGCGGAATGGTTAGATTGTACTGTAGCTGTGCATTTTAAGAACCTGCCGGAGTGTTTTCTGAAGTAGTTCTGCCATTTTACATTCCCACAGGCAGTGTGTGAGAGTTCCCTTTTCTCCACGTCCTGGCCAACCCCCGGCATGATCAGTCGTTTCATAGATGTCTAGTAAGTAGTAGCACACCGAGGTTTTAAAATTGCTAATGATGATCACCTTTCCGTATCTATTCACCGACTATCTATCTTGTTTGGTGAAATGTCTTTTCAAATACTTTGTCCATTTGTTATTGGGTTGCTTGTTTTCTTTTTACTGAATTTTGAGAGTTCTTTATAGATTTTGGACTTAAGTATCAAATATATGCTCTGCAAATACTTTCACCTAGTCTATTGCTGGTCCTTTTCCTCCCTTAAGAGTTTTCTTTTGAGGTGCAGAAATTTTAAGTTTTGAAAAAGTCTAATTTCTCAGAATTTTCTTTTATGAGTTGTACTTTGATGTTGAATCTAAAAAACTTTGGGGCTAATGGACCCATTCACTATCTTCATTGTGGTGATGGTTTCATGCTTGTGAGTATTCCTATGTCAAAACTTGTGAAACTACACTTTAGCTATGTGCAGTAGGTCAAATGTACCTCAATAAGGCTGTTGAAGAACAAGAAGAAGCAAGTGTCAATCTTTTGGGCTCATGTGTACCCTCAAATTCCAGGCAGCAGACGTGAAGCTCCTCCTTGAACTTTCCCTCTAAGCTCCCTGCACTCTAACAACTGGTCTGGGATGGCCCCCCATGTTCAGGACCTCAGCAGGCATTGAACCAGGGAGTGAACCTCCAGTCCTCTCTTCCCATAGACATTCTCAGTCTCTAGGGGTCTCTCTTGGAAACTCCTCTCTCTCAATTAAATTAAGTTCGGGGAGAAGTAGAGTGGAGGGAGTATCCTTTCTATGAACGTTGCACTTCCCACGATGGTTATGGCAAATTTCCCCCTCTCTTTTGACCTATCTTCTTGTGCAAACTTGAGGGATGGGGTGCTTCAAAGGGTAGGGGCGGCTACAGGCCCAGAAAACTTCAGGCTGCATATTGCGCTAAGTCAACAAGTCTTTAATGACATCTCTCTTGGGGGAATGAAGATCTGGGTCAGCCAGATCTCGAAGGCAGCAGAGTTTTGTCCCAGGCTCTCCTCCCACATTCTTCTTCCCTCTTTCGCTCCTTCTTCCAGCTTTCAGCATTGCTGAGTAGGGAGAACAGACAATTCTTTTATGTCTGATGTTTTTCCACTATGTATTCTTTGTAACACATAATTATTTAGCTTTCCAAAAAAACAATTTAAATATTCAAATCACGTACATGTCATGGCAATGCAAATAGGTTTTAATGATGCCTGCTGTATGCCGAGTCCGGTTCCGGATGTCCTGAGAGAGATGAAGAATGAAGAAAAATTTTTGAAAGGATCCCATAAGAAACTCTAGTAAGTGTTCTCTGTGAACCCTACCTTGAGTCTATCCTTTACTCTCCAGGCCCACAGACTGACCTCTCACTTCTCACCTGACCTGAAATTCTCTGCCTCTTCTTTGAGACCCTTCAGCAAGCCTTGCATAGATATCTGAGACCTGGCTTCCAGCCAGGCTGGGGTGAATGTAAAAACTTGACAAACAAATCTGCCAGAGAGCATTCTTCTGGGCCCCCAACTTTGCCCGAATGGGCCACATCAATCACGACAGAGACCTTCTTCTGAGGAAGTGAAGTTATGAACCCAGTTATTTATGACAAACTCCTGAGGCCTTCCCTCTGCCAACTGGACTCCCCAGAAGGGGAGATGATCATTAAACTCCCCACTTCTGCTGTGCCCTTCCTTTATAAACAACATCCCATTCTTCAAGTGGGTATTGATGCCAAGAAAGTGGTCAGCTTGGTGGGGGAGGGAGTCTGGGAGAGGGAAATTCAAGGGGCAGATAAGTTCACGTTAAACCTGAGAGCTAGAAGGAAAGTCACCTGGCTCACTTCATACCAAAGACACTAAGGTCCAGAGAAGGAATATGTCCAAGACTACACAGAATGGGGGGGTGCTGAAATGAGGAGCCAAGTGTCCCACCTCCTGGTTGAGGTCTTGTCCCACAGCCATTTTCATTTTCAAAGGACATTTTTTAGAAATTGGGAGATTTCTTAGAATTCTGCTATTGGTAACCATGGATATTGAGACTTCTTGCAAGCTTTCTCCTTCTCCTCTCCTATAGAACTGAGTTCTGTGATCAGGGTGAAATTTCATTTTCTGGAATGGGGTACATTCAGAACTTGCTTCTGAGTGGAAGAAGGAAGGGTCACGTCTCAGACTCCAGGTAAAGTAGAGCAGGAGGAACCCTCATGACAACCCCCCTGAGGTCAATTTTATTACCTCCATGTTGTGGGTTAGCAACCAGAGGACCAAAGAGTTAAGACAGCTTGCTCTAGTCAGCATTTGAATGCATGGTTGATTCAATCTGAAGGATTTCAGAGATAAAAGAGACTGTAGATAGAGACTAAAATAGTACCTTTATTGATTAGAATTGGAAACAAATGTGCCTTATGGCAGATACTGGATAGATACTCAACAAACCTGCTTCCTCTTCCTCCGGGCCATCAGCTAAACTACAGTTCCCAGCCTTGTTCACTTCCCAATGTGATCAGGTGACCTACTTCTAGCCAGTGGACTGTGGGCAGAGAGATACTCCACTTTCATGCAAGACCATAAAATCTTCCCACATATAATTCTCTGTTTCCCCTCTCCTTCATCTGTTGGTTGAATGCCCCCAGAAGGCCCTAGAACACACTTTTTTATCCTCAACACAACTGGCATTTTGGGCCAGATAATTCTGCTGTGGGGGCTGTCCTGTGCATTGTAGGATATTGAGATGCACCCCTGGTCTCTACCTACTAGATGCCATGCACCCCTGGTCTCTACCTACTAGATGCCAATAGGGTCCTATTCCCCAGCGTGACAACCAAAATGTCCTCAGATACTTCCAAATATCCCTTGAGGGGCAACATCATCCCTGGTTGAGAACCACTGGTCTAGAAGATGCCAAAGGCACAGAGTAGAAGGAACTTGGGTCCAAAATGTCTACACAGAGCAGAGTACCCTTCCCACATTTGTCAATGACATGTAAGAAATTAACTTTTACTTCATAGAGCTGCTGTGATTTGGGAGCTGTTGGTTCAAAAGTTAGCTCACCCTGGTTGATACAGTGCTGCCGAATAATTCCCATAAAGAGACAGGCTTACCAAATCCGGCAGAACAGTACTAGCCCAGGGACCACCCCTGCCTACAAGTACCAGGTCCAAAAGGAACACCAGACAGTCACTTCCTGTGAGCAGATAGCTTTCAAGATAAGGAAAAGTGTAGGGCGGAACTCTGCATGAGGCTTGCATGAGCTTCTACAGAAGCTTCTGCCCAAATTCACCCAACAGTAAGTCACTTCTCATCCACAGGGGCAGAGAAATCTGAAATATGCTTGGTGGGAGAGTTTTTTCTTGGAAACCCCTTACTCATGAAACCAGGAGGCTCTGCTCTGGGAAACTCCAGAGCCTACCTACCGCCTTTTCTCTACATCAGAAGATCTAGCTCAGTATAGAAAACGGCCTGTATTCTGCTCAACACAAAACGTGGCCTATGTTCTCATTTTCTCACTAAGTGCTTTATCTTATTTTGCTATTGCAGTCAAGGCTCAGTCTTTGGCCAAGGTCAAGGGTTGATCTGAGGCCTCATTTTGTGACCAAGGTCCAGGTTCAGCCCATGAAGGACAGAACTTGGTCTGTGACAGAAAGACAGAATGGGCCATAGAAGGTTAAAACCAACAGCCTTGCCCTGGATTAGCTGGTGAATTTTGTCTTTGGCCCCATCATACAATCCATGTCCTTTCTCCATTGTTCTTCATATTCCCATTTACTAACAAGCTCAGTGAGATACTAACTGCTTCCCATAAAGCTGTCAAAGGAGTGAAATGAGTGACTTCAGTCCAGGAGACCAGTGGAAGGGAAGTAACTGGCTGCAAGTGAAAAAAAAAAAACAAAAACACAAATTCATGTCCAGATCTGATCTGTCACTAACTGATTGTTTCAAAGTGGACAAATCATTTTCCTTCTGGAGACCTCCATTTCCTTACCATAAAGTAAGAACACTGGGCATCTCTCTTAATTGTAATGTTTGCTGCACTGAGCAGAATTAGCTGGAGATCCTGTTTATACACCTACTGTTAATGGTAACCATGTGCTGCTGCTTTTCCCTTGCTCATGTCACTATGCCTAGCCCAGGCCCTGGATGTTGTGAAACTTGACAAACGTCACACTGGCCTCCAACAGGTCTTCACTAGCCCAGACTCTCCCCAAAGCTCCAATCTATTCCACTACGGAAGAGACTGAATCAGATGCATTCTTAGGCCCTTTCAAACTGCCACGCTAGGATTCTAGGATTCTAAGACTCTAATAACCTGTATCACTAATAGTCCAGAATCTAGTCTAAATATCTGGGAGCGTGAATTTTTGACTCCTTGGAGTTTTAAATTCTAAAGCCATGAGAGCCTAGAATTCTAAGTATAACTTGAATTTCTCCAGGAAATAAATGAAGTTGCACAATAGGACTAACTCAGATTTGCCCTGATTCCTGACCCCATGGGCCCCAGATTCCTAGTAGTGAGTGTCTCCTATGCCCTGTTCGTGAACGCGTGTCGTCCTACTAGAAGGCAGGACCTTCGGGGCTTCTCACTGGGCCTTTAGTCATAAAGGACAACCAAGAAAGGAAACAGATTGCCCCGCCCTGCCCTCTTGCCAGGTCTGCCTGATTACTACCGGGCATCTCTGGGTCATCCCCCACTCCTGTCTCTCTCCCCCCAACACACACACACACCAATTATCTAGACATGTCCAACTTTGTCTAAACCTTAGTGGTAGACAGAGGCCTAGACTCAAACTGAGCTAAGTTCTTAATATTCTTATCATTCAATATTTTATATACTTTACTACTTTCATACTTTTGTATTTTAGTAGCTCCAAGTAGCTTAGAATTTCATGTTTCTCACAATCTACAGCCTCAATATTCTTGGATTTTAATAGACTAGGATTTAAAAACTTTTAGATTTCTGGAATACTGATTTGAAGATAGTGGAAGATGCTAGAGTATCTCCTACCTGCTCTTGGAGGCTCTGGGATGAAGACAGGCAGGGAGGCCTTGGCCAGCTCTGAGTGCGGCTATGGGAGGCAGTCACGGGCCTCAGGTGTGAGCACAAGCATATGGAAAGTGTTGCAGGCCCAGGATGGAAGGAAGAGCAATCAAGCTTCTTTGTAGAATGCCCAGAGTCACACCCTAGAGGGCTTCCCAGGCCCTTGGCAGGCAGTGAGAACCAATTTAACAGCCTCCAATCAAATGTGTTATTTATTTTACAAGTAACTATAAATAGCAAAATAAAACTGAGAGTTTATGTCCACGAGTGGGTCCCAGAGTTATTAAAGCTGCTCGAGGCCGCGCATTTGAGAAGCTCTTCTCCCCTGGCCTTCCTCAGGCCTGGTCCTAGCCCCGGTCTCCTGGGGTTGGGAGTTCTGGAGGTCTGATCCCTCCCAGCTTGGCCGCAGACCCCTCTGGCTGTGGTGAGTGGGGGGTGGCGGGGGAGGCTTCGGAGAAGTGGAAGTGATTTAGGCATGTGTCAGGAAACTGGGGCCCGGCCCGAATCTCAGATTTCATAAGAAGCCCAGGGGGCTGGCAGAAATTCTTGGCCCAACACATCCCAGAGCCAGGGGCACCATCTGCGGCCAGAAGCAACAAAGTCCCTGCGTGGAGGAAATTGAGGGCCAAAAGAGAATTTTCTCTGCTGTGGCAGGGCCGGGCCTTCAGGAGAAATGACTCCAATCAATATACGGTCTGGTGCTGTGGAGAAGTTCTGGTAAATGCTTTAATCAACCAGTCAACTGGTTTTACTAAGCACCTACTAAGCGCCAGTCAACGTGGGGAACAGGAGAGGCTCTTGTTCTTGAAGCCTCACGTAAGCCAGTGCCTCTAGGTAAAGCCCCAGTGCTTCACCTGGCCTTCAAGTCTTCTGCCACCTGACCACGTCACTTGCCAGCCTCCCATCTGGCCCTGCCGGTGGTGAAGCCCACTGGTACCCCCCGTATCCCATATGGCAGCAGCACATCTCAGCCTGCAAACCTCTGTTCCCACCCCCCTGCCCCACCCCCGGTGTGTCCCCTCCTGCTCCTGGTGCTCAGGACTTGCTCCAGTGTCTCCTCTTCTCTGAATCCTGCTCTCCACATGCTCGGGTGGCACTTCTCCAGAATGTTGAAAGCACATTCTTATAAGGTTTCATTCAAATGTCAGTCTCCCCACTAGACCGCACCTTTACTCGTATCTGCATCCCCCGGCCCTAGCTGAGGGTCTGGAACAATATTTATTTAGGATATTTGCTGACATGGATGAGTGGGCAGCAGGGTCAAAGCATGTCTGGATAAAGTGGAAGGATCTGTGCAGATTCAGTGAAAGTAAAGAGCCATCCTTAGACAGCAGGGGAAGGCGAGACAGACGCGAGGGCAGGTGGTGCCAAGTTTTCACGCCGGCAGGATGTCTGGGCTTTTATGGCTGGTTCCTCCCTTTGCTAACGACGTGGCTCTAAATAGATGACTTAACCTCATTGTCCTCCTCTGTCAAATGGGGGCAGTTGTGAGGACTGAGTTCATACATATAAACTACGTAAAACAGTGCCTAGCACATTGTAAGCATCCCCCAAATACCAACTTCTATAGCAGTCATGGTAACAGTAGGAAGAGAAATGGTGGTGGCAGCATCATTGTGGGGGGCATGAAGACAACCCAAGGACCCGCCAGCCAGCTCGAAATAGGCAATGGGTTGGCTTCTAGGGGAAGTTGAAGCTTCCCCACCTCCACCAGTAAGACTCTGTCCTGTGTCCCCCTTGGACAAAGGTCAAGGGCACTGCTGAGCCAGAGTGAAGGTGGAGCTCTCTGTGCTGAAGAAGCATCAGGTTGTCTGTCCTGTGACATGGTCTGTTTGGAATTTAATTCCTTGTCCATCCCAGCCCTGAGTCTCTCTCTCTCTCTCTCTCTCTCTCTCTCTCTCTCTCTCTCGATGTGAACAGAAATGCTTTCTTTCTCTTAGCTCCTCCTTTTCTTAAGCTTGCCTTTTTCTTGCTTCTCTACCTCTCGCTTCTCTTCTACTTTCCCCAAAGCTGACTAGCAGCATAGCATACCACTAAGAACCCCAGCTGGGGACTCAGAAGGCCTGGGGGCCAGCCCCAGCTCCGCCGGAACTTCTGGCCAGTCCTGGGCAACTCTTGTCTCCTCCCTGAACTGAAGGGCTTCTCAACAGCAGAAACATCAAGCTGCATGCTGTCCTAAGCTCCTTTTGTTCTTCACACCTGTGTATCTCTGTGGCTATATTCTCTTCTATGGGAACTGGTTTGTATCCACAAGGATCGTACAGAGAACTTGTTTTTTTTTTTTTTATCATTAGGCAATATTTATTGAGCACAGAGACACAGATAATATGTCAGGCATTATACCAAGTACTGTGGATCATGAGGCACCGAACCAGACAGAATTCTTGCCTGCAAAGGGCTCACATTAAAATGGGTCTAGAGAAAGATCAGATAATAAACTCACCACCTCCCAATCGTGGACCACTGAAGAAAGGAGAGAATTCACGGGTTCTGATGCTTTATGGGGACCAGGCAGTGGCCTAGGTCATTTTAGTTGGTCTTCACAATCACTTGGTGAACTGGGTATTGTCATTCCCATTTTAAACGAGAAGGGCACAAGGCTAAGAGACATTCAGCAGCTTTTGGTCAACGTCACCCAGCTACATCCACCACCGTGCTAAGTGTCCTTTCTATACAAGCATGCCCCTCGGTCCATCATGCTCCTGGACTGTGAGGCCGGGGCATACCAGGAGAGCGAACCCCGGGTCCCACTTCCTAGGATGGGGCGCCCAAGAAGGTCCTCCAAGCCTGGCTCGAGCTTCTTGGAGCGTCTGGGCTTCGGACCCCAGCCGCTCGCTCTCCCGTCCACTCTCTCAGCAGGGAGAGCCACGAGATTTGTAGCTGCATCCTACCCTCCTGGCTCATAACCCTATAAAATAGCAAGCAGCCTCAAAGATAGAAAAAAATGGGGACAGAACTAAAAAGTAAACACTGATGAAGATTAAAAATGACCAGTGAGTCTTGGGGATTTATGTCTCATAAAGGGAGATGGCCAGGGAGGCCAGACAGGGAGCAGACAGCCCTGACGCCTCTGCCTTGCGGATAATTTATTCCAGAAAGTAGAGGCCTCTTGTGCGACTCACACAGGCCAGGGTGGTTCTCCGGGTCCTCCCAGTCCACTGTCTGCAGAGCCCGCCTGGCAGGCTTGAGTCAGTCTTGTTTTCACAGACCAAACCCACACGTTTGATACTTTTTCATTCCTTTTCACGTCTATGATGTTGTCTGAGGTTCATCTTACACTCCCGGTGAGGCTGACAGGATGGGGACCTTTATCCCCATCGGTCAGATGAGAAAATTGAAGCCGACAGAGGATGACTCATCCGGGGTCTCCCAGGGGGTCAGGACTCCGAGCTGAGCTATTGAGCTATCGTTGGTTGATGTGACAGCCCCCATTGGGCACACATTTCCTTTCATTCTCATCCTCCTTCCTCAACGCCTCACCCACTCGCATAAACTGTGCTCAGCCAATAAATTAATTGAACGAACCTCTATTGAGTAGTGGCAAACACAGAGATGAGCAAGCTGAAAACAGATGCTAAAAACAACTTGGTACTTTTTAAATACGTGGTGTTGGTGATGATAAAGGTCATGTTAATAGAGGGCTTCTCTCTGAAGTCATAGTCAGAAGACAAAAATAAATAAAAATAAATAAATAAATAAAATAAAAGCTTTGGAGAGAAGTCGGGAAGAAGGGATCGATGTTAGGGTGAAGCACAGGAAAGCCTATCTATTTGCCAGCATCTTCCAAAGCAATTCCCTCGGCCTCAGGAAGGCTTTTGTCCTGGATGACTTCCCATCAGATGAATTTGTGGGTAAGAATGTGTTTCAAGATTAAGAAGTAGTTGATAGCCACCCTGGACTTTGATGCTAATGCCCTCGCTCACATTCTTGCTGTCGGTATGATGGGCTAGCAAGCATTATGCTGGCCCCCACCTGCTGCAGAGGCAAAGAATCAGTCTTCATGGTACAGTGGAAAGAACTCAGGTTTGGGGATCTGATTAACCTGGTTTTCAATCCTAACTAGTTGTATAGTTTCTCAGCCTCTCTGAACCTGTTTTCTCCACCATTATATGGAGATAGCAATATCTACCTCAAAGTTTTGTTTAAAAAAAAAAAAGTGGAAAGAGAATCTTAAAATTTAACCATGGTAGTTCGGCCTTCATGTGAGTCCCCAAGGTAATGGATAACACATCCCCAAGTGAAATGCAAGACCACCACGCAAGGGCTGTCAAAGGTGGTGTTGAAACTGCTTTTGTGGTTCTTTGCTGACCACCCACCTCTAGCGCATAAAAAAACAACAACAACAACAACAAAAAACACGGTGGGAGAGGCCAAGAACAGAGCCAGGGATTAGATAGGAGATTTCTGGAAAGAGCTGTAAGTGCATCGAGCATCTTTGTCTACTCCCTCCCTTCACTTAAGCCTGGGAAAAGTGGTTTCAATGGGCTAGTTGGAGAGTTTGTGTTTTCCTATATTTGGGGGATCCGGTGGACGGAAATCTGACTCCCACCTGCTAAGTGTAAAGGGCAAGAGGCTGGCTGACCAGCTATTCTAACGGCAGAGTCACGGGTGCTTGCTGTACTGTGGCAAGCTGCGTTCTCAGAGTTCATCAAGCAGAGGCTACAAAGCTGTTTCTCTGAAACCGATCTGGACCACATGAGAGGGAGAAAGTCTAAATCATCCTAGACGCTGTCCAAGGGCCTTGTAGAGAGAGGAAACACCTTAGCAGAAAGAGGCTGATGGTGCTGGCAGAGGCCTACAGGCTGGCCCGGAGTCACAGTCAGCCAGGCCGGAATAGAAATGCATTTACCCACATCAAGGCACTGACTGTATGGGGGAGGGGGATGGATTTTCTCCAAAGAACCCACAAAAATGCCTCATGAGAAAACAAGCAAGTTTCAATGCTTGCCAGGCCCAGAGAATATTGACCCTGATTCCTCAAGTCTATACTAGTCAAGTAAGAATTTCCTGTCCCCCTTTCCTTCTCTCCCTCCCTCTATCCCGGACAATGGAGAGATCAAAAATCTACAATGGTTAGCAAGATGAAGAAGGAGAAGTGATGTTCCAGGTAGAAAAAGAAAGAAGAAACTGACCTCATTCTCACTGAAGGAGATTGGCCAACAGCAGTTCCAGGTCCAAGTGCTAGGTGAGAAAAGCATTTCCTTTGAATGAAGTTTGAAGTTTATCACTACTGTTGTTGCTAATAGTAGTAATAGTAGGATGCTGGATAAGATATGTTAATTATTGAGCCAAAATGATGTTTTGTGAGTTAAAATAAGTGGGAAACCTCTTATTACCCAAGAGAAAACAGAAGAGTCATGGATCAATTTCAAGTTTTCATCAAAAAGGGTGGAGGAGATTTAGCCCTGCAGAAGGGCTGGTGAAAGTCATTTCTTGGGTACACCCCATGAGTCTCACTTGTTTAATATCATACTTACAGGATAGGACATATGGCATCCCTTGCACACAGCTGGACTTGAGTACATCTGGATTTGCTTCCACCATTTCTCTGGGCCTGGTTGACCAGGGCAATGGGCACTGTTAATCAGCTAAGGTATCCTTAACCAGCTACTGTATATCTGACCTACGTTCCCCGTCTGACCCAGAAGTAGGAGTAGGAAGAGAAGGCCCGGTCTTAAGCCTTGGTGAACACACAGTTCACAAGACTGGAAACCTCTTAGGGATATCCAGATGGGATGGCAGAGACCCAGAGAGCGGCAAGGGTTTCCCAAATCCATTGTAGAACTAGAGGTGGGACCTGCCTCTCTTTCTTCCTCTTTCATACCTGTACCATGACAGGTACAGGTCATGACAGCTTCCTTCAGACAGCTTCCTCCTAGAAATCTAGGACAGAGTGGAGTCAAGCGCTAGATTGTATCCTCTGATGGTTTCTACCATTTATCAGAGTCAACAGATACATGTCAGTTCCCTTAAGAATGTTAATCCTGATTCTTACAATAACCCACCAAGGTAGGAATATCAATAGCCTTTGCACAGGTGAGAAAACTGAGATCCATGAGGTTAAGTGACTTGTCCATAGTCATATGGTCATTAAGGAGTGGAATTGGAATTCAAACAGGTCAGTCTGACTTCAAAGTTAGTGGTCTTGTCGTACAACATTACCGCCTCTCTGGAGGGCGGCTGGAGTCAGAAAAGAGAAGGATCATCAGGGTTATGGTCAGGTCTGGGTCCCCAGATGGGGCCCTAGCCATCACACGGTGTCACCTTTATGGGAAAGAACCAGTCCAGACTGACCCACAAACTCACCAACCATCCCGGAAGCCAGGACCCCTGGCATAGGTTTACACTTTACCAGTTCCTTCCAAAGAACAAAAAGTAATGCAAATTTAAAAAATCGTAAAGCAGGGGTGCCTGGGTGGCACAGTTGGTTGGACATCTGGCTCAGGTCTGGTCTCAGCGTTGTGGGATCGAGCCCCGCGGTGGGCTCCATGCTCAGTGTGCGGAGTCTGCTTGGGCTTTCTTTCTCCCTCTCTGCCCCTCCCTCTCGTGTTCTCACTCTCTCTCAAATAAATAAATAAATCTTTAAAAAAAATCATAAAGCGGTGTGAATAATTTTTTAATTAGTTGGCAAATCATGTGCCTGAGGGTGCTTCAGTCTCTGAAGTGGGTATTAACTTTATTAACATTTATTCCTTTGCAAGTTAAATTGGTTCTTTGTGAAGGTGGGTGCTTGAGAGTGTGGTAAGTTTCATTTCATGTGCCAGGAATCTTGGCTGAGGTCTACAGGGAAAGTTACTTTTAGATTTTTCTTCTGACGGTGAACTTGGCCTCCCTCACTCCCTGCTGAAACCCAACATTTTGCAGGCGGAAACAGGGGATAAAAAGAAAAAAAAAAGATAAAGAAAGAAATAAATTAGAGGGGGAAAACAACTGAAGAATAAATAATCCTCTTAAAACAGTCACTGGGAGAGGCGATGGAGAGGGTCCGGGACAGGGGCAGCATGGTTCTGGTTGGGTGAGTCACGTACTAGCTGGCTTTCTGACCTCGCGCAGATGGCCTGCACTCTCCCAGTTTCTGTCTCCCTGGCTGTGACATGGGGAGATAATCCCTGCTCTGAGGCCCCACTCAGGTCCACTGAGGGTTCACGAGGGGTATCATCTGATAAAGTGATTTGACTTTTCAAAGCACTGTTCATATTAAAACTATGGAGTATCCCTGACACCTGGACCAGGGTCCTTGGGGATCTATCCCTGGAGCCAACCTGACATCAACAAGGGAACATTCAGGGTGACATATGAGAAAGGGGTCTCTCTTAGCTGAGCTCCTGGAAGGGCCCCTGAGGAGATCTATGGTGTGGGAATGTGGGTAGGAGTGAGTGTGCTGGGTGCCTAACACAGGCCAGCATGCCCCAGTGCCCCTGAGTGTGCACATCTGACTGCCCGTATGTATGGGCAGATGTGAATCCCTGCATCAGTATTGGCGGGATAAGAATATTTGTTCATTCTGTAGGTGAGTTTTGAGGATTCAATAGTTGCTCTGCTCTAAGCACTGGGGATTCAAATGAGAAACAAGATATACCACTTTCTGCATGTGGCTGAGAATGTATATTAGGAAGTGCGAGTCCTTAAGTGTATGAGGGAGTATTTGTGTGTATGTGAGGATATGTGTGTGAAAACACACGTCCATGTATATGAGGGAGTATGTATGTGTGTGAGAGTCTGCGTGTGAGTGAGTGGGAGTCTGTCTGTGTGTGTATGTGTGTGTGGTGGGAAAAAGAGAGAAAGAATTCTTGGCCACTCTAGAGGGTATCAAATTTTGTTAAAACACCAGAAGGTTTGAAAGGCCCTGTGATTTCATCTCGTCCAGTCCTTGATGTCGAAGATAGAGAATCAAGGCCCAGAGAAAGGAAGTAATGTGTAGAAGGCCAGCCAGCAGCAAAACAAGGACCAGAATACACATCTGCTGACTCTGAGCCCAAGGGTCTTCCCCACTGAGGATGTGTGAAAATGCAAATGTAAATTAATCGAGGGGCTGGGGGAAGAATCTGGGGGACTGAGCAGAAATGTAGACCAGGCCAGAGAATAGAGGGGAGGGAAGGTAAGGAGGCGGGTGTACCTGTCCAGGCGAGGGGGGATGAGGCCTGCTTTAGGGAGGGGCAAAGAAAGGAGAGAAGGGACGACAGGAGGCTTCTCACCTAGAATCAGTGGCCTTTGCACCCAATAGGATGTGGAGGGTAGGTTTTCATTTTTTGGATGGTTTTCATGATGAGACAGTTTCCCCTTAACCTGGGAACTAGCAGGAACCTGGAAGTTTATACAAGCATCTCATTAAAACCTGCCAACAGCCCTAGAAGTGGGCCTTATTTTCTCCACGCTGACGATGACACAACTGTGGCTCAGAATGGGCAGGTAACTGCCCCAAGACCCCCCAGCCTGGCCCCAGCAGAGCTGAGACCAGAACTCACGTCTTAATTGCTTCAAGCTGAATACTGAGTAAGTTGATAATCACTTAGTGGGCATCTACATTGTGCCAGGAACTGGACTTGTCACCTTATGCACCTTACTTCATTCAGCCTTCCAGTTGCCACTTCTCCATCTTCCAGATGAGCTGAATGAGACTCAGAGGTGGTAAATAAATGGCCAAGGGTACGGAGCTACTTCAACCCGCACCTGAACTCAAGGCATCTGAATCAGATGCCCAGAGTCTTTCAGCAGTCTTCCATTGCCCTTCAGAATCGGGGCAAATATGTTTGCAACATAGTTTAGGAAGAAGTGAATTTAGGACCTTCTATCCTTAGAGAGTATATAAGCTTAGAATAAAGGCCGGTTCATAGAAGTTTTGTCAAATGCCTAGGTGGCAGGCCCATGCTGGAGATTAAAGGGTCCTACCCCTGATCATCAAGAACCACATAAAGGAAGTCAGATGGGGCCTCCAAAGTTCGGTTCCTTGCCTCCTTCAGATATTGAGCAGATGTGATCTTTACTGAGTTTCCAAAGATAATCACGTGGGGCTGGGGACTGGACGTCAGGACACGTGGGACACATGGCCCCAGTAATCTCATCGTGAAGCTCAGGCCACACCTTGTTGGTACAGGTCCTTCCAGCCATATGGGTTTCTATGTCCTTGCATCCATCAGAGATACTGTGCTTGCCCTTCAGCAGCAGGAATGTTGGACCTCCGCATCAGTGCCAATCGGGGCTCCATGACCCTGAATGAGTGCTGGCACCAAGAGCCTTCCCGTGGCACACCCAGACCTGTTCCATCACTAAGTCCATCCTGTCCAGTGCAGAGAGGATGATGACTCCCCCCACCCAAGAGTGAAACAGAGAATTTGTCTTGTTTTCCTAAGCCTGGTGTCAGGTTTATCTGTCCTGAGACTCCCTGGCCCTGTCACTCTTTCTAGATATTTCCTTCCCTCACCTTTAGTTCCATTTCCTCAAATTGCTGACTCAAGTCAGGACACCAGAATCTGACTTCCAGAACAGCTGTATGCTTTCCTGAGATTCCCACTGCCAGCCCCAGCTGAGGCCCTGGAGGAAGCATCAGAACAACTGGAACCTGGACACACCACCCCCTCCTGAACTTGGAGTTCCCAAACTGGTCACTCTGATGGCCTGGGGCTATGCCAGCTCCAACACTAACCTTGCCTTCCTCACCAGCTTGGTTGCCAAGACCCCAACGTGCCTCTGCTCAAGCTCACCCAATTTACCACACTAGAGCTGATTTCTTCTGGCTTTTTGTTCCGAGAGTCTAACCTCACTCCACCCTCATCCCTGAAACTAATTCCTGGCCCCCCTTGAGAGGCCTATCTGACTGAGTGAAAATAGCCTTCTGGCCTGAGTGCGTTGACATCTAGACACCACGGGTACTTCCTTCCTGACCAGAAATGCCATCAGAGAGCCCAGTAAGGGCTTGGCTCGCTGCTCTCATCAAGGTTCCCCCAACATCCTCTCCAAAAACATAGTTGGCAGAAAACACACCCAAGAAAGTTGTCAGGAAGTAACCAGTCGTCCGAATTATTTACTGTCCCCTGGAACATAGCCAACTAGATGCTGGCCATGCAGACGCTGGGAAAATATTTATGTGGGTCCTGATGGATGCCTGGCCAGTGAAAACTGCCCACTGTCATCTTTCTTTCTGCTGATAAGGCAAAGCTACACATGTCAGACAGTTCTTAGCAGGGCCTGGCGGCAGGGGCCTGGCATCTGATCAGAGTGAGGTTAATGGCTGCAACCAAAGGACTTGGTTTCAGTCCTATCTCTGCCACCAATGAGTTCTTCCCTTCCCTGGGCCTCAGCTCCTCCATCTGTAACATCATGGAGTAGACCAGATGACCTCAATGTCTCTGGGATCCTAGACGACTGCAACTCAGGAAGAATCAGATCTATTTTCCAGATCTGCCATCATGATGCCATTGGCTCATCACAGAGCTATTTTTCTTGGCATCCTGGAAACGTTCCTGAAATTCCAACATCCAAGAATTTCTCTTTCCACTGATCCAGTTTCTATAACCATATGGGAGAACTCCATCTGGAGGAGGAAGATTTGAGCTTAAAATAAAAGGGTAAAATGGAAGGGGGGAAATGGAGTTCAAGCAGTGTTTCTCATGCATCCAATATTTGCAGAGCCTGATGCTGGGCCCATGAGGACAGAGAAGTGCCCCCATGTCCTGTCCTTTAAGTGAAGACCTCACAATAAGGCAGTGGGGAGGGTGGTCCACAGACTCATCTTTTTCCCAAATTGACCCTCATGTTTCTCCCTGCCCATAAACTTCAGTACCTCTGCCTGCAACCCTCCTCAGCTCTGCACTTCCGTCCTCGTCTGTGATCATCATGGACTCCTTGCTTCGAGGAGTTTCAGCGCCCCCAGCGCCCCTCTCCCTGTGGGCAACCTGACCTCATGAGTCCTTCTCTATTTCAGAGTCTATAGCTACTCGCTTCGAAGACCTACCTGAGATAACAAGATCATGGATAGAGATCCAGGACAAAGGTTCAAGCACCCCCAGAGTTCCTGAAACGCTGTCTCTGCTCGGGGCCTACTGTGACTTCTCTAAGACACTTGATTGCATCTTAGGACCACCTGCCCACGTCAGTTTCCTTAAATGGGAAACTCAAGAGGAAAGGGGTGAAGAGCTCAGACGTGTCAGGCCAAGCGGGTGTCAAAGGTCAGTTTTCTGCGTCTGGGAGGCAGTTGATGGGTAGGGAGAAGCAGGAGAGGCAGCTGAGGAGGGGATGGTGGCTACCACTTGAAGGGCCTTAGGTGCAAGGCAAGGGGGTCCTGCCTTTATATTTGAGGCCCCAGGGATATAAAAGTTTTCAAGCAGAGAAGCAAACTGTTGTCATTGAAGAAGACTCTGGGGATAAAGAATCCATCCCAGAAACAGGAGCTCATAACAACAACAATGATAATGACAGCTCACACGTGCATATCGTTTCTATAAATCTCAAAACAAAACTTCCAAGCAAACTGATTTATTCCTAACATCAGTCCTGAGAGTGATGCAGCCTCATCCCACTTTTACAGAAGGGGAAAGCAAGGCCCAAAGTCGCACAGATCTTTCCTTTCCAGGTCCAGGACTGTTCATCACGACACACCTCTCCAGAGACTGTCAGTGGTGAGCGTCTACACTGAGCCTGGGTTTCTGCCCCAGGTGAGGGTCTGGACTAGCTGCTCTCCGTGTCATCTAGCTTTGATACGAAAATGCTGAGACTCAGAGGCCGGCTGGCTACCTCGTGGGGCTGCCTGGCTGAGCCGTGGGTGGTCAGGAATGTTTCGGGACTTCCTGGGACCGGTGTTCCAGGTCGGAGTGTCTGGATTAATGATCCGTCTCCAGGCAGAGCCAGCCGAGGCTCCGACGCCAGGCACAAGGCATCGATTAGACTTTACACTCTGAGCTTGCTTTCATCTGGGGCTCTCCGGGTGGGCTGGGCCTAATAATTAACATTCTCTGAGCCCCACAACATGAGTGAGCTGGAGGGGGGTAGAAAGAGTCTCTGAGCAGGTCCCCATCAGTGGTGGGAGTGGAGCACCCCCCCACCAAAAAAAAAAAGCCTAGGCTTGGCTGCTTCGCCGGGGACTGTGTCTGCCAGCTCACATTTCAATACTACCTGAAGTTTGTATAGTAAGTGGCTTTGGTCTCATCTTTGAGTTTCACAACCTATCTACGGCCAGTCCCCACGTGGGGAAGAAGCACTAGGACCGTGCACATGGGGAAACTGAGGCCCAGAGAAGGACAGGGGATTGTGCAAGGGCAGAGGGATCAGGACAAGAACTCAGCCCTCCTGCGTGCATGCCTGGCATCTTCCCAGGGCAGGAGGCTGTCTCTTGCAGGGCTGTTTAGAGCCTCCTGGCACCTTGAGGTGAGGGAAGGTAGGGGTGTGATATGATTTTCTATTTTACAAGAGGGAATCCTTACAGAGGTACACTGTCTTCATTCATGCATTGATTCAGCCAGTACTTACTGAATACCTAGTATGTTCCAGCCTCTGTGCCAGGTGCTAAGGATAGCAGAAAATAGTCCCTGACATTGGAGAGCTTATATAGCCTGGGGCAAGGGGGGCGGTGGGGAGTGTGGCAGGGGAGAGGCAGATATGCAAATTCTAAGTCCAGTGAGGTGCCGTGGTGCCTTACCAGTAAATCTATTTGAGCGTACAGAGCATTTTGGCCACAAAGCCCCAGGGAGGGCATGATCAGGTCTACCCTTAGGAGTGAAGCATACGCAGTAGTGGGATGTGATCAGAAAAGGCTTCAGAAGGAAAAAAAAACAAAAATGGAGCCTTAAAAGAGGGCTAGATGTTCATCGGGCCAATGGGGGGTAGAAAGAGGGCATCGGGGTAGGATCATCCCAAGGAAAAGGAAAAGCTGATCCAGGCAAAGGGAGACAGAGAAGCAGGGAGTCGCTCAGTCACTGAGAGCAAGGGAGCTGGCTGAAAAGTAGGCTTTGAGGAAGGGATCGTGGGAGGTGAGGTTGGAGAGATACATGAGGAACAGATCAAAAAGGCCTCTGGAGCCAATGGGAGGGGACTGCACTTTATCCTGAGCGATGCAAGTAAGGAGGCGGTGGTCAGAGCTGCATGCTTGGAGGCTCGTCCCGCTGTAGTGTTGAAGCTGCGCTGAAGGGAAGAGAGATCAGAGCAAACACACCCAGGAGGCAGAAGGGATGGTGGCCTGCTTTTACTGGTTCGTGGCCACTGAGGACACCAGAGACCCTTATCTGGTCTGGAAAAGCTTAGGTCCTGAGAATTTTCTAACATAAGAAAAAGGACTCCCCATGGTTGTCAGCTTATACCCAAGTTCATAGCTCTGGACCCATTCCAGGCTCCTCTGGTCTGAGAAGAAACCACAGCATTCTTTTCTCTCTTCATTTAGGGTTCCCCGTACCACTTTACCCATTCTACAGGTACACGTCTTCCCATAGCGGGTTCCCCACTGCCTCACCACGGCCACCAGCACACAGTGGCAAAGCTCCAAACCTTCACTGCCTCTGTTTCAAGCCTTAGATGATCCCACATTGTCTGGCCACCCCCATTCAGTCCACATCAGGTCTGGGTTAATTGAGCATCTGTATGTACCAGGCACTGCTAGGCTCTGTGGAAGTGGCTTCTGCTCTTCCTTCCATGGGCCCCTATGGTTAAAAGCCAGCCTCCTTAGCCCAGCACCTTAGGACCTTCTCAGACTGACTCCAGCCAAACTCCATGGCCTCATATTTCCCCTCGCTCCCTCCAACACTCCGCACTTGTCACACTGAGCACCATTTAATGTTCTTTAAATATCCTCTATTATTTTTTCCAAATACACATATATTTGGAATAGATAGAAGAGAATAAAATGCTAATCTATACACACTTTAATTGAAATAACACCAAAGACAGAAAATAGAAAGTAAAAATTTGTCCCCTACCCCTCCCACCCACTACCCTGAAAATCCCATTCCCCAGAGATGAACACTTTTAACATTTGGGGAAATATCCCTCCAGATTCTTTAAAAAATTTTCATGTCCTAGCATACTACCTTTTGTACTCTTTCCTGTCCTTCAGGATTCATTACAATGCCCTGTTCCCTCCTCTGAACAGTTCTCTATGGTCCCGTATGGAGAAGAAGGGACCCAAGGCTTACAACAAACATAGCACTTACCACCCTATATTGAGATCATCTGTTCCCATGGTGTGCCTCCATCAGGCTGAGTGTGAGACTATAATCCAGAGATGACATCTATGAACACAGAGTTGACCGTCTTGTTCTCTGCTGTATTCACAATTCCTTGTACGTAGTAGGCTTTCAGTAAGAATCTATAGAATCCATGGTGGATGGATGGATGGATGGATGGATGAATGTATGGATGAATGGATGGATGGATGGATGGATGGATGGATAAGTAGGTGGATAGTTGGGAGGACAGATGGATTGACGACAGGTGGGAACCCCTATGGCATGCTCTCCAGAATTAGGGGGAAGGATTGGCACTGAGTAGTGAAAAGGACCCCAGCTGGGGGTTACGGACTTGGATTCCTGCTCTGGCCCCACCTTCTACTGCTATGTAGCTTTATAAAAGTTCCTTGCCTTCTCTTAAGCTTCAATTTCCCTACCTGGACCTGAATAGTGGGGCTGGGTCCTTCCCCAGAACCCTTCCCAACGGATGATCCAGAATGCTCAGCTGGCCCTGGCCCAGCACTCCTATTTCACACCTCTGTAATTACCCACCTGCATGCCTTTATTATAGAAATTGGGGTGGGGGCGGGGGCTCATTAAATAAAGGGCAAAAGGAAATTGCTGGCTTGCCGAAATGACATTGTTGGCGTTAACTAGATTAACTTCTGAAATGAAAAGCCCACAAAAGCAAAACCAAAACAGAGAAGGAGCCATGGCTTCCGCTGGGGGCTCCATGGTTCCCCACTTCAGCCTGCCTGCCCCCCAGCCCAGGCCTCGCAATCGATCCTCCCTGCTGAGGTCAGGGGAGCCACTTTCCTACGTTCACACGGACTCCATCTCAGTGGTGCCAGGAAAATGGCGCTGGGCACTGAGCCCCAGACCGGGACTTGGAAACTCCTCTCAGAGCTCTCTGTCTGTAGGAGACAGGAGGGCAACTAGACCCCAGGCGGAGCATGAAAGCTGGTGGAGGGAAGCCACGGGCAGAGGGGCCTGGAGTCGAAGCATCAGGGAAGCAACACCAGAGCTGAAGGATACTCCAGGGAGAAGACACCAAGACAGGAAAGAGGAGGGCGTCTCCAGGCAATTGAGGGCAGCCCCACATGGCGGGAGCAGAGAGGGAGGGGGTGACCCTATTCCATTTAGTGGTCTCATCTGGTCACGATGAGACTGCTCAAGATGAATCAGGGAGCAGCCCCTACAGGCTGGGCCGGTGACCGATGGATGGAGTCCCCAAGCCAGGGATGCCAACATGCAAGAGCGCCCGGGAGGCAGCACTGTGGGGTGCTGCTGCTGACCCCAGTGCTGGGGCCAATGGGTGCTAAGACAGAAAACCGAAAAAGAAACCAGAGGCAAGAGGCTCCGATGGACTCGGACCGAGGCACTTTCTCAGCTCAGAAAATTTACAGTCATCAGGAGAGGTAGGCAGACCCAGGGAGATGAGGGAGGTGACCCTCGCGCTGCCTAGTGGTTCCACTGGCTCCAGGGGAAGGAAAAGATGGAGCCCTGATGCCTGGCTAACTATCCAGTCTCAGAGGGAGAGAACCAGTTCTTGTAAGCATCCCAGAGCACACAAGAAATATCCTCCTCTGCCGATAAACCTGGAATCCTCCCTACCTTCCTGCAGAGGGCCAGCTAAAGCGAGTCCAAGCAGGGAGAAAATGGGGCAGAAACACTACCCAGTGTGTGCCTCCTCCAGATCAGATACTTTCCGTGCACTCCCTCTTTCATCCTCTACGGAGCCTAGAGGGAGGAGTTTCTCTTTCTACTTGTTAGACAAAGAAACTGAGGCCCACGGGCTTACACAAGCTCTCACAACCAATGACTATCGGAGGTAGACTTTGCCCTGAAGTCTTTCCAGTTCCAAGTCTCAGAGCTCTCTCCCCATGTGTCTCTGCTCTCCAGACCCCATCCTTGCCCATAAGAAGCTTAAAGTCTCATTTTGCTCTGGATCCTTTGCCATCACACTACCTTTGATTACAAATTGAGAATCCTATAATCTCTCTGAGCTGCTGGGCCTCAGAACTGTCAAATCAACAGCCCAATGAGTATTTTAAACATAATTTGTTTCCTAGCTCCCCTGACCAGGGGAGGTCATTTGGGCCATCCTATTTCCAAGGAGAGACATCTAATGATAGAATTCCAGGCACAGGACAGAAGAGATTCTACTATGTAGGAAGCCATCCCAGCTCCCCTTGAACCTCATCCAGCTGCACAGCAGCCCACATCTGGACCTGGAGGCCATCAGCGCTCTCATGGGTCAGTCCTGGTCAGGATCACCCAAGGCCAGGCTAGGTCACCGGGTATTAATCATTGCCAAAAGAGAAGTTAAACTGAAAGCCAGTTCATTAAAGATTAAGCTTCATCTCCATAGCCCTCAGGGAAAGGGAGCTTTGGGTGGAGAGCGAGGTCCTGTTGCCGGAGGTCACCTCCCATGAAAGCCTTCCAAGTGAGCCTGTGGTGAAGAGCTTGGAAGCCTGGGTTCTGGTCTAGTTCTGCCCTCTGCCTGCTGGGGGACCCTGGGCATGGCACTTATCCATTCTGAGCTCCCATTTCCTCCCTTGATACACAAAGAAAATTCTGTAGGTTTCCTCGTGATGCTCTAGCATATGTTGCCTTAAGAATAGTTTATACATGCTTGCTTTTTCTCAGTCTATGTTTGCTCTGTCCCCCCAGGTTGTCTAGTGCAAGTTCACTTACTGTTCACAATATTTGTGGCCATAGAAAGCTGGTAGTAAGTCACAATGTCACCAACACCCGGAGTGCAGGGACTCCCGTCTCTCTTCCTTGCTCTCACACTAGCCAGATTGCATCTCTGACCCCAGAACACGCCCCCTTGGCTCTCTGGGAACTGGCCCAAGTTGTATGTGGAGGAAGCTTCTCTGAGCCCACTGATCTACAAGAACAGAAATTCCCCATTTGGCTCATTCCTGGTACTTTTCTTTGGGTCATCCCATCTCAATGGGATCTGCTCAACCAAAACGTCACAGGCCCTTCACAGATCTTGATCTAATACCAAAGCAATTCCACAGTACATAATGAGCAGTGAAAGGACAGAAACCTAATCATTCTGGGCCCTACACAAAGCACGGTGATGGTGTTGGGGCTCCAGCCCTGATCCCAAAGGAAAATGGCACCATACGCGTCCTGGTGTGAAACCAGAAATTTCTATTAAGGTGGGACATCTGAAAACTACTGTGGTAAATGATGACAGGTTCTAAAATATTAGGGTGATAAGATGAGGAAGGTGGTTGGGATGGGCAGCTATGTCTCTCATCTCCTCTGCTCTTAACCAAGCTCTTCTTAAAACGAACCTAATCACTTTTCTGTCTGTAGATGGCAGCACTGGTCCCCTTCACTCCCCAAGGGGGACGGGGATTTCACTAGAGAACAAGCGCTCCAAAGTTCAGGGTAGTGCAAAACAAGGACAAAACAAGAGGAAATAGCTTCAGAACAAATATCCCCGCACACTGAAGAAGTGAGCACCTCTGGTGAATTCACAAAATTTCCAAAACCTCACTTAACTTGTAAAATAGCCCCTTCGGGATCTGACTGGACACCCCAGATCACCAATAACTTTGTAGGGAACTGTTGCAGAGTGCATGAAACTGGAGGAAGGCTCCCCAGAAGTCCACGAGGGTCCACGGGACCCAGGTGGGACAGCCCCGGGTGGGAGAACGGCGTCCAGCCCACCAGAGGACCACAAACTGCCCCCTCCGCCTGTTCCGCATCAGCCTGGAGTGTCTCAGGTTGGGGGCTGCTCTCCCTGGGCATTGCCCCAAACTCCTGTGTCCAGGGCTCATTACGTGCCAGGCAGGGAGCTGCTGTTTACTCCCACCAACTCCTCTACAGAGGGGAGACAGCCGAGCTAAGAGGTTGACTGCCCAGAATATCCAACCCCCACCACCTAGCACAAACTGAAGGGAGGGGAAGACCCATCTTCGGTGCCACGTGGCAGACGGTGGACAGGCAGGTGAGGACCCTGAGCACGCCTTGGAGTGAAAAGCATACAGAAGCTGCATGACGATGGGCTCACTGAATAGTGTACCCCACCCTCCTCTGAGAAGTCCTGGAGAGGGAGTCGGGGTGGCCCCTCAGATGTGGTGCCGGCTCTGCTCTCAACGAGCTGTGCGGCCTCAGGCAAGTCCCCTCACCTTCTGGAGCATCTGCACCCTCCTCCAAGCGGGTGGCAACTATCCAATGAGATAGTGGCAAGAAAAAAAAAAAAAAGCTTTTAAAAGTATAAAAGCCCTCTTGGAGGTATTATTATTAATTATTATTATCATCCTCCTCCTCATCTTTCATGGTTATTAATGACCTGTTACCTGCTAGGGATCTGTCATCCAGGAATTTTGGTAAGCCCTCCTGGAATCTGTTTATATTCCCAGTCAGCAGCACCTCTCTTTCCCTTCATCCCCAGCCCCCAGCCCGGGGAGCTGCAGGCAGGCTCCTCTGCCAGGGGGGCCTGGGTTTGAATGGCCTGTCTCAGTCTCTTTTGTGGGGTCCCTTACAGCCAATGGAATTCAGTGCAACACAGCCTGACTTCTTCCCCTGAACCTCATGTGGGCACTCAGGTCTGGGTCAGGGATTTCAGGAGGAGGGAGAGGAAGGTATAAGCCTTGCCTTCCCAAACATCCTCCTCAAGCCCAGAAGCCCTGAGCAGGATCCCCTCTTAAGTGCCTTGCTACGGCCAAGAAAACAGGATCTAGGCCCACCGCCCAGAGACCATCTGAGGACCAGGGTGTCCCCTGCCCTCAAAGCCCATTTTCCTATGCACACCAGAGGCAAAGTTCTAGGAGTCCTTCCTCAAAGAAATGCATGATCCAAAAACCTAAAGCAAGCACCCCCCCCCAACTTTGGTACCTCTTCTGGGATGGGCTCTGCAGATTTCAAGCTGATTCAGACAACGGATTGTCCTACCCTCAAGAAGGGTACAGTCTGATAGTGAGACCAAGGCAGGTTAGCTGAAGGCTGGACTAGAGGATTCTAGAACAGCAAAATCTAGGGGAGGGCCTAACTAGCCTTGCCTGGGACAATCGGGAAAGGTTCAGTAAACAAGGGTCATTTGAGTTAGGTGCTAAGGGCTGGATAGGAGTTTGCCTGGTAGAGAAGGCAGTGAGCAAAAGCGGAGAATTTCTGGAGCAGGGAGAGCACGAACATGGGAACGAAGATGAACTGGTCAGGGGACATAGGGGTCCACCTGGGTGAGAACTGCTGGCTGTACAGGTCTACCTGTCACCGAGTCTGACGATGCCCTCATTTCCTGAGCTTCAGGAAAAAACCCTGCTGACAGTTAAAGTTTGGGACCCATAGGAAAACGAACTCCCTGACTCCCCTTAAGGGAAGGCCTTTGGATTTCTCCGTTTGTGAAGAACCCAGAAGAGTCTGGGCGGCAGTATATTCCCAGGCTCGGGCCAGCATTGACTTTACTAACTGTGGGTCTTAGAACGTCCCAGCTGAAAAGGGCTTTTCAGACGTGTGTCTCCTCCTTCCCTTAAGACCCCTTCGCTGCAGGTGGGGAAACTGGAGAAAGAAGCCCCTTCCTCAAGAGTCAGGGGCAGCGTGCGAGAGGAACCCGCGCCTCCTGCCCCTCCTCTCCTCCCTGCTCCCATAATGGCGCAAAGCTCACCCAATCCAGCTGGAGGGAAAGCTCCAGACAAATTCAAGGTGATTGTTAACAGTAGCATTTGCAGGCAAATTATACTCCATGAGCTAATTAGGAAGGGATTGGGGCCCTTAGCCTTAATTAATATCTAGTCCCTAACAACTTAATCCTGGATGAGATCATAGCAGGGATTGCCCCTGAATGCCGAAATTCTTTCCTTCAACAAATCACCTATATAAATACATATATTTTAATAGCAGCAATTATAAAGTTCTCTGCCAACTTATGGGGCTGTTTAACATTCCTGGATCGAGGCCACCGTTTTTTCTCCTGGTCTCCTCCCTCCCCACAACCAAAGCCTAATGAATAGTAATGCTTTTGTGGCTCTGCGTTCCACTTAACCAGTATCTCCTACCCAGTGGGTCTTCGCAGGGAGTTAATAAGCAGTCTGGGAGGACTGCCTGAGGAGGTCCACGAACCTAATCGTTAACTGCAAGGCCTAATCAGCATCTGCTTCCCACCCAGAGGCCCCCACAGCTACACAGCCCTGGTCCCTCCAGTAATGGATGGAAAATCGGCGATTTCCTGACAGTTAGCAACCAATTTTCCACCAATTAGAAGAGAGATGGTGGTCTCTGGAGGCAGCTGGATGGTTGCGTTGCTCGGAACTGGAAGGAAGAGAGATGATCCTCAAAGCACCAGGGAACCCAACTCTGGAACCAAACCCCTCGGCCCCCCAGGTCAGCTGTGGCTTGTGTCTGTGGGAGGCAACTGCAGGGGCCAGAGGCTGGGCCAGCAGCTCCCAGGGAGCTCTTCTCTCTCCGTGATGGGCTTCTCCTGCTGGGTCTCTCCTCCGTGCCCAGGACGGTGGAGAAGTTCCTCCAAGGCAGTTGGTGTGGAGGCTTAATGACAGCAAACACTCTGGAGTTGGACCGTTGTGCCTCCAAATCCTGGATTTGTCGCTTTTCAGTTGTGTGTGGCTTTGGACAAAACATCTAAATTCTCGGGGCCTCCGTTTCCTCCTTGGTAAAACGGGGCTGGTCCTAGCACCTACTTGATAGGATTCGAGGATTAAAGGGAAAAAATGTGGATAAAATGCACATCACACATCATGATGCTCAGCAAATGGGTGCTAGTATTATTCTTACTACTATTTTCATAACGAATGATGCTATTGTTATTCCGCACGAATAACGAATGTGTGTCAGGCATCGTGCTCAGCACCGTGAGGACCACCACCCTGCATCGGCCGACTGAGTTTGCTGGCCCCGCCCCTCCCCGTCCCCACCCACCCCGGGTTAGCGCCACAGTCCTCTCCTCTCCTGGCCGGCCTCACTCCCCTCCAGGCCCCCCGCACCAGGGCCAACATGATCTTTCGCAAATACGGATTCAACGGCATCCATGTCACCAGCTGCATTAAAAGGCTCTGGTGGTTTTTACAGCTTGGATTCCCTCCCGTGCCTCACTGTTTCCTCCTCCTCCACTCCCGACCCTGCTCCTGAGGGTCCTGAAACAGAACCACTCCATAAGGGCCACAGGCCTTCAGCAGCCACCACCGCCCGGATGCGTGTGAGGATTCTGTGGCAGAAACAGAAAGCTCTGCACGTAGTAGGCGCACAGGAAACGTGGCTCCCCTGTTCCCGGGCCACAGCACGGGGACAGAAGGAGGTGAGTGATGACCTCGCTGACGGGCTTTTGAGTCATGAAAGGCAGAGTCAACCTGAACATCATTTCAGCATTTATTAGACTTGATTGTACTCTAAATTCTTGGATAATTGGCCATTCTCATCTGGGAATTGTAGCCGCATCAGAAATCAGACAGTCTCCCTCAAGGAGCTCAGTGTGCCGGGCAGGAGGGAGCGGCAGTGACTCTGTCATGAGTACTCCCCAGGTTCCGGGCTCTGCTAGGGACCTCTCATGGACTGTCTGGCCGAGCACCTCACCTCATCTTCACGAGAGCGTCCGGCATAGGGCGTGCACGTACTGTGTCATACAGACCGAGACCCTCCTGGGAGTGAAAGGGGGCACTATTAGTCAGTAGCCGAGGATGACAGGCGCACCCTGGGGCCGTCGCAGGCTTGCAGGCCCAGAGGGTTGGCCTGTCTCAAAGGCACGTATCCTTATTTTAGGAATGAGGCAGGGAGGCTTCAGGAGGTTAAGGACTGTGCCCACATTTGCACCGCTCTCAAGAGCAGGGATTCAAACCGGGCCCTCAGACTCCTGTCACATGGGCACAGATAATGAAGATTCAGGGCGAAACAGAGTGTCTCCTAAGTGAGGAAGGGAGACATGGTTCAAGGCTTTAGTTGAAGCGGGAAGAGGGGCTTCAGAAGGGGAAGGGCTGCCGGCCAGGGGAGGCACGTGAGCTGGAGGCGGGTGGGCATTCGGAAGCAGATGGGGAAAGACGTGAGGGAGGGAACGTGGGATGAGCGAACAGGTGCAGGCAGAGAGGGAGGGAGGTGTTTGGAGAAGAGTAAGGAGCTGGAGTCGAGGCTGGGGTAGGGAAGGGGAAGCTACGTTGGAGTCGGGGCCACAGAAGCTGGTGAGGATGATCACGGAGCGTGGAGAATGCCAAGCTGCAGAAAATAAGGAAGACAGAATGGTCTTGTGGCCTCAGCCCTTGCCTCCTTCACACACCTGCTGCCCCCTCCTTTCTCCTGGGACACGTCCACCCAGAATCTCACCTTGTGCTTCAGATACCTGTCCTTTTCCAAACATACCTTCCACCCACCTGCCTCTTCCAAAGCAGGCTGCAAAGCCCTGCACCTCAAGTCCTCATCAGGGAAGTGAAAGGGCTGCAGAGCTTCTTGCTCTCCTGCCTTGAACTGCTGTCCTCTAAGCTCTCCAGATTTGGGCAGGTTGGGGGTGGTGACCTGGTCACGGTCACTTGGCAGAGCTGGGGTTCAAACAGCATCTTCTTCTCTCAGGCTTTGCTCTTCTCGGATTCCCAGTGCCCATCCCTGCTTTCTACCACTGCCAGTCTTGCCTAGCTGAGCCTCCAGCTCCTCTTCCATAGAACCCAGCCACCAGGACGCTGCTTTCCAGAAGTTCCTGTGGGAGGATGCAGGTGTTATGGTACACAGCTGCTGACTTGGCGACTCAAGAGGTCCCTGGATTCCGAGCTCTGGAATCAGGAAGGAGCTTATCTCATGTCCATGCTGGGAGTGACTCCAGCTGCTGCTTCGGACCTGCGGGCTCAGGTCTGGGCAGGTAAGGGTCTTGCCAGTGGAGAAGAAGGCCCACACCCACAAGGGCCAGACTTGAGGAACACCCAGGGGTGTTTCTGCCTCCGGCACCTACTCTAGCCACACAGGCAGCTCAGCCCTGTGTCCAGCTCTGCCTTCAAGCCTCACCTGCACCATGGTCTGCCCAGTCCCATCCACTCAGCTCCTAGCTCAAGGCTTGCCATGGGGCGGTGACAACCCATGTGGCTGATGGTGACCCTGCTCCAGTCTCACCCCTCAGAGCCCCATCCTCACCTCTGCCACAGGGATCATCCACCAAATCTGATCATGTCCCTCAATAGCTTTCCATCACCAACAAGAGAAACATCTGAGCATCTTCACAGAGAGGCCGCGGGGGCCTCCAAATCCAGGCCCTGTCCACCTCCCTCCGGTTCCCCACCATCACCCGTGCACCTTCATCCAACCACTTATTCATTCGTCAAAGACGTGTGTAGGGCCTTCTTCATGCTAAGCCCCGTGCTGGAAGCTAAATCACTCCTTAAATGATTCCCACACCCAATTCCAATCTGTGTGTGTTGGGGGCGAGGGCTAAGGGGGAGTTTCCCACAGCCCCAAACAATTCTCCCACACAGGGTGGGCGGGGAGCGCGACAGCTCAACTCAATTCTGACCTTATCAACCTGGAGGCAGCATCCGATTCCACAGGTTAAGGGCTCAGTCTCACAAGACTGCCTCCATTTCAGAGGCTGATCCCAAGTCCAGATTGTCTCTGTACTTCTGACCGGCCCGCCATAAATTAGAGGGTCCCACCACTCTGTCCTTGGGTTGAATTGATGTGCTAGAGCGGCTCACAAAACTCGGGAAGCCCGTTTACTCACTAGATTACTGGTTTATTACAAAGGATATTAAAGGATACGAACCAAGAGCCGGATGAAGAGATATGTAGGGTGAGGTCTAGAACAGAGGAGCTTCTGTCCTCATGGGATTTGGGGCATAGCATGGTGGCACGTGAAAGCGTTCTGCTTCCCCAGCCTGGAAGCTCTCTGGAACCTATCCTGTTGGGGTATTTATGGAGGCTTCATTTCATACGAAGGCTAGATTAATCCTTGGCAGTTGGCAGTTGATTCAACCAGGGGTGGGACTGAAAGTTCCAACCCTCTCTTCTCTGTTGGTTCCCCTGGCAACCATCCCCCATCCTTAAGTGCTGTCCAAAAGTCGTCTCATTAACATGAAGCCGGTTGTGGTGGGAAGGGGCTTGTTAGGACTAACAGGCCACCCATTCACTTTGATGGCTCTGAAGGGGTTTCAGAAGCTGAGGACAGGAGGCCAAATGTTATGATAAAAGAAGCTCCTCTTGCTCTTATTCAGGAAATTCCAAGGGTTTTGAGAGCTGTGGATGAAGACCAGAATTACAAGAGGAATATCTTCTGGCCATCTGAATGACCAGATACATATTTCTTACTAATCACAGTATCGCGTTCCCTGTTCCCCAACATCCCATGTTGCTGAGGCCTCCCCTCCGGGCCTCTCCTATCTGCTGTGCTCTGATCCTCCAGCACCCCATCCCGACCTCCTCGGGGCTCCTGTGGCGGCTCATCACCGTCTGTTGAGATGTTTCCTGAATTCGACTGGAGCTTCTCAAGGAGAGGGGTTGACTTCGAGTCAGTCCTGTGCCTCTCACAGCAAAAGAAACTTGTCTCCCTTCCCAGTTCCTATATTCCTGGGCCTACATTTTTTATGATTTCTTCACCCACGCCACCGCCCCCTCGCCTGCTGCTAGGCCTTAAGACGCCTGTGTGTACCTTAGAAAAAGATGCCCCTTCCTCTGGTTAGCTGCACGCCAGGGAGGGTGTCTGGTGAGCAGAGCACTGGCTGGATCTTGGCCCCAACTTGCCCCTTGGCCAGGCACCATGGGGCACAGCACACCCATACCGTCCTGTGCATCGTTCCCAACCCCCGCCAACGTGCCGCGGGTGTGTTTGGGAGAACTAACTTCAGCTCAGTCACACTAGCATCAGGGGCTCATGGGCCTCCACCCGCTGACTGTTTGCTTCTTTTAAAAATAAATGGGAGTGGGAAAACTGACACAGTCATGGGAATTGTGGATGTTCTGCAGGTGGAAGGCATGTGAGTCAGGACCCTCCCAGCCTGCTGCCGGGCGGTCACTTCAGTGCCGGCGCGGGCGCTGGGCGGGTCTCCCATTGGAAGGACTTTCAGCCACCTCATTTCCTCTCTTTCCCCTCTGTAGTCTTCGTGCTCTTAACTTCTGAGATCTAGCCTCAAAGCTCCCTTCCCCACCTCTACACATCTGCACACAGAAGGGCCCACGCACACGCACGCGCTCACTCCTGTAATCATTCACAGGAATGGGCTCCAGGAAATGAGCCTCAGAGAAGCTCACCTGCCAGAAAGAACGTGGTCTTGGACCAAGTTCAAAGATAATCAAGGGTGACAGACGTCCCACTGGGCCTGCCATGGTCAGAGGCACCAAGGCAGCGTATCCGTGCCACGAGGGAAAGCCTGGTCCTGAGAGAAAGCAGCTCAGAGAAGAGCAGGCTTTGGGTAGACCTGGATGTCCCCACCTCTCCCAATCTCTCAGGGCTCTCATGGGAGGAGGAAGCAGACACACGCTGGGGGCCCAGGGAGAACTAAGACCACCAGGGGCTGACAAGAGGCAGATCTGTATTCAGCATTAACTTCCCTGGGTGCCTGGGTGACTCAGTCGGTTAAGCAAGCATCTGCCTTCGGCTCAGGTCATGATCCCAGGATCCTGGGGTCAAGCCCCACATCAGGCTCCCTGCTCAGCGGGAAGCCTGCTTCTCCCTCTCCCTCTGCCCCTACCCCCTGCTCATTCTCTCTCTCTCTCTCTCTCACTCGCTCTCTCTCTCTCTCTCAAATAAATAAATAAAATCTTAAAAAAAAAAAAAACAACTTCCCAGGAGCCAAACTTCAGAGGTAGTGGACTCATGGTCATGGAGATATGGGGGCAAAGGTTAGACAGCCAGTGTTGGGCCAACCTTTAAGACCTTAAGATGTGAGTACTATCTGTCATAGACCGGAATGCTGTGAATCAGACTCCATATTGCTAATTAGCATATGATTCCATTACTACCTTAAGGCCTTTTCCCCCGGTCACTTGACTATGCTAAGATTTTATTATTCCCTGACTCTAGAACCTGAGAAACTTAGATTTGTAAAATTACCTATGGGACAGCCATTTGTGTGGATTTCTCTTAAAGATGTGTTGAGCACATGCTTTGTACTTAGGCCCTTTATATATATTATCTTATTTAAGCCTCACAGTGTTCCTGTAAATTCTGTACTATTATTATCCTATATTTTAGACAAGGAAACTGAGGCACAAGGGGTTAAGGGACCTTCCCAACCTCACACAAGTAGTCTATAGTGGTCCTACAATTGAAACTGAGAGTCCCTATTCTTAGCCACCGTCCTAGGCTGCCTCTCTGTGTTGTAAAAGGAATACACTCGGGAAGATAGAAGTGCCCGGGTCGCCCGAGCTGAGTTACGGGTCCTTCTGAGATTCCTGCTCGGCCTGACTCCAGTGGCCCTTTTGAGTTCCAGCCCTGGGGCTGGGGGAGCTGTGGCTCTCCTTTTCCCCTCCCCACCTTTCCAGGGAGTGTTCCCTCCATGATCTCAGGTCTTGAATTCCCCAGGCAAAGCCAGCCACATTCTTCGGGCTGGGGTCCAAGTTTATTTAAGAGGAGGAAAATGTTATTATGGAAATTACAACAGCTTTACAAAACAGAACGTCCCTGTATCAATCCAGGACCACAAGAATGCTCATCAACTTAATAGCTTCCTGTTGGGAGTCTTTCAAGCTCCGCCTGAAGCTGGCAGGCAGTGGAGCCCAGGATTGAGTCCAAGCAGCTGGGTGACACTGCCCTCAGGATGAGTGGCAGAGCCCACGGAGGGGACCACAGGGGATGCCTCCCTGTCTCCTCGGGCCATGCAACCCTGAACAAGACATCAGCTTTAGGTTGCCCCTTCTCAAAAGTGGAGCCGTGGTGGTGGTATGGTGGTGATGGTGTGCGTGTGCGTGTGCGTGCGTGCATGTGTGTGTGTGTGTGTGTGTGTGTGTGTGTGTGTGTGTGTGTACCTGTACCTGTACATCTGTCTGCTGGTGAGGAGCAGGGAGGAGAGGGCTGGGGCTCCTCCTCCCGCCCACCCCATTCCACAACCTCAGCCTAACTCAAGTAGGAACACGGTTGCTGATCCAATCCTCAGACCTTCTCCCCAGACCCAGTGTGGACGGTCTGGATCTCGGCTCCTGGTAAGGAGAGGGCTTTAAGAAAGGGACTGCTTTCTTTACCTCCTAAGGCTAAGGAGAGAGAGGACCAGGCCTTAACTCTTTTTATCTTTTTTTTTTTTTTTTTAAGGAAGAAAAGAAAACCATTAAAGGCAAATTCCTGGGGCTGGGAGCAGCCAAGAGTCTGGCGCGTGTCTCCTCCTGGATAATTATCTGGCATTTAGCACCCCTCTTCCCAGCACTTGTAATTAGCAGGGAAATTAAGGTGCTGTCATCCTACCTCCCAGCTTCTCTCTGTTATGCCCAGAGGCCTGTTCAGAGGCCCTGAGAAGGGAGGAGGGTATCAGTGTAGCAAGAACAACTGCGATTGGGTACCAGGAAGGACTTTCAGCTGAGAAGGGACACTGGGCAGGAGAGCACTGGAGGGTCCTCTGGGGAACACTTCCTGTCACCTCCAGCCACAGACATCTCTCCTGTCTCCAAATTCCTGGACCACATGCATGCTGGACCACGCCTCTCTCCATGGAAGATGTCCTGGCTTGGATGAGCCGGCAGTGTTCCGGTGGGGACTCATTCCCCCAAATCTTCACAGAGAGAGGCTTCTTCAGTGCCTGCCTCTGTGCCGAACCCTGACAACAGAGTCAGACCCACCCAGGATTGCAAGTGCTCCCCAAGGAAAAGATAAGGCATTTGGGGAGTATAAACATAACCCGAGGTTGAAAGTGACAAGAGCTGAGGGAGAAGGGACCAGCTACATAATTTGGAAGGACCTAGTGAAAAATGAAAATTATTGAGGCACCTGGGTGGCTCAGTCGGTTAAGCATCTGCCTTCGGCTCAGTTCATGATCCCAGGGTTCTGGGATGGAGCCAGTATCAGGCTCCCTGCTCAGCGGGGAGTCTGCTTCTCCCTCTCCCTGCCCCCCCCTTGCTTGTGCGCGTGAGCGCGCGTGTGCTCTCTCTCTCTCTCTCTCTCTCTCTCTGACAAATAAGTAAAATCTTAAAAAAAAATTGAAAATTATTGAAATTATAAATAATTTCAAACCAGCACCAGCAGAGAATTAAACCAAGTGTGGGGCTCTTCTAAGTGTGGGGCCCTATGTGCCGCAACAGCAGTGTGCCCAGGGAGCTGGAGGGAGGGCAGTATAGGTCTTGCCAATTAAGGAAAAACTCTTGGAGGAAGCAGCATTTGAAATGGTCTGGTTCAAGAGGGCAGTATTGTTTAATACTGTCAGTTTTGCTTATCTGGCCAGTTTTCTCTTCCTCCAGGACCCCACTCTGCCCCCTCGTCCAGGAAGCCTTCCCTACTAACCCCAGGGTGGGTTAGGACCCTCTGAGACTTCCCCACCCCATCCATCTCATTCCATTACAGGTGGCCTGTTTATGGATCTGCCTCTCCCACCAGCATGGGTTCCCTGAGGACAAGGTCTGTGCCTTATTCCTGTCCACCTTCTTAGTGTGCCATGGGAGGCCTGGACAAGGCAGGTGCCCAACCGTGGTTGACTGAACGAATGACTGAATGAATAAACACACCCAGAGGGAGCAGCTTGGGTGAAGACCTCCTCTGACTGCACTTCGGGAACATAAGGGTGAATTGCTACCAGCCAGGCTGAATAGTTAAATTGGGATTTGATCAGGAAGGCCCTCCATGACAAGTCAAGGTCAGGGTGCTCTCTAGGAAGCTTCGAGTTACAGAGTGGTCTAGCTGCTCTGTAGAGCCTGGCTGGGAGTGGATGATGTGGGGTGGGGAGGGGAGAGGATCAAGAAGCTTGGCAGGGAGCGCTGTCAGAAAACTGTAACCATGATCCGTGCAAAAGGTTAGGGGGGCTGGGGCCAGACAAGAGCTGTGGGAATAGAGAGAGAGAGAGAGGCAAAGCTGGTTGCAAGTTTTGAAGATCCAGCCACCCTGGTGGCAGCAACATTGGGTCACCAGCCAGCTATTCCAATTGTTCATAGAAATCAATCTCCGTCCATGGAGGCTCAGATAATACTCGTGCCCAGTAATGGATGGGGAGCTTAGAGAGAGGAGATAAGAGGAGGCCCACAGCACGCGGTGATCAGGTGGGGTTTTGCAGGGAGGGGAGGAGGCATCAGAGGTTATCAAAACATCCCTCAAATAGCAAAGGCTCCAAGGCTGTCTGCCCAGCGGTGACTGTGGAGGGGCGTACCGGCTCATCCCCTGCCGGGGAGACCCAGACCTAGTGGCCCTTCGACATTTCCCTAGCAGCAGGGGCAAACAGATTAGTCTGGTTGCCCTGAGATTCATACTGGAGGTTGGGTGCTTTCTGTTGCAGGGTAGGGAGCAAGAGGTAAGGGCATGGAGCAGGTGGGGTGCCTTCTGAGGCCCCTTTCTACCCTGACTTTGTGGGATCCCAAGTCTATCCCAAGGGGCATTTTGTCTGTAGGATGAAGAAAAGGATGGTCTGGGCAGGTGGGTGGGGGACAGAGTGGCATCACCTACTGGCTCTGAGCTAGGCCAGAAAGGCTGTGTGTCTGGCAGCCTTAAATCCCTCCACACATGCTGGGAAGGGACCCACTGAGCAGCCCCCTCCTGAGATGGGAGCAGGAATGTGGGTGGGCGCCAGCTTTGCCCCGGGAAGAGCAAGAGAGCAAGAGACACTGGAGCTTCCCAGAGCAGGGAGGGACGAGGGGGGGGAGGCTGGGACACCCAGATCAGCCATCGGAGGGGGAACTCGAGAGCAACGATACAAATCAATAACTGGGGAGGCACCTGGGTGGCTCAGTCAGTTAGGCGTCTGCCTTGGGCTCAGGTCATGACCCCAGGGTCTTGGGATCCAGCCCCACATCGGGCTCCCTGCTCAGCAGGGAGTTTACTTCTCCCTCTCCCTCTCTCCCTGCTTGTGTTCTCTGGTTCTCTCTCTCTCTCTCAAATAAATAAATAAAATCTTTTAAAAAAAATCAATAACTGGTACTAACGGGCCCCTGCCACTGTGTCAGGCACTGTCTTAGGAGCTTTATCGGAACTAACCTGTGTCATCCTCACAAACCTCATTTTATAGAAGAGGAAAAGACACTGAGTAGAAGTAAACTTTCCCAAAGTCACAGAAGCTGGAGCGGGGCATATGAACCTGAGCAACCTGGCTCCATTTCATCGTTACCTTGAAATGATGGTCCACTGGCAAGGGGCTTGCTGTGTGCCAGACACCAGCTTCCCTCGGCCCCTAGGGGAGGTTAGCACCCCCATTCTACAGAGGAAGAAGCTGAGGGTCAGAGAAGTGATTTGTTCACCCTCCCATTTTGGGAAAGTGGCCAAGTTGGGACCTGAATCCATACCTGTCTCAGGTCTCCCATACTCTAGGCTTTACTGGTCAGGGGTTGTGCAGGTAAACTCTTAGAAAGCAAGGGATGGGGCATCTGCAGGGAGGGCAGGACCTAAGGGACCCGGCCCTCCCACCCTCCCACCCTCCCCACCAGACAGTGGGTGGAGGCAGCCGGAGGTTGGCCCAAGAGGCCCCATCTGCCGACACTCAGGGCTGGGAGGAGATAGCACCTTTTATCTCTGCAGAGAGTTCAAGAGTTTATTCCCACCCAGGGCAGCAGGGAGGCTGGTGCCCATTCTTGGAGGGTGTCCAGTGACAGGACAGATGGGGAGCACTTCCTTCCCTCTCCTCCAACACTCAGTGCCCTCTACACCCCACCAACACCAGAGGCCAGTGCTCAGAGAGACGCTGGGTCTGGTGGAAAGTCCCCAGCTCTGAGCACGGGGCTGGGGACAGGGCAGTGGCCGGCAGCAAGGGCACAGCTCTGGGGCGGGGCACACTGGGGGTGGGGCGTGGCCCTGGTTCTACCACCTTCTGACTGTGTGACCTCAGGCATGATGTGCCCCACTCTGAGGCTCAGTTTCCTCCGGTGAAAAGCTGAATTATCATTCCTGTCTTGGGGGAGGGGGGCTTGATTCAGGGTTAAAACGGGAAAGAGCATGTATTTCGGTCTCCTGGCTCACAGCCTGGCCTATAGCTGGGGCTCTAGAACCACCCCTTTCCAGTATTACTGCATGACTTTGACTTTGGCCAATGAAACAAAGTCCAGCCCAGTGTCCCAAAAACAGAGAGAATGAGCTCACCCCCTCCTCAGGACTCTTCTGCGCTCCCCATGCCTTGCAGGGGTGGGCACACCCTCAGCCTGGCATTCGGGGCTCCCGGGGTCTGCTGGCTACCTGTTTCCAGGCCTCATTTGCCACCTCCAGCCTTCCCCAGGTGACTCATTCTTCCTGAACAAAGCAGGCCCTATCTTTGTCTCCCAGCACATCCTTCAAGGCCCGGATCATCTGCTGCCTCCTCTCTGAGGCCACCCCCAGATCCCTGAGGGAGGATGAATCCCTGCTCCGCTGTGCTCCCACAGCTCTGAGCTCATTCCGCTTTGTGTCGTGTGTATCCGCCTCCCTGGCAGACTGCGAGCTCCTGCAGGGCAGCAGTGGGGATCCCCATCTTCTTATAAAATGCCTGACACAAAATTTGTGCTCAGTAAATGTTGTTTAGTCGAGTCATTAACTAATCAAATAGAATATTCTAGATTCGGACATCTCAGAGCTAGCAGAGACTTAAAGGTCACCTAGTCCCAATGCTTCATGTTCTGGATGAAGAGGCCTGGGCACGGGGGAAGGGGTGGGATGTGGGCTGGAGAAGGACGGGCCCAAGGTCACACGGCAAAAGAAGTGAGGAGGCATTAGAATATGATTCTCCACAGCTGAATGAAGGCGTGGTTGTTAGTTTGTTCACAGCTGGATAGACAAAGACCTATCAGTGTCTCCTGTTGTCTTGTGGATAAAGTTCGGATTCGTCATCCTGACTCCCTAAGTCCTTTGTGATGTGGTCCCAGCCAAGCTCTCTGCCCTTACTTCAGATACTTCACACTCAATTCACACCGTGCTACTCTAGGACCTGGAGCGGGTCCTTCTCTTGCTTCCGGGCCTGCTTTGCTCTTGAAGACCCGCTCCTTTGCACGGGACACTCCCCGCCCCTTCGCCTGCCAAATCCTATAATCTTACAGGGGTAAGTGTAGATAGCGCATCCTCTGAAAAGGCCCCCTTGTCCCCTCTTCTTCAGCCCCCTGTGATCCCCTCTGTGACATGAACCTGCGATTGTCTGTCTACATGTCTCTCTCCAGAGGCTGAGAGTCTTGTACCCCCAGTGACCAGCCCAAAAGGAATAATATATGAATGAATGAATCAAGTGTAAGGACTTGAACTCTGGACCTCAGGCAGAGAGCCTATTGATCCCAAATTAACTCCAGGAACCTGTGGCAGGGGAAAGGCACTAAGTTGAGAGAGGGCAGAAGGAAGGGTGGGCTTTAGGACAACCAGCAGAGGTGGGGCTTGGAGAATGTTCGCGGTGGAGAGAGTGGAGTTCCCCACAACCCAGAGAAACAATATCCACTTTATTGACCTGAGCCTTCTTTCGTTTTCTTTGGTCCAGTGACCTTTATTATTCATGGCAAACCTCTGAATCACTGAGGGAGCATTTGGGACAAAGAAAGCCCTGGAAACAACCAGTCAGCCCTGCGGCCCTAATGAGCCTTCACTGCCCAGCATTCCTGTCCTCGGGCTCTGTCCGCTGGACTGGAAGGGCATCGGGACTTCATGAAGGGGGAGGACAGCCATGGTGGAAGGCACCACATGTGGAAAGGCTTGGAGGCCAGAGGGAGTGTAGCTCCTCCAGCTAACGCTGGAGAATTTGGGGAGAGGAAGAGAGAAGCCCAAATGAGGAGCGGGAGTTGTGGTAGACCTGGAATGCAGGCCTAAGGATCTCAGACACTTACCAGGAGTTCAGTCCCTCTGCCCCACGTTCACTGCCCTCTCCCTACCCAGTCCCCACCCAGACGGACAGCTTACAGTCTGCAGGGGGTGGGGGTGGGGGGCACTCGGAGTTCAGTGTGAGGGGGCTGCCTGACAGCGGGGAGCGCAGGGAGGGCTCTAACCCAGTGTGTCTGTCTGGGAAGCCTTTCCTGGGACAGTGGCGACTTAGCTGGAATTTGGACAGGAGATAGAACCCCCTTTTCTTCCTTCCTCTCTCTCTTTCTCTCTTTTTCTTTCTCTTTTCTTCTTCCATCCTTTCTCTTTTTTTCTCCCTCCCTCTCTTCCACCCTCCCTCCCTTACTTCCTTCCTCTCTTTTTCCTCTGCCCCCCCCCATTCCCTTTCTTTCTTTTCCCCAGTTTCCAAAGGCCTTATTAGCAAATAGATAGTAGAAAAGAAAGGTTGATCCTATGGCTTCCAAGTCCGTGGAATGAAGAGCTATGTTAGGGGACACACTAAGCAGTGGCAGAGGGGACCGCTGCTTTGTCCCCCCATTATTCATAGATCTGGTTGAAAGCACAAGACTGGGAGTCACCAGTTCTTTGGGCGACATAAGCTGTAGGCTGATTTCTTTTCAGCACTGTTTCCTGAATCACCACTAAGAACGATGTTCTTCCAACATGAGTGCAGAAGTCCCCGTGACAAGGTGCTCAGATTGCATCCGCCTGGACTGGTCTCCCCAGGCATCTGTCTGAGCACCTGCAGCCCTTCCCAGACCATGACCACAACCGGCCCTGTGTTCATGTATGTCTCTAGCCCCAGACACAGTGGACAGTCCTTCAGGTCAATGTAGGGCTCCTTCAGGTGTTCCTCGGAGGCCTAAGGAACTTCAGGGCTACAAGGCAGGATCCTTCTGCTCGAAGTGCTTGATGACCTCACCCAGCAGGCCAAGCTGCAGGCCCTCCAGCTTGCTGGCAATGGACGTGCGCTTGAAGTTGGCCATGGCCCTAGAAGCTGCTGGGGGTGGGCAGTGGGTGTGCTGTTGGGCCAGAGCCAAAGGCTTTTTCTTCCTTATTCATTGTTACTTCTCGGGGCCCAGCACAAAGCCTGGCATGTAGTAGTTGTTCACAGTATGTTTGCTAATAAGTAAAGGGATCTTGGGAGACCTTAGATGGGAAAATTTTTGGAATATTTGGGCCAATCTCAATGAGAGTCAGAGACAGCCATCCTTTCCCAAACCCTCTCATGGGGTCTGCCCAGCAAGAAGAAGACAGACAGGAGTGGGCTTCAAACCCGAATCCCATCCCCAGAGCAGAGCTTGGCACCAGGCAGCATGAAGATGCAGACAGATGCTCCCCATTCTTCCTCACCCCCATACAGAGGCTGCACGGCCCCATGCCCCTGCCATCCTGGCTCTTCCCAGGCTGGGGAGGCCAGGTCCTGCCCGGCTGGGCCACAACGGCAGGATGCTGAGAGCCTGCTTCACTTTCTCCACAGGCCAGAGGAGGGTCTGAGGTGCTCCTTCCCCGTCTGCTGCAGCCAGACGGAGCCCCAACTGGGCCTGGAGCCAGAGAGATAAGAAGATCCAGTCATTCTCAACTTGCCACAAACTTGACACTCAGTTCCAATTGCCGAAAAAACAAATCACCTTCCACTCTTGAGATACCAGAAAATCACAGTGGCTCAGAGCAGTCAGGACCCTAAAAGAATACTCTGACCTCCGTGTCCTGGGCTCTGCACCCGTTGTGCAAGTGAGGAAACTGAGGCACCGAGACAGGCGGGGACCTGACCAGGCCCACACTGAGAGTCAATAAGAGAGCTGGGGCTGAAAATCCAGGTCTCCTGCTTTCTGGCTTCATACCCTTTCCAACCTCCACATTGGATAAATACCTGAGAATTCACATCCGTACTTGCAAGGAGCTTTTGTGATCTCACTCTGCTAGCACACCTCCTATGACAGGGAGCTCAGCACCTCTGAGCAATCTAGATAGTGCTCAGTGTTAGAAAGGGCTTCTTTACCCATAGTCTGAACCTGACTCACTACCCTCTGGGACCTTGTCTGGGAATTCACAGGGCCTGGAGAGATTAACATGGAAGGGAAAAAACAGAAAATTTTGTATTACTTGGAATTCTCTGAAAGAGGGGAAAGCAGACCAGCAGCCCTCTTCCTGTGAGAAAAGCCTTGGATTGGGGCAGGAAGGGGTTGGGGGGGGTGCCCTCTAGACCATGTTTTCCAGAAGGCTGGGGAGGGGCAAAGGTCAGGAGCTCGGAGTTTGGATGGTGGGGATTTAATTCTATGGGGCAGCTTGTAAAAGTTGGCAAACCTGGGAATCCTCCCCTGGGACACCCTCAGAGCATTGCCAAACTGACAAAACGTGGCAAAATTCCCAGGACAATTACATTTTTCTAGAAGAAGGAAAGGGCAAAGTTTTGTGTTGTGGGACTGATGGTTTGACATGGCATGGAGGAGTTCACTCTCTCATGAGCAGGGACAGAGAAGCATGACAAACAACTGCGGGGCAGCTGAGCCGTCTGAGGTTAGACCAGGCTTTCTCCAATCTCCTAGGAGCATGGGAATCCCAAGGGGCAGATGGATAATATACAAGGATTGTCTGTGCCACTCATTCATCTCTTTATGCCTTCATTTGACGGGTATTTATTGACTGCTGACAATGTGCATTAGGCCCTGGAGACGCTAGTGTGAACAGACCCAGACCTGGTATCTTGGATGCTCTGCCTTGTATTTGTAGTTAATATTTCTTATATGGGTGTCCCGACTCCCCAGAGAGTTTGCACATTCCTCAAGAGCTGGAGCTTCTATCTGCCTCCTCTCCATCACCCACCCTTCGCACTGAGCCTGTAGTGATCTGTTAAGGCCTCCACGGGTAAGAATGGTTTTATCAGCCACATTCGCTGCTCACTCACTGAATCAGGTAAACATAGCAATGGCTCAGTTCTCACGTGCTTCCCAGTCCCTGGAGCTGAATCGGGCAGACCCAGAGGGGCTGATAAACTTGAGGTCATCAAATCTCTCCCTCAGGCTCCAGACCAGGCTAAAACCTAGGCTTGGTCAATATGAGGGGATAGGAAAGAGTAAGAACAAATGTCTGGGAGTCAGGAGACCTGGGTCGGAGCTGGATTCTGCCACTAGCCCGCTGTGTGGTTAGCGACAATGGTAATGTCCACTGACAGCAATTTGAAAACCCTCTTCCTCTTTGATCCTCTCAACAACCCATGAGTTAGACACGGGGTGGGGGGGGGATTCTCTTATCCCCATTTTACAGAGGAGGACACTGAGGCTCTGAGAAGTCAAGTGGCTTGCCCGAGGTCTCAGAGCTGGTGAGTGGTGGCACCAGGGCTTGAGGCCAGATCCTCCGGTCCCAGAGGCCTCCTTCTCTCTTCCATAGCTGCCACTGTGTCATGTCCAGCTGACAGGAGCACCAGAGCTGAGCTGACTCATGAACTGGTGGCCTGAGCCTCCCTGCTCCCCCTCCCTGATGGATCTGCTGGCTCTTCTGCCCCCAGCACCACTGGCCCGTGACTGAGGGGAGAGCAAGGAGGCGGGATTGAAGCTGGAGGGTGAGCAGGGGAGATGGAGCAGACAGCGAGGGATCAGAGCATCCATCACTGGGGCTAGTCCTCCCCAACCCCCCACACCGGGGTCTCAGCTGCTGTGTGGTCTGCCCGAGAACCAAGCTCCCACCCAGAGTCGGGCCCCCCAACAGTCTGTCCATCATTCCCCTGGGTGAGCTCCTTCCCAGGCTCCCGTGGCCTTGAGGCCGGCTGGGATCCCAGCAAACGGGCCATGTGTAGCTGGCCTCTGACAGGAAAGAGAAGCAGCCACTTACAGGCCAACACAGCCGGATCCATGTCTGAGGAACTGGCCAGATCTGCCTCCTGCTCTTTGGACCGATTCTCTGAGGACTTTTTTCCAGCCCTAAGTTCTTTAAGCTCCTTTCCAAAGCTTTCCTGGGTTTCACTGGGTTTATGAGCTGTGATGTCTTGTCAGGCGTGCCTCCCTCCCCTGGCCTTCATCCTCACCTCAGCGTGAGTCAGGAGCTCACGGCCTCACCTCCTGGGTTGGACTCCTTGGCCGGACATAGGTGGCCACCCCACATCCTGCTTGTCACATCTTACTGGCCCCAGAGCACCTGGAACCAGGAAGAAAGGAGGAAGGGAGAGACCCAGGCCAACAAGGTGGGGTCACACTGCCAAGGCAGAGTCCACTGAGAAGGGCAGCTTGCCAAGCACAGACTGCCCGATTGAGCTGTGCTTCTGAACAACAAGACGTTCACTCGTGCCTCTTCTGTGCCAGACCTGCGCTGGGGCCTGGTCACAGACAGGGATCCGATACGGTCCAGCTCCCAAAGGGTTTTTCTAGGCCTGTGGAAACAACAGTTCAGTAAACAATAAAGAACCAGGTGATAATTGCTCTGAGAGGGGCTGAGGGGAGCCCGGCGTAGAGGGAGGGCCTGAGGAAGAGGCAAAGTTGTTTTGTGGAAAGAGCTTGGACCCTGCACTTGGAGCTGAATTCAGATGACATCCTGCCATTGTTCACTGACTTCTCAAAGTCCCACTGCCTGATCTGTAACCTGGGGTGATGATATTACCCACCCACAGTGTTGTTCCAAGGATGGGGCAGTAAAGTGCTTAGTACAATGGCTTACGGGAGGCCACGAGGAAGCCTGAATAGCTTTCTGGAGAAGGCAGTGCTTGGAGGACAAATGGAAGCTGCCCAACTAGTTGCTCAGGAAGTAGGAGGGCATCTGACCACAAGGAATGTCAGCTGAGAGGACTTTAGAGAAGGTACAGGCAATACATCCCCAGAAGCCGTCCCTGGGTCCACTTTCTGTGTGGCATTGTCCTTGTCTGGCCACCCCTGCTATGAGGCCGTAAGTTGTTGGAGAGCCCGGGCCCACTTCATTCACCCCGGCATCCCCAGCACCTGCCACTAATGGCATTCAGTGAATACATATCAGAATAATCAATGAATGGCTCTGCAGAGCGAAAAACAAGAGAAAAGGGATAGCAGGAGAAGAGATGGAAGGAACTGACATTTTTAGCCCCCACTGTGTGTCAGGCATTGGGCTGGTTACTTACGTGTGTGGGTAGGTTAGTGCCCCCAAGACTGCTATGTATATTATTTCTCCATTTACGGATAAGGAGATGGAGGCTCACAGAGGCCCGGAGACTTGCTAGAGGTAAGGCAGCTGAGAAGTCTCCCGCCAAAACTCTATGTCACATTCATGGATCTACAGGGCCCTTTTCAGCATTCTGGGCTCCTTCCAATTGGCATAAGGATATTTGGCCAGAGCCGCAGGACCCAGAGAGCAGCCTCTCCCCACCCATGCTCTACCGTCACCCCAGCCGTGCAAACTGACCCCAGCTGGGGTGTTCCAGGAAGGGCGGGGAGGAGGGTCTGGCAGGTCTGACAGGTCAGGGTGAGCTGGGCTTTCCTGAGAAGAGCTCCCATCCCAAGGTGGCCTAGCATACATCCTTCCACAGACTTGCTCAGGACAGGGGCTGAGAGCCTGGCTGGCTGCCTCCAGGTGCTGTGATCTCAGCTAGCAGGATGACTTTAAAAATCATTCCAGGGCAAATAGGACCCCTCCCTGGGCAGCCCTGCATGGCCTGAACTCGATGCACATCCGAGGTCACGCGCCTCCCACGGCACCACCCCGCCACTGGGAACCATGCAAGGGACAGAATGCACAGAAGCCCCACTGGCTTGCTCCCCCCGGCTGCCTGCGCCCTTTCTCTTTATCCTCTCTGCTCCAGAGTCTTCTCTTTCAAGCACTCGCTTCATCCACCCCTTCTCTCCCTCTGAGGCCCACGAAAGGCCAGAGGTTGTTATCCTAAGGGTCCTGTCACCAGTTCTGCAGAAATCCTTGGCCGGGAGTGGGTGCTAAAAGAAAGACCTCCCTGGGAAGAGTAGGTGCAGCATGCTCCCTGTCTGACACCACGTCGGAACTTCCCCACTAGCCATCGCAGAGGACGAGGTGCCAGAGTTGAATGATTTTGTTTCTGAAGGACCAGATGATCCACTTGCAGGAGGACATGGGCATGAAGATGGATTCGTTCACACTAAGACAGAAGCAGGCTGCACCTACACCCAGCGGTGGCAGGCACATGCGCTTCCCATCCGCACTCGGCTCTCAGACGGCCGATGCAGTCTTGCACACGTGGCCTAGAGAGCCAGGCATCCACCCTGCCCAAGGGCTGACACCGGCATAAAGGGAAACAGAACCTGGTCCCGGGATCCCTGCCACGCCTCCCCGGAGGCTGCCGGCAAACTCTTCCCTTTGAGATCAGGCCACTTGGAGTCGGGAAAGCAGTGTCTGCAGGAGGGAACGTCCCAGCTCAAAAAAGCCACACCCCATCCCTCCCACGGTTGAGGAGCAGGCAGGCAGGCAGGCCAAAGAGGACCCTGGAACGCACAAAGACTTTATCAACCCTCAACAGACATCCGATGCTCACCTACTATGTGCTAGACCCTCAGGATGGGAGATAGGGTGGCAGAGGAACCCCAGAGTCCAGGGTCAGAAAACATGCACCTTGCCACTTCATTACTCCTGCCCCACTAAAGTTCAACCACGAACATTTCTCGCACACCAAGAGTGTGTTGGCTGTGTTCACAGGAGTTATTCTATCTTGCTCACTTCTCTATATGATAGATGTAAGAACTGGGATCCAGCGAACATGCCATCGATCCACAGTGCACAGGACGGCCTCCATTTGCTCATACGTAAAGTGGGTTCATAGGGAGTGGTATCCATCTCACAGGGCTGTTGGGAGGATGTAAAGATCTTAGAACAGTCCCTGGCACCAAGTAAGCAGTCAATACATGTTAGCTGATAGTTTACGTCCTTGTCATAAATTCCGTTCCTAGGAACAGCAGAACCTGAATTCACATAACTCAAACCCCACTGCCATTCTGAGCTTCTTTCTCGCATTTTGTTGGTTTATACACATCTCCAACAAATAGCCCCTGGGTGTCAACCGTACCCCAGGGGTAGTGGGGAGTATGAGCAGCTTGAGGTGTGCTGTTCAAAGTCCCCGAAAACTGGCCCAATCTCCCTCCCTACCCCAACTCCTGCTCCTCCCTGCCCTCATGCTGCACAATAACTACATCTCCACTGAGCTGACCCCTGGTTCTCATGCTTCCAGGTCTTTGTTCAGACTTCAGACTTTCAATCTCTGTTTCTACGGGGTCTGGAGTTGCAGGAGTTGTATCCAGGGGTCCTTCTGCTGATATAAATCTTAAGATCCATGTGAGGTAAGAGAGATCCGCGGACTTTCAAGTCAGAGCAATGGCACCGAATCCCAGCTCTGCCACTTTGTCTTTGTGGCCTTGAGTGTGTTACTTAACCTTCATGAACCCAAGTGTTCTTACATGAGTAGTGTGTGTAATAATCCTCACATGGATTATATTAAATAAAAGACCAGAGAGAGTACTCTTCACCTTCAAGTTTTCAATTCACATGCACACAAACTACATTAAGAGATACAGTTTTCTCAATTTTTAATTTTTTATAGCTTTTCATGAACTTTTATGCCCACTCTATCTTAACCATACTGAAACCCAATTTAAGAAGGCATGAATTTAACACCAATGAACATATTCAATCATTTTGAATTTTGTCTCAAGGTGGCTCATGACATGCTCAGAGCATCTCAGCCCCCAAAGGAGTGACACCTGAACCCATTGAGAATTCTGCTCAATCTTGTCCTCGGCAGGTAGCCACAACCCCCTCCATCTTTCAATACCCAGCCCCAAGTTGAATGATCACTGTGACGTCCCAGCCTGTGTACTGTGAGCTCCTTGGGGATGGAGGCTGGATGTGATTCACTGCACAGGGTTCTAGGAAGCATTCAATAAATCCTTGAATGGACCACCATCCATTCCTGCCATCCATCCTTCCAGCCATGCAACCATCCACTCATCAAGTGAGTTAAGGACTTGGTCTTATATAGGGAACTCCCCCTTCAAAGGTGAGAGCCTCCACCTTCTGTGTCCTCTTGCACTCTTCCCTCTCCTGGGACCCTTCCAGCCAGGTCTGTCACTCTCATGGGATCCTCTGCCTTTCCGATTTCAATCTCCAATATAGCCTCTTTCGTTCCCACCCAAGCAGGGCCTCACACCTTCATGCAGGTGGAAGTTGGGCCTGGCACCTCGGAAGGAACAATACCCTGCAGTCCACAGCTGGAGGCCTTTAAGGACATCTGGGTGGACCATCAGTTGCTCTCTCAGCCTTTCAAGCCCCAGGGTGTCAAATCTGAGCCTAGGCAGATAAGGAAGCTAGATTGTCATGTGCACATTTGGTGTGGGGGTGGGGGGGGAGGCGGGGGGGGGGGGGGGGGGGGGGGGGGGCCAGATCTCACTTAGCCCAGAAAGCCCTTCTTATCTACAAGTCCTTTGAAGTGGGGGAGGTCCCAGGGACTGGTGGCCTGAGGGGAGCCTTTTCTCCACACCCAGGTCCCCATCATTCCTCCGCTGCAGAGGCCGGGCCCAGTTCTGGGGTAATTCTGGGACCTCAGAAGCTCACAAGTCCTTCATTCACTCAGCAAGCACTTCTGAACTAGTAAGTGCTAGGCTCTCTGCTAACGGCTAAGGAGGCTAGGTAGGATAAATCAGACCCACATGCTTATTTGCAACCCCAAATGTTCTCAAATTGCTCCTCACCCAAGAAGGGATGCAGACATGGAAATAGAGACAGGGCCCTAGGGTGCTTACAGTCTTCGATCCTGTTCTGGAATTTGGTGCCTGTTGGATGCCTAAACACCCTCTATAATGTCCAAGCAAGCAACAGGGCTTCAAGACCCTGCTCATACACCTCTTGAGATGGGGGAAACCATTCTCCCTTTCTTCTTCCCCTCCCTCATGCCAGCAGCCTGCTAGAACACGGGACCCTCTGGCTAGCAGATTGTGCTACCTCCCTTGGAGCTGAAACAGCCTACCCCAGGTGCTCTTCCCTCTTCCTAACTCTGATGCCTGGGGCTGCCAGAACCTCTCAGGCTGCACCTGTCCATGGGCAACCCTGAAAAGAACTGGGGGCAATGTCAGGTTTCCACAAAGCTCAGTTCCTGAAGACGTTTCACTGCAGAAAGGCCTCTCTAGCAGCAGTGAGCAGGAAACATGAGCCCAGGAGCCCGGGACCCCAGGAAAACCAGGTGAGAGATGATTTACCTCAGGCAGCAGCCAACCTGGGACCAGCCAGGCCACTGGAAGGAGACTCAGTGGGAGATCCTGCTGGGCTTGGGAGAGAAGTCACCGCCTTAGAGAGCTGGCTTGATGGCGCACCCTGGCTAATGAGGGAGCCTTAAAACCTCTCTCTGGCTAGCATGGGAGATAAGACGAGTGAAAATGAGAAAACAGAGAACAGGGGCAGCTTTGCGCTCCCAGCCCCCAGCCCCTTCCCTGCTCTGGACAGATGTGCACCCCCTCCTCCTCTTCCTTTCCCTAAAGCATGTATTCTCAGGCTGCTAGTGTCCCTGCCTTGGTAGTTGGAGGACAAGGGTGGCCCCTGGTCATCTCTGTTCCATCCCAGCCCCGCCCTTCCCCATGCCTAGCACATGCCATGCACATGGGAAAGTCCCAGGAAATGTGCACTGAATTAAACACGCACTGGTTTATGCTGGTTGTAACTGGTGTAGAAATTGTGTGTCTGAGGAGTAAGGGTCAGCCAACTTTAGGGTCAGGAGACCCAGGCCTTAGCCCTGGCTCTGCCATTGACTTACTTTGCTCAAGAGTGACCTTGAGCAGGTTTTTTTTTCTTCCATGGGACTCAGTTTCTCCAACTAGGAGAATCACACAAGACAACTCTGAGGGCTTCTAAGCCATAAAATGCCCCACAGTGGTCCAGGGGGCCCCCTCCATATTTATTCGGCACATCTTATGTCCCCTATAGGGGACACCTGAGCTCACCTGCATCCCCCCACCCCCACCAGGCTATTTCCTGGGAACCAAAGGAGGAATGTGTCCAACTGTAAGCTTGGCCAAATCAAGCCAAGTCACCTTTGCTATTTAAAACCTTTCTCTGCAGAAGCAGCCTGTTGAAGCTGGGAGGAGAAGCAAATCCCTGCTCAGTTAGGAGTCCACTTTGCGGTGGCTCTAAATTCCCGGGGATTAAGAGACCTCCAGCACCAGCTTCCCACTGCCCTTTTCTCTAAATTCTCCCCTGAGGTCACTTGGCCGATTGGAATGTTCAGCCCACCCCCTCCGTGGCCAGGCAGGATAAGCACACTCTCTCTGGGGACACTCTGCTGGCTGTCGTGTTTCCCAGAACTAATCCACGTTGACAATCCCCGGCCCAGGCATTTCCAAGAGGCCTGAGTTCTGCAGCACAGAAGTCCCGGATCCTTCAGGGATCAGGAGTAGCTGGGGATGAAGTGGGCCAAATCTAGAGCCAACTGAGGAAGGACAACAAGTCTAGTATTGTGAGCTTTTGTGTCCCAGCATATTCAAGCCGTGGGAGACCCTCAGGAGAATGTGTCATGCACCCCCATTGCATAGACAGAAAATCTGAGGCCCCCAGAAGGCATGGCACTTACCCAAAGTCACGCCATCTGTTCGTAGTGAGGGGATGATGCAGATCAAGGTCTCAGTTCTTCATTTATCCTACGACCTTCTGTTTTGTTTTGTTTTTAAACTATCTCCCAAGTTCGAAGGCTGCCACTTGGGATGCTGAGATAAATGTGTATTCAACTAACAAACATTTATATAAGACTGACTACAGGCCAGCCACGGGTCGAAACCCTTCCACTGTCACACAGCTCATGTGACGAATCTAGGTTTGCACCCAGGTCTGTCCTGTGCTCCTTCCTCCACTTGGGGTTGTTCTTTTGGAGGCGAGAGAAGCTAAGTCCGGATGCAGAGCCGTGTCACCAGGGCGGGATGCAGTCCACAGGCCAGAGGTCAGGCAGGCAAGCTCTGAAGGCGGCAGGGAGGTGGCCCCAACCAGGAGCCTGCCCCAGCCGCCTCCCTCCTGCCCCAATGTGGCCCTGACGCACACCTCCAGGGAACCCGGTTGCTTTGCCTTCAAGCTGAATTGTGCACCCCTCCCCCCACCAGGGCCGTGCTTTGCAGCAGCAGCCCAGCCATCACCTGCTCAGGCGACTGCCAGTCAGGTGTGCGCCTCAGCCATTTGGTCAGGGCTGCTGCCGTCAGGGTGGGGACTCCCGAGAATGAAAGAATGGAAGGTCTCGCCAGCCCCAGAGGTAACACGCACCAGCTGCTGCCGCAGCCCCCGCCGGTTCTGCAAGATCACGCCAAGGGCAGCCTGCAGGTCATATGTCTAGACAGTCAGACTGAGAACAGGGCTCGGCATCTTGGTAGAAGTTTCCTGAATTCCTTTCACCTTCGGGAGTGGAAACTGAGCTAACAGGGAATTGGTTCTAATTATAGAGAAATAAGGAGACTCGAACGAGAGCTCCTCAAGGTTGAAGTCATCTGTAGGGTTTCTCCAGCACTCTCCCTTTGTTCATCTCTCCAGTGAGGAACCCCAGAGCACTGCCTCTGGGCCAGCTCCTGGCGGGGCATTGGGCACAGACAGGGTTAGACTGGGGCCCTGCCCACCAGGAGTGCCCATCTAGTGGAGAAGGAGACAGGGAGCCAAGGAGCCCAGCCCCCGATGGTAGGGGTGCCATCAACAAGGAAGCTGGGGTGTGGAGGAGGGCAGGGGGGCACAGGTGCCCAGCCTGGAGGTCAGCACGGGCTTCTGGGCAGAGTGGAGGTGGAGGTCGTCTTCCCTCCCTTCTTCCCACACTGCAGGGCCCAGCTGAAACTCCACCTCCTTCAGGAAACCTGACTTCTTCAGGACACGCTGATGGTCGCTCAACACTTGCTCCTCCAACGAATATTGATCAGGAATAGCCCAGTGAGAGGACTCGTGGAATTAATGGTTGCCCCCTTCTGCCACAAATCTTGGCACACATCTGGAGATGGATGGTGAGGACAGCACACCGTCTTAAGGGGATCTATGTGTGTGTTTTCTTGTTCTTAAGCATTCCTTAAGTTTCTTTGAGCAGTCATCAAGTATGATTGGGAACCTAGTCTTTCACGTTTGAATCTGGAATCTGTCCCTGTGTAATCTTAAGCAAGCTGCTTAGCCTCTTAGAGTGGCAGTCCCATTTGTCAAATTGGTACAATGATAGTTACTCGAGAAGGCTGTGTGGATTACATAAAGCAATCCGTGTTAATTGCTTAGCCTAGCACTTGGCTGTTCCTGCTGTTATGAACAAGGACAGCCTCTACTGCTCATCCCGACGGCCCGCAGCATGTCAGACGGTCCCTGCACTGAGTATTTTATAAATGTCTGGTACTTGATTCCTCTTCGGCAGGAAATGGGGGGGTACATATGTGTGGTCTTTTAAAAAAAATTTTTTTATGGCGGTAAGATATACACAACACAAAATTTGCTATTTTAACCATTTTTAGGTGCACAATTCGTAGCATTAAGTGCAGTCACACTGTTGTGCAACCGTCCCCACTATCCATCTCCAGAACGTTCTCATCTTCCCAAACAGAAACTCTGCATCCGCTAAACAGTTAACTCCTCACTTTCTTCTCCCCCCAGAGGCTGGTAACCACTGTTCTACTTTCAGTCTCTATAAATTTTCCTGTTCTAGGTGCCTCACAGAAGTGCAACCACTCACTGTTTGTCCTTTTGTGTCTGACTTATTCCACTTAACATAGTGTTTTCAGGGTTCATCATGTGGTAGCATGTGTCGGAATCTCGTTCCTTTTTTTAAGGCTGAACAACATCCCATTGTCTGGACATAGCACATTTCGTTTATCCATTCCACTGTTGATGGCTGAATGGGTTGCTTCTACCTTTGGGCTCTTGTGAGGAACGCTGCAGTGAGCATTGGGGCACACAAGTGTTCGAGTCCCTGCTCTCAGTTCTTTTGAGGGTATTCTGACAGGTGGAATTGATGGATCATAGAGTAGTTCTACATTTGATTGTTTTTGAGGAACGGCTATGCTGTTTTCCGCAGGGATGGTACCATTTTACATTCTCACCAGCCAAGCCATATGGCCTTAAAGTAGGAGTGAAGAGGGTGTGATGGACTCCCAGGGTGGCTGGCGCCCTCCCGGGGAGACTTGCCCTAGTGCAAGGGAAGCAGAGTAGTGACAAAGGGGGGCAAGCCCAGAGGAGGCGCTGAGGGCCAGGCGAGGATTGAAGTGACACCAAGGAGAAAGGGGGCAAGAGCCCAGGTCCAGCCAGAAAGCCCGGAGCTGGGGTGGCTGCTCTGTGTGTGTGGGTTGACCGTGCTGCCTGGGGGCAGAGTAAGCAGCAGGAAGTCCACTCGGGGTGCTCCAGGGAGACTAGGTCCATCTCAGTGTCAGGAAGACTTTCAGAGAAGCCAGAGCTTTCCACAACGTGAGTGGGGAGCTCTCTGTCAGTAGAGGTATGCAAGGAGCCACTGGTGACATTTTGAACGGAACGCTAAAGGGTTCCGTTGGAGATTGGACTGGATAGCCACTGTGAGCCAAAAGAGCAGCGTGTTCTGAAAATCTGTGAGTCAAAGATTCTGCGGCTGGATTCCACTGAGCCTGTTTGCAAGCAAAGACTCTATAACTGGCTATTCTCGCACATCCGGACGAATTCTGCCCGGCCTCTCTGAGAGCCTGTATTGGCACAAACATCGCTCTGCCCCAGCAGGGGTGAGCTTCATTTCCATCTGCCATGATATTATGTGACACCCCCGTTCCTGTGGCTCCTGTCTACCTTTTCGACTGTAAGTAATACTGTGTGCATGCAAAGGGAGGCTGCAGGGATTGGATTGGGAAATAGTACAAAGGTGAGCGAGGAAAAGGGGCTCTCTTGTCTGGCCTGCGAGGGCCTCCAGACTCTGCTCCCCTCCCCCGCTCTAGGCATTCTCTCTCTTGCACTCTTCTCTCTTTCCAACCATTCAACTTACGCTCCTGGCCGGGCCTACCTCCTGTGATGCCAACTCTGATTCTCTCCACCTACACAAACCCTACCATCTTATTACGGCTCATCCAGGTTTCCATTCCCATAAGAAGTCCACAAAGATCTCCTTCTCCCATAGGCTTTGTATGCTGGGGCACCATTTAAGGCAGTCATTCATAGATGTTTATTACTGAAGTCCCACTCAACACCTGGACTGTTGTCTACACTGGGGACATGTCTATAAAGAGAGGTGACATCTTTGCTATCCTTGTGCTTATATCGCAGCCGGCGATAGGGAAACAAATAAATACATAAAATCACTTGATATGAAGATGATTGCCGCAAAAACAATAAAACTGGGAGGCTACTTTAGATAGGAGGGTCAGGGAAGGCCTCTCCAAGAAGTGATATTTGAGCCATGACCTGAATTATAAGGATCTGGTGGGGTGGGGAGACCCCCAGGGACACACAAAGGCAGCAGTCCCTGAATAAGCTTGGTCTGTTCAAGTAACAAGACAGGGGCCACTGTGGCTGGAACATGAAGAATAAGGCAGAACAGATAATGTGACAATAGAGAGACAGGCAGGGGAGATGTTATAAGCCATGGTAAGTTTTGCAATGAGAAGCCATCTGAGGGTTTTAAGCACAAAAGTGATCTAATCTGATTTATGGTGTACAGAACATCACCCTGGCTGCCGCGTAGAGAACGCTTCATAGTAGCAAGAGATCTGAAGCAGGGACACCTGTTAGGAGTGTGCTGGAGCAAAGCAGGCAAGAGATGAGGTGGCTGGGACCTGGTGGGTAGCAGAGCAGATGGTGAAAAGAGTCAGCTTGGAGATCTATTTTGAAGGTACAACTGCCTGGGGATTGGGAGAAGGAAGACCTGGTAGAGAAGGTGACACTCCTCTGGGTTGCTGGGTTGTAGAGAAGGATGAGGAAGCTTCCAGAAAGAGAAAGAGAAAAGAACATTCCAGAGAGTTTGTTTGTTTGTTTGTTTTTAAAGATTCAGAAGCAAAAAAAAATGGATGGTGCTTTCAGCACAATGGCCATGAATGGCATGGACTGATGAGTTTGCAGAGATAACAAGTGAAAGGTAGGTCAGAGAAGCACAGATGAGCATCATGGGAAGGCCTTTGTCTCTATTATAGCAATAGGGAGACATTGAAGGTGCTAACACATCTAAGAGTTGCTCAGTGTATGTATATATAAGGACCACCCACATGAGTCCCAATATTATCAAGGTGTGGAAAATGCTTTTACAGGTATTTCATGGGACCCTGTAGAAACAGCCTGATGTGTAACAACTGGAGATTCTCCTGTCCCCATGCCAAAGGCAACTTGCTGCCCAGGTTGAGCTCTGATCTGGGATGCAGTCTGCATATGAGCTCTCTGGGCATCCAGATCCCTGGGGGACAGAGCCATGTGGCCAGAGGCTGGTAGACAGAGCATCTAGCTAGGGATCCCAGCCGGCCTTCACTGTCTTTATATACCTCACCAGGACACGCCCAGCGTTATCCACAGATGGAATAAGCCCAATCCCAGTACCTGTTGTATTTCTACCAGCCAATACAAATAGAAGCTTCTGGACACAATTCTTCATGGCCATTTATCACTCATTTTTGCAAGATTTTTGAGAGATATTAATGCGTTCACTCTAGCCATGGCTCAGTCTCCTGGAAGCTGTTTGACTCTAGGCAAACACCTTGCTCTGGGCCTCAGTTTTCCCATCTGGAAAGTGAAAGATTGGACTTAGTGACCAAAGGTGTTTGCCAGCTCTGGAACCCTCCGACCTGTTTACTTTGCTCCTTTTCTTTTCAGAACCCATCTGCCTGTCTGCTCTTCACACAAGGGAACAAAGCCACAGTGTTTGGATGGAGCCAGGTCCATGACCATTTTTGGTCCTCAGGAGCAAGAGGCTCAGCTGGATTCCACTGAAGGGAAAAGCAGCATCCTGTAAGGGTCCGCTGTGCCCTGTGCTTTCTGGAAAGCGCTTGCAAGCCTGAATTCCCAGCCCACACGCTGGAGCAAGCCGTCCTCCCTTTGAAACCTAAGTTGCAGGCGCGGCCATTTACCTGTCACATGGTTTTCATACTTTCCCTGGCACCTTGGCTAGTCATTGAAGGGGATTTCGGTGGGCGGCAGGGCGAGCTCCAGGTCTGACGAGGACTATGTGGACTGCAACTCATTTGGAGGAAGAAAATTGGAGCTGAGATCTTACAGAGCACCCCCCTGAGAGTGTCTGGCCATAGAGGTGTGCTCATGAATGTTTGGGGTCCTGCTGAAATCTAGCCAGCGGGGTCGCAGAGGGGTAAAATGGATGACATTTTAGGAGAGTTGAGTCAGCCGTACCTGTGAGCCAGGCCCGGGGTGGTGTGAGGAAGGGTGAGGAAAGGTGGAGTTGGAAGATGCGGAGCTCAGGATTGGCGGGGGATGCCATGCACGTGACCCATCTGTGTAATCTCAAAAATTACATGTCACCCCCTTCTCTCGACAGAGATTACTATGTGTGCTGCGCTGGTTACCAGGGGCCAAGTGTGGGACCTGGAACCAGTCCTTTTCCTCCCAGGAAATACAGACGCTTGGGAGAGGAGTGTTGTAGTTCCAACTGTGGACACTCAAGAGAAGGGGAGGTAAGCATGGTCTCAGGAGGCGACCAGGAAGGCTTTCTGGAGGTGGGGACGAGCCACACTACGAGATCTGCCAAGAGAAATCCACAGTGCTGTGGCCCCAGCGGAAAGAGCTGGGACTTCGGACCGGACAGGCTTGGTTTCAAGCTGACTCTCTGAGCCTTTGTTTCCTCATGAGTAAAAAGAGAAATGTAATTCTAGCTTTAGGGATGTTATAGAGATGAGATGAGTTGGTTAAATGAAATGAACTTGGTTCAAAATAGGGTCTCCGGAAATGGTTGACCGTGGGGCCACTGGCAGGGGTGATGAAGAGTCCGGGGGGAGAATACCTGCAGAATTCCTCCTCAGCCTTGACTGGACTCCTCCCTGCCTGACCCCACAGCCACGGTTGGATAGGTGGGGCGTGGGCCAGCACCCTAGGTCCTAGTGGTCAGTTTGACCCGAGCTTTCTGAGGGCATTGGTACAGCAGGCTTCTGTGGGTCTGGTGAATTTCCACAAGCCAGGAGGGCCCCACTCTGAGGCTCACACCTCGGGAACTCGAGATGTTGGCCAAGTTCAAGCCGTGGGAGGGGAAGGCAAGTGCTGCGTCGGCTAGATTTGGTGGGGAAATGGGCCTCTAGGGTGGAAAAGGAAAATAAAGCAAAGGAGTCCTGCTGTAGCTTGCTTGCAGAGAGGTGTAGTTCTCAAAGCCTCCCCCTCAACCTCCCCCACTGTCCCAGGCCTTTGCTGGAAAACTCGTTTCAGAATCTTGCCTAGCAAAGACCCTCTTCCTCCAGGAAGCCTGCTTGGATGGCCTGGTCACTTATGAGCTCTCATTCCTCCAACCCTGTGCATTTGAGCGTGGCTTCACGCTCATATGCCAGGTACCTGCAACACACTCAGATTGTAAGCTTCCACCAGGAAAGGCAATAGGGATGGGAGAAAATATACATTTACTGGGCCCCTACTATGTACCTCACTCTGAGCTGAGTACCTCTCCTATATCGCTTCACTTAAGCCTTTTAAGAGCTCCCAGGGGAAGGACCACTATCTCCATTTTATAGATTAAGAGACAAAGGCTCCAAGGGGTGAGTTCCAGAATTGGAGCCCAGGTCTTCTGGAATCTGAAGCCTAGCCAGCTCCTTTGTATCAAAGCAAGATCCTCTTAGGAAAAAGTATACATTCTGTGGTGAAATTAGTTTGGGAAATGCTGCTTGTTAAGCATCCCTCCTGGATCTCCACAGTAGCATATTCAAGGCTCTGAGAAGTTCTGCAGAGAAGATTCCCGACTTACTTTGCTTAGCTCAGCACTCCTTGAGTCACATTATAGCTGTTAACATCCTCCGCAGCCCCTGGGCACGCACTCTGGGATGCCCTATCTATAAGGCAAAAATGGCTAAAGTGGGTGTACTCAGAACAAGCCCTCTGTGGAACTTTAGGTGGGCTGTGAGGGCTGAAGCAGACATAAATGAGAGGAGGTCAAAGGAAGGGCCCAGGAGGTGGGAGGGAGCGCCAGGAGGGGTCTGAACAGGGTGGCAACCACCCCAGCGGAGACCCAGCATTTTAAGGACCTGAACTGTGCTTTGACCACAGAGGTCTGTCTGTGAAGCCACCAAGCACAGCGACTCGAGTCATGCTACGGGGCACTGCAGGCAGGAAGCAATAGTTGAATGAGTCTGTCTCAGTTGCCTAAGGAAACACAAAATGCAACATGAGGGACCACCTCAGGTGGAAGATTCTTTAGAAGATTCTAACCAGTCGCACACAAGCCACAGGCATTATCGCAGTGCCACGCTTTGCTCACGTTCCCTCGTTCCCTCACCCAAGTGTCCTCCTTTCTGCACAGCTCCATCTCAACATCGACCGCACAGCGCATTGGTCAAGAAGACTTGGAAGACTCCACGCTGTCTGATCTGTCTGGAATCGGGGAGTGCTATACACTGTCAGGCCACCGCAGCGTGACAAATGTTGTTGTGTCCAAGTGTTGACTGCCCAGGTGGGAAACTTCTGGAAACAGTCAGATGAGGCAAGTGAAGGAAAGGGGTGACGGCACATTTATAGTTGGGAATGTAATCAAAATCTTCAAGTAATATCTCACATTTGTTGTCCAGAGTAATGCTTCTTAAAACGTGTTCCCGAAACGACAGCAACACCCCCACCTGAGAATAAGCTTTCTAGCAGGCAACCCCTCCCAGACCAACTGCGTCAGAAACCTGGGGTGGAGCCCAGCAAAGAGTGTTAATAAGGCCTCCTGGTGATTCTGAAGCATGCTAAAGTTTGAGAACCACTGACCTGTAATTATTCCTGTCACAATAATAGCTCCTCAGGAGAAACAGTGTTCTCCTCCCCTGTCGTAGAAGGTGGCCCAGAGAGGACATTTGCTCCATCCTAAGCACACAGCCGATGAGCTGCAGAGCTGGGGCCGCCAACCCCAGCCATTCTCAAGCTTCCCCGCAGCCTTAGCTGTGTGCCCACCATCCTGAGTGAGCTGCTCGCCTCGGCCCCAGAGAAAGCCTTAATTGGCTCATTAATAGCTGCGATTAGAGAGAATGGGGCAGCCTTTATCTTTGAAGTCCCCGGGCTGTGCTAGAAGCTCTTGCAGGGAGCTTGCTGGGAGCTTGCTGTGGCTAATTAAAGCTGAGCTGTGTTTCCTGTCAAGGGCCCAGAGTGTTAATGGCTTCAAGCAAGAAAAATTAAGCTTCCATTTCCATTCAGGGGTAATGGATAGAAGCAGCCGAATGGAGATGAGAAGAGGCCTTTTAGAAGGGTAGGGCCCAGGGCTGGGGGCAAAGCTCTAGATCTCTTCTGCAGTATGTGACCAAAGAGATCCGGCTGGCTTTGGGGGGGCTTGGGGGGGGGGGGGGGGTCTCAGATTCCCGGAGAGGCAGCCCTTGGTCTGGCATCATCTTCATCATTAGAGTTTTCTGATTTTTGAGCATTTCGGCTTCTTGGCCTCTGATTGAACCTGCTCAGGTGTGTGAATTGGAAGCGGTGAGGGAGGCCGGGATGACAGTCCTTCGTCACAGGATCTCAGGGGCGGTGAAGGTTCTCGTCCCCAAAGTCATCTTAACCGCAGGCTCCCAGTGCTTACACTACTACGACTAATTTCTCAGCCCCCTCTCCTCTGAGTCCTCACCCAGTGACAGATCAAGGCTGTATTTTTACATTATTGCACAGAATGCTCTCAATGGTTTTACAGAAAATGCATGAGACACGGGGTACGTTAGTTTTGACTTGCCCAAAGGTACATGTATCTGAGCAAAGGATCAGACCCAGCTTTAACCAAATCAAAATCCTTTGTTCTTTTTTTTTTTTTTTTAATTTTATTTATTTATTTGACAGAGAGAGACAAAGCTAGAAAGGGAACACAAGCAGGGGGAGTGGGAGAGGGAGAAGCAGGCTTCCTGCGGAGCAGGGAGCCTGATGCGGGGCTCGATCCCAGGACCCTGGGATCGTGACCTGAGCTGAAGGCAGACACTTAATGACTGAGCCCTCCAGGCGCCCCCAAATCCTTTGTTCTTAACCACTGATACGACCAAACCTTCCGGATCCTTGAACTTCCTTTCTCCGCCAGGTCATTTCAAGCCAAAAATGCTATCACCACCCCAACCTTCCACTTGGTGAGGGGACCCAGGAACTTAGATCTTTTGTCACCTTTCTCTCTGCTGCCCACCTATCACTACATTTCAGGAGAAGTGACTGAGGCCACGTCTTTCCTGAGGGCACACTGTGGTTGGGTTGCAGGGTCAACGTAGACCCCAGCTGTGTAGATGTCAGCACACAGATGATGCTTCTGAACCAGAACTCAAGACATGTGGGCTGGAAAGGGACATGTTCTTATCTGATTCATTTCTGTCTCTGAAAAGTTTGATCAGAGCAATCAAACCATAGAAAGTTTGTGAGTACATGTAGCCTTGAGTAAGAAGACAATTATATAAAAATGATCACAAAGGTCAGCCCCAAACTGATAATTTCCGTTGGAATACGACTCAGATACTTTAAATAAGAGCTCTCCCAGGACCTGGGGGTCCTGGTTCAGAAACATCATCTCTGTGCAGGTGGTAAACATGGTTCCACAGGATCCCAGCTTTGTATTTTCAAGTAGTCAAAGACTTTCCCTTCTTCAAGGCCTAAGTGAATGCCCCCTCTTCCCAGGAGCAGCCTCCACTCTAACCCTGCCCCCTCACCCCCTCGATCCCCTGCCACACTCTCCATAATTGTCGATTTCAAAGCCGAATGTGTGCCCATCCTCACCCCTCATCAGTTTCAAGGGTCTCAAGAACAGTCTGGGTCATTTCTGCCTCCCCAGGGCCCAGGCTGAGTGAACAGTAAATGAATGAATGAATGACCATTCTGAGGGAGAGGGAACATTCTGTTTCTTTGGCTAGAACTCATCTCTTGCTCCTGGCCTCTCCCCAGGGCTTGTATCTTTCTCAAGTCCTTCAGCACAGCACTGATTACGGTCCCCCGTTCTGTACCCCCAGAGGTGGTGAGCAGGTCCAGGGCAGGGACAAGGTCTGACTTGCTCCTTTATCCCCCATGCTGAACCCAGGAAACAGGGCTCAAGAGACCTAAGGAAGGGCGTACTGGAAGAAGAAGGATCAAGAGAGTAAAGAACTTGCATCTAACCAAATTGCCTCAGAAATATTCCTTGTCTGGCAGAGAAAGGGTTAACCTGTATGGGTGCGCCTCTTCTTCCCAGCGCAGGCTCCCTCCCCAGGCTGAGCAAACCAGGCTGGGCCTAGAGGGTAGGGCTGGGGTCTGGCCAACCTGGAAGCCCTGGCAGGGCGAAGGGTAGGGCCAAGTGACCACTGTCACCTAGGACCCCTTCACCTGGAAGGAAGGGGAGCGTCCCCAGCTCCCTGACCCGCTCACCAGCTCCTCGCTCACCTCGGTATGCTAGGTGCCTCGGAGGTCTGTATGCCCTTGGCCTGGCCCTGGAGGTCAGCAGGGTAGAGAGGAAAAAACATAAAGAAGCCCTGGCTCCTTCACGGACGTTGCTGCCCACCTCCACATACCCTCTCCATTCCCCCGCCCCCCCCCCCACCCTATGCCATGTGAAATGCAGCAACAATAACGATGCCACTTCCAGGGTGCAGTTGAGATCTGGAGCACATTGGCCAATGAGATGGGCAGTGTGAATGCGGAGGGGACACTGTTCGGTGGCCCTTGCCCACAACGGCTCCCAGAAGGCCGGAAAGTGGTGCTGTAGGTAAAGGGGAAAACAGACCAAATCATGCTCTCCTGCCTTCCCCACCGGCTTTCTTCCTCTTCCTGCAGCTAATGGAAGCAGCCTGGTGCCGCAAAAGAGAGAGCAGGGCGCTGCAAGACTTCCTTCCTGAGCTCATCCTCCCCCGCGCCACGCCCCCCGCCCGTAGACCCTGGACCAGGCACCACTTGGTTCAGCTCCAGAGCCAATATTCAGAGGAGGGGTTAACCCTGTGGAAAAGATGGGGACACTGAGACCAGAGAGACGCAGAAAAGCCTTGTGCCCCCAGCTGGTCTCAAATGTCAAGGCTGTGCAAGATTTGAAAGTCAGGACTTTCTGACCCTGCATTTTTGCCTTCCCCAAACCACAGACCTCCCTTCCCTTCGGGCTCCATCTCTGCACTTGTGCTGCTTCGCTGGGCACGTGCCTCTTGCTGTGCCCGCTAAAGTCCTACCCCTCACCCCTCAAGGTGCTACTCAGTGACAGTCTGCTCGGTCCCATGCCCACCTCCTCCACACATCCTCAAACTGGGACTGCTATTTCTGTGATAGTTGGAATCAGGATACTAGCATGGATTACAGTCTGCCGTCTGTTGGAAAGAATCGCATGAGTGGGGTCTCCCCCTCTAGACTGAGATCCTTGAGGCAACAAAACCTATATTCTATTCATCTCCATGCTCATCTGCACCACCCAGCCACACAGCCTCATTCAGAGCCCTGTGCCAAAGAGGGACACAGAGTAGATGTGTCTACTCAAGGTCCTTTCTCTGGGTCTGTTTCTTCACGAGATGGTGGGACTAAATCAATGGTTTAAAAAGCCAGAGGATAAGCCCTACACAACCTGCCTACCCCCACTGTCTCTCTGACTTCATCTCCCACATTTCAGCACCACTGACCTTATTCTCCCCTCAAGACATCAGTCAGCCTTGCCGCAGGACCTTTGCACCTGCTGTTTTCACTTCCTGGAGTGGTCTTCTCTCCCAGGCTTCCCCATGGCTCTCTCCTTCACTCCTTCAGATCTTCCATACCCTGACCACTCTGTTGTAAATTGTGACACACACCCCCACTCGGAATTCTCTGTCTCCCAATTCTGCCCTATTTTTCTCTGATGCATGTATTGGCATCTTACATTTTTGAGCAATGCTAAGCTGTTAGCTAGCTACCTCAGAATTACCTAGGGAGCTGGTTTAAAAATGTAGATTCCCGGCCCCCACCATGCCAGCGAAATCAGGATCTCAGGGGTAGAAACTGGTTATTTGTATTTTATGAAATCTCCCCAGGTGTCTCTGAGGCACAGACAGGGTTTGGGAACTGCTATAAAATATCACTGGAACAAACTTAGGTCCCCCCTAACTGGGACATCGTAGAAGTCCAAGCCTCAGCCTCACTAGACCTTCATCCCCACCCCTCACTCTGCATCCTCCCCTCTAACCACACAGAGCTCTGCTGCTCTGTTCTCTGACCAGAGCACCCCTTTTGTCTTTCTGTTGAGCTTTTGCTCCACTCTCCCTTCTCCTCTGCTGTCCTCTCTGTACTTCCAACTCACTCCCCAAGACACTGCTGATGCCATCTTCTCTGGGAACCCTGTCTGTGCCCTGTACCGCCTCCCCCCACATAAGAGCCCATAACTTCTGACTCTGTACCCAGAGGACCTTGCACATATCTTTGGTAGAGGACTGTCATCAATTTTTCAGATGTGTGTCCTTCTCTGTAGATCATGACTCTGGATAAGGCAACGATTCTGTGGGATTCATTGACATCCCCAGTGCCCCACGTGATTGCTGTGAGTGGCTAGTGCTTCATAAACGCCGAGGATGGAGTGAATGTCATGATGCATGCGTGGGTGGTTAGGTGCTTGCGTGCTTGGAAAGGTCAGAGGTTGTAAGGTTGGTATAATCTGTTTTCAAACTGACCCAACATTTTCCGGTCATCACAGCTGACCATTGTTTCCAACTCAAGTCTGCTCCTAGGACAGACCCTGACAGGCAACCTCCTACCTGCCTACCTGTGAGTGACCCAGCTTCTCTGGGAAGCCACCCCTGTGAGAGCACCTTGCTCTGTGTCTGCGGCCATCCAAGCCTTCTGCTACCAAGGTTCCAGACAGCAAAGCAGCCCCTGGGAGATCTCTTGTTCATGGGGATGGCTTTCTGTTAACCACCCCCCAAGTCAGGTGATAGACACAGCCCAGTGCACCACAGGTTATAATGGGATTTATCCCTGAGGGTGCTCCAAGCAGAGGGGAAAACAACATCCCCCCTCCCCACCCAAAGCAACAGGACAGCTCTATGATTGGCATGAACTCTCAGAGATCATTGGGGGCAGCCTCTGACCCCTTCAGATGGGTGGATGGACTTGAGGACCAGCACTATCCGGACACTTGCTGTGGTCCCAGCGCCACTGCAGGACTCAACCCCTTTCAGTGAGAGGTTCTTACCCTGCCATCTTTCCCCACCTCTCACTCCTTCCCTGCCAGAGAACGGCTGGACTTCCTCTTAATGAGAGCAGAGATTTATGTCGGCTGGGCCCAATTAGGGCCAAGCTCTCTCGGGCCTCCAAGTGCCCCGCCGGCCAGCAGCTGAGGCCTGTCTGGCAGGACATATTTGGATGATGAAGCCATGCTGCGTGCTAAACTCAGCGCAGGAAAGAGCAGTTCGACTTGGATGCCCACCAAAGGCTGCCAGGCTTGGCTCTAGTCCACACGTTGGGCAACAAGGCTGTCTGGCAGGGGATAAGGGCAGAGCTTCCCTGGCAGGAGGGGTGAGGCTGGCCTGGGAGAGCACCACTCCGGGGCAGGGTGCCTTCCGTGGGGCTTGTCAGGGCCCAGCAAGTAGAGGCCGGGGGCGGGGGAGCCTGAGATGGAGCCAGGGAATCTGGACTCAGAACCAGCCCCTCTATCAACTCCTTGCTGACCCTGGGCACACGGTTAATCTTCCTCTCTGTGCCTTCACTTCTCCCCAGTATGGCGGGAAGGAATTCCTCGCCTGTCCCAGGAAGCACATGAGGGACATACAGAGATAGCAAAACTGGTGCCCAACCCTTCCAGCCTCGGTTTTCTCATCCATAAAATGGGACAAATCTTACACCTGCCTCACAGAGCTGGCTGGTGGGAGGATTCGAACACAGCACCAGGGAACGAGGGCCCCATCGCCCATGATCCACCCCTCCTATCATCAGTGTTGCCCCTGCATGGCTGTTCCATCTCTGATTCTCACTTTTCTAACACGTGTTCTTCGCCTGGGTTGGTGTAAAAATCAAGTTCAGGAATGGAGGCTCTGAAAGTAGCCTGTGTAAGCCGGTACAACTAAGAACAGTAGATTGGGGTTCTGAATTTAGGTCTGTCTGACCTAAAGTTCATGTTCCTGCTGCACTGCCGGGATCCACTCACCACCCACTGGCTTTCAGACCCTGCATTCAGTGGTGGGTGGGTGTGTGGCTTAGAGCTGGGCCGGAGCGGTCAGGTACGGGTACCCACAGACACGCACCCACCCCCGGCCCTGATCAGCCCTGGCGTGTGGATGGCAGCCCAAGCTGGAGGAGAGAAGACTAAGACAGAAAGTGAGGACTGGCGTGAGCTCCCAGGGAGAGATGTGCAGGCCCCGCAGAGATGGCCCTAGCCCTTGGCCCTGTCCTGGCTGCCCGCGTGCATGCCCACCCCACCCGAAAGGGCCGCTCGTCCCCCTTCTAAGGCTGCCCTATGTCCTCCCTGCTGTACCGAGTGGAAGCTCAGACCGGGATAAAAAAAATACATGGATTTTATTCTCACTTCTGTCACTGATTTTCAACAAGACTTTGGGCAAGTGCTTTTAAATGTGGGGGCCTCGGTGTCCCTTCTGGAAAATGGAAACGCCTTGGAAACTGACTTGTGTGAGTGCCCATCGCACGAAAGGATTTTCTGTGCCTATTAACTTTGGGGCAGTGGAAGGGCTGACTCCTCTTGATTTCTGTTTCTTCAACATCTCTTTAAAAAACAAAGCAAACAATCTCCCTTTCAACTCTTAATGTCTCTGGGACACCAAGCTGGGGATAAAGAATGCAAGTAAATGGGTGAGGAGCCCAGATACATCTGCAGCTCTTCATCTTCACTTGGAGGAGGCCGACCAAGGCCCCAGCCAAGCCCTGCAAGCACGAACGCCTGCAACTCCCACAGAAATCATCACGCTCCAGAGAGGGGAGCCAATGGAAGTCGGTGAGCTCAGAGGGGCTTGAGAGATTTGTGGATCTTTAGGAAGAATATTAATCCATTGGGGGGAACTTATGGGTTGCTAGGTCCCAGTCTGGCCTAGATAAATAAAAAGCTGCCCATGAAATGCCTTAAGTTTCTGTCCCAAGCCTGCCACCATCCCCTGCTATCCTCTTTCCTTCTGAAGCACGAGGACCCAGGTTTCTTGATTTATTCCAGTTTCACCACACGCTCCCCCACCCCAGGACTGAGCATGCAGAAGGTGCTCCACAGAAGCTCCAGCCAGGATCCTCAGGCCTTGTGGTCAGGGCCCCAAGCAGAGTCTGTAAAGATGTGATCCTCCAGAGCCACTCCTGTTCTGAGTCGGTAGCAGGTGTCCACCTTGGCTAAATTCACATACTCTGCAGCCCACGGATTCCAGGAAGGATGGTCAGCTCAGATGTGATTCATCCCAGCCACACAGCCTCTGAGGGTGACTTCGGTAAGTGAGGATGTGGTGGAATGCACAAACATTCAGAACAGGGACATCAAGAGACACCCTCATCCAATCAACTTATAAATGACTACGTGTCTGTTTATTAATCAGCAGATGGTGTCTTTCTGGTCTCCCAACTACTGGGCGTGGGGCGCCCAGAGGAGCTGAGACAGAAGGAGGAGGTATGTGAGAATGGAATGAACACTAGTTTACAAAAAGGTTAGTCACTGGATGGGGAAAAAAGTTCAAAGACAGAAAGCAAATTTAACTCTTGATATCATCATAAAGAATTAAAACATGAAGATTTCCTAATTCCATAAAAATTTCCTACTTTCCTAGACCAAATTTCACATTAACCACAGCCTCATCAAATAAACCTTATTATGCCCATTTTATAAATGGGGAAACTGAGGCAATGGGCAATAAGGTGACTTGCTCCAATATCTTGTTAACAAAATCCTCAAAAGCCAATATGCTTTTAAGATCATAGAAGGTCATCAATTTGACCAGTTTTATTCCAGAGGGAAGATGATGTAAAAAGACTTCTAAAAGATTGATTTTTAATCATTAATTAAACTCCCTCTGAAAGTGTTTTCATAGGAGATTAAAAACCTTTGTCTTATAAAACTAAACCTATGGCTGTTTTCCTCTGAAAATTTTCCTCTCTAATTTACTTTAAATGGCTCAGTCCCCAGGTTCTATTCTTAGTCCTCCTCTCTTGTTATTTTATACACTCTTCTCATTCACATGCTGGCTTTAAGTGTAGCTCTCAATTGTCCATTTCTACCATAGATTCTTCTCCTAAGAGTCACACCTGAGTGTTCTTACTGTGGGCATTTGACCTGACTATCCTGACATCTTAAAACTAGACATGCCAGTTTCCCTTCTCCACGTAGTACTGCTCTTTCTTTCACACTCAGTCATGGAAGGAAGGGAGGAAGGGAGGGAGGGAGGGAGGGAGGGAGGGAGGAAGGGAGGAAGGGAGGGAGGGAGGGAGGGAGGGAGGAAGGGAGGGAGGGAGGGAGGGAGGGAGGGAGGGAGGGAGGGAGGGAGGAAGGGATGAGAGAAGGAACAAAGGAAAATGGATGGTGCTAGAAGGGTCCTAAAAGTTTGTCTAGTTCAGCCCTTTGTTCTAAAGATGAACAAACTGGCTAGATGGAATCGGATCTGGGACTGGAAATCCTGGTTTCCTGACATCTGGTCAGGATCTTTGCAAGAGCAGAGATACAGAGCACTGAGAAGTGACATAGGGAAGGCAAAGGGCCAGGGTAGAAAGCTGGACCTTTGCTTTACAAACACTCTTCACAATGTGTGGTCATATTTGTCTATTTACTTGTGTTATGTCTGTCTTTGCAGTGTCAGCTCCATGAGACCAGAGACTGTGTCATGTCCACTACTACATCCCTAGCACCCAAAACAGGGCCTGCATATAGAAGGCACTCGCTAATTATGTCCATCATTCATAGTAGCAGCAACATAGAAAGTATCTATGAATTACACCGAAAATACTACATAGAAAAGAATATATAAAAGACTAGTATATAAAAGAATATAATACTAATATAAGACATAGAAGATGAGGGGCGCCTGGGTGGCTCAGTCGTTAAGTGTCTGCCTTCGGCTCAAGTCATGATCCCAGGGTCCTGGGATCGAGCCCCGCATCGGGCTCCCTGCTCTGCAGGAAGCCTGCTTCTCCCTCTCCCTCTCCCCCTGCTTGTGTTCCCTCTCTCACTGTGTCTCTCTCTGTCAAATAAATAAATAAAATCTTTATTTAAAAAAAAGACATAGAAGGTGATCTGAATTAGTTGAGAGACATTCATGCTCACGGACAGGCTGACTTAATATTAAAAACATGTCCCAGGGCGCCTGGGTGGCTCAGTGGGTTAAGCAACCCGACTGTTGATACCAGCTCAGGTCATGATCTCAGGGTCATGGGATCAAGGCCCATGTTGGGCTCCATGCTCAGCAGGGAGTCTGCTTGGGAGTCTTTCCCTCTGCCCCTTCCCTCACTCATGCTCACTCTCTCTCTCTCAAATAAATAAATAAAAATCTTAAAAAAAAAATAAAAATAAAAAAAGATTTCTTATCAGTGAAGGGCACCATGGAGAAAATAAATAAATAACAGGATAGAAGATATTCACAATGTTTAAAACTGACAAAAGATTAACATTTAGGGGCAGTTGGTTAAGTGGCTCAGTTGGTTAAGTGGCTGACTTCGACTCAGGTCATGATCTCATGGGTCTTGGGATCAAGTCCCAGGTCAGGCTCCCTGCTCAGTGGAGAGTCTGCTTCTCCCTCTGCCTCTCCCCCACCCTCAAATAAATAAATAAAATCTTTAAAAAAGATTAACATTTAGAAGCTACAAGAAATTCCTGCAAATGAACAAGAAAAAGAGAAAACTCAAAGCAAAGGATATACATGCAATTTTTAGAAGTGGCAACCCCCCAAAGACAAAAAGTATAGGGACAGCTGCTTACAAGCATTAGTAATCAGAGAGATTTAAGTTAAACTACAATAAGATATCACTTTCTATAATTTACACCAATAAAAATTAGAAGGCTGGATAATGGTAAGATTTGCAGAGATACAGGATTCCCTAAATCCCTCAGGCTGGCAGGATTATGAAGTGGTAGAGCCATTCTGGAGAACATTCCTTATCATATAGTCAAATTAGGTATATGCACATTTTATAATTCAGCTATTGAGCCCTGAGTATGCATCCCCCCAAAACTTCATCCAGGTGTACAAGAGAATATGTATAAGGATGTTCACTGCAGCATTATTTGTGGACTCGGAGTTGGAAGCAACTTGGAAGACCATCACTCAGAGAGTGAACAGGTAAAATGTATGGGATACCACCATTGCATATTATGTAGCAATCAGAAGAAACAGAAATTGGTTGTAGAGTGTATTCTTTGGTACAAAAAAGCAAAAAAGGAATTGGATTAATAAAACAATACCATTTATATACATTAAAAATACATGCCCACAAAACAGCAATGTATATTTTTAAGAACATACACAAATGAAAAATACACATTAAATTGCTAATAACAAAATGAAGAGGGAATATCATTACAGATCCATATGATCACCTCAATAGATACCAAAAGAAAGGAAAAGCAAGGTTGTGGGAAACAAGAGCAATATACAAAATTCAATTGTATTTTATATACGTGCAAAGTACAGTCATAAATTGAAAATTTTAAAATGTTATTTATAAGAGCATTAAAAACTATGAAATACTTAGGGAAAATGGTTATAAAAGATATGCAGGTTATATATGCTAAAAATCACAAAATATTGCTGGGGGAAGTTAAAGAAAATCTAAAAAAAAGATAAACCATGCTTATGAATCATAAGGTAATAGTATCAAAGAGGTAAATTCTCCTCTGATTGATCTGGAGATTCATTGCAATCTCAATCAGAAACTCAGCAAGATTTTGTGCAAAAATTGACAAACTGATTCTAAAATCTGTATGAAAATGCAAATGACTTAAGGTAGCCAAAGAAATTTGAAAATGAAGAACAAAGTTGGAAGACGTACACTGCCTAGCTATCACAACTAATTTTAAAGCTATGATAATAAAGGCAATGTGGTGTTGCTGTAAATATAGATATATATATATCAATGGAACAGAATAGAGAGTCCAAAAATAGGCCCACACATAAATAACCAATGATTTCTTATAAAGGTGCAAAGGCAATACAGAAAGAATACTCTTTTTAACCCATGGTGCTGGGACAATAGATATTCATTTCCAAAAAAAAAGAAGCAGCAGCAGCAGCAGCTCTTGATTCTTACCTCACACTTCATATAAAATTCAACTAAAAATGGATCACTGACCTAATTGTAAAACCTAAAACTCTAAAACTTCTGGGAGAAAACAAAGGAAAGAAAATCTTAGTGACCATGGGTTAGGCCAAGATTTTTTAAATAAGACACAAAAAGCACAAATTATAAAACAAACAAAAAACCCTGATAAATTGGATTTCTTAAAAATTAAAAAAAAATTTGCTCTTCAGATGGCACTGTTCAGAAAATGAAAATACAAGCCACGTTCTGGGAGAAAATATTTATTTGCAAAACTCTGTTTGACAAAAGATTTGTGAACAGAACATTGAAGAAGTTATCACAACTCAGTAAAAAGTCAAACAACCTAGTACTTAGCAAAAAATTTGAACAAAGGATTCACTAAATAAGAATGTCAAATAAGTATTACCATCATTAGTCATTGGAGAAATGCACATTAAAACCACAATGAAATACCACTTCACACCCACAAGGATGACTGTAATCACAAAAATGGGCCAGGTCAAGTGTTGGTGAGGAGATAGAAGAGATGGAGCTCTCCTAACTCTCACATCTTGTTAAATGCCTGACGCAGTGGAAGTGCCCCCAATACATTATCAATTAATCATAGCAGCCATTAAGAACATGAATGATGCACAAAGTTCAATGAAAAAACACAGACACGGGCTCTACCCTCATGAGGCTTCTGTCTAGCCATATTCTCTCCCTCTAGATGTGACAATCCCTTGAGTTCACTGTCTTTTTTTTTTAATTTAATTTAATTATGTTATGTTAGTCACCATACATTACATCATTAGTTTTTGATGTAGTGTTCCGTGATTCATTGTTTGCGTGTAACACCCAGTGCTCCACGCAGGACGTGCCCTCCTTAATACCCATCCCCGGGCTAACCCATCCCCCCACCCCCCTCCCCTCTAGAACCCGCAGTTTCTTTCTCAGCGTCCATAGTCTCTCACGGTTCTCCTGAATTCACTGTCTTTAAGAACTCCGGTTTTCCTAGTCCTGAGCTAATGTTTTAGGTTATGGCTGGAAACAGTGGTTACTCCAGCTGTGGCATGTCTAGAAGTCTGGAGGAAAAAGGCTCTAGAACTGTGAAGAAACGGTTGGCATTGATTCAGCCAGACCTCTAGCATGAGCTGCTGATTTGAGAGGCGAAGAAAGAAGTGGAACTGCTAAACCCTCCGGACAGATTAAGGGAAAAGCTCTGAGGCAGAAAATTCAACTAAGCAGGGACCCTTCTGCCACTTGGAAGGCTGACTGGAGTCAGAGGGCCACTGCTTCTTGCCAGAAGCAACTGTGGAACAGTGAAAGAGCAGGTCTATAGTCGGAACAGCTTAGCAGCCAGAAGATCCTGGGCAAATCATTTTTTCTCTCTTAGCCTCCAATTCCTGGGCACGTAGATGACAGATGAACAACATAGTAAATCAGCGAATGAGAAAACTGTGGAATATTGGAAACAACGTGGGTTCTAGACACAAGGAATCTCTATTTTTTTATTTGAATTCAATTAACCAAGGTATAGTACATCCTTAGTTTTTGATATAATGTTCAATGATTTGTTAGTTGAGTATAACACCCAGTGCTCATCATATCACGTGCCCTCCTTAATGCCCATCACCACACAAGGAATCTTTAAAATGGTGATCAGGAGAGTAGAAACAGGCTAAGCCTTTTGTATAAGGAAGGGAAGAAAGAACAATGAGACACAGAGTGACCTGGTCTCTGTGAATCTATGAATAGCTGTGATGAAGACAGTGGAGAAGAGCTGCTCCATGTGATCTTGAGGGTGGGAACCAACACCTTGTGGGTATAAGGTATGCTTGCAGTGCACACCTCAGGCAGGCAGACTTGATTTACGGAAGTTTCTAAAGGTTAAGAGTTGCTTAAAAGTGGAGTTGGCTACCTCAGAAGGAAGTGAGCTTCTTGTCACTAAATGTCATAATCAGTGTCCAGGTAGGATTAATGAAAAGACACATCACACATAACAGAGAATCCAACCCAAATTCTGAATTGAGAAAAATGGAGTTTTGAATTTGGATATGCTGAGTTTGAATGGAAAGCAGGGCATGCAAGTGGTGGAGGTACTGGGGGTACATTTGGAACGTCATCATGAAAATGTCGATAGCTAAAGAAGGTCAACAGCCTCCCCATTACTGGTTTTGGTAAGTAAAGGCCAAGTGATTCTAAATATTTATAGAAGTGTGCTGGTGGAGTCAGAATAGCTAAAATGAACAAGTCAGGAAACGACAGATGTTGGCGGGGATGCGGAGAAAGGGGAACCCTCCTACACTGTTGGTGGGAATGCAAGCTGGTGCAACCACTCTGGAAAACAGTATGGAGGTTCCTCAAAAAGTTGAAAATAGAGCTACCATACAATCCAGCAATTGCACTACTGGGTATTTACCCCAAAGATACAAATGTATGGATCCGAAGGGGTATGTGTACCCCGATGTTTATAGCAGCAATGTCCACAATAGCCAAACTGTAGAAAGAGCCAAGATGTCCATCAACAGATGAATGGATAAAGAAGATGTGGTATATATATATATATATATATATATATATATATATATATATATACACACACACACACACACACACACACACACACACACACACACACAACGGAATATTATGCAGTCATCAAAAGGAATGAGATCTTGCCATTTGCAATGACGTGAATGGAACTGGAGGATATTATGCTGAGCGAAATAAGTCAATCAGAGAAAGACGTGTATCATACGACCTCACTGATAAGAGGAATTTTTAATCTCAGGAAACAAACTGAGGGTTGCTGGAGTGGTGGGGGGTGGGAGGGATGGGGTGTCTGGGTGATAGACATTGGGGAGGGTGTGTGCTATGGTGAGCGCTGTGAATTGTGTAACACTGTTAAATCACAGACCTGTACCTCTGAAACAAACAATACATTATATGTTAAAAAGAAGAAGAAGAAGATAGCAGGAAGGGAAAAATGAAGGGAAGGAGGGTGCCTGGGTGGCTCAGTTGGTTAAGCGACTGCTCGGGTCATGATCCTGGAGTCCCGGGATCGAGTCCCACATCGGGCTCCCTGCTTAGCAGGGAGTCTGCTTCTCCCTCTGACCCTCTTCCCCCTCGTGCTCTCTATCTCTCATTCTCTCTCTCAAATAAATAAGTAAAATCTTTAAAAAAAAAATGAAGGGAGGGAAATCGGAGGGGGAGACGAACCATGAAAGACTATGGATTCTGAGAAACAAACTGAGGGTTCTAGAGGGGAGGGGGGCAGGGGGATGGGTTAGCCAGGTGATGGGTATTAAAGAGGGCATGTACTGAATGGAACACTGGGTGTTATATGCAAAAAATGAATCATGGAACACTACATCAAAAAATAATGATGTCATGTATGGTGATTAACATAACATTAAAAAAAAAGAAGTGTGCTGGTGGGTGCCCTCCAAACCCCTGACAGCTTGTATAGTGCCTAGCATAATCAAACACAGATGCAGCCCCTTGCCACTGGCTGGATATCACTGCCCCCCCACCCACCCCCACCCCCCACCCCACCTCCTCAGCCGAGTGCCCTTGTGCACAGTGCAACCTGGCCAACTACTCGATGCAGGGGCTCTGGAGACCACCATGCCACAGACACTCAAGGCTTCTTCATAAGGTGTCCATGTTGCAGATGACTCGTGCTCTTTTATAACTATTTATTTTTTGAGAGAGAGAGACAGCATGAACAGAGGGTGGGGGAGGAGGAGAAGAGGAAGAGGGAGAGAGAGAATCTTAAGCAGGCTCCATGCCCAGTGCGGAGCCTAACACAGGGCTCCATCTCATGACCCTGAGATCATGACCTGAGCCGACATCGAGAGTTAGACGCTCAACCGACTAAGCCACCCAGGGGTCCCTTATAACTTTTTAGAAGAGCACGACAGTGTTTATCCTAGGCAAGGAGGTACTTTAGAGTCCTCTTCTTATTAGTATTATTAATAATAATCATAAAGGTAATATTCCCAGCCTTGACAGTACACCAAGTGCTTTCACATTCACCAGCATGATCCCCACAACAAATCCAGGAGCTCAGCATTGCTGTTGTTTTCACTTTGTAGATGAGGACATGGAGATCTGGAGGGAGTAAGCTAGGAAGTTGTGAAGCTTTTTCTCGTACAGCATGTGTTTGGCAATTACAAACTCTTAATCACTATAGAAATGCATATTTAACTCACACAAACCACATCGGTCCTTCAAGAGCCCAAATAAAAGGAGAAAGCTGAAAAGCATGCAGCACTCCTAGATTTAGTTGAACCACCAATAACCCCCCTTAACCATTTATACTTCATTTAGCTCTGCTTGAGTCCTTCTGGACGACCTCTGGCCCTCTCATTCTGATGAATCCCAAATTTTGGCCCCATTTGATAGCCTCCTGTTCTTAACTCCCTCCTATGAAGACACGCTGCACAAATGGTTCTACTCTGAACGACCAGAGTAGAACCTCAGACAGGTCCTGGGAGCTCCCCTCTTTGAGACTGTCTTGAAGGCAGCCCTCATCTGTTGGTGGATGCTGGTACTGCTGAACCTCTGCCTCAAAAGTGCTTGTCAGCTGTACAGATAGGTTTGTTGAGTCATCCATGGTCTCTCCCAGAGGCTCCCTTATGAACAGAGCGAGATGGTTGATAGCGTTAGATATCCAGTCTACGGGGCTGAGCTCAGTCTGGATCGGTGGTCAGGGCCAGGGGTTGACCAGTGGCCCAGGTCAGGGTGCTGATGTTCCTCTGAGAAAGTACGAGTACTTACTTGACAAAGGATTTATCCACCATGAATGTCATTCACATGCTTGCTGCCTTCCCTGTGTCAACAACAGCTGAAATGTCCTTCCAAGGATTAGCCCATCCTTTGTCTTTGGATCTCAAGTGTCTTGCACTCTCTTGTGCTTTTCAAGGCTCTCTCTGGTGGAGCCCTCTCTCCCTAGGATCCTAAGTTCTTTCCTTCTGCCAGATCCTTCATATCAGCATACAAGTGTGCTGTATGACCCATGTTCTAAAAAGTCTCTGCATTGCCCATATGTTCTAATGCCACTCCACGACTTTACCCTTTCCCACAACCTGAGAAGGGGTTGCTTGGCTATTTGTGCTTCCTCTCCTCCCTCTCGTTCTCAACCTATTGAATTTCTGTCTTCAGCGGTTGACTGAAATGGCTCCTGTCAACCTCCCTGTGGTCAAATCTAATGGTCAATTCCCTGGTTTCTTTCACTGGATATCTTGCCTTCTCTCTCCTGGGTTTTCTCCTACTTCTATTGCTTAGGGTGGAGGCTCCCCTCTCAAACTGGAAATGATAAGGTCCTCTGGGCTTAGACACAGGCTTTCTTCAATTCTCAATCTCTTTCAGGTGGGCCCTTAGCTTTAAGTAGCATCTCCATGCAATGGAGCCCAAAGGGACCCTTCCAGCCTGGACTGTTCTGCTGAGCCCCATGCTCACGTGTAAGCCATTCCCCTAGCACCTCCACGTGGACCCCAGTAGGCAGCTCATACTTAACATGACCTAAAACTGGATTCTTGTCACCGCCCCCAACCCCCCACTCCCTCAGGCTTCCCCTCTCAGTAAATGCAGCCAGTTCCTCAGGACAAAACCTCAGTGTTGTCCTAGATTCCTCTGGCCCCCTCACCCCCATGGCACATCTGCTACATCTGGCTCTAACTCTGTATGATCCAAATCTGCTCACTTTCCTCATTTTCCTACAACCTCCGTGGTTGGAGCCACCACCATCCTCACCCCAAGTACTGCCCTAACGCCCTTACTGGGCTCCTGAAGGCCTCACTTGCCACCTCACCAGCCTCCACACTACAGTCGGATCCATCTTCTAAAAATGTAAATCAGGTCATGTTACTCTTCTTTAAAACCCTCCTCTACCTTCTCAGCAAAACTGAAATTCCAGTGTCTTCCTTTGACCTACAAAATCTTACTTCACCTGGCCCCTCTCATCTCTCTGTGATCTCTTAGAATTTTCTCCCTTGTGCTCTACATGTCCAGCTTTGCTGGACTTCTGTCTGTTTCCCAAACACACCAAGGTGGCTTTCTCTTTCAGGGCTTCACCCTCTGCTGGGAATGCTCTTTCCCCAGATCTCTTCCTGCCAAACTCCTCCTAGTTCACTGGACACTCTATCACTTCCATTGTCCCCACTGGTAATGGTTACTGCTATGTTGTTTGTCATCATCAACTAGGAAGAAAGGTCTGTGTGAGCAAAGACTCTACCTATCTTGTTCACCAATTCTTTAGCACCAAGCATTGAGTAGACTCGCAACACACACGCATTGCATTGATGAATGAATGAATTCTCTCATGCTCTTTCAGGAGTCACCATCACTACCATGCTCCAGGCACGGAAGCAGGCACTTGCTAAGCATGAGCTCCTTCTAGCTCGTGCAAGGCTCTGAAGCCACACTGCCTTCTTTCAAACCCTGGCCCCACTTATGACTGGCTATGTGACTCTGGGCAGGTTTTAGGGCCTCAGTTTCCTCATCTGTAAAATAAGGATAATAATGGTATCTCCCTCATCAATTTACTATGAACAAGTAAGAGGGTAATGCATTTAAATAAAGTGATAAGAACAGGGCTGGGCACACAGTAAATTCTCAGTAAAAGTTCGTAAAGATTAATAATGCAAAACAGCAACTCTGTAAGACGGGATTCTTCAATCACAGTATGACTGGTATTTTGGGTGGGATAATTCTTTGTTGTGGGAACTGCCCTACTCATGGTAAGATGCCTAACAGCATCCGGCCTCTACCCACCAGAGGCCAGCAGCACCTTCCCAGTGTGATAACCAAAAGTGTCTGTAGATATTGCCAAATGTTCCCGTGGGGGCAGAAAGGGCAAAACCATTTTCCGTAAGGCATACGCTTTTACTCCCATTGACAGATATGAAATTGGAAGTTCTCCAAGTTTAAATAAGTGGCCCAAGGTCTTACTACAACCTCCGTGGATGGAGGCATCACCAGCATCTTCATCCCAAGCACTGCCCTAGTGCCCTTAGGGATACAAAGAGAGGGAGCTAGGATTCAAACTCTTGTCTTTCTGGCCCCACAGCACATGCTGTTTTCTCCACGGCTTACTGTGCTCGAGGCCCGAGACCCCTTTCCCTCCCCCCGGTTGGCTCACACACTCACAGATCCGTGCTAATTACATAGCAATGTAAAACGTTATATGTGGTTTGTTATTTTATATCCAGGAACATGGGCTATAGCCTTCATTACATAAAGCAGCTGTGTGTATACTTGGGGTCTAAGTGCTACTTAGTGGTCAGCTCGATGGGGTATTTTGTTTCAGGCATCACATTTCTGTTTCCCCTTCCCATACTTCTTTGAATCCTAAAAGGAGGAATGGAGACTGGCACAGCTTGGGCTAGAGTGAAAGGCAAAAGTCTCCTAAAGGACAATCGTCCCATGTCCTAATGAGGTTGGGAGAGACAGTCCAGGATGTGCTATATGCAGTGTGAGTGTGTCCCCCAGTGATTGTGTGTGTGTGTGTGTGTGTGTGTGTGTGTGTCCAGAAGCCACACCCAGTCAGCCCATGCTACCTGTGCTACCTCCCCGTCTGTGTCTGAAAGGAAGCAAGTGGTTTCGTAGAAAGAACTAGACAGTCCAAGCCTCCAATCATCAACTGTGTGACTTGAATATGCCATGTGTCCCCTCTGAGACTCTGTTTCCTAATCTTTAAAATGGGGATAAAAATATCTGTCTCACGGTGTTGCCAAGACCCGTTAGATAAATGGTCATGCACAGAATTGGTCTACGACAATCCCTAGCTGCTCTTCCTTCGGCACCTGCCAATCCCCCAGACAGTGCTACCCAAGCCCACACTCCAGCCCACCCCCTTCTCCAGCCTGGACGTTCTATTCCCAGCCCCACCACTGTCCCTGTGCTTTCTCTTTCCATCTATTCAAATGCTACCTTTCCTTCACCGCCTAATTCAAATCCCCACTGTTCCTGGAAGATGTCCTTGACACTCCAATTCTCCCTGACTTCTCCTGGACTCTCACAATATTACGTCACTCACCTGGCACTTAAATGCATTATAACTAGACACCTGAGTATTTCCATCTTGTTTCAAAATTACAAGTAGCCAGAGGTCAGGACTATATTCCTTCATGCTTAACACTATATAGTACACGTGGGGACCCGATAAGCATTTGTGAATTAATGGTCAGTGCATAACACTCTTGTTGTGTCACTGATGTCTGCACACCTCTCATCGAGAACCTGACATGTAGTCACTCTCAACCAGCACCTACAATTTATGCAGAGCAAACTAAGAAGATTATATCCTCTGAATGGTGAGATGAAGGACTTTCCACAATCATGCATGGCCCTTCTTGCTGTAGTCTTATTTCCAACCCTTCCAAGTGTTTCTCGAATGCTAGCTCTCCCCCAACATCATTCACAGTTCCCCAGATATGTCAGACACTTACACTCTCATTCCTCCGCACATGCTGTTCCCACTATCTGAAATGACCTTCCTCTCCTCATCCTCCCTGTCCAGATCCTGCTCATCCTTAAAGGTCAACTCAAATACGACCTTCTTGCAAAGACCTTTGCTGATTTCCTCTCTCCTAAGGCTGGCTTTCTCTCCTAAAGTTGTTCCCCTAACACATACACACACCCCATGTGTCTCCCAAATCACACGATCTGCATATCTTGTCTCCTTCACTGGATTGCAAGTGCTGTGAGGACAGCATCTGGCTGATTTCCTCCCTGTTCTCCACACCTCCACTGAGCTGGACCACAGGTGGGTTGTTTTTTTTTTTTTTAATTCCTCTTCTTCTTTTTTTTTTAGTTATTCTTTTTAAGTTGCTTTTTGTTTTGCTTTGTTTTTTGTTTGTTTGTTTGTTTGTTTTAGGAATGCCATCTGTATAGCAACTCCAATCCATACCCTATGATCCTGTGTCTATCACCCCACTCCAGGAGGGAATGCCCTTTTCTGAATCATCTCAGTGTCTGATATTTTCTAGTTCTTTCCATCACTCTAGACTGTCTTCGGCACTGCTGATGCTGCAGGGTCCTGGAGTCTGCTTTCCTTCCCCCACACCCCCTACCCCCAATGCAGTCCTGTCTTTCGGTCGTCAAGGATTAACTTCCAGACAAGGAAGGCTGGGAGGAAGAAGGCAGAGCCCTGCGTGGGTGAGAGACGGGCACAACTGGGATAGCAGGTGAACCGGAAGTCAGGCCCGGTGGGGCCCGCTTGAAAACACCAGTAGGGTCAGTGACCCAGGCAATGGCGGGCCAGAGGGTAGCCCTCCAGCCCAGGGCAAAATGCCTCCTTTAGGTCAGCTGAGCAGGGAGCCCCTCATCTCCTTCCCTGAGAGACGCCCTTTGGCAGGCCCTGGGGCTCCTGGATCTGCTCAAGAGGCAGATTTTGTTGGTTTAGTTACGCTACAAGGCTTCTGTGTCTGCCCGGGCTGTTACAGCCTACAGATTCCTGGTACCCATCTGATTGAACAACTTCATTAAATTGCAATAAAAGGAAAGTGGGCCGGATATGCACTGGGAGAGGAAGCGGGTGGCTGAGTCCACTGCCTGCTTCCTGAGCCCGGTGCCTTTCCCATCCTGCCTACAGGCCCCGGGGCAGGCAGTGGCCATGGGATTCTGAACTCTAGTGTTGGACACAGAAGACTCTTAATGGTTTACTGCTCCATGAGCTTGTTCATACTGATGGCAGGGAAACTGAGGCCAACAGATCTCCCTGAAGCTGTTCAGTGAGGCAGTAGCAGAAGCACAGTGAATCTCTAGGATTTTAGGACTGTCCATCCAGGGCTTCTCTCGCTCCACCAGGTGGGAGAGAAAATTGTTGGAAAACACTAAGACCCTTGTTCTTGAGGAACACCCTCTCCTGGGGCCCCAACTTGTTTGTTTTTTGTTTTTTTGGTAACAGCTTTATGGAAATATAATTCATACACCATACAATTCACCCATTTAAAGTGTGTAATTCAGTGGTTTGTAGTATGTTCACAGCGTTGTGCAATTAATTCACCACAATTAATTCTAGATGATTTTCATTACTCCCCAAAGCAACCCAGTACCATTCAGCCAAGGTCCCTCAAGCTCCCCCAAGCTCCCCATTCCTCCTAATGCTAAGCAACTACTAATCTACTTGCTGCCTCTATTATTTGCTGCTTCTGGACCTTTTGTATGAATAAATCATATCATATTTTCATATATGCCCTTCTGTGGCTGACTCCCTTTATTCAGTGTAATGTTTTCAAGGCTGATCCACATTGTAGCGTGTATCAGTACTTCATTCCTTTTTCTGGACAAATAATATTCCAGCATAAAAATATATCACATTTTGTATGTCCCTTCATCTATAGATGGACATTTGGGTTGTTTGTCCCTTTTAGTTATTTTGAACAATACTACTACTTTGTATGGATGAATGTTTTCAACTCTCTTTCCACCTAGGAGTGGAAAAACCTGTTTGTTCTTGCATCTTATTAACAATATCGGTAACAGTGCTGGTGGAGATTCTAAGTATTATCGCACACATTGACTCAAAAAATAGGACAGGCGGGGAGCCTGGGTGGCTCAGTCGGTTAAGTGTCCATCTATTGATTTCAGCTCAGGTCACGATCTCAGGGTTGTGAGATCCAGCCCCATGTCAGGCTCTGCACTGAGTGTGAAGCCTGCTTAAGATTCTCTCTCTCTGCCCCTCTCCAGCTCAATCTCTCTCTCAAAAAAAAAAAAAAAAAAAAAAAAAGACAGGAAGCTGGATGGAGAAAGAGAGGCACAGAGAGGTAACTGTTTTGACCCTGGTCACACAGCCATAGGATAGCACCATGAAGGAAGAAGTCATAGCTGGTACTCATGACAATTAGCCAATGAAACTTTTATAATTTTAGGGGGAAAAAAAGCCTTAGAACATTTTTAAAATCACATACACGCACATATTCACATGCACCATCACTTTAATTATATGGATCCATTTTTAACTTGATCAGGTCCTTTCTTATCCTCTATCTTCTAACTCCCCATGAAGACCATCACACTCCATCTCAGTGGAATAAACTCTTCCTCCCACTTCCCAACTGTTTCACCTCATCCTTACCAAGTGCTGTGGGAGCTTTGGAGCCTCGGGGAACAGGGGCTCTTTAAAGGACTTCTCTTTTGTCACAGCTGCAGTTCTCAGAGCTCTGGGTGAGGGAAACATGGAGCCACACTGTTGTCTCACCCCATCTGGGCACTCTGGCCTGCTCTGCATCTGTCGCCAGATGTATGCTTGGGCTGAGACTGAGGTTGCTCCGAATACCTAGTTGGCTGAACCATGTGAGATTGCCAACATTGGTTAGTTTTGGCCTACAGAAATGGCAATCTCATGTGGTTCAACCTGCAAGTCTCTGGTGTCCCCCTCCTTCCCTTCCGTGTTCTGCCCCAAGGCCCAGATCTTGTGCTCTGGAAGCCTTTCTGCCCCTCCAGCCCGGCCCAGCCCAGTCTTCCTTGCCCAACCTTTTAGAGTGGCCATTCTCCAGCTGTTCAATCTGGTGCCTGAAGACAAGAGTGCTCCAGAGTGCTGGGAAAGCACTGGTCTGGGAGTCAGGTCACCTCTGCACTGACTGCCTATCTGCCCACCGACCTCTCTGCCCCCAACTCACCACCTACAGTCATGCCTCCTCAAAGAACAGGTCAGCTCCAGCTACCCTCTACTTCAAATCTTGCCATGACCGCTCCCTAGCCCCTAGTACATAGAAAGTACAAACTCTCCAGCAGGGCCAGAAGACAAGACTTCAGCTCCTGCCACTGGCCTTCTGTTCCGGCCGTGCCCGGCTGCTTGCAGTCCCCTGCGGGCACCTATGCCCTCTCCCCTCTGCACCTTGGCACCTGCTCTTCCTTCACCTGGAAGACTTTGTGCAGCCCCTCCACTCAGCTGCCTGTGACGTACCATTCAAGACCACTCCTGGGAGTCTTCCCTGAGCCTCTGAGCTGCGTTAGGAGACCTTCCTCTCTGTTCCCATTTGGCAGTGCTTCTCTCTGTCCTGGCGCTCATTGTCTGATTTTAATTGCCTCTTTGCATGACTGTCCCTGTCTTTCTCTCTAGGCTATGGGCTCCTGACAGTTCTACCTAATTCATACTTCAGTCTCTGTTGTCAGCATAGGAGGAATCAGTGAACTTTCATTTAACAGAACTAAGCAAGGGTGCCTGTGACTCAGTTTCCCCACTTGCTGAAAATGGCCCAGAAGCATGTGCCCTGTCCTTTGGTTTCCTTGAAGCTTCATCTGCCTCTCAGGAACAGAAGGTTGGTTTTAAGGGCTCTCTCAATTCCTATGGTCTAAGGATTTGAGAATATGAATCTTCCTTGCTCCCCGGCCATTTACAGGGATCCTGTGCAGGTCCAGTTAATGGGAGAAGACTGTTTAAATGGAAGGTGCCAAGGAGTTGTGAGGAAGATTACTTTGTTGTTTTGTTTTGTTTTAATTCAACTAGAGTTTGCAGAGCACCTACTAAGCGCGTGCCAGTGTTAGCCAGGAACAGTGTGATACAAAGTTTTAATTACCAGCTTCCCTGGATTTCCGTTGAGTGCTGCCTTCCCAGCCAGTCTGGGAGTGCTTGCCCACTCCTGCCTCCTTCGCTGTTAACTCCCGTCAGGATCTGCGCATCAGATGCTTTAGGCGATGCTGGTCCGTGTCCCCGAATTCATCGTCCAGCGGTGTCCACGGAAGAGCCCACAGAAGTTGGCCGAGAGGGGCTTCGGCCCGGGCGCCCCCTGGTGGCCGCGCCCGGAAGCTACGGCCGGCGGGGAGCGGGCCAGGGGAAGGGGGAGCGATGGGGGAGGAGGAGGCACGGGCAGGGGAGGAGAGGAAAAAGTTGCGCTGGGAAGTTTGGAAAGTGGGGAAGTGGCTGCTGCGGGCTTCGCCTCCCTCCGCGCGTGTGTGAGGGAGCGAGCGAGGGAGCGAGAGAGGAACGAGCGAGCGCCTGCCATGCCCATCAGACCCCGCCTCGCCGCGCCCGGGCGCGGAGCTCGCCCCGACTCCCTGCGGCCCGGCCCGGCCCGGCGCGGCCCGGCTCGGCTCCGGCCCCCCGCCCCCCGCGCCGGGTCCTCCCCTCCCCCCGCCCCGGCGGCCCCAGCCCCCCGCCCGGCCCGGCTCCGCGGCGCTCTCCCGCCCTCCTCCCTCCCTCCCTCCCGGCCGCGGAGCAGCATGGCGGAGCCCGGGCAGCGGCCGCGCGGCCACCCGCCGCCCCTCTGAGCCCGGCTCTGGGGCAGCCGGGCGCCCCAGACCCGACCCCCGCCCCGCCGCGCCCGCCGCCGCACTTGTCCCACCGCGCGCCCCCTGGAGCGCCGCGCACCCCTGGGACCCTTGCGCGCCCGGCTCCCCCGCGTAACCCGGGACCCCGCGCGCCCTGGGAGCCCGGTACCGCCCCGGGACCCCGCGCGCCCCTGGACCGCGACGCAGCTCCGGGACGTCGGCGCGCCCCGGGACCCGCGCGCTCTCAGAACCCCGGGCTTGGCCAACGGGGCTGCGCGCCTGGGGAGGGGCCCCGCCCCGCCCCAGAGGGTCCCCCCGCTTCCAGCAGACGGAGCCCCGCCCCAGAGGGACCCCCAGGTCCAGCAGGGACACCCAGCCCCGCCCCAGAGGGCTCCCAGCATCCCGCCGCTGGAGCCCCGCGCCCCAGAGGAGCCTCCGTGCCCAGCTGGGGGCTCCCCGCCCCGCCGAGGGGGCGCCGCCCAGGAGGGTCCCCGCGCCCCGCGGGCCCCGGCAGGATGCACGCCGCCCTGGCGGGGCCGCTGCTCGCCGCCCTCCTCGCCACCGCCCGCGCCCTCCCGCAGCCCCCGGACGGAGGACAGTGCCGGCCGCCCGGATCGGTGAGCGAGCGCCTGCCCGGCTACTCTCCCGGCCGCCCAGCCACTCCAACCCGTGGGGACGAGGGCTGGTGGTGGTGGGGCGAGGGGGGGGGTCCCTGCCTTCCGCACCCGCCTCAGCCCACCCGCTCCATCTCCGCTCGCCGGGTGCCGCTGCCTCGGGCGCCCTTCCCCGGCTCCTGCCGCCCGGTTGCTGCCGCCCGGCTCCAGCTCCGTGCCGGGAGCCGAGATGGGGCGCTCCCTCTCCAGCTCCTTCTCCACACGCTGACGCTCTCGGGCTCTCCTCGACTTTCGGTCCTGGTCCTGCTTGGACGTTTCCTCCCTGTGCCCCTTTGGCTCGCTTCTTTCTTCCTTTATCCTTGTCTCTACCCTTCTGCTTGCTCTCTGCCCACTTCTGACTCTGTTTCTACCATTCCTTGCCCTTCTCTGTTCTGACTTCCATCAGACCTGCCCTCTGTCCCATTCCCCCTCTGTCCCCCTCTCAGGCTGCCCTCTCCCCTGTCCTCCCACTCTAACCTAAGGCAAACTTTCTCCCTGGTGCTGGTTCCCTCCTCTCTCTACCTCTCCAGCCCAGGCCCCAGCACCCAATCTCCCACCTGCCCCCATTTCACAAAAAGGGGGAAGATTCCAGAGGAGAGGAAAAGGAAGTGCCAGGGCATGCTGGCCTAATATCTCCTTGGGGGTTGAATAATTACTGGTTCTCTTAATTTTCCTTCTCAACTAAGAATCCCTTGATTTCTCTCAGTCTCCTTCCCTCATAGTGTAAATGAATGCATTGAAAATAACACTTATTTGGAGGCCAGGGGACAGGAAAAGGTTTTGTAGGGTCCTCCCTCACTGCCGAGTTAGCAGGGAGTTAGTTGACCTTGGGCAAGGTGCACCTCCAGCGTCCTGATTTGTGAGGGAACGGGGAGGTCGGTGGCCAGCTGGGAGCTCAGAGCGAGTCGACCTCCAGTATGCCGGGATTCACGATTTTTGGTTGTTAGTAAAATAAGGTATTGTTCCCCCACCCACCCCGTCACATCATTTGTGCTGGAATCAGGCGGAAAAATTTTATGAGTTGACCTCGAGCTTGTAAGTGGTCAGTGGCCCGTCCAGGGGCTTCTCTGGTTGGAAAAAGACTTTGCCTGAGAGAAATGATAGTCTCTTTCTCGTGCCCCTTAAGCTCTGGTCCTATGCTAGATCTGGAGAAAGGAGCCCTATGTCCAGGCCCCTTCTCACCCCTACAAATGCTCCTCCTCAGAGCCTCGGTCATAGAAGACGACAGAGGTGGGGTTGGAGGCCAGGTACAGCGTTTTAGGGGAGGAGCCTGAAGCCCCAGAGGATGTACATTTCTTGGGACTAATTCCGGGGAATCTTCCCCCCCTGAACCAGGGCCCTGAGTCCGTATTTAACCTGCAGCTTTTCAAGCCCTTTCTCGTCTGTGGTGGAGCTAGTAGCCGGCCCCCCAGACCTGCCCTCCAACAAGAGCGTCGTGTCCACCCCGATGAATGGGAAGTAGCTGTTTAAATAGGTGTGCTATTTTTAATAGGTGTTCTGCTTTCAAAGTGCTCTTGGCGTGTATCTTCTAATGGCTGGATTTAAAAGTTCTATGACTTCCTCCCTTCTTGCCAGAGCAGGACTCTTGCTCCCCCCTCTCCCCCACCGTCCGCATGGAACACCACCGGTGAAGGTTTGGCTTGGCCGAGCTTGAATATTCTCGGGTTCTGTGGAGTCCGTCCCTGGCACTCGCAGGGCAAGCTAATCCTAATGAGAGTGTCCTTCATTGCCTACTGCCTCTGTGCCCGGCGCTGCTCTTAGGGCTTCCTTACATTTTTCATCCTCCCCTGAGGTGGCTGCTCTCACCCCCATTTCACAGGGGAAACTGAGTCTGTGGGAAGCGGAACAGCGTGCTTAAGATCATCCAGCCACGACAGGGCAGAGGCAGGATTTGAATGAGGGTCCTTCAGCTTCCCAAGTCCTGGTTCCTGCCCCGACCCCACGTAGGCCTCTGCCTCCCACCCCCAGCCCCACCCGCCTCTCCCTGGGCTGCCCCCAGTCTCCCCTGCTGCCTTCAGCCTCACTGCTGGCCTTCTCTCCACCCGCCTGCAGCAGACGGAGCTGAACTCCTTCCTGTGGACCATTCGGCGCGAGCCCCCGGCCTACCTGTTTGGCACCATCCACGTGCCGTACACCCGCGTGTGGGACTTCATCCCGGACAACTCCAAGGCAGCCTTCCAGGCCAGCGCCCGCGTCTACTTTGAGCTGGACCTGACAGACCCCTACACTGTCTCGGCGCTGGCCAGCTGCCAGCTTCTCCCGCACGGCGAGAACCTGCAGGACGTGCTGCCGCAGGACCTCTACTGGCGCCTGAAGCGCCACCTGGACTACGTGAAGCTGATGATGCCCTCGTGGATGACGCCAGCGCAGCGGGGCAAGGGGCTCTATGCCGACTACCTGTTCAACGCCATCGCGGGCAACTGGGAGCGCAAGAGGCCCGTGTGGGTGATGCTCATGGTGAACTCGCTCACGGAGACGGACGTGCGCTCCCGAGGCGTGCCTGTGCTGGATCTCTACCTGGCCCAGCAGGCCGAGAAGATGAAGAAGAGCACCGGGGCCGTGGAGCGGGTGGAGGAGCAGTGCCACCCGCTTAATGGTCTCAACTTCTCCCAGGTAGGCGCTTGTCTGAACCGGGCAGCCCCCTTTGTCCTCCTTTCCGATTGCCTTCCTCCTTGTGTAGCCGGCGCCCTGGCCTTCTTCCAACGGCAGAGGCTCTTTCGGCCTGGGAGGCGGCTCTCTGGCTGCGTTAGTGGTGGGTCGGGGGCAAACTGGCATGTGCTAGAATTCGGGGTGAGAGTTGGGGTGTTTGCCTCTAGCTCAGTGGTGCTACCTGTTGGGGATAGGCACGCCCCACTTTCTGTGCTTGCCTGAGCGGAAAGAATTTTCCTGGGAGCATCAGAGTGAGGAAAACAAAAAGAGTGAGTTGCAAGTTTGTGTCCAGCTTCCCCGAGCCGGAGGCTGTCCCGAGGCTGCTATGTGGGCCCGGCTGGGCAGCAGCGTGTATGTACAGAGGATGCATAGAGGGAGTCGTGGTTCCTGCGGCTTTGGGGGCAGGGGAGGTGCCGTGGACCTGGTGTCGATGTGGCTCTGGCTGGCTGTTGAAGGCTAAGCACTGCTGAATTGCCCCGGCCTTGCATGGCTCTAGGCGACCCTCGGACTGCCTCCCTAGGCCTGGAGAAAGTCAACAAGGATAGTTTTGGGGTTAATAATTTCAGAGCAATGTGTTCACTTAAAGGTTGACAGTTCTGGTTTCTGGACCTCAAGAGAGGGGGCAGGGAGAAGGGAAGGGCTTCGGAGGTTTAAAGTCTCTGGCTACCCGAGGCCTGATCCAGCAAAATGTCATTAAAAGCCCCATCTCCATGGGCAGAGGTCACTTGCAACTCACTGGCCCCAAACTCAACTCTGAGACCCTGGGAACAATGAGTTCACATCTGTGCCTCGAGAACAGGCTGTCAATCTGGAGATGGGGGCTCCACGGCAGGGCTGGTGGCTCCTGCAAGGAGGCGCCAAAATGGCTTGGGCTGATGCCCTGGGTGAGGTGCGGCCCCCAAGACGTGCTTCTCCGTTCAGGAGACAGCCTCATAAGTTGGCCAGGCTAGAAGCTCTACCACTGGTACCAGACCTGCTTGCCGCTCCCAGGATGTTGCAGACTCTTCCCCAGGGAAACAGCGGCAGAAACCGATCCCCCTTTGGAGATCTTCTGGCCTTTGTTTTTCCAGGGGAAATGCAATATCGTCCCCGGGGAGGTAAGAAGCCAGATTGATTTGCCGGCCAAATGAAAGGCGGGTTTGTCGGTTCTCCTGCTGGCTCTCCCATAATTGTGGAGTCCTTACCCAGAGGACCCTGGTGGCAGGAATATTGGGGCAGTTAGTCACGCCCCGCAGGGTTCTGACTCCGCCTGACTCCTTCTCCACGGGGGAAAATCCTGTGCATTCTCTGGCCCGGGCGCTGAATCCTCTGAACATACCGGCTTTCTCCCTCTGAAGTGACTTTTCCCTTGCCAGCCTCAGGAGCTGATATTATCTGTGTCGGGCTCCCCAGTGCTCACCGCCCATCTCATTTTGGAGGCAGGTTTGTGGGAGGCCTCTCTGTTCAGAGACCTCACGTCTGGCCTCGATATCTTTTTTAGGCCGGGGAGGTGGGGCATCCGACATCACCGTCTGCACCCTTTTTGTACCAACCACAGAGGAATCCGAGGAGAGCTGGAGGGAGTGCAGAAACCCTCTGGTCAAAGAGCCCCTGGCTTTAATCTGTCTCTCTTAAAACAACAAAACTATCTTTCTTTGGTGTCTGGAAGGAAACACTGCCGTTCAACCAAATGACGGCTTTGGTAGGTTGAAAACATTTGCTGGAAAGTGTGTGAAGTTATGTTTTAGGAAAAGTTCCTGAGAGCCATTTATCGGCCAGCAAGGAGCCCGCTGACAGTCTCCAAAGCCCATGTTTGAAGATCAAACGGACTCAAATCTCTCGTTTCAAAAATGGGCCCACCCCATCACCAGCCTGGGCCCGCTCTTAAAATTGTTCTCGGGTCTAGCTCCTCAAGAGGACTGCAGGAAGCAAGGCCGGAACAAAAGAAAACAGGACTCCTCTTGGTTCCCTAATCTGCACACCCTTCACCACCTGCCAGAGTGTCCGACCCCGCCAATTTGTCCTGTTATCATTTTGGAGCGAGGCGCTGAAATTTCTCCTCCATCCCTGTGGGCAGCTGTGGGCTAACTGGGAAGGGAGGGATTCCAGAGCTCGGGCAGATGGGGGTGTTTAGGGTCCTCAACCCCAAAGTCAGAAATGAGCAGCCTTCTCCGTAAAATTGTATGCGTGCGTGCACAGTTTGATATGAACATCTGTGATGCATTATTGTACCGAAATATCTGTTAAGTGCATCAGATTTTTATTTTTTCTTTCCTCTCAGCATTACTGTTATTGCAAAATATTTGGTGCGGGCAAACAATGAGAGAGGAAGGCGGGAAAAAGAAACCTTAAAAGAGAGAACCTTTTTGTTAAGAGCTGGGGTTTTAGTTTGAATTTTAGTATTTCTCAAATTTTTATATTTTCTTCTGGGCAGAAATACCACATTTTTCCTTGCTAAGTGGAGAAAAAATGTGTACATTTTAGGATTCCATGGGTGGGAGGAACCACTGAAAAAGTTTCTGGCCTCTGATTTCAGTATAAACTGAGAGTGCTGGACCCAACATCAACATGGGTTTGCAGTGTGACCTTGGGCAAGTCAGTTCCCTTCTCTCGGCCTGTTTTTTCCTGTCTGTGAGGTGAGATGCCAGGATTAGGTCATTATTCAAGCCCCTTCCAGTCCTGACATTCCACGGGACAGTTAAAATCAATTCCACCTGCCAGGCACCCTGCACACAGGAGGCATGCTTTTCCATTTTGTTGGATGCTCTCTCAGGTGAGCACTCAGAAAGGCTGGATGGCTTGCCCAAGGTCACGTGGCTAATGAGGAACAGAGACCAGTCTACCTGGCCCTAAATGAAGCCTTCCTGCTTCCTGCCACCCCATGCCCACCACGTATTTCATGTCCTTCTGTGATTCTTCCTTCAGTCCTTTCTGCTGTTTCTTTTTCCCCTTTAGGGCTCAAGGGCTTAACATTTTACTTCTTGGAGCATTTCTACTTACAGAGAAAGTATTTTGTTTGGCTGTGGGGCTAGAGAGAGGATGGTGAAGGCCCTGGTGTGTTAGCTCCCATAGTGGTTGAGAGATAGCAGACTTGCTTCTAGGTTTCAGTCCCTGCTCTGGCTCTCAAGCCAACGACTCATGTATAACTTCGTGTTGCCATCTGTAAAATGGGGCAGTGGTGACCAGCCTTTCACAATCGAGCGGGTTTTGTGAGGCTATGAGAAGACACTGCTTGTGGGAGGTGATAGAGCATGTAAAATGACTACCTCGATGTAGGTCCTGTGCTTGGAAGACAGTTTGGGCGGGGCTCCAGGACAGAAGAGGAAGGCCACACGGGTAGCCTCATCTCTGTCTTGTTGGCACCTTCTCCATCAGCCATATCCACTGTCCATCCTTTGTAGAACAGAGCAACGCTGGAGTGGGGTGGTGGCAGCCCCTACCCTCGGGGACCTGGGGATGCCTGAGCCTTGAGTCCAGATCTTGTGACAGTCTTGGGACCTGCAGATTTCAATCGGCTCCGTCGGCTGCCTCCCGAGACTGGCACCGGCTGCCACTAACTAGCGGGGCTGATCAGGAGATGTCCTTCTCCCTCTAGGGGGCCTCAGTCGTCCCCGCCCGGAACAGTGGACGCACTGGAGGAGAATGCCTCCAAACCCCGTACTTCTCCAGGCATGATATAGCAAGGACCCTGCCATTCTGTACTTTGCCGTGTTGTAACAGACATGCCCACGTTACCCACCCAATGTGTATAAAGCCTGAGCACTTGGGCACGGCGGCCAAGGGCTTCCAAAATTCTTCAGCCCCCTCACTAGGAAGTTAGAAACCACAAAACTGTCATTGATTGAGCTCTGTCTCCACACAGGGCACTGCATTAAACCTCGTAAGTACATCCTCTCTAATCCTCACAGAGATGTGACAAGTCATATCATCATGTCTCTTTTACAGACGATAAATGGGGGCTGTGCTTACACAGCCAGGCGGGTGGACTCAGGATTCCAGCTCAGGTGTGTCTGATGCTAGAGCCCACGCTTTTCAGGCATCTGAAAGATGAGTTCATTTTTGTTTTTAGTAGTCAAATGGCATTATCTGGTGACCTGTGTGTGTGTGTGTGTGTGTGTGTGTTGGAGTTGGGGGAGATCATCATTTTTTTGCCAAAAAATGAAATAAAATACGATAGAGATCATTGAAAAGTGCCAAAATTGATTTTTCCCCTTGGCTTATAAATTGCATCTGAAGGTGATTCTAAAATAGGAGTTCCCAAAGACATTCTGGGCATGAGTTGCTTCCTTGGAAGGAGTCCCTAGCTTTCCAAGGGACCATTGTGAAGATGTGCCCCTAACACTGGCTAAGCCGGCACAGTTGAATAAAGAAGCATTTCCCTATAGTCAGAGTGCCTGTATTTATACCCTGAGGGGCCAGCACATATTATGAGGTGCTCAACAAATATTTGGGGAATGAATGAATGAATGAATGAATGAATGAATGGTCAGAAACCATGATATGACCATCCCTGCTTCCCTTCTGCCATCCTGCACTACGGAATGAATGAATGGAGACCGTATAAGCCACAGTGAAGAACCTCCTCCTTGAACTTGAATAAATCCGTGCATTCCTACAGGGACACAAAATGTTGAAATCATCAAGTGGGTAGTTCACTTACAAAGCAGGCTCTGGCCTTGACCTCATTCCTACCTTGCCGGTGACTTTGGGCTAGTCTTTTCCCTCTCTGGGCCTCGGTTGCTCCCTCTGTCCCTCAGCTGTTGGCTGGATAATTTCCAGGGTTGGCCCAGTTCTGACTCCTCTGGTGCTCATCTCTGGCCCCCTTATCTTGAAGGCCTGGGGCCACCCCGAGGTTTTGAGCCTGGGCGGCTCTGACAGTCTAATCTTCGGCAGGCCGCTGCTGATACCTAATTATCTGGAAGCCTTTTGGTTCCAGTGGGTGATCCAGCTGCCTCCCGCTGCCAGTCTGCGGAGCAGAGAGCCCAGCCTGCCATGGCACAGCCCCTGGACACCTGCCCAGCCTCAGATCCTCCCCTTCACTGGGGCTCCTCTCCCTCACTCCCTTCCTCACTCACTCAGCCAGAGCGCCTTCCTGTGCCAGGTCAGTGCAATGCTGAGGGCAGACCTGAGAATGGCCTAGTTTTTAGCTGCAGAGAGTTCGCTGGCCAGCCGGGGAGAGTGGGGATTATTAGTCCCATTTTACAGCCGTAGCAACTGAGGCATGGAGCACCTGTGCGTTAGTCTCTCCCGTGTCCTGGTTCTCCACACCTCGAATGGAGACTCTCTTCTTCCTTTCTCTTCCTGTTGTATGTGCCCATCTCTCAGAACCTGTCTCTCATTTCCCATCCTCCAGGAATGGCCATTCTCAAGTCCTCCCACCCTCCCCGAGGCCCCACAGCAGCCACAGCAGCACCAATTCTGGTCCCTCGAGCACGCAGCGCTGGTCCCTACTCAGGGCCTCCCCAGAGTGAAGGCAACAGACACCTCCGCAAGGCTCCCAGGCCATGCTGAGCCCTCTTCTCCCCAAAAGTCCCCCAGAGAGTGTGAGCCCCTCAGTCAATGTTGGATCAGAACAAGCTGGTCTAGTCTGCACCGTGTGACTCCAAATCCTAGACTGAGAGACAAGGTCCCTCCCGGCTTGCCTCCACCCTGTGCTTCTGCAGCCCACCTCAGCCGCTGTGGCTCCCACTGGAGCGCTGTGGTTGGGAGCTGTTCAGCCAGTGTCTGTCGCATGGCAGGGAAGTCCCTCTGGGGACCCCCTAACACGGACCCCTAGGCATGCGTAGTCCCAGATTCTTTGTGTGCACAGAGAGCTCTTTGCAAAGAGCCCTTGCTGGCTCGGCAGGCTCTGTCCGCTCTCTCTGACCTGGGTAACTCACACTTGAACATGGAATATATTTTCCCAACATATGGCGGGAGGAAAACAGACTCAGGAGCAGACACACAGGATGGCTTAGGTACCACCATCAAAGGAGAGTGAGGCCAGAAAGCCAGAGGTGACCCAGATGTCATGAAATACTCTAGTCTCAGAATCAGAAGCTCCCAGCGTGAAGTCTTCCACACTTGCACACACTCTCTGAGTCATATGCCAGGAGCCGGCGGCTCAGGGAATCTAAGAATGGTGAAATCTTAGAACATTAGGCTCAGAGGCATTTTTTGACTCGAAGAATCTTCACATCATGAAATCCTAGCCTCTGAGCTTTGAAGAATTTTCAGCTCATAGACACAGACTTCTAAAATCTTAGTGCTGGAAGGGACCGGTCCCCAAGAATTCCAAGAAGCCCCATCGACAAACACACTGATCTTCTTCCCACAACCCGCCAGCCCGATCCCAGGCCACAGGGAGAAAGCCTGAGCGGGGAAGCACTCTGTGATGGAGATAAAAATGGGAGGGTGCCTTTGTTAATGGTTCCCTTTTGGACATCTCAAAGCCAGGAGGAGGTTGCCTGGTAATGCAGCTTTCCGAGGGAGGAAGCTGAAGAAGGCGAGGACAGCCATGGCCTGCCAGCCGGGCTGCCGACGTTCTTCCCCCGAGTTTGCTTCTAAGTAGTATCCACTTCACTCCCTTTTATCCCCCATCACTGGCTCTCTGTCCGCCTACTTAATCCGCAGGCAGCTGGTGGCCCAGCCTTCAGTTGTGCTCAGCGGCTGCCAAGCCGTCTCGCCGAGCAGATCCTCCAAGATCACAGGCTTTTAAATCTGCGCAGTATATCCGCTGGAACACAAAACTGTTGCCCCAAGCTTGGAAACGCTGTTGCTTTGCTGAGCCCCCTCCCTCTCCAGGAATTTCCTCCCTTTCTCTTCTAATTCTGAATCCTATGAGATTTCCAAGGCTCCGGTCAAAGCTGAGCCTCCTCCAGGAAGTCTTCCCAGAATGCTCCTAAAATAACCTGCTTGGGAAGACTCAGTCCAAAGCTTTCCCTGGTGACCCAGCCACTTATGTTCTTTCCCTCTGTGGAAGTTTTTTTTTTTTTTTTTATGACATCTTATGATATTCTCTCAACACTTACAGATTTTACCTTATATTATAAATATTACCGAAGACAGTTTTTTATTTCCTAATAGACCCCGATTCAAAATCTAGCGCCGGCTATGCTCACAATTGATTACAAAATTAGACAGAATGTGCTCCAGTTTTAAAGTTGGGATTTTGTGGTGTACTCTGTGGTTGGGGTGTTGGCAGCTCTGGATGCTAAGAAGGGGCTGCCTCTTGGCCTCTGTGTTGCCAGAAAGCCCTCAGACCTGCTACCTGAGACAGCAGACGAGTTCAGTCCTGTCGCTGGCCCATTTGGTCAGGCCTTTGTGACACCTGTGCACCTCACTGGATTTCTCTCTGTCCATCCTGGAACCCTTTGTTTTCCCTTCCTCATCTGTTACTTGCAAACAAAGGCCTCTTTTTCCCTCCTCTTTACTGCCCAGAGCGCACTTGAGCCTCTCCAGGCTCACCACCCTTTATTTTCATTTTAAAATGTTTAATTTTATCCCTTCCTGGCTACTTTGGTTCGGGGCCCCCGTGACGTGGATCTCTCCTAGTTCGTGCTCCCTCCCTCCCTCACACACAATCCTTGGTCACGCCTCCACGCACGTGCTTCTGCTCTTCCCTCTACCTGAGAGCCCTTCCCAGTTTTATTGTTCGGCTGGCTCTGACTCCCAAAGTGGTAAGGATTCCTAAGGGCCGTCGCTTTAAAAGCCTGAACTCTTCCAATACCCCTTTATAGCCAGACTTTTATCCATGGTCATCAGATAACCTGTGGGCAGATGCCACCCGATTCCAACTCAGGCATTTGTGTTTAGGTGCAATGATGTAATTGGCCTTCAGCATTGTGGGTCTTTTTCTTTTATTTATTTATGTAGTTTTTTAAATTGAGGTATAATTAACATAACATTCTGGTATACAACATACTAATTCAGTATTTGCATATATTGTAAAATAGCATCGCGTCTTAAAAGGACCGATGGGTGTCATAGTCTGCTGACAGCCGGAATAACAAAATCCCATAGACTGAGCGGCTCAAACAACAGAAATTTACTTTCCAACAGTTCTGGAGGCTGGGAGTCTGAGATTGGAGTAGGAGAGTTGGAGAGAGCAAGAGAGAGGAAGAGAGAGAGATGAGTTCAAAGTAGGAAAGAGCTAGCATTCTGATGTCTCTTCTTATAAAGGCGGTAAGCCCGTCACGAGGACCCCACCTTCACGACGTCTTCTCAACCAAATTATCTCAGAAAATCTCCATCTCCAAATAGCATCACTCTGGCGGTTAGGACTTCAACATATGAATTGGGGTGAGGGGGACACATTTGGTCTTTATCAGTGGGTGAGTTGCACCCGGAGCCCCCCTGAATGCCTGAGTACCCTTGAAAAGAGCCAGGTCACAGGCCAGGCCTGTGCAAGTCAGAGCCCTGCGCCATCTCTGGATGACAGCCTGGGACCACAAGACAGGTGCAGGGTGTACAGTGGCACCTGCTGCTGGAGTCTGTCCCTTCCCTGACTCAGCAAGGTGGGGGAACCTGCCAGCTTGCAGATCAGCAAATACGCCCCTGCCCTGAGTGCTGAGACCTTGTGTGTCACCTTTTATTCTTGGGGCTCACTCTTTTCTTCCCATCAGGTCAGGAAGAGCAGGGGGAAGTGTTAAAATTTACTTCTCCTTTGCTCTTAAATCTTTTGTATAAAAATCCCTCCCTGCCTCCCTCATTCAGAGGAACATCCTGGTCTGATTCTACCTTTAGAAATAAGACTTAGTCTTCATTTACACAGCAGTGGCACAGACTCCGCTCAGGAAGCCCCACCACTGCAAAGCCTCCAGGCATTGGCTCAGGACAGCCCAGGGCTCCTTCAGTGTCCAGGATCACTGCACTTCTTGGGAGTGTCAGTAACCTTGGACTAGTTACATGACCTTTCTGTGCCTCAGTCTTCTCCTTGGTCAACTTCATCCAACCCCCTGGAGGATTTCTTGACTGGTGTAAAGCACTGTCCTACAGCACCGGACACAAAACTCGCACTCAGGAAACACTAGCTCGTACTTACTATGGGAGTTTTAAATTAGCCTGAGAAATACTTTGTAGCTCCCACTTTGTGCCAGACATTGGGGTAAGTGCTGGAGATCGAAATGTGAGCAAGGACGATGATGTTTTTTTCCCAGGGCTGCTTCCTTTCCGAGTGGGGAGGAGGTGTAGGGGGAGGAGGTTGGGGGTGGTGTTGGGGGAGCACAGAAGGCGCACACTTCTCAGTCCTGGGAAGATCTGGGAAGGCTACCCGGAGGAAGCCTAGGTGAAGTCGAGATCTTAAGGAATAAAAAAAGTCAGCAGGCCAGTGCTGCAGGGCAGCTTGGCCCTTCCGCGTGGGCTGCGGCCAGAAGAGGCCGAATGAAACCGCCTGCCGGGGGCCTGCCCTCCTCGGCCGCAGCCCGCCGCCCCTTGGGGCCAAGCGCAGGATGGAGCCAAGCGGTCCGGGACCTGGGTCGCTTTGCCCAGGCCCTGCGGCCAGCTCTCGGGACTGGCTCACTCAAAAGTGCGGGGAGCGGGCAGGGCCGCGGTGGGTGGGTCCGGCGCCGTCCCGCGCGCCCCTCGGCCTGCCCGGCCACCGCAGCGGGTGGCACCAGCCGCATCTCGGGGCGAGCCGCGCCCACCAGGGGCCAGCCCTGCCGGGGAAGCCGCAGGGCAAAGATAAAAGGCGAGGCCTTTTTTCCTTCCGCTGCTTCAGTTTAAAGGACTTACCTGCTTCCTCCCTATTACGGTTATTTAGTTTTCCTGGCCAGTATCATCTCCTGGGGACTTAATGCGCCTTCTAAGCTGTTCGTCATTCAAGTCGCGGTCCCGTTTTAAAGTCCTTTTTGAAAAGGGAGATGCGGACAGAGAAAGCCTTTTGGAAATCTCCCTGGCTCAGCCTTCAGCCTTGGTTCACAGGGTTTCCATTTCTTGAACTGCTCAGCCTTGAGTTTGAGAGGAGACAAAAGTGTAATTGGCAGAGGTAATTCCAGTCATTTGCATCCCGCTTTGCAGTTTCCAGTCTTTGACCCGCTTTACCGCTCTTCCTCCCCGCCCCCACGAGGACACCTAGAGGGGCCTACTTCAGTTTCCTGCCTCTCCTTCCTTTTCGGACTCCCAGTGCCCCCCTCCCCCTGCGTCTCCAGCTGGGTGGCTGGAAGCATCCATTGGATTATGAGACATTTTTGAGCACCAGACCCGCTAGTGGGGCTGCGATGCATCTTGTGGAGCTGTGGCTTGGTCATGGGAACGGTAAACTGAGACACTGCTGGACCTCAGTGGTAATAATACTTGGTCATTGTGCTTGACCTTGACTGGGATGTTTAGTTGACGCAGCACAGCATAACCCCCATGCCTAGGCCTGCCGGCAGTCTTGCAGGTGGTTTTATATTATTCTGCTCCCATCAGTGTAGTTTTGCCAGGAGGGTGGTGAGAAAAGAATGCAGGATTCTTGGTGGAGATCTTTCAGGTTGAAGAGGATCAGGGCCTGGAGGTGGGGGTGGCAGAGAGCCATGCGGGGAAGCACGTGGACTGTTAAGCAGGAGTGCCAGGGTGGGAACATGCAGAGGGCATGCAAAGAAAAGTGTTTCTACCCCTCCCCCTGTTAACTTGATTCTTCCTTTTCCTATCCAACTCCCAAGAGAGCCATTGTTATTTAGTGCCTGTTATGTGCTGGGCCTCCGGTGTATCACAGTAAATTCCTAAAACAGTCCTGAAAGGCAGGTATTATTTTCACCATTTTGAGGAAATTGAGGCTAAGTACTTTGTGCAAAATGGTGGAGCCAGGATTTGTACTTAGATCTTCTGGTACATTAAGAGAGACTGGACTGGAGTTGGAATTCCCACCCCACCACTTTGGCTGGACGGCTGGGGTATGTTTTCACATCTGAAAAAACGGGGTTCACGTAGTATATCCCCCCTGGTGTGTTGTGAAGAGTAAATGAGGTAATGCCTATAAACCACCTCGCTGAGCGCCTGGCACGCAGTATGAGGTGCCGAATGTTAACTGTGCTGGTTGAAGTCGTGGTCCTTTTAATTATTGTGATTGGCTCGTGTTCACACTGTCTTGAGGTGAAACCCAGTCCACAGGGAAGATGGGCCTTGATCCCTTAGGCTCTCATGCCCTGAGCCACTGAGCGTTACCCAGAGCAGGGATGGGTGTTCTTGGCTGACCTGATGGGAACCGTGTGGCCCGACCACCCAGAGTGTGATCATTTTTTGCTGACCATCTGTGGTGTTTAATGTCTGACTGTATCCTTTCTGGTTTGGCTTCCCTGTGATCTCCCACTGCTCCCTGGAGTGAGGACACATCAAAAGGAGGGATTGAAAAATGGAGGCTGGAGACCCAGGCTCTGGGCCCAGCTCCGTCACGGGTTTGATCATGACCTGGGAAGAGCCCCTATCTAAGGGTCCTTTCCCTCCTCTGCAAAGATCAGTTGAATGTTAATAGCAGCAACTCCAAGTTGTGGGGAGAATCAAGGGATAAAATCTGGGAAGGACTTTATTAGCCCGCAAGTGCTCTGTGCTCTCAGTAGTACTTGGTGTGCAGGTGTTTTTCTTCCTCTCTTTCCCCCAGAGAGAATACAGGTTTCTCCTGCGATCCAGCAGTGGAGAGTTCCTATCATGTAAAGCAAAGAAGCAATCTTCGTTAATTTATATGGAAAAACTTGTGAGCACTCCCAGACCCAGAAAATAATCTCTCAAGCTTTTCTGATACCTTAGGACACATCTTGCTAATGGGTGCACAGAATCACCCGAGATCAAGCACAGATGCTCACAGACACGGTCCGAAGCTGTGATGGCTTGGTGCCAAGATGTGAGTGTGGTTCCAGGGAAGGAGCGGGCTGGGGCCCCTCCGTTGGCTGCTCTGAGTGCTCACTGTCCTTCTCTGATGGCTTGCTCGCTGCAAAACAAATACAGCGTGCTATTTTCACTTCCTGTCCTTTTTCATAAAGAAATTCTCTTCAGATTTCTTTCGGTTGGTGGAAACAGGCACAAATGTAGGTCTTCCATAAAAGAGAAGTGGCGTAAAGTGAATTTTCAAGTAGCAAGGGATACCTGTACCCTGTCAATGCGTAGCCAATAGGTTTAGTTATTATGCAGCTGTTCGTCCATTCACCATGCCTTCATTGGTTTGTTGGACAAGCACTCCTGGGAGCGACGCTGTGCCAGGCTCAGGTCGAGGCTCTGGGGTTCGGCGATGACTCTGGGGCTGGAGGGGAAGTCGCGGTTGAGGAGACAGGAGGAGAGAGGTGCCGGGGGTGGGCCTGACGCCTTCCTTCACCTGCACTGCCCGATCTCATCCTCATAACCGTCTCCCAGGCAGCTACTGTTTCTCAGCCCCATTTTGCAGGGGAGAAGACTGAGACACAGATGGCTTAATTCATTTACCCGAGGTGACACAGCCAATGGACGGAGGATCTAGAATTTAAACCAGAAGTCTGGCAGCAGAGTCTGTACTTTTAACTTCTCTGCGTCTGCTGAAAAGGAAATGGAGTCTGAGAGTGGGGGTGGGGGCTGTGCTTCTTCCAGACCACGGGTATAAAAGGTTGGGAGGGGCAGGGAGTTGAGACTTCTGAGGTTCCCTCCTGAGGAAGTCTGCAGCTCTGAGAAGAAGAGGGGGAGCAGGTCCTTTGGCCAGGACCTGGGGGAGGAACGAGGCTCCGCTGAGGACCAAGGGCAGAAGCTGGCCTTGGCTGGTGGGGGGATGGCAGCGCAGGCTGCGGGCCCAACAGAAGTGGAAGGTCTGCGTTTGTAACATCACCAGTGTGGGGGATGCTGCCCTGCACAGCTCTCTAGTGTGGGTGCAAGAGCAGGACATGGGACAGAGGGCCACAGCCAGCCCCTGGCCCCGCGGAGTCCCCATTCAATGTGCCACAGGAGCTGGACAGAATATCAGTTGCTACCTGTGTGTTGTGGAGCACTGACCCTGAGCCTCCACCTCCATGGCGGCTGGGCCTTTGCCAGGGCTCAGGTGTTCTGGAAGCCCTACAGATGCTACTGAGGTGCAGGGGACTGCACCCTTGCTGTCCAGGAACTGTCTGTGCCGGTGAAGATGTTCCATTTGTAGATGGTAGATGGCCCCCTCCTAATCAGTATCTGGCTTGGCTTTAGTATAATGCCACCTGAGCTCAGTATTGAAGGACAGATGGTATTCCCGGGTTCAGGAGAAACAGCATATATGGGGCAGGTGCTGCTGGTGATATTGATCCCAACTGACATGTGGAGAATGTTTGCAGGGGCCATGGGAGATTAGGGAATTGGCCAGCGAGGCTCATGGGCCACATTGTGGAGGCTTCACCAACCAGTTAAGAAGTTTGGGCTTGATCCAGGGTGTGTTGGGGGGGGCCACTGTCCCCCACTCCCATACTTTGCAATTCATTCATTCATCAGACTGGAGCATCTCACCCAGGCCTGCCTGGAAATTCTCAAGCCCCTTGGCTTGAGGAAGGAACGGCTGCAGGAGGGTCTTCTCTTTCCTCAGATCCAGGATGTTCTCACTGCTGGGCCAGAGGAAGACTCTCAGCTTCTGGAATTGGAAGGCACTTGGTGTGTTCTCTCAGAACTAGATCCTAAAAGTATCTGGCAGCTGAATGAGACCAGCTGTAGTTATATATCACAGGGTCTTCTGTGGGGGAGTCTGAGTCCCTGACCCCCATTTCTAAAGTGGTCACTGTAGGACAACCGGGCCCCGTGTTTCATGTGACCCTTTTGATGGCTGACTTGAGGGATTCCACCTGTTGAAAGTGGGGGTGGTGTGAAGCAGGTGGTTCCCGAAAGCTCCCCAAGCAGAAGTGGGGGTCAGAGGGATCCGTGGTCTATAAATGGTTCTTAAATAGTGAGAGCACTGGGTTAGGAGTCCAGCAGCGTGACCCGGGCAGCTCCCTCCCCTCACAGACAGCCCTTAGTGGGTGTGAGCATGCTTGGTAGACCATAAACCGCACCCCTGCTGCTGCAAAGCCACTTTCTAAACTGGCTCTGACCTCACTGGGAAAGGGCATTTTTTATTTTATTGTCTTTTATATGTTTATATGGACTGAAGTTCTTTGAGGGCAGGAGCCTTCTCTAATGAATCTGGGTTTGCGGAGGGCCGGGCTCCAAGTAGGCACGTAGGGATGCTGTGTGTAGCTGTAAAATTACCGGCTCTATCTACACATCATCGCCTGAGTATCCGGGTGGAAAACAGAAAGTCCCTAACCGCACCCCACATTGTTCCCAGATTTCCAGATGTTTGGTTCCAGGAGGTTAAACATCTAGGCAGTGGCCTGCATTTCCCACTGTGGCTCCCAGGCCTTATGGCTCCGAGTGGCCGTGACTCCTGAACGCCTTCTCACCCTTGTGTTTCGGCCGTCTCTGGTGGCACTGCGGTTTCCCGCTGATCCCTCAAGCCCACGGGAGGCCCTCGGGGCTTCCACCGGGCCACCCCGTGGGTGGGAGCCGCTTCTCCTGGGGTCAGAGCGATCTTCCCAGCCCCCCCCCCCCCGCCACTTCCTCACACTTCCGTGTTTTTGCCAGGGCACAGAACGGAGCTTCTGTTTGCTGGTCATTCCATGATCCTCACACGATGTAAATGAAAGCTGCTAAAACCAATAAATTCAAACCATGTGTGGGCACTGGGGAAGAGCGGGGGTGTCGGAGGCCTGCCGTGTGAGGTGCCGTCGGCTCTGATGGCCCCCGAGCTGATTTGTATATGAGAAAAGTAAATATCCAAAGTGGTAAACAGCCTTGGGTCTCTCATCATCGCTGAGATTTGAAGGCATTTAATAGGAACACACACTCTCTGTCTCTTATAAACAAAGTGAGATTCTCTGTGTGTGCTGACCTAAATTTGGCATTTTTATCTTTGGGAAAGCGAGCCAGTCATTCTCGTTCGGAGACCACAGGCAGTCTGGGCTGTTGGGTTGATTTCTTCTTTCTGGTTTTGGCAGTTGGTCTAGCACTTTGGCTTTGCAAAGGGCCACCTTTTCGTCTCTCTTTGGTCTTAGAGCAAATGGGATGGGTGGCCATTCTCACTCCTGTACCCAGTGAGGGACATGAGCCCAGAGATACAAATCGACTTGCCCAAGACCACATAGTAGATCCACGCTGAGCCAGGACATCCCCCTTCACTCCTCCTTTAGAACCCTCTAGCTCTCCAGTCCTCTTTCCATGAGTGAGACTTCTGTTCTCTCTAACTTAGAATCCCAGAGACCTCTTCGTCAACCCCTCCCTCATTTCCTCTCTTTTCCAGTGTCTGCTGGAGCCTGGCCTTCAGCTGGGTCCCTGCTTCCTCTGCTTTTCTATCCAGGCCCTTCTTGTGTTCAGGAAAGAGCCCAGGGAAGGGACCAGATAGTCATGAGTTTGGGGTTCTGGTCTCTGCTTCTCAACTGTATGGCTTCCAATAAGTACTTTCCCTGAGCCCTTCAGTTTTCACATATGTAAAATGGGGCTAAGAATACCTGCCTTCTTAGGACGGCCACGAGGATTTAATGGAGCTCACATATGTGAGGATCCCCAGCCTTCTCAGTGATGGTGAACACTTCACCCCACTTTCCTTCAACATCTGGATGCTTCCACGTGGCCTCCTCATTGGGCATTAAAAATGGATTAATCCAGGGGCGCCTGGGTGGCTCAGTCGTTAAGCGTCTGCCTTCGGCTCAGGTCGTGATCCCAGGGTCCTGGGATCGAGCCCCGCGTCAGGGTCCCTGCTCGGTGGGAAGCCTGCTTCTCCCTCTCCCACTTGTGTTTGCTCTCACGCTGTGTCTCTCTCTGTCAAATAAATGAAATCTTTCTAAAAAAATGGATTAGTCCTTAAAATTGCATGGAACTAAATATGCCATGCACACATACACAATGCATACGTGTCAAACTGGGGAAATCTGACTCACATCTGTGCACTGTCTCCATATCACTTTCCTGGTTTTGATATTGTACTGTGGTCACATAAGATGTCACCATGGGGGGAAATTGGGTGAAGGGTATTCTTTCTGACAACTGCATGTCAGTCTATAATTATCTCAAAATAAAAATACGAAGTTCAATTAAAAAATTAATTAACTTTTGCCACACCCTCATGCCCTCCCTCATTCTTCCCCGCCTGCTGCACACCAGGTACCACTCTAGGTGCTAGGCATGGGTCAGTGAACACAGAAAGAAAACAATCCCTCCCTCCACCTCCCTCAGGCCTTTGCTCAAATGAGGTCTCCCCATGACCACCTTATTCAAAATTTCAAATCACTCCCTCGAACTCCCTGCCCTTCCCTGCCTTTTTCTTCCAATGACACCTGTCACCACTTGGCATTCTGTATATTTTACTTACTTACTTCTTTTTTGCCCTTCACCCGAGCATTGGAATGTCAACCCCGTGAGAGTGGAAATCTCTGTCTGTATGACTTGTATCCTTAGCACCTAGAACATGCCAGGCACGTGGTAAGTGGTCAGCTAGCTGATGTTTGTCAAATGACTGAGAGTGACCAACAAGAAACAGGGGCGGGGTGAGTGCTGAAGGAAAGCAAAGCCAGGCGGGGGTGGGGGAGAGGGGCCAGTGAGATGGTGGAGGAAGCATCGTGGGTTCTATCTAGTGTGGACTTTCTGCAGACCTGGCAGGCCTCCCCATTGTGGGAGGGGTAGGGTCCTGGTGTCTTAGATTGTAACCCATCATTAAAGCTCTCTTCCTTTTAGTCATTCACCAGATGTTTCTTTGAGCCGTTACTATGTGCAGGACCCACTAGAGCAGGTCGAAAAGGACCTTGCCCCGGGAGGCTTACAGGTAGGTGGGAGAGATGAGGCAGGAATGCAAACAGCCCGTGAAAAGGAAGAAGGAAGCCAAGCGCGAGAGCTAGGAGAGGGCCACGGAGGTGGGGCTTACTGTAGCCCAGGCATTTCAGGAAGGAGGAGGTGTTGATTCCCGGCCTTCAAAGTCTGGGAGGGTTTCAAAGTTTTTTTCTGGTCCAGCTGGGCTCAGCTTACCAAATTCCTCTTCCATGGGTCTCCTAGGGGACGCCAAAGCCCTCATCAGACCGTTCCCTGCGGGTGGACCTGGACACCCTGGCTGTGCTTATGCTATGACCTCAAGCCCAGTGTGCCCTCTCTCCTTCATCCTGTCTCTCTAAACCCTGTTTCTTCTTCCCGATCTAGCCTGGCCCTTCCTGCAGGAAGGCTTCTTTGATTGCCCCAGCTCCCACACTTCGTCCTCTCTGACATCTGTGCCATTTGTAGTCTGTACCATACCATTTGACCCTTTGGGAGAGAGTGTTGTGTTGGACCAGCCTCACTGTGGGTGGTGCATGAACCCCCAACTAGGGTAGGAGCTCGCTGCTAAGCTGGAGCAGTGGTTGCAGCTGGGTTGACTTAAGAGCAGTGGAAAAATGGGATTCATCCTCAGAGAGGGCAGCATTTGTTATTTTTTTCATTGACCCCAACTTTCCTCATTTTGAACCCCTGGAAGCTCAGCGAGGGGAGGGCTGACGTCTGCCTTCACGACATCTCAGGGTGTGCGGTTGACAAAGCAACCCGGCACACACAGTAGCCCCAGACCGCTTAACAGACTTCAGGGATTTCTCTCTTTTCTGACGTCATTGCTGGAGTCTGGGCTCAGTGAATTCTTACAAAAAGACATGGGATATCTTTCCATGAAAATATCTTACTTACAGTCACCTAACATGCGTTTTTTTTTAAATAAAATTTTTAAATTTTAGAGCAGTTTTGGATTTGCAGAATTATTGAGAAGATAGTACCCAGTTCGCCCTATTACTGAGATCTAACATTAATATGGTACATTTCTCAAAAAAAAATATGGTACATTTCTCATGATGAGTGCACCAATACTGATGCTTTATTATGAACTAAAGTCCGTTCTTCATTCAGATTTCCTCAGTGTTCGCCTAAGGTCCGTTTTGTGTTCCAGGATGCCATCCAGGATACCATATTGTTTACTGTCATCTTGCCTTTGACTTCTCTCGGCTATGACAATTTCTCAGACTTCCCTTGTTTTTGATGACCTTGACATTGAGTATTAACCAGATATGTGTCCCTCAGTTGCGACTTGTTTGGGTGTTTTCCTTATTATTGGATGTTATGCGTTCAAGGGAGGAAGACCAGAGATAAATAAAGTGCCCTTTTCATCCTGTCTTATCAAGGGCACATATTATCAACCTGGCTCATCACTGTTGATACTGATCTTGACCACCTGGCTGAGGCGGTGTCTGTCTGATTTCTCCACTATGAAGTTGCTCTCCCCGCCATCTTTCCATACTGTACACACCCAAAGCAGTCACTGTGAGCATCCCATGCCTAAGGAGGGGGGAGTTTTGCTCCCCTTCAACTGATGTGTTTTGAATGGTTGCTATGTGCTGGGCACTGTCACCGATGCTGAAAATATAGTGGCAAATGCGACAGAAAAGATTCTTGTCCTACATGGACTTTTTATTTGAGTGAGGATTTAATAATGAATAAATAAGTAAGTAATTTCAGAGTGTGATAAGGGGTATAAAGGAAAAAAAAAAAGGCAGTAAGTTAGGGAGAGACCACAGTGCAGGGGCAGAGGGAGGAAGCAGGAGAGGGGCAGCTGCTTTGTTTTCTTAGGCTTGGGGAGAAGGTGCCTTTCTAGATGAATCTTGAAGGATGAGGAGGAGCTAGCCATGAGCACCTGGGGAAAGCCCATTCTGAGCAGAAGGAACAGCAGATGCCAAGGCTCTGGGGTTCGGTCCTTTGCAGGAACAGAAAGAATGTTGTGACCAGAGCCCTGTGTGCACAGGACAGGTGGGGTGGGACTTTCCGATTCCAGGAAGGTGTTTGGATTTTCTTCCAGCAGTCGAAGCCATTGGTTTGAAGCAGGAGCAATCCTATTTGCTTTCATACACGAAAGACAGCTTCAGCTATGGTGCGCAGAATGGGTTCTCCTGGGAGCAGGAGCAGAGGAAGCTGGGGGACCGTGTGGGTGTAGCTGAGGGATAATGGTGGCTTGGACCTGCCGGGAGCAGGGGAAGGTGGGTCTCGCTCAGTTTTGGAGGTGGCACTGACAAGGCATCTGATGAGCTGCTGGTGGAGAGAGAAGAACACTGGTACACGCTTGCACGTTTGGGTCCATGGTAGCGCTCGTAACTGCACGTAGAGGAGGCTGGGGAAGGAGCAAGTTTCAGTGGTAAAAGTACAGATCCTGCAAGATCGTCAGAGAAGTTCCGCTGGAAGGCTCTTTGTCGGGACCGGTGCGACGGCACCTTTGGGCTGTATCCCCTACCCTCAAGACCCGGGATAGTGTTCTGTGGATTCAGACATTCCCCTTCTCCGCAGCATTCACAGCGTCGAAGTAGGAGATGCCGATGGCAGACGGCCATGGCAGGCAGTCTGGGTGGGGAATGTGGGCCAGTTACTTACTGAGGAGCTCAGCTACAGATCTTGAGTGGGATGCCCTCGTGCCTCTCCCAGCGCCCAGCCCCGAGGAGTCTGTCTTCTCCTGTCCCAGCTGCCACTGAGTAAGCCTGGACACGTTTGCAGGAAAGCCAGTCGGTGAGCGTTTGGTCAACGCCAGCTACTGTGGGGTGCTGTCTTCGGTGTGGGCCGTGGTCCCTGTGCAGGTGAGCAGGTAAGAAGGAAAGGTAGTAAGGGGACACAATGTGGGCGAAAAGGACACAACCAGACGTGTACAGTTGGCCGCCAGAGAGAACACACGCGTCCCCAGGACACCTGGAGCTATCAGGGAGGACTCCTTGGAAGAGGGAGAAACAGAGCTGTGAATTTGAAGGGCACCAAGCGGCCTGCTGGGCCACGTGGCCAAGGTTTCTGTTAGGGAATTGGAGGGAGAAAGGGTTGGAAAAGTCAGATTATGGCCCCTCCACCAGAACGGGGTGGGGGGCAGAAGAGGTGCCCACAAACTGTTGGACGAGTGAGTGGTTGGAAAGTAGGTTAGGGCACTGCCTGGAGGGCCTCCGGTGCAGGATGAGGAGCTGTCTCCTGTGGGCCGTGGGGAACTGAAGCCAGCTATAACCAGTGTTGAAGAAAAGTGGAAGGAATCACATCCTGAAGACAGACTTTTGAATTTCTAGCCAGTATTTAATTTATTATAAATAAGGATACTGCTCATAATAACAATAATTTTTATAACTACTTAATTGGCATTATTTTTGCCGGTAAGACACAGCGGGTTCCATGCTTGGCCCCGGCTGTGTGTGATTAGGGCTTATTGACTGAGACTGCGAGGGGATTTTTATCTTGAGGTTTCCTTGTTTTCTTTCCTCTTGGTCTCTGCTGATAGTCTGTCGCACCGTTGGCTCTTCATCTGTTTGGTTCCATGAGACACCACAAAAGCACACTCTCTGACAAGGTCGATATGCCAAATCCTCACTATAACACTTAATCACTTAGGAAGGTCTCAGTCTGGGGTGGAGGTGGGGGGGGGCGTGGGGGTGGAAAGAAAAGTCCAGATTGCTTTCATTAACTGCATTTTTCTTTCTGGCTTGGGGTGGGAGGCTTTGGTGGAAATCTCAGTCTTCAAGGCTGTTTCCAGGAAATCATGAGAGTGACCAAGGAGGTTCCGGAGTCTTGGGCACCAGGAGGCACCAATCACCTGCGGTGGGCATGGGGCTGGGCTGGGTGCTGTAGAAATGCAGGAAGAAGCCACCTGTCTTCCCTCTAGAAGGTAGTGTCTATGAGGGCAGGGGTTTAGGGCCAGGTAAGCCTACCTGCCACAAGGTGAACCTCAATGAATTCTCGATGGGAGGACCAACATGGTAATTAATTGTTTTAAGGATTCAGATTGGTGTGTGACTGCTTCCTGCAGGATTCACTAGCCAGGGCATCATGGGAGAAATGGCGTTCCATATAGGGCTTGCTCCACTTATAACTGTACCCAAGGCTGCCTGCGTCCCCACTGTTTTCTTGTGCATTGCCAGGTTGCTTCTCCCCGTGTGGATGAGAGAGCTGGAATTGAGAGGGTAAAGAGCTTTGTTCATAACGCCAGGAGAGCAGGGTTGTAACTGAGTGATTCACCAGTCTGGCTCAGGGGCTGGCATGGTATTCCTACATGTAGTAGGTCCTCAGTGCCTACGTATCGAATGAGTGAAGTATTTGGAGCAGAAACTGTATTGGAGATCCTCAGAAAGTCAGATATGTAACCATGACACAAACTCAGGCCTTCCGTTTCCAAAGCCTGATTTCTTTTACCACCTGCGCGGTTTCATTAGGCAGAAAGAGGGTGTTAAATTAGATTACTGTTAAAAAATATTCACTCCCCAGGCTCCAGTGATGTAAGGTTTGGCCATGTGACTTGCTTTGGCTTCATGTTGGGGCAGGTGTGCTTACTGGCTCCTGGACTTTGGGGTCTGTCATGTAGACTCGCTCTGGCCAGGGAGATGTTAGTAGACGTGAAGCGAGCACCCTCTCACGCCTCTGCCACCATAAGAAGCCAAGTCCCCATGTAGCTGCTGCCTCTCTGGCCTGGGTCGCAGTATGCGCGCAGCAGCCCTGAGCCCAGCCCACAATGGAGAGGCAAGCCCAGATGGATGCACAGCTTGAGGCCAGCCACACTCACCCCTGATCAGCCAGCTCCCTGCTGACGCACGGTGACAATAAGTCATTATTGCCTTGAGCCGCCAAGTCTTGGGGGTGGTTTGTTCCACAGCCGTAGCTGGTTGGTACCAATGAGGAGGGCATCTCAGGCACGGGCTGGCCCATCGGTCACAGAGGAAGGAGGGAGCGGAGGACCAGCTCAGTCTCAGAAGGTCTTCCTTGTCAGTGTAAGGAATTTAAGCGTTTCTCAGTAGGCTCTGGGAGGCGCTAAAAGCTGTTGAGCATGGAGGGATGAGACCCAGACCAGCTGTAGAAGGGTAATTTGAAAACAAGTGCAAAACGGTTAAAATGGAGAGAAAAGGAAACCAAGGTCAACTGGCCTGTCGGGGTGCTGCTATTCTTTGCTGCCACAGAGCCTAGCACTGTGCCCCTTAAAAATAGTAAGTACTTAGTAAATATTTGTTGAGCGAAGAGATGTGTAACAAAATTGCCTCGGGGTTGGATAGTGAGAACTTAAGACAGTCAGAGCCTCTGATTAATTCCTCCATTTACGCAGTCATTTGTTCACCAGGATTTGTTGAGGTCTTCGAGATGATAAGTAGTTGAACCTGGGTCAAGACTGGACAGAATCCGAGGAGAGGCCTGTAGGAGCCTTCCCGGTATGTCTTGCACAAGCAGTCTGGCCAACAGGGAGGGAGGGCTGGAATGAGGGAGTGAGGAACAGTGGGGGAAGTGGAGTCAGGCAAGGGGAAGGGGTAGCCTCAAGGGTGGGCATGCGCCCCTCCCTTGGTCGTGAGGACACAGTAGGGTGGGCGACATCGCTACTGGCTTCCCCTGGGCCCTGGCAACATGCCGAAACCCACAGCTCGTTCTGCAGAGACCAGGTTTGTGAATTCTGATTATATTTGATCTTTCCTTTCAGACGAGGTGGTCTGATCTTTTCAGGCTTTATGTCCACGCCTTCATTCATTCATCTGCCTCGGCCAGGCCCCAGGCTGGGTGCAGGGGAGACAAGATGACTGAGAGGCAGTCCCTTGCTTAGAGGAGTGCATACGTCAATCATTCACAAATCCCTAGAGTGTGACTTTAGCAAACTGTGGCCCTCTCCCCGCCTATTTCCTTACCTGTGAAATGGCTGCTGGGAGGCCTGGGTTCAAATCCCAAGTCTGTGCCTGGCTGGCTCTGTGACCTTGAGCAAGTCACCATTTGACTGAGTCTCTGAAAGGTGGTATGGTTCCATTCTTGTAAGGTGTGAAGATCTCGAGGAAGCTCTGTGTGACAGAGGCTGAGCGTGAGTGTCAGCGTGTTAGAAAGTGCCCAAGGCGGGCTGAGGGGAGGATAAGCCCGTTCTGCTACCAGCTGCATCCTGCTTGTGAGACCAGACTCACCCAGTGACCCTTTATTTGCACCTGCCCCAGGTCAGGAGCTGTCAACCCCCCACCTGTGGATCCGCTGGGGAAAGAAAAACAAACAAGCAAACAAAACCTCCAGGCTTCAGTGATAATAGCCTAGGTCAGGAATGGTAAGCAGAGCCCATTTCCTATGTTAATGAGGAGTTAATGGTAGAGGCTGCCTGAAATCTTGGGCCAAGAATGATTCTGAGGCTCCGTGGCCCTGGGACGCAGGGCTGTGATGTGTTAATGACGGCCACTGGAGAAACTGCAGGTGGCACCTGCGCCAGGCGCTTGCCAGGGCCCGTATCTTTCTTTTGGCCACTCCACATGGCTCAGCCACCCATTCATCTATCATTCACTCAACACCTGATTACTGATGCCTCTGCTCTGTATCTGGGAGTGCCCTGGGTGCTGAAATTGCCACTCCAAAACAAAACCGTGTTCAGGGCCCTTGTGCATCTTACGTTCTAGTGGGAACAGACAGGCAGCCAATAGGAAACACAGTAAGGGAATAAAATAGTGGGCAGGAAGGTAATGTGTGCCGTGAAAATGGAAGTTCCCTGAAGCACCCCTATTGTGACCCCCAGCGACAGTCTCGTCTAAGGTACTCAGAGCAGCATATGACCCCGAACTGTTGCGGGGGCTTCTGCCCCTGGGGCTCAAACCTGCTGAGCCACTGAGATGATTCCAAGGTATGTTGTTGCGGAGTGTGTGTGTGCACATGTGTGTGCACACCACAGTGTGGTTCTCTGTTCCCGAACCGAAGATGGATGACTTTGGACTAAACATTGTTTGGCATTAGCTGTACTTTCGTAGCTGCCCAGATAACTAAGTTTATTGTTCCTTCCTGGCTACTCATGCCCAAGTCCTGGCCTTCTGGCAGCTGGCTTGGGGGCTTGGGGACCCCAGTGATGGAGGAACCAAAACCACAATTATTGTCCTAGGAGCAGCCTGCATTTTACCTCCTTGGGCTCTCTCGGAAAACGGTTTACTGAGCAAATTAGAATTTAAAATAAATATTCATGAGGACATGTGCATCTGGGTCGTGAACATAGAGTTATCACAAGGCAGCGATGTTATTTGTTTTGAATCAAATATTAACATGCTAATTTCAACAGTTCTTATCTCTCGGAGAGCAGGTAATGGAAGTGTCTGGACTAGACAGTACTTTCCTGCCTAGCTCCAGTTACCATGGGAATCAGGCAACCAGGGCGGTGACTCTGCATATAGTCATCAGGATCATTGGTCCTTGAAAACTACATTGCACCCTGAGATAACACACAGTGACACCTCACTTGGGCAACATCAGTTTAGAGTGAGCTCTCCCACCCAAAATGAGTCATCTAGATAATAAAATCATAACCGTTAGGTATTACGGTGTTAGCTGACATACTCACTTTGGATGGGAAGCTTTCAAAAGTATGTTTGTCACATACAACAACAGATTTTTCAGTCGGAGACTCAGGGTGATTTCCAGTGGCCCCGGCCATCACATGATTGGGTGCGTATGGAAGATGACCCAGGGCTACTGTCATTCCCTAGATTCTCCGAGTCTTGCTGACCATTTCTCCACCCACCCCATCAGAGTCAAGCCGAATGTTTTGACTTCTTACTGGATTCAGCATCCTTTCAATTTACTGGCTGCTTTTAATCTTTTGTGAATTAGGAAGCTGAAGAATCAGATTTATTAAAAGTGAGTCCAAATCTAAGCTAAATCATTTCAGATGAGACTACTGAAGCTTTCTCCTAGGAATCAAGTGCATGAATGTGGTGTGGTATCAATTTTGTTACTTGAACATGCATTCTGGACATGGGAAGTTACTAGATATGGGACTTCTGGATACACAAAGTATAACTGTGTGTGTGTGTGGGGGGGTGTTGTTGGTAATTAGTAATTCGGTTTCTATAGGACCCTCTCTTGGCACAAGGATCCTGTGTGTTCCACATGGCCCTGATTAGTGGGTCAAAGCTTCCAGGAGGCTGATTTCAGCTCAGTAAAGGAAGAATTTGCTAAGAGAGAAGTCTGGTCATAGAGTGGCTGCCTTGGGGGCCAGGAGTTCCTATCACCAGAGCTGTTCTAACAAAGGCCAGGTTACTCATCCCAGTGCTTTAAACATCTGTAAAGTGATTGACCTGGTTTTTAAATTTTTAAAATTTTGTCAGCATTGTTAAAAGTATACTCGAGGTGTACTAAATGGTATATATTTGAAGGGATGGCCTGATTGGTTTTTAAAATCTGTTTTTAAGGAGCACCTGGGGGAACCCAGTCAGTTGAGCGTCTAACTCTTGATTTCGACTCAGGTCATGATCTCAGGGTTGTGAGGTCAAGCCCTGCATTGGGCTCCTCGCTGGGCACGGAGTCTGCTTAAGATTCTCTCTCTCCCTCTCCCTCTGCCTGCCCCCCCCCCCCCCCGCTTTAAAAAAATAAAGAAAGAAAAAGGAAAATCTGTTCTTAAGATTGGGTAAAGCTATGTTATCCAAATTTGAGTCTGCATATCCACTGCCTCCTGCAATTCAGGTTAGCAACTGTGGTGGATTGAATGTTTGTGTCCTCCCCAAATTTGTATGTTGAATTCTTAATCCCCAGTGTGATGGTATTTGGAGAATCGGCCTTTGGGCGATAATAAGGTTTAGATGAGGTCATGAAGGTAGAGCCCCCATGGTGGGATTAGTGCCCTTATAAGTACAGACAACAGAGAGCTCTCTCTCTCTCTCTTTCTGTCTCTCTCTCTCTCTGTCTCTCTTCTCTCTCTCTCTCCATCCCTCCTTCTCCCTGATGACCACAGCCGGAAGGTTGGCCATCTGCAAGCCAGGAAGAGAGGCCCCACCAGAACCCAACCATGCCTGTATGCTGATCTCGGACCTCCAGCCTCTAGAACTATGAGAAAACAAACTTCTGTGGTTTCGGCCACCCATCTAAGATCTTTTGTTTTGGCAGCCTTAGCTAAGACAGTGACCCTCTTCCCAGGTGGGGCCCAGTTACTGAGCTTTTGGTCGTGTGTCCACCAGGCAGTCTGGGAGGCTCCTCCTTTGCTCATTCTCACTGCAAGCTGAGGGTAGATGGGCTTCTCCCTGGCTCCTGAGGTGAGACCTTCATCTTCAACAACTAAAAATGGATGAAATTTCACTTGCTGTCAGGTGACAGCTGGGCAAGTCAAGTGCCCAGCTGTAAGTCCATAAAGGCTGACAAGCATGGACCACTGCCTTCCAGAAGGCTCTGCCCTCTATGTGTCGGTGTCGGGGAGCAGCTGCCTGGGTTCTCCTGGGCTGGCCAGAGCTTCCAGATGTCACAAGGCACAGCCCTGCCACCTCCCTGCTGTTTGTGGCTGACTCAAACCCTCAGACCCTGTGCTGATGTTCAAAAGGATTTAATAGGCCTCTTTGTAAACCATGCCAAACAGTTGTTCAAGTGACATGTATTGCCTCATGCAGCTGTGATGCTGAGTGCGGCTCGGGCTTTTTGTTTGTGTTCATAAACAGTGAGGAGTGTCTGCCTGTAGAATCCTCTGCTTGACGGGTTAGGGAGGGTAGAGAGAAGGGAATTCTTCCTTTCCCACTCTGTTCTTCGTGGCTCAGGGACTCCCCCAAGTTTCCGAATCCCTTTTGGAGTACGGCAGCTCTCTATGACCTTGAATGCCCAGGCTTGGCAGTTAGGGGTGGGAGGGGCTCCCACTGACTCTAGCCAGCCCCAGAGTGCATCGTGCCAAGAAGGCAGGTGGAAGGAAGCCCATGTCCCCAGGTACTGAAGTAGCAAGAGGGTAGGAAGTCACATTTAGAGATTGGGTACCTTTGTCAGAGGCCCTGCCGAAACAGACTCCCCATGAGGTCAGTTTCTTTCCTGGGTTGGGGAGGGGGCATGGCCAGGGCAGCCACCCTCAGGACATGGGAGGGAGGGGGCAGTCCGATGTCAGATATCATCGAGGCGAGCCAGGGGGCATCTGGCTGGTCTCCCCTCTGCCCTGACATCCTCCACAGGAGTTTACCAGAATCTCTGGCCCCAAAGGGGACTTTTTTTATGAGGAGGGGGATGCTTAATTGAAAATCTGGATCTATAATCTGGTCCTGGACCCTGCGAGACATTCCTGTCACTTTGTAATATGGAGATGCAGCCCCCAAGTCCCCGGGAAAGTCAGACTTGTGCCCTCGTTGGCAACCCTAACAACCCTCCCATCCGACAGGGGCATCTCCCCACCCCAGGGACTTGAAACCACAACATGGACTTGATGCTTGAGTTGAACCTATTTGATCAAGTTGTGGAAGAAAAATCAAAGGCTGTTGAGGAGGAATCCTGTGCAGGGCGTCAAGTCCCTGAATACATTTCTAAACAAAAAAGACTCTTTCTTTGAAGACCAGGTCAGCTGGCTCAGTGCCCTGCATGGCGGGAAAGGTGCTAGAGAGTCAGGTAGAACGGGGAATGAGGGGAAGTGGTGTCTGCTTGTGGAAGGGGCGGGGCCTCCTGCCCCCCCCCCCCCCCCCCCCCCCCGTTGCCCCAGTACCTGGTGGGATGTCATGGTCCTCCCCTGCACTGCTGCAGGAGAGAGGCTGCGGGAAGTGAGCAGCCCCAGCCTGGGCCCCACCTTCCCCAGCTGTGTAGAGGATTCTAGCTGAAATCCCAAGGCTGTTCAGTATAAAACGAACAACTAAAGTGAGAGTATATTTATCGAAGCAAAACTGCAAAGATAACGCAGATGGCAAGTTTCTCCCCCTCAGATGTATTGATATCCATGGCTCCAACTGTTATCTCTTTCCTGAGCAGAAGCCTGGACTGGCGTTTTGACAAAATCGTTGGGGACAGGGATGCAGTTTTTTTTGGCAGGGGAGGTATTTAAAAACATGACACTCTAACAAGCCGTGGATGGGAAGGTCTTTGCTCAGTAATAAAGTTTACACATGGTGTTTCCAGCATTTCGGAATTCTTAATGAAGGTTGTGTCCTTCCCTCAACAACACTGTGGGTGTCTCTGCCAACTCTTCCAACCCTAAAATTGCAGAACGTTCCAGGCTTCAGGTCTGGAAGGTGCTAAGCCTGTCCCGGGGAGCGCCACTGTGCCTTGGGCATCCCCTGCATGGGCTCAGGTAGTGACTCTCGTAACCGGAACACTCCTTTTTCATCTGTTAATTTCCAAATTGGCTTGTTAAATCTATACATTCCAGACACTTGGGCCAACATTCCAGGGAACCTTTCCACGGACACTCGGAGGAGGAGTTCTTTTCAGCAGGATCTGTTTAAAAAAAAAAAAATCTCTAGAATCAACGATCGATCTTCATCTTGCCTAGGGAACCTCGGAGGGCCACCTCACCCTTACCCTGGCCCACATCTCTCTCAGACTCTCCCTTGTCCCTTTGGCTTCACGCGGGGTCTCAGTCTGCCCAGCTTTGGGCCCAGCCCAAGTTCACTTCCTCACATGGTCATTAAACTCCTATTGCAGATTGCAGTCAACACGTTGTTAACTAGCAGCCGGGCCAGAGAGAATCAGTGCAGGCACCTCCCGGGTGTTCTCTTCTGTGTAGTTGCCGTTGGGACACAAACGTGAACGAGTGTTTGAAACCTCAGAGCGCAGTTGCCACGGGAGGTGTCCGTCTTGCTGCCAGATGGGTACATAATGCACCGCACATGTGAGCAGGGCACGGGGGAATTTTAGCTGGAATTAACAACCGCGCAAGAACTGGAAGCAAATAAATAAATAACCCAACTGTTCAAAGGCCACTTATCAGCTCGGTTTATCTCCACTGCTAAATGCCAACTTTTTTTCTCAACTTACCTTTTCCATTCCTCTGACCTTCAGAATTCTTCCCACACTCGGAACTCATTGAAGTTGCCCCAGCTCTCTGTGCCCCTGCTTCAAGGAATGGCTGGCTCTTTTTCTCTGAAGTGCTTTGCTGGGGAGATCATTTTCCTTCCCCCCAGGAGGCAGCTCCAGGCAGTGGAGAGGCCGGAGAGATGGGTTCTGACCGCCAGCATTCTGGTCTATTTATCGCATGTCACTTGGGGGGCAAGGGGAGGTAAAGACATCCAAGTCTTGTCCAATTGTTGCCTGCTATCTGTCACTATCTTCAACAAGCAGCTTTTGAAAACTTAGTGGATGCATATTGCCAGGCACCTGTCTGTAAGGTGGTCCCTGCTCTCGGGAACTTGTTAATCCCTGTTTGGGAGAGGGCCCATCAGATAAATGTCCATTTCTGCTCACTGTCCTGGGATGGACAAAGCCAGTACCTAGCAGTGGCGGACATATAATCAATATTTATTGAATGAATGGATACTGGAATTATAGAAATTCAGTTCCAACTCAGAGATAAAGCTGCAGCCAGGCTTACCTTGTTACACAGCTGGACACAGCAGGCCCACCTGCATGGTGTGTCTCTGTGCGCCAGAAATAGATACCCACTCCTCTGAGTGCATGCAGCCCTCCCGGTGGGAGCCCTTGAGCAGGAGTCAGCCACCATCGGTGTGTGGAGTGGCCCTGCTGGGGGGATAGCGTCTGGGGAGAAACCGAGGGGGTCAAGAGCACATGCTGACGCTGGAGTACTTAGGTTCGTGTGCTAATGTCACCATGTGGGACCAGTGCTTCTGTCTCCTCATCTATTAAACGGAGGCATATCAGGACCTACTTCAAAGAGTTGCTGTGTAGCGTAAATGAATCAATATGTGTAAAGTGTTCAGAACAGTGCCTGGTACATAGTAAGTACTAATTAACTATTAGTTCTTTTTCATGCTATTATTATGGGGAGAGGAACGGTTGTCATGATCTGAGGGTCCAGGGAAGCTGTTGGACAGCTCAGTTTCTGGAGGGATGAAGGGGTGGGAGGAGGGGGAGCTGTAGTTAGAGAGAGATTGTTCAGTGAGCTGTGGTCCGTTTGTGAGTTGAGTTTCTCAGGCTGTAGGTCTCTATAGCCCTCAGGTTATCTGGGGCGGGGAGCTTTCTACAGTGGTAGAGGCAGGAGGTCATAGGTGAAATCAGGTGGCCAGCAGCCTCGTCCTAGTTCTGGTTCTGAGCAGCAAATACCTACCTCTCAACACATACACACATACACACACACTCCCTCCCTCCCTCCCTCACTCACTCACTCACTACTCACTGAATTGCAGGGAGTATAACAAACGGCATCCAGGAAATTGGCAAGATCAGGCAGGGCAGTCTGGAGCCAACCAGGTAGGCCAGGATCCAGTGATTTGTGTGAGTGCCCACTAGGGAAATGGAGGCAGAAGCCTGGTACAGGTTGCCCAGTGCTTCTGGCAGGCACAACTGAAATCAGGGGTGTGGCAGCCAGACCACACACCCTGCTCCTGGCGTTGCTGATCAGTGGGCTCCAGGCCTGGCCGGAGGATCTTGGGAGCAGAGTCCACAGGGACCCACCTCCAAATAGAAGGCAGGTGGAGAGGAGGCCTGGAGACATCGGAGACTAATGAGTTAAGGTGGAAGGGGCTCCATGAAGGCTGTCAGTTGGGATGGCCCCAGGGACGGTCAGGCCCTGGATGACTCGAGCTGAGGCATTCCAGGCAGAGGTAGCCAGTGAAGATGGAAGTGGGGTTGTGTGCGGCGATGAGATCCAGAAATATGAATAAAGACATGCACCTGGAGAAGAAGCCCAGGATTAGACTGAGGAGTCAAGGCTGGGGTCAAGGGAGCCTTGAAAGCCAAGCTAGTGAAAAAGAGCCAATGGGCATGGTTTGAGCAGACTTCTGACGAGGCAGATGGTGGCCCACAGTCTCTACTCTTCTCTATGTCTGTACCGGAGACACTTGGATCGGGAAGGAGAGGCAGGGCTCTGGAAGGGTGGTGGAAGGAGCAAGAGCTCGGGGCAGGAGATGACTAGAGGCGGTTGGCGCAGTTTCATAGCTTTGTCATTGTAACCAATACCTGCGAAGTGCAAAGGCTGAGGCAGACACACAGGAACAGTGAGGAAAGGAGAGATGAAGAAAGATGACGAAGGAAGAAGCCCTCCCGGCCAGGGGCTGCTGAGATTCTGAAGACACGTGGTGGTGGTGGGGCGGGGGGGAGTGTTTAGGAGGCGAAGCCCCAGTGGGTAGAGATGAATCCCCCTTCCCTCCTGTAGGACTCGAGGCCAATGTGGAGGGCCCCAGCGGACAGGCCGCCAGGCAGAGCAGCCCCTGGGAGTGGGGTCTGGGCAGGAGATAAAGATTCAGGAGACCCTGGGGCCGAGCTGCGCAACCACGGGCTGAGAGGAGAAGAGGCACAGAGAGGAGAGGAGACAGTGACAGAAGTGGGGACAGTGGCCATCCTCGGGGCCAAGCAGAGGGAGAGGAGGGGCTGCAGCCCCGGGAGGCCAGGTGATAGTGGCCATGCAGCCCCCGCCGGGCCCTGCCGGGAGAGCTTCTGCAGCTTTGCCCAGGCCAGCCCCTCTGCTGAAATCCCCGTTCCCTGACACACGCATGCACACGCGTGCAGTGCTGCAGAGCCCACGGGGCAGGCAGGCACACTGCATGGCGCTCAGCTGGTTTCGGAGAGTGGCCCCGAGCGGGGAGCTGGGGCCCGTACAGGCCTGGAAAAGCCTGTGTGGGGTGCTCAGCCATGGCCTTTGAGACTGCAACCTGCGTGGAAGGTGGGGGGACACACCCCGTGGTTCCCCCTGCCAGAACCACTCACTCGTCTCCAGCTGCCCTATACCGACTGTCCCCTGTCCCCTCGCCCACCTTTTCCTTGGTGTCTCGTTTCTGCAGTCTTTTGAAGCTGTTACCCAAACTCCTCTAGCTGGGGGCACATAGTAGGCCCTCAGAAAATGCTTCTTTGAATGCACTGTGGCCTCCTGTAAAGTGAGAGGTGTAGACGAAGGAGAAACTGAGGAAGAGTGGAGCTCAGGATGTCTGGTTGTCATTGGAACATGGACAAGGCAGGTTGGGCCATTGACTGGAAAGCACACAGGAGGGAGAGACAGGAGCCCTGGGTTGGGGTTGAGCCCCTCCTCTGCCATCAACCCCAGGTTAAGTAAGACAAGAAGAAACTCACATTTTCTAAGTATTTTCTGAAGTCAGGCATGAAGCTTGCCACTTTCAACAAACAGCATTGCATTTCATTAATCCACAGAAAAACCTGATTCACACACCAATTCATTATCTTCATCTTATTTAAGAGCACTGGGTGAAGTTCCAAGAGGTGAAGTGATTCGTTCGAGGTCACAGAGCTGGCAGGTTACCGGTTACCTGATTGTGTGTTTCTTATTTGCCACCAAGACGGATTCTCACATAAGTGCAGAGCTGCACTGATATCTGATGCCTGGCCATCCCATAGCCCTGCGAGCCACTGGAAGTAGAAGAGATTTTCTTGTGTCCGAGAAGAGGCAAGAGTGAGCCTTTGGGAAGGTATGGAGTGGGCGGGAGTCCTATGTCCTGTTGAGCCCTACAATTCTAAGAGCAAAGGACCATGTGACTTGAATACACAGTGTTTAGGGCCAAACTCTGTCTTGGATGCCTGGAAACATTTGACATGATGTCACGAAAAGCTATGAAAGTGTCTCTCCAAAGCTCCAAGGAAGGAATTAGGCTTTTGCACGTACGTATGTGTTCAATTTTCAGCTGCCCTGATTTCTCTCAAAAAGCCGTTGGTTAGTCTTCGGAGTTGGTCCAGGTCCTTCTGTGCTTCATGTGCACTGGGACAGCCCTGCATGCCTGGCTCCTCTTGTCTCATTTTTCTGGGCTCTTGGCGCCGGCCTCTATGGCATTTTTCAATCACGCACGGTTAGGAGCTAAGAAAATTAAAACACAGCAAACATTCCCCAACCCTGAGTGATAGCAGGGGGTTGCAGAGGTGCCTGCGGATTGAGCTAGAACCTGGGGCGGGGGCTGTGGACCAGGCAGAGTCTCTCTTCTGTCACAGCTTTCTGGCTTTCCTCATGGGAACTAATAGCAGGAAAGGGACAGAAGAGAAAGACGGAACCTGCCCTTGGGGAGGTCACCGTGTCCCCAGGCAGGAAACAAGTCATGTGGGAGAGCGGTTATATAAGTGTAGAGGTAATTGGTCTTACTCATTAGGAGCTCAGCAAATAGTAAAAGTGGATAAAGGCACGGATCCAGAAGCCCTGGGGATGGCTTAGCTCTCTGCACTGTGCATCCCGCCCTTGAGGGGCTCACCCTGTAGTGGGAGAGACAGGCATGCACATGTGAGTCTGAGAGTGGGTGGCGGGTGTGATCGAGGGCCGTTAGTGTTGGGTCGGAGTCTAGGGGAGGAGGAATTTGACTTAGGGAGGAGAGAGCATCTTAGATACAGGGAGTGACAGCCAGTGGGAGGGACCCATGGAAAGCAGCCTGATGCGCTCCTGCTGTGGGCTGAGCGTGGGCTCGGCTGCCCCCTGCACCCTACCTGAGGGCCGCCACGTGTCTCTACCCGGGGTCTCAGTGGAGCCCAGCTGTCAGGATGGGCAGCAGAGGCTATAAGGAGGGCTGGAGGAGTGGGGGCAGGGGTGAGCTGGGAAGCTTCCCGGAGAAGGAGGTGTATCTGTCTGGGGCTTCGGTGAAGGAGATGGTTTGGACAAGTAGGAAGAAAAGCAGGGCACGAGCCCCATAAGAGCATAGAACCAGGGGCCGGATGAGAATGTGATGTGGGGAGCAAGTGAGGGGGGCTTTGCGGTGGCACATGGCACGATGTCTGGCACCTTCGATGAGGCTGTATCTCACCTCTTAGTGGGGCCATAAATGCCAGGGCTTCCTCCTTGTGTCAACAGAAAGCTCCTGCAGTAGCAGTGGCCACTGCCTGGTCAGGTCCCTGAGGACGTGGAGTGTTTGAGTCAAGGTGTCAGAAGGCCTGGCTCCTATGGCATCGGGCCGTGTCCCTTACCACTCTGTGCCTCAGTTCAACAAGCTGGAAAACAAGGATATTGGGGGGACCTCTGGCATTCTGTGATTACCTTGCCTCATGACCTTGAGCGAGGCACACCCCTTCAGGGACTCAGCTGCCTAGTCAGTAAAATGGGGAGAATGAGGCACCTGTCAGCTCACTGAGCATTTGGGAGGCCAGAGGGTGCTGGTGAAGTCACTCCAGAGCAAACCTCCAGATAAACATGAGGGCTCAGGAGACGCTGGGAGCTTTTCTGACTTGGTGCCCACCAGGAACTGCCAGCCTGCTTTCCACAGCCAGGCCCCGGCGCTTCCTCTGATGCGCTTCCCCACCCTTTCCACTGCTTGTCCCCTTGAGTCTGAGGACAGCACAGCCTGGCCAGCTCCCCCCCACCCGTGGAGGGCCTTCCTCAGGCCGCTGGGCCAGGGCCTGCCACCCTCTGCAGACGCACCCATGCGCCGGGCTGCAGCACGGCAGGTAGGGCCCCCTGGCACGCAGGCCCCCTCGCCCCGGGAGGATGGCGTCCAGTCTGCTCTGGGCCCCAGGGTCCTGGCTCCAGCGCTCTGAGCTCACCAAGGTTTATTTATTTGTCATTTGTTTGGGGTGAAATGAGAGAGAATCAAATCCAGTGGGCTGTTTTAGCAGCAGTTGGTGAAAAGAAAGGCATGTCTGTTTCTCCTGAAAGAATCCCCTGCATTGTGGCCATGGCCCCTTGGTTGGATTTCGGCAGACAATGCCCTTCTTTCTCCCTGTGCCCGACGGCTCGCCCCTGCCTGCCCGCCTGCCTGTCTACCCTTGGTCCAGTGGGCCTGCCGCTGCCCGCTTGACTTGGCTGCTGGGAAGGAGACGCCCGAGGCCCTGACTGGTCAGGCCAGTTCAGCCTGGCCTAGGCCCTGCAGGCCTTCTGGGGCTGCCGCAACCCCGTGACTCCCCCAGGCCACTCTCTGTGGAGCCCTAGTCCATAGACTTGTGTTGAGCGCACACCCTGTGCCAGGCACTGTGCTCATAGAGGTGCAGCCCTCCCCCTCCTGCAGCGAGGCTGACGTTCGGGCCTCAGATGAGCCCCAGGCTGCCTCCCATCACCGCCAGCTGAGCCCTCATGGCCATCTTGCAGTTAGAGACATGGAGATGCTCAGGGGGTTGGGTGACTTGCCAAGCTCACACGGTGGGGTGTCAGTGGCTGAGATGCGGGGCTGCGTCCTTTCACCACTTTGGGGAGAGGTAAGGATCAGTGGGTCAGCGGAAGCTGAGGGTGAGCTAGGCAGCCTCCACTGGTGACCTCAGCATGCCCTGTCGGCTTGTCCGCAGTCTCTCTTCCTACCCACCTTGTAACCTGGCCAGAGCCACTCACCTTGTGCAGAAGAGAACCAAAGTGCAGCCTGGGCCCCTGCATGCTCCCGGTGGGCCTCTTCAGCTTCACAAAGACTTCTACTTTGCTTTCCCCTCTCTGGTCTCGTTCCAGTTTTGCTGTTTCTTTCAGCTCCCTAAACTCATTTCTGTCTCAGGGCCTTTGCATTTGCAGCTCATCTGCCTGGAACTTTCTTCTCCGATGCTGGTGTGGCTGTCCTTGACAGATTGCGGGGGCGGGGGGGGGGGGGTGGTCACTCAGTTTAAATGGTCTCTTCTCACCTGTGCTCAACTCCTTACCTTGCTGTCCCTTTCTTTATATCATTTGTCACTTTCTAAAACCACAGTATTTATATACTTGTCTTTCTTTTCCCCCATTAGGATGTAAGCTCCTCGCCCAGTCCATTCTAGGAGCTTGGTTAATATATATATTTTTAGAATGAACAAATGAAATCTGAAATGTTATGTCTTAATTTTCAGGGACTTTTTCTCAGAACATTTACTGTTTCCTCTGGTAAGTTTCTGGGGACCTGAGGACATAGATCTGAAGAGCCGTGGCCCAGACAGGTGTAGTGATAGCGTAGACCGGCCGGGAGAGGCCAGCAGAGTTGTGCAGAGAAGTTCTATGACCAGGCTTCAGGGTCAAACAAAACTGCGGGACCTTGAACAATTTACTTAGCTCTCCGTGCTTCCGTTTTCTTGTCTGTAAAATGGGAATACTAATGTTCTGACCCTCAAAGATTGTTTTGAGGAATAAATGACTTAATAAATAAAAAGTGCTTAGAATAATGCTTGGTCCATGATAATGCTGGTCTTATCTATAATCACTGTTATTAGTATTACCATTTATTAGCTAATTTTATTAGCAGTAGTAGCAGCAGTACAGTTATTATTCCGAGTCAGCTCTGACATGTATAGCTCATGTACCCTTATGTTGGTCATGAGGATGTATGGAAAAAATACACATCACGTGCTCAGTGAGGTCGTGGGAGCTGAAGACTGATGGAAGAAGGGGAGAGACTCTGGAGGTGGGCTGGGGCGAGCGAGAGGAGCGGATTTACAACCAGGGAATTGGAGAGTGTGTACAAAACCAAGAGAAAGGGAAACATCTTAAAAGTTCGAGGGATGAGTACAGAAATTAAGGTAGCACAAAGGAGGGGAGGGAGAAAGAGCATCTTATTCTGCCACTCAGGAGGGTCTTGGAACCTTATGGAGGGGCGAGGAGTTTGTATTTTCCTTCCCAACAAGCCAAATGCCGAGAAAAGGATTGGTGGTGAGGTCTTCGAGCTGGGCTTCCTCTCCGTCACCCTCCTGAAAATCCAAATAGGGTCCTGATTTTTAAATCCAAGGAGTGGAGAGAGGCAAGGAGGTCTATGCACTTGGTGTCTAAATCCGAAGGCCGTGCTGTACACCCTGTCCCCTTGCCTTTGGTCAAAGGCATTGGGAAGTGAAACATTAATGGCCCGAGAGAGGCGTGTTTACCCCTAGGTACTCCACGTACTGCAGGTTGGCTGCAGTGACAGATTTAGATGGTTTTTTGTTTGTTTGTTTTTTGTTTTTTTAATTTTTTACAGATTTAGATGTTTAATCTTGGACTCAACCCCTTTTACCTTTTAGGATAACATTTTGCTTAGGGGTCTCTAGCTCCTATCTACTCCCTCAAGGACATCCCTAGCATGCCGTCATCCAGACGGCAGTGCCCTGTGGATAACAGCAGTTTTGCCCCAAGATGCTAAGAGTCCTTGTCCCCACTACCTCAGAGCCCATCCCCACCATTTCGTAGTGTTTGACCCCAAAATTGCAGAGCCTGTGTCATCAGCATTTCAGGACTTTCAACCTCAAGATAGCAGAGCCCTTGGTCCTCATATTAAGAAGTTTAGTTGCCACAAGTTTTAGAGCCCATGTCAGCGAAGCCCCGGAGCCTTCCGGGGTACTTTCTGACCTCCGACCATGCTATCAGCTCTACTCTGGCCCTTGCCTTTCTGCCTGAGGAGTCCCGGACTAGGAATCATGCCTGGCCCTGGGCCTTCTTTCTGGTGTGCTGAGATGGATCTCTGCCAAACCATTCACCTGGCTGAGCCTCAGTGTCCTCACCTATAAAATGTGGGACAGCAGGACCTCAGAGCATGCTTGGGGAGGATCGGGAAGATAAAGCGCCGGGGAGGAAGGTGCTCTGCAGATGTGAGCTATTCCTGTGTTAGTGCCTGTCCGCCCTGCTCAGCGTCAACATCGTGACACTGGAAAATTAAGCTACGTGCCCTGCTGGTCTTGGCTTTCATTTGCTCCATGGGCCGTGTCCACCCTTTGCTGTTTACCCAGATTTTTAACTCAATCCACTCCTCAGCTCCTCCAGCCCTCTCGTCTGGTTTCCCCGTTTCCCGGCTTTCCTGTGCCCGTTCCAGGGGTGCCCAAGTCACGATCAATCCCTCCTCTGCTTTCACCTCCTGTGTTCATGCCTCTGTTACAGCACTCCACAAAGCTGCTTTGTATACGGGTTATATATGTATGCGTTAATTATGTTATTATCCTAATTACCTCCTGTCTCCGTCACTTGTGGGTCTTTGGTGTCTAATAGCCTTGACTGACCTTGGGCCAGGTCCCCGGTCTTTCTGAATCTCAATTTCCTGACTGTGAACTTGGGGAAAGTAACACATACCTCATACAGTTGCGACGATTAGCAATGAACAGAATACTAGCCTTATAGTATTTAAAGAAGCTGGCGGCACTTAGTAGGCACTCATAAATATTAGGAGAAATGACAAAATAAAGTGGGAAGAACATAAGCTTTGAAGCTGGGTTCAAGCTGCAGCTGTGTCCCATGAAAGTTGTGTGACATTAGGCAGGCTACTTAACTCTTCTGGACCTCAGCTTTCTCATCCTTGAAATCCTTAAAACTGGCATAACAGGACTGCAGCGAAGTTTAGTGCTAGTGTGAGTCAAATGAATGGAAAAGAGTACCTGTTATTGCCTCGCTTCACCTCCTTACGGAAGAAATCTAGTCTTATTTATCTTTGTGCGTCCTGTTGGGCTATTGTGTATAGCGCCATGTAGTTTCTGAAATTAATTGAATCAGCAAAACTAACAACTCAGATGGAAGAGACCAGAAAGAGGGAAGAAAGGGGCAATCTAAGGCTTCGAGAGAACAGAGGAGGGAACTCACTTCCCGACTTTATGAGACCAGCATCACCCTGGTACCAAAATCAGATGAAGACATTGCAAGAAAAGAAAACCATAGACCAGTATTCCTCATGTCATGAATGTGGGTGGATCAAAAATTCTCATCCAAATATTAGCCAATCAGATCAAGTGTGATATATAAAAGGTTAATATATCAGAACGAAAAGAGGTTATCCTGGGAATGCAAGGCTGGTATAATGTTCAAAAGTCAACCAGTGTTAATTTACCACCTCAACAGACTAAAGAAGAAAACCCATATGATGATCTCCGTAGATGCAGAAAAAGTCTTTGACAAAATTCAACACAGTTGGTGAAAAAAACTCTCAGTAAACCAGAATAAGAAGGAACTTTCTTGATCTCATAAAGGATGTCTACAAAAAACCTACAACTAACATCAAACATCATGGTGAAAATGGAATATTTTCCCTACGATCGGGAACAAGGCAAATCACATATCTGATAAAGGACTAATATCCAGAATATATAAAGAACTCTCAAAACTCAATGATGAGAAAATAAAGATGATTTAAAAATGAGCAAAATATTCTAACACTTCTCAAAAGAAGATACAAGAACGGCAAATAAGCTCCTGAAACAATGCTTAGCATCTTTAGTGAGTAGGCAAATGCAAATTAAAACTGCAACGAGATACTACTACATACTTACTAGAATGGCTACAGTTAAAACTGAAAATACCAAGTGTCGGCGAGTTTATGGAACAACTACAGTTCTCATACATTGCCACTGGGAATGCAAAATGGCCCAACCACTGTCAAAACAGTTTTGCAGTTTCTTACAAAGTTAAACATACCCTTGCCACGCCTGGAAGTCATAAATACTAGGTATTTACCCAAGTGAGACCAAAAGCTGCGTTCATACGGAAACTGTACGCAGAAGTTTGTTAGGGGCTTTATCTGTGATAACCCCCAATTGGAAACAACCCAGATGTCCCTCAGCTGGGCAACTGATACGCAAACTGTGGCGTGCCCATACAATGGGATACTGCTCAGCAACGAGAAGGGAAAAGCCACCGAGACAGACAGCACCACAGATGAATCTCAGCTGTGTTATGCAAAGCAGGAGAAGTCAGATGCAGAAGGCTGCACGCTGTATGATTCATTTCTATGACATCCTGGGGAAAGGAACAACTAGAGAGACAGAAAAGAGTAACAGCTGCTTGGGGCTGGCGATGGGCTTACTGAAGAGGGACACAGGCGAATTCTCTGGGGTGTTGGAACTGTTTTAGATCTCAGTTTGGGTGGTTATATGACTGTATGTGTTTATCAAAACTCAGAGAACTATACACTAAAAAGGGTGCGTTTTACTGCATGTCAAATATGTTTTAATAGGGAAAAGAAAAAAAAAAGCTCCAAGAGCAGGTTAGTAAAACTTTAAGATCTTTAGAATAGGCAAATGGTTTACTCCGGAGGTTCCTTCCTCTCCCTGGGACATGGCAACAACCTCCTTGTTGCCTTCCCTGCCCTCCCGCCTTCAAGCCCCAGCGAGCTAAAACAGCAATGCACACAGAGCCCCGCCTTTCTAAGGCTCCCCACTGCCTGTGCTGGGAGATCTGAATCCCTCCCATGGCTCAGTAGGCCCTCTGCCATCTGTTCCCTGCCCACCTGGCTTCCCGGCCCCACCTAAGCTCCAGAGACACTGAAGAGCTTTGCATTTTATGCCCAGGTCAGACTCGGTCCCACATCGGTGCCTTTGGGGGCTGTTCCCTATTCTGAGAATTCCAGCCCTCTTTCTTCTATCTTCCCAACCTCTAGGTCTCCCTGAGATGTTCCCTCCTGGGGAGTCCTCCTGGGACAGAGCTGCATCCTTCCTCCTTGCTGTTCCCAAATCAGTCTACTTGTCACAGCTCTGACAGGTGGCCATGGCCATGGCCACGGCCATGGGCTGCTCACATGGCCCTTCGGGGGAAAAGCCTGCCGCCAGGGAGTGCGGAGAACTGCTTGGCCTCCAGGCCTCCAGCTGCCGCACCTTGGGCATCTGCCCCTCTGAGCCAAGCCTGTACTCCTCCCAGCAGCCCTGGCCCATGGAGCACAGCGTCTGTGCTGGGACCTCACCGTGCTTGCCCAGCCCACTCTGCATGCCGTCTTTGTTGGGCCAGCCGAGACTTCCTCCAAGGGGCTTGGTCTGTTGCTCTTTCTCTCAGTCCTCCTTGCCTCCACCACCCTCTCTCTTCACCATGAACAACCTGCACTGAAGGCTTTCTGCAGCTGCTCGGCCCCCTCTCCCTTGATGTCTTGCAAGCATCACTCCCAGTAAGTCGCTCACACGTCTACCTCTGTCCTGGCTTCTGCTTCCTGAAGGACTTCTCATTGGTTCTTCCTTTTCTTGTTGGTCTTTCCTCCGCTGGCTCTTAATTCATGCATTCATTCAACAATTACTTCTCAAGACCTGCCATTTACAGTGCCCCCCGTCCACAGCTCCAAGGTTGCTCTCTTCCCATAGCACCCACCTGGATGCCACTTATCTGCCTTTGCCTCCCCCAGCACAAACACACACAGAGATTCCATGTCCTGTGGCCTCTCCATTCCTGGGCTCATATATCTGTGGGTCTCGAAATGCCATGTCTTATTCCCTAGGTAGTTTCCTCCTCCGTGGCCTTCTATGAATGAGTTCCAGGTGGTGGCACCAGGCCCCGGTGACTGCTCATGACAGCACACAGCATATGTCAGGGGGCAGAAATTACTCTTTGGGTGTCTGAGTGACTCTCACATGACTGTTGCCCGGATTGATCAGAAGAGGTAATGCGTGTAAAGCAGCAAGCATGCGACCTGGCAGGCAACAAGTTCATGGTAAATGCTTATGGTCAATTTCCAGTAAATTCCACTTGATGTCCTATCTCACAAATTGGAGCTGATGTTTCCTTCTATTGTATCCTTTGTTTTGTTTTTCACTTGATACATCTCCTATAGTTGGGAGAGAGTCGGTGAAACCTTCTCTGTTGCCTCTTTCCTGAGACTTGTGACCCAACCGTGCACGCCTCAGGCAGCGCCGCGCACCGGTCCATAGTCAGCAGACCAAAGTGCTGGCTCTGCCGGTAGCTTGTCCTTCTGGGGGGCCCGGTGTCACCCGCCACCAGTAAGAGAGAATCAGACTGATTCTCACAACGCTTATGGAACTCGGGTTCCGCAATCCAGTCCAGGACCAATAGAAATGAACTCGGATTTGCTTTTTGCTTTGAGATTGTTTGTGCTTTTTCCACTCCCACCTGCTTTCTCCATGAGGGCTGAGAATTCATCTCAATAAACACAATAAATAATTTGGTATTAATTATATTTTATAATTTACCTGTGGGGGAGGGGAACAGAGGTTCTTTCACCCGCATTTGAGATTTCTTGCCAAAAGTGGGGGAGGCAAATCAGTGTTGATTAAATGTCGGCTGTATGCTAATGTCCTTGGGTAGAGAATTTGTGTGCATGTTCTCACTGAACCTCCAGAACCCCATTCTAGGGAAGCCAGTGTTAGCCTCGTGTTTTTGACTGGGAAGCCAAGACTCAGAGAGGGGAAGGAACTTTCCTAATGGCTCGGAACGACCAAATGATTGGATTTTGAGCCCACTTCTCCCTTGCTCCAAAGCCTGTGCTCTTCTTTTGAGGTCAAGGGCTCTTGCCTTCAGGCTTCCAATAAAAGAAAACAAAAACCTTACAGGTAATTCTAAACTGTTTAGAAATGACCGCTCAGGGAGTGCTTGGGCACAGGAAGTAAGAAGCATGTGCCCTCAAGGAGCCAGCCTAGTTTAAATCCCAGCTGTGCCCTTAACTAGCCTTCTGGTCTTGGGCAAGTTCCTCAACCCCCTCTGCTTCCATGGTTCATCTGTGAAACAGGTACACTACCAGTAACTACTTCCCAGGCTGTTATAAGTCGTAACTAAGTTAGCATGCGTGGAGAGCCTATAGTAGCCCCTGCCTGGTACCTAGTAAATGTGCCAGAAGTGTTGGAAATTATTATCAGTAACGTTATTATTATTGTTGTCGTGGCCATCGTTATTTTGGTCTAAGCCTGGGACTTGGCCGGGTTCCACCGGCTCTTCCCTTCTGGAGGGCGCTACGTGGGTGGCGAGGGATGTCCTTCTGGGGGCTGTCATTGCCACTCTCAGGCCACAATCCAGCCCATTTGACTCATGGAGGGGGACGGCACGGCGCCTGAGCCCTGCTTGGCCAGGGAGGCCAGAGCTTCCTGGAATAATGCTCGACGATTGCTGGAGCAGGACCTTGAAAATGTATAAACAGCCCAGCTGTGAAGTCACTGCCTTCCCTGCCCCGGCCCCATCACCCCACCCTACCCCTCCCAACCCCGACCTCGCTCCATCTTAAGAGCTCAAGTGCTCTGGGCTGATGAGCCTAAGAACTGCCCCGCTTCTTCTCCAGGGGGGGGCAAGATGGTGGAAAACGGGACCAGGAATGGCATACCTGCGACTCTTGACATCCCCAGTGAGTCAGGGAGTCCGAGGGCAACAGGGGCTAGAAGAGGTCATTTCAAACCAGTTCTCCACCACTGGATGTGACTGAATCTGGCTGCCTTACCATCCCCAGAGTGTTCATGCCGATATTCACTGAGCTCCTGCGCGGCACCAGGCGAAGCAGAGTCACTGAGTATTAATTGAGAGTGCTGTCCTATTGACTGACATTTGTCGAACACTTACGTATGCTAGGCATTACTCTAAGAACTTCGCAACTGCACGTTCATTTAATCCTCACACTAAAACCCAGGGGGTAAGTGCTGTGATTATCCTGAGTTTGTAGATGAGGAAACTGGGGCACAGAGAGGTGGAGTAACTTGCCTAGGGGCACACAGGTGGTGTGCCGCAGAGCGGGAGCTCCCATCCGAGTGGCCGGGCTTCAGACCTGCCACACCATCAGGCTCTTGAGAGATGAAGGCAGGTTCATCAGCCCCTCTGAGGCTTGCTTTCCTCCTCCAGGCAGCCCCAACAGGTAGGCGAGGACTATTAGCTGGGTGTATGAAAGGGGAGGGTCAGAGCTGTGAAATGACAAGGCCAGGTTCACACAACTAGTCTGTGACCAGGGTTTCCTGGCTCTTAGTTCAGTTTTCCCGGCATCTGGCTCTGTGCGTGTGTGCGTGCGTGTGCGTGTGTGTCTGTGTGTGTGTGTCTGTGTGTCTGTGTGCTCACAAGCTCGTGTGTGTCTGAGTGTGCATGTAGGTGTGTGCACGTGTTAGGAGGCAGTCGGCTGAGCTGGCAAAGGGTAATGAGACGCCTGAGATGGGAGGTGTCAGGCAAGCATCCTGGCTCTGTGACCGAGGTCCTGGGGCCTTGACCAGGTCCTCTCTGTTCTCCCCAGTCTCTGAGTTAGGATTAGGGATCGGCGAGGAGAGTGTCTGGCACTCTTGGGGAGGTGCCCCAAGAACAAGATGTTTGGGACTGAATCAGACAGTCGGCAGTGGGTAAGTGTGGGCAGGGAGTGTCATTCATACGCCCCGACTGCTCTTCTGGGCTGACGTCCAGGAATAGCTGTGGTGAGAACTACATTTTTAAAGTGGGTCTTAATGTTTTTCACTGCTGGAAAATATGCCATTATGGGCATTTTCCCCCTCCAAATTCCTGCACTGCCATGCCCCCAAGCTCCCCTCCCACACTGCTCACTTTCTTTTCTCTCTGACCGAAGCCTGTCTGTTTTTATTCCCGCCTGCCGCCTCTGTGCCTTGATTGCACACAGAAGAGCCAGCCCAGGTCCCGTTGCCATCTGTGTCAGGAACGTGTGACTCCTCGGGGCCTGGCTGGGCAGCAAGGTCCTGCCCAGGAGGCCAGGCTGGCCGACGGGGGCAGGGCCCAGACGCGGGGCGTCGGAGGCTTCCGGAGATGGCACTGCTGCTCTTCAGTTCGCTAGAGGGATGTGTCCTGGCCGTCACTGTGGTTGATAGGGGTGACAGAGTGGTAGGCATGTGGCCTCTGCATCAGATAGATAGGCTCTAGCTCAGTGCTTTCCAACGTGTGCAAACCTGGGCAGACTCCTCTATCATTCTGTGTCTCAGTTTCCCCATGCATAAAAACCGAGGTAATAATAGTCCGTAGTAACCCCCAACATATGCCATCATCCTTTTCTTGGTTTTGAGGTACTCACAGTGTGACAGTGGGGACGGGTGACCACCTGGTACCTGGGAGACGAGAACAGTGGGATTTTGCTGCACTAGAGTCCTGTAGGGGGCTGGGTGACAGCCAGCATCTTTCATTCTGCTTGGGGGCCCAGGAGAGAATTTCCAAGCTTGCTCCTTGAAGAGTCAGAGTTGACAGGACAGAGAAGATGCATCAGGGTGCTGTAAAGAGAGAAGCAGAGAGCTTGAGCCAAGTACGCCCTGGAGAGCTCATGGTGCCCAGGGCCAGGGAGAAGCCTGAGGCTGCTGGGGTGAAGGGGCATCAGGGATAGGGTGGGACCTCGGGCTGGAAAATGAGGCTGGGGCCAGACCAGACGGTGATAGGCCTTCAGGGACAGCGCTTTTCCAGGGGCCCTGAGGCCCTGCAGGGTTTTTAGCTTTGCTTGGATCTCAGAAGGGTCACTCTGGGTGTGGTGTGGTATGGTGTGGAAGGTGGACTAGAGAGAAGTGGGAGGCAGGAAAGTCAGGGAGGAGGCTGTGGAAGTCCAGAAAAGGGGTCCTGAAGCCCTGGGCTGGAACAGGCCCAGGTCCGTAACATGCTCTGAATACAAGTTGGAATGAAAAACGTGGAGAGGAGACAGACTTAACCGGTGTTGCCCTGAGTCCGTCGACTGTCTTCAGGGGGCTTCAGTGTTTCCATCTGTGACTGTGGCATTGAAATAGCCTCGTGATTAACATTAGCGCTAGACTCCTGGCCCCCTTCTCACTAGCTGGGTGATTCTGGGTGAGTTACTTAACCACTCAATGCCACTGTGATTTTTATCCTTAAAAGGGGTTGACAGTAGTCCCTGTCTGAAAGGCTTGTCAAGGGGATGAAAAAGAGACCCAGACAGAGCACAGTGCCTGGTCCATAGCAAACCTACATGACTGCTCTCATTGCTGTTGTTTATTGCAACCTTATTTATTATCAGTATTATTACTGTCATTTGAAATCTTTTCTTATGGGGCGCCTGGGTGGCTCAGTTGGTTAAGCATCTGCCAGGGCATGATCTCAGGGTCCTGGGATCCGAGTCCTGCATCGGGCTCCCTGCTCAGCGGGAAGCCTGCTTCTTCCTCTCCCTCTGCCCCTCCCTCCCATTCATGCTCCCCCCACCGCAAATAAACAAAATCTTAAAAAAAAAAAAAAAAAAAAACAAAGATAAAATCTTTTCTCACCATTCCATGATGACGCAGTGTTTAGGTAGCACTCCCCTAGGAACCCGCCCTGTCCATCCTTACCCCCTTGTCTCCCATGCCCTAGGCTGCTCCCTGAGTGCCTCCTCCTTGTTGTCCTATTGGCTTTTATTGGATTTCAACTCCCAAAACTTTTTTTTTTAAAGATTTTACTTATTTATTTGACAGAGAGAGTGAGAGAACACCAGGCGGGGGGAATAGTAGAAGGAGAGGGAGAAGCAAGCTTCCCGCTGAGCGATCAACTCCCAAAACTTTTAAAACTCTCTGCCACCAATCCCATCTTCCCACTCCAAATCCTGTCCCATGTGGAACTGATTAATTAACGGTAATCAGAAAATCTTGGGGGATATTAGGAATTCGAGCCTCTTACGTGTGATGTCTTTCCCTAATAAGCTGTTTCGTCCTCCTGACACAATGTGTCTATCTGCCTGTCTCTCTCTTTCTCTCTCACACGTGCATGCACATACACATACAAATGCACACGCTCTTACTTTTCTATCTGTGGGATCCAGAACCTGTCAAAGTCAACCCCTTATCCCACTTCTTCCAAGAAGCCTTCTCTCTTGCTGTGTGCACGGCCCCCACCCCATACTTCCCAAGTGCCCTTTGTTTCATGCTGGAGTTGAACTGAATCCAGCCCAACTCCAGTATTTTACAGGTAGGGTCACTGGATCCCAAGTGACCCTTGGGAGAAGAAAGACGGGAGACCCTCTGCTCCCTTCCCCAACCCCACTCCCAGAGAGCAGGATTCATGTGGGACTCCCCCAGGCTGTTAGTAAGGTAAAGTCACAGGAAACACTGTTTCTCGAGGCAGGAGAGAAAACTATCTTTTCCCAATGGTTCCAGAAAGAAGGTGTCGTCGTGCACTCCCCTCCCGCCTACCTGCCATTTATGCTTAGCCCAAGATTCAAGACAGAAGGGACCATAGTTTTCAGATAAACAGGTGGGAAGGAGAAAAGGTTTATGGACTGTTCCAGAGAGAGGGATGGCGCTGGGACTAGAATAACCCAGAGGTTTTGTGACTCTTTAATTCTGAGCGCTCTCTTCTTTCTCCCTTCCGCCTCTGCTCGGACCTCCACCTGCCCTGCCCTCTCTACACTCGCAGCCTGAGCCCCGTCGTGGGCATAGCACCTCGAAGAAAGAAAAAGCCTGTGAGTGGACCGTGTGTCCCTTTTTGTTTGGCTTCTGGTCTTTTCCAGTCCTGAGTTCCCTCTCGCCTCACCTAATTTCCCTTAAGCTCCGCTCTGTGGGCCTGTGCCTGGGACTTAGTGGCTACGATATGTAATTTAGGTCCCGTTTGCGGCTGGCAAAAGATATAATGAGTGGTAGAGCTGGAGAATGGCAATCTTGTTGGAGACCGCTGTGGGATTGGGGTGGGAGCTGGGGGGTTCCTGTTTCCTCTTAGAAGGGGAAGTCTTGACAGATGTGCGCACCGCCCCCCCCCCCCCACAACCCTTCACCACGTCTGGGCTATTCGTTTCCTCTCCCTGGTGTCTAGGTTTGGGATGTTGCCCTCTGTCGTTGACTGCAGATGGTGACAGCTTTGCTCAAGGACAGTTGGTACCAGCAAGGCCGGAGGCAGGAAGATCGGCCTTGAGAGGAGATGCCTCTGGGTAAACACTGGCCTAGTCTCCATGAACCCTGCTCCGTCACCGGGGATCTCTGCGCTTCCACGTGCCACGGGGAGCTTGTTTTTAAAAACCCTGTCCTTGTTAGAAAAATAAAAGTGTTGGGGCCTGCCTCGAACTCCCTCTAAATCCCTTCCCTCTTCTAGGCCTGTCTCCTGGTCTGTAATGGTGATGATGATGATCCCTGTGTACTGATCAATATGTTGTAAATGGTCTCCATGCACTTATTCCTTACAGCATTCCAGTAGGTACTGGTATTGTCCCCATTCTACAGATGAGAGAACCAAGGCACTGAGTCATTAACTTGGCAAGATCGCACAGATCATAAGTGGGAGAAGCAGAATACCTTTGATAACGAGGGAGTGTGGTGGATTTTTTTAAGTTCCCTTCTGAGTCTAAAATGTAATGACAGTCTAATTTTTCAACGTTCTTATTTTTTCTCATGCCTTCTCCTTTATGTGTGTGCTGTCCCGCAGTAACTGGAGACAGGATTTCATGGAAGTTCTACCTGTTCTTTTAGACCCAGCTCTTCCATGAGCCCCCACTGGCTTCTCCAGTCCTAGTAAAGGTCCTTTTTGGCATCTGGGTCCCCCACATGTCTGTCTGTCATTCCCCTCACACCCGCCAGGTCATCCATTCCCCTTTCCTCTTGTTCTCCCGCTCCAGCACACTGTGAGCTCATAGCTGGGAAGGGGGCAGGATCTTGGCCATCTCTCTGGCTCCCTCTGCCCTAGTGTAGAGCTGGTCTTAGGGTAAATTGTTGTTTGATCCACACTCTTTGTGAGTCTGTAAGTGATGAAGCATCCAGTTCATGATCTCAGCCCCAGGAGAGCCAATCTTCTCTCTGATCTTGGTCTGCAAGAGCGTCACACCCTCTTCATGCTGCTGAGTCTGTTGCTAGGAGTGGCTCTCTCTTCCCTGATGTCGCCTGAGGGAGAGGGAGAGTGCTCATAATTCCTGAGCCCCTCCGGGGTGCCAGGCACCATCCTGGGTGCATTCCCATATGTTCTCCTGTTTACTCCTTCTAACAGCCCTGCAAAGCAGTGGCTCTTAGCCCCATGTTTGCACTGGAGGCTTCTCGAAGGGAAGTCATTTGTCTGAGATTACAGAGCTACAGAGCGGCAGAAGTGGAATTTGAGCATGGATCTGCCTTCCTCTAACGTTGATGTTCTTTTCCTCTGTGGCTTTATTTCCCAAATCCAAATTACAAGACATGGGGGGACCTTTGGGATGCCTCCTCTGGGATGAGAAATCATTTAGGACGTTACGGTTTAGATACCTAAATATTGGGATTTCTAGGCCATCCCAGTGATGTAAGTGGCTAGTGGGAGAGGGTATTTGAAATTAGGACTAACCCAGAAAACTCTGGTCTTTCAGTCCCTATAGAGATGTGGCATTTTTCTCTGCAGTCACATCTTGCTCGCTCATTAAGCACGTGCCCCCTGCTGTTTCAAGTGTGCTTGAATATCCTGCCGGTAATAGGTCACCGCCTCACTGTACTGCCCACTCTGTACAGCACGCCCTTCTTCACATGAAGTGTACTCAGCGGTCAGTTCCCGAGCATCCACCTCGTGTGGGGTCGGACCTGCCCCTGCCCCACACCTGCCCGCAGAAGCTCTCTTCCAGCAAAGCGCAGTTTGGTGCTGAGGTCTGCAAGCACGTGCCATGAGCTTAACGTTTCTTGCAGGTATCTTCCGAATTCCAGTCTGACTCCATTGTTTGACAGTTGTTTGACCTTAGTTAAGTCATTTAACCTTGCTGAGCTTTTGCTCCCTCCTCTATCAAATGTGGGTAAGGACAGTCTCTCCCCCACAGGGGTGAGGTGAGGCATAGACAGGATAAGGTACATACTGCTCTCAGCACAGGTTCTGGAAAAGAGCAGAGCCTCGATCAAGAGCCGGTGTGATCACTGTTACGGTGTGCTGTGCTAGAGAGGGCTAATAGGGAGCAGAGAGTCACTAACTACCTGCCAGGGGGTCCAGCGAGGCCTGTGGCAGGAGGTGACAGCAAAGCTGCCTCCTGAAGGAGGAGGCGGAGTTTGCCAGGAAGATGGAGAAGGACATTGGCAGGCTTGGACTGCATTCTGCAGGGGCCCGTCTCACTAGGAGCTGTATCTTCTGCTGCTTCTGACTTAGACTCTGCCTTCTGTTTTGGGGTGGGGGGCGCAGGCTCATCCAAGTGCCACCTCGAAGGCTCTCCAGCACGCAGGAGATAGATGCCTGTTGGGGACTCTTACTGGAACTCCAGGCCACCAGAATCTTCCTCTGGCAACCCTACTCTGAGTCCTGTGTCTGGCTCTGAACGTCCCCCACCCCCACCCACCTTGGAAATGTGGCTGATGACGAAACAGAGACACCAGTCCCGTTTGTGGCTCCATCAACTTTGGAAGCAGATCATGGGAATTTTCTGAATCTGGGCCCCCAGCCAGAAGGCATTTATAATCAGACATGGAGCAATCATTAGAGCAGAAACAACAAATTACAACAGCACCAGAGAACTCCCCAAAGCTGCTCACGCGAGTGGGAATCCAAGGGGCAGGTTGCTAGCAGGCAGCCGGGGGCCCGCCCGCCTGCCCCACCACACTCGGGCCGTGTCCCCAGACGTCCCCCCCCCCGCAGCGGGCTGCATCGGGCCCGCCTGGCCCGTGTGCGCTGCAGGGACCGTGGGAGCGGGGGCAGGGGAGTGGGGAAGGGGCAGTGGGGCTGGTAGATCAGGAGTGTTGAGCCCTGTCCGCAGCCTCCTCAGCAGGCAGGACCCTGCTTGAGGTGGCCTGTCTCCTGTCGGTCCCCACCTGGCACTCCACGCTTTGCTAGTAATGAGCTACTGGAGGTCTCTCTCTCACACACGCACGCACGCACACCCCAGTTGTTCAGCTTTCTGTCTGGAGATGCTGTCCGCTCGGCTACTCTACCTGGAACGTCATTCTCCACCTTACCTCCTTTACATATCAGCTCGGTACTCTCCCTCCAGAGAACCTTCTCCCAACGCTCTCTGGCTTTTTTTTTTTTTTTTTTCGTGCCGTGCCTCTGGGCCTAGCATCTTGGCATTGCTCACGCTGTTTACCCATCTCTGTTGGTAGACTGAGTGCTCCTTGAGGGACAGTACGGTTTCAATAATCTTTGTGACCCCAGGGTCTGCCCCAGTGACTATAAATGCCCAAGCTTTTCCCAAGGAGCAGATGGACCTGGGGGCAGCACGGCCCAACAGAACATTCTGCAATGCTGCAAATATTCTGTACCTGTGCGGTCCAGTACGGTGACCACTCAACACGTGTGTGTGGTGCTGGTGTGACTGAGAAACGGATGCAGCTGACTCTAAATTTAAATGGTCACCAATGGCACGGCACAGCCAGGGCAGAAGGAAGTGGCTGGGGAGGACTGCCATTGTGAAGCACTTGGTGTGTGCCAGGCCTTGCCTTCTGTTTAACAGGTTCATCTTCACCGTGATCCTGGAAGGCGGGAAATACTATTATTCCCACTTTACAAACAAGGAAACTAAGTCTTGGAGAGAGGCAGTGACTTGCCGCAGTCCCTCTGTTTGAAAACTACACAGCAGGTCTGATTCCCAGCACACCAGGCTGACTGCACACCCTCTCCAGGGCCTAGAAGCTTCAGTGGAAGACCCCTCCCCACTCCCCTGCCCCCCCCGCCACGGTCCCCACAGCGCGCCGGGCCAGGTGGGCCCGAAGCAGCCGGCTGGTAGCGGACGTCTGGGGACACGGCCCGAGTGTGGTGGGGCGGGCGGGCCCCCGGCTGCCTGCTAGCATTCTGCCCCTGGGATTCCCACTCGCGTGGGAACCACGAAGCTCAGACCCAAAGAGGTTTGTCGTATGACCCAGGCCTGAACGGCTGGAACCATCCATCCCCTGAGCGAGTCACTTGGCAGCCGACAGCTTGTGTTATCCTTCCGACAACCCTGTAGGGCAGGGGTAATTAATCCCCACGTGAAGATGAGGAAGCAGTGGGTCGCCCAGAGTAAGCCTGCCATCCAGGCAATGGGCTGGGCCGGGGCTGGCCCCCTGGGATCTGTCCTCCCCGAACACCAGAACCCTGCCACATTACGGCTGTTAGAGTGGATTAACCGCACCTGCTTGGTCACTTGGTTCCTTGTTCACACACCCTTTCCCCTACCGTGTGGACTTTTCTCCTGTGCATATCCCTTCTCTTCCCAGAATCATCTCCCCTCTCTAAGGCTCATTCAGCATGCTTGCAAGTTGCAGTGTCTCCCATCTAGAAACAACTCTCTTGATTCAACCCCCCACCCAAGCCCTGGCCCGTTTCTCAGCTCCCCTCTATAGCTGAGCTCCTCAAGTGCCTCACCTGCCCTCACCGCCTCCCCGCCGCCCCCCGGCCTGCTTCCCACTCCCCACTCCCCTTCCCAGCCATCCTCACTGCTGCTCAGGCACCACTTCCATTAAAGCCAGTAAACGACCTCCGTTTTGTCAAATCGAAGCATCCATCATCCATCTGTCCTTGGTGGCCCTTCTTTGTCTACCTACATTCCAGGGAATCTCCTCCAACTGCAGTCCTGAACCCCATGTTTGCCTGCCACGTATGCTGTCCGTTTCTATCACGGACACACGTAGAGGTCTTAGAACTGGGGCCAGGATTTGTAAGGACTCAGTAAGCGTGGAACTAGCTAGCATCATGCAGATTACTCCTTTAAAGATTACTGTCTTTAGCCCTGAGCTCTAGACTAGCATGCTCAACTGCTAACTCAGCAACTCTTCCTGGATGCCTATCAGGCATCTGAAATTTCACATGTTAGTAAAAGAATTCTTGATGTCAGCTATCCCTCCTGTACCTTCCAGTGCCCCCAAGACTTCATCTAGGTGCATGGCTCAGGCCAAAAACCCAGGAGCCACCTTTGATCTCTCTCTTTTCATCTCCACCCCCAGATCCAAACTATCCTGGCAAGTCCTGGCAGGACCGCTTCTCCCTAAGTTCTGAATCCCGTCTCTCGCCACCTTCTCCATTGCCACCACCCCCACCCAGGCCACCCGGGTTAGTTGCAGTAGCCTCCCATGGGTGTCCTTGCTTTGGTGCTGGTTCCCTTGCAGTTTCTCCTCCTACGGAAATCATGCAGATGCTCGTTCATCCCCATCATATTGCTCTCCTGCTTTTTAAGCCTTCCATGGCATCTTCTAGTCACGCTGAGAATAAAATGCAAAGCCTTCTCCATGGTCTGTAAGGCCTCCTGTGATCTGACCCTGCTGGATCTTACCACATTTCCCACCTCTGTTCGCCTCCTCCAGCCTCTACGGCTGCTTTGCTGTTTCTGGAAAGAAAGAGCCCTCTGATCTTCTTCCCAGTCCAGGGCCCTCGTGCTTACTGTTCCCTGCCTGGCATTTTTCTTTCCCTGGATCATTCCATGGCTGGCTTCCTCCTTTGTTCAGGCCTCTAATCAAATATCACATTTCCAGGGAGGCACACCCTTGGAAAGTAATATCCCTTTTCCTCTCTATCCCTTTATTCTGCTTCCTATTCTCTCCCGATGCTTGTCACTACTTGACCATCACATTCTCGACTGCCTTATAATAAACCATCCCAGACTTAGTGGCTCAACAGTCCTATTACTATGCTCATGATCTGTAGGTCAGGGATGGGGGCAAGAAGCACCTGGGCCATTCTACTCCAAGTACCATCCTTTGAGGTCACGCAGGGGTGTTGAACTGATAGTGGGGCTGGTGTGGGGGACTCATGAAGGCCCGACCTAGAAGGCAGGCACGGTGGAAGACTGGGCTCAGCTGGGGCACTCACCCGCTCCGCGTGGTCTCAGGGGCTCCCCACGTGGTGTCTCCAGAAGCAAAGCTGCACTTCTCGCGTGCCGGCTCCGGACTCCAGGAGTGAGCGTTCTAGGAGACAGGACGTGGAGCTGCCAGTGTTCTTGAGCCCCGGGCCAGAAAACGGGCGGAGCTGCGCCTCCAACCGAGTGTCACGGTGCAGGGTAGCCCTGGAACACACCGGGGTTCCAGCAGAGGGGCTCTAGACCTCACCGCTTGTGGGGAGGAATGGCAGAGATCTTGTGGCCACCCTCAGGTTGCTGCATCTGTTTGCTCTTCTGTGTCCCACAGAATTCATCAGAATGCAGTCTTCATGGGGGCGGAGACCTTTCGCTTTTACTTTCTGCTTTATCCCTCGCACTTCAAACGGCACCTGGTGTGGGGGAGGGACCGGATCAGAGCAACCGACAAAGGAATAAAGAATGAATGCGCGGTTGTGTGTAGAATAAGCCACTTCCCTTGTGTAGGTTTTGATTCATTATTTGAAAATATATAGATGATTTTTCTTCCTTGGCTCATTTGTGTGGAGTCTCAGAGTGTTCTAGAGCAGGGAGCACTTTAGAGAGCCTCCAACTCAGCCCCATGAAGGTGTGGCGAGACCTTTCTCTTTCCCCCACACCTCCTGCCCAGCCACACCTACCTTATGTTTCCTCCACCTGGACAGGGGTGCTGACAAGACCCTTGGGGTGTGGTCTCGGGGAGCGCCAGAGTCCACAGATGTGGGATCTGGGCTGAGCTCTGCTTACAATCTGCTGTGGGACCCTGGGTCAGGCCCTTTCCCTCTCTGGGCCTCACTTTTCCTATCTATAAAGTGAAAGACTTGGTGTTCTGACCCCCTAGGGCCCCAAAGACACAGGCCCCTAAGTGGGGGAGAGACAAGACTTGTGGGACGGGAAGCCTGAAGATGTTTTTGGGGGGATAAGTGATTCTGGGAGGGGGGCCAGGGGACGAATGGATGTTAGTCTCCATCTGTATGCTCCCAGCCTACAGGCAGAGATTTGTGTGTGTCTCCTGTCACGCAGCTCGTTTCCAGTCTCCTCCACCCGCAGCGCCTGAGGAGCAGAGTTGGGATGAGGAGGGTGGACAAAGCAGGTCTGGTTACCCATGGCTCTCTTCCCTCCCCCAGCCCCCAAACTGCCAGAGGCCTTCTTTTCTCTTTCTTTCATTCTTTCTTTCTTTTCTATCTCAGGGTGTGGAGCCAGGGAGCTGCTGGAGTCAGCCAGGAGCCAGGCCCTGATCCAAAGGGATCAAGGTGCAGATACCCAGAAAAATCCCACCGCCCCTCAGGAAGGGGCCGCGCACTTTGCTCCTGCCTGCCCTAATCTCTGGGGCTCAAACTTTGTCAGAGCCAACACTTCCCTCATAAATCACCTAGCCTCCTGGGCTTTCTCTTCTTTGGTGTCTTCTGCCAGATACCAAAAGGCATTCAGAAAATTGAACACTAAACCTCAGCTGACCGTGGCTCAGGGGCCACCTCCTGGGAAGGAGGAGGGGAAGGTCTCTATGTGATTTGCAGGGAACTGGAAGGGTCTGCAGTTCAGCCTCTCCTCCACACTGAGCACCTGCCTGGGCGGGTGCTAGGGAACCGGGGATGGGGGACAGTCAATGCTGTGAGCATTGCAGTATAAAAGAGTCCATGTATACGTGGATGGATGGAGCTGGGGGCAATGGGGAGTGAAGTCTGTGCAATAACCAGCTATTTTCATACTGGAGTCAGTACAAGGGATCCTGGGAGAGGGCTCTTGACTCAAGGAAGCTGAAGGACGAGAAACAAATATACAGGTGAAAAGCAGCAGGAAGAGTATACAGGTAGAGGAAACAGTACATACAAAATCCCAGAGGCAAAAAGGAGTGTCAGGGAATGTCAGGGAAGATTCCTTAGAAAAGAAGGTGCCCAGGCAGAGTCTGAAAGGGAGGCCTGGGGAGAGGCCATTCCAGCCAGAAGGATCAAAGTGGGCAAGGGCACAGGTATGTGTGTGGTGTGTGGTGTGTGGTGTGTGTGTGTGTGTGTGTGTGTGTGTGTGTGTGTGTGTGTGTGTGTGTGTGTGTGTGTGTGTGGCTGGTGGGGGGGACGGGGAGCAGAGTGGGGGCAAGGACAGAAAGGGCATGCCGTTTAGGGTTGGCAAGCCAGTGGCAAAGGTGAGTGTGGGGAGGGAGGCCTCATGGGCCCCTCTGTCTGGGCAGGGAAACCCTGGAGGGGAGGAGACAGGTGAGGGGCTGGTGGTGGTGTGCAGACGGGGTCCAGCCCTGGCTGCTCACAGGGCCGAATGCCACCATTAGAGCACGGCCACAGGAGCCTAACCGCGGCCAGCCTCTACGAGCACCCCTCTGTGGCTGGGTCCTGGGCCTTCGGAGCTGGAGGCCAGCCCCAGGGAGTGCAGTCCAGTGAGACCAGGGCAGCTTTACAGAGCAGAAGGCAGAGGGTGACGCTGGCATCTTCAGTGCGATTTGAGAGGACAGGAGGGAGACCGAACCTTCATGTCCGTTCTGCAGCATGGCCGCAGGGTCTGCTCTGGGCCAGGGTCTGGGCTGATGTGCTGAGCCAGCGGCAAGTGGTCCTGGCCCTGAACTTGCAGTTCGGAGGGGGAGACTGAGACACACCCAGGCAAGCACAGTGCTCTTCGGGAAAGGATAGGATGAGGGGCTAGCACTGGGCGGGGTTGGGGTGGGGGGCTTAGAAATAGCTGGGATTCAAGGAAACAGTGAGGGGACCAGGGTGACGTAAGGGAGACCCCTAGGACTCCCACTGTAAGGAGAGTCATCCTTCAGGGCCATCAGCGGATAGCCAAGGCCTCTGTAAAGCTTGCCTTATCCTAGTCTAGCCCTACAGGAAAAAATTCATGTCTAAAGTAACATACAGCTGGAGATGTAGAGGTTGGGGAGGAATTAGATGAAGAGGGGGCTTGTGGGAAGAGCATTCCTGGCAAAGGGAACAGCATGTGCAAAGGCTCTGAGGCAAGAGGCGCCCACCCTCAGAGAAATACAGGTCATCTGATCTAGCTGAGGCGGTTCAAAATATGAGGCTGAGAGGGAGACAGAGCCTTGTAAATTCTATTAGAGCAGTTAGGGTTTTATTGGGAAGATCATTCCGACAGGGGGGATCAGTATGGACTTCCTGGAGTCGATGATGTTTGGGCTGGTCCCTGAAGGGTGAATAGAATCCAGGCACATGAAAGTGGGAGAAGTGAGAATGGCCGAGCTCAGAGTGAGGGCCTGAGGAACGGTACGGCCACACATGCATCACACCGACAGTGTGTGCCGTGTGCCTGGCACTGTTCGTGAGCGAGGCAGCACCTGTTTGTAGATCAGCTTCTTGTTAGAGGATTTGACTGGGAAGTCTTCAGAGTGATCTAAGGTGATCTAAACTTTAAATTTAAGGCCATCTTTAACTTTAAGAGCCTTGCTGCCCCCTGCCTAATCTTTCCCGTCTTCTCAGTCCAGTAATTGTGCCTGCATTGTTGGAGTAGAGCGAAAAAGCAGTGTTTTCACAGACTCGCACACCACAGTCATGGGGTATGAAATTCAGAGGGAGTGGAGTGTAGGAAAGACACAACCGTGACCTTCAGGCATGAGGCAGTCCCCATGCAAGGCACCCGATATGTCATCTGATTTTAATCCTTACCATAATCATAAAAGGTAGCTGTTATACCCATTTGACAGATGGCAAAACCAAAGCTCAGAGAGATGAGCTTTCTCCCAGGTCACAGAGCGCACTATGGCAGAGACAGGGTTTGAAGCCAGCCTGCCTGTAATCCTTCCTTTGCACCACATTGCTGCTATGACCTGTGTCCACCACTTCCTAACTGTGTGCCCTGCAAGTGACTTAGTGCCACCGAGCCTCAGTTTCTTCACCCAGAACATGAGTGTTGGCCTCGATGGACTAGAACAAGGCGTTTCAAACTTTACTGTGCCCATGAAGCACCTGGCGGTCTTGTTCAAATGCACATTCTAATTCAGAAGTGCTGGGAGGGGGCCCAGGGGTCGGCACTTCTGGCAAGCTCCCAGGCGGTGCTGTTGCCTCTGGTCCGTGGACCGCACTGAGAGCACCAGGGCTGGGTCATCTCCAAGGGCCCACCTATCCATGGAGACGGACTCTTGCTCGGGAGAGGAGTGGAGGCACTTCTCAATCCAGGATCATTCAAGACACTTCTTGAGGTTCCGTTCAGCTTCTGTGAAGAGATCAAGGGCAAGGAGGCTGTCTCCCCCTTTCTAGAAGAACCAGAGGCTCAGAGGGCACAGCGCTTGCCCACTCCTGGCAATGCCTGGCCAGTGTTCTTTCCTGTATTCCCCATGTCTCTCTGGGAGGGGGGGGGCATTCTCCCTTGGGCAGCCTCTTCTTCTTGGGCTCTGGGAGTCAGCATCTTCAATAGGCATCTCCCATTATGGATGGCCCCACATTTCCCCTACCAGGGTGGTCCATTCTGACCAAGAAGCAGCATCCTCTGTGGCTGCTAGGGTGTCAGCCTGCTCCTTCCCTGCAGCCCGTGTGGCTGGAGGTGGATATGGGCTCTCTGGAGGGAGGAGCCCAGGAGGAGGAGTTGGCTTGCCCCTGGGAAGCCTGTCATGCCCACAGCCTCTCTGTGAGGCACTGCCGTGCTCATGCTCTCTGGGATAGCTTTAGGCTTGTAGACTTGGAAGGGAGAATGCACTGGAAGAGTGAATGTTTGCAAATGGATTTACAGGCCTCATATTTACCTGTATTGTCAGGGAGATCTGGGCTGCAGAACTGAGTCATCCTGAGCAGGAAGGCCGCACCTGGCGCCTCTGGTGGGCTGAGCCCACATGCACGAGGCCTCCTCAGGGCCCACTCAGCAGTTGCCCTCACCTGAGCTCGTGCTGGTCCCCCTGCCATGCTCAATCTTGGTCCTTCCAGGGCCTTCAAGGCCCTTCCAGGGGGCTTTCCCCCCTAACTCCATCTGTCCTTTCTGTGACCTGGCCTGCAGCGTACAATCTAGCACATGCCTAACATGGCACCTTGTGTAGATACATGGATTGCAAGGACTTGTTTGTGGGTAGATTTTGCTTTTCATCCACTTCTTGAACCTAGGAACTAGCCCTTACACTGCATCTGCATCTCGCAGCTCGGTACACAGTCAGCACTTAGGAAAGGCTGTTAGCACGGGCTCTCTGAAGCAGCGGGCCCGGAGGAGGGAGGGAACGGGGCTGAAAGCTTTGCAGCTGCCTGCAGGGCTGCATGCCCCAGAGAAGTCACCTTGGCTTTCTTCCTTTATAAAAATGTTTGGAAGCTGCGCCCCACCCACCACCCTCCCAGTCTCCCCAGTCCCTCTGTACACGGGGCCATTGGGTGGCAGTGGCCGTGCCTCTCAGCTGGAATGGGACCCGCCACCTGCTCTTAGCACCGCCGGCAGCTACTTAACACAGTGGCAGGGCCTTAGGCGGTCTGGGTGGTCGGCCCAGGGAGAGGGTATAGAAGGACAGGCTGTCCCCTCCGGCTGCCAGGTCCAGCAGCAGAGAGCCCTGGCCGTTCAAGTAGGGTAGAGGCATGAGAACTCCTTCCTGGGACCCAGAGCCCCCAGGTAGCCCTTGCTTCCCTCCCGAGGCGGGAACACCTCTTCCTGGCAGGGCCGAGTTGCAGAGGGAAGGCAGATGCACCGTTGGGCACCCTGCTGCCTGTGGGGTCAGGCATTACACCCACGGGGTCATCCCGGGCCTGGGGGCCTGTTCCTCTGTGACATGTTTAGCAGAGACCCATCCCTCCTCTTTGGTCCCCTTCTACTGGCACCCTGGCAGGCTTAGACTTTGGGGGCACGTGCTTCTCCTCCCCATAAAGAGGGATAACGCCCGTCAGATAACTTGATCCAAAAGCTAAACAAAATAATGCCAATGGCTTAGCATGTGCACAAAGAAATACTAACTCCCTCTCTTGCACCCCCAGAAAAAACTTTACTCCATAGAATAAACCGAATGACTCCAAGCCTTTCTGTGCCCTCGAGATCTCATCGAAGCCAAAGCAGGCCCCCCAGGCTCCTCTGCGCTACATACAAGAGGGGAGAGTGGGCGCATCCTCTCTGGGATGTGCTCAGGGAGGGTTAGACGGAAGAGCCCGGCTGAACTAGAACTTGATACGGTCTCAGCTGTCAGTGCATGTTGGCTGCTGCCGCTACAGGACAGATATGTTCCCATTCTCTCAGCGACCAGTTCTCGAATCTCGTGAAGGGAAATATTAACCAGGATTATTCTCCATATAAAATACAACAGTTCTTCTTTCAAGCCCCTGTTCTTTTTCATCCCTTTTTCAATTTAATTTCCCGATGCTTTTTCAGTTCTGCTCTGTTTAAAAAGGAGAGAAGTCTCCTTGAGGTGCTACCAGAGTCTATTCCAGTCCAGAGGTTTTGAGGGAAAGCAACAAGAAGGAATTGGAGGTAGGACCAGTAACAACTGGAATCGTGAGAGGTTTCTGGCCCATTTTATGATGTAGAGAAGCTGAAATTTCTGGACTGGGTTTCAAAGAGGCGTGGTCCGTGTGCTGGAAACATGAGGAGAATGTGCAGTTACTTGCTGGGCTGGGTGACTTCTCGGGAATCAAAGAATCAAAGCCACCTGGGGTCATAACCTGACACTTGACCCTGGCCCCAAAATGAGCCCGAGTCCTGCCTCTGGTCACTGGCAGAGCCCTGCCATTTTCACAACGGCAGGTCCTCAGTCACCCCGTATTTCTCTAGAAACAGGGTCAATAGGGTTCTTTCTCTCTGGAGACGCACATATACACATGTGCGTCTCCAGAGAGTAAAGGAAAGAGATCTATTTTAAGGAGTTGGCTCACATGATTGTGGAGGGCAAGTCCACAATCTGTAGCCTAGGCTGGCAGCTGGAGACCCAGGGAAGAGTTGCAGTTTGAGTCTGAAGGCGGTCTGCTGACAGAATTCCTTGTCCATGCAGGGAAGTCGGTCTTTTTTCCGATTGTGGCCTTCAACTGATTGGATGAGGCCCACCCACATTAAGGAGTGTAATCTGCTTTATTCAAAGTCTACTAATTTAAAGGTTAATGTCTTCTAAAAAATAGCTTCCCAGAAATAAAATGTCTGACCAAAATCTAGGTATCCACCCAAAATTAATAAACAAAGTTTACCATCACACCATTTCACATCTGAAGAGCCAGTGATAATGGAAAAACCCTTTCTCAGGCATCCTTCCCCAGATCCTCTGACAGCCTTGTGGAAAAGTCGGGAATGGCTAGGATTAATCAGTTCATCCTGTAAATACACTACTTTGGACCCTGACTTTGCACCAGGCACTGGGTTAGGCCCAGCAAGTCACCCCCCCGCCAGTCCTTTCCCTCTTGAGAATCCAGTGGTAAAGACAGACATTGAATGAGTAATTTCCCAAATCTGTCCTATTTAGTGTCCAGGGTGGTGAGTCCCACAGAGCACAAGTAGGACAAGGTGTGTGAGGATGACTGGCATGGGACCTGGTCTAGGGTCAGGGTTGAAGGGCGCTTCTCTCAGGTGGTGACGTTCAAGCTGAGCCCTGAAGGACGAGCCCTGGATGGGCAGGGGAAGGTGGAGGAGGAGAGGGTTTGGGGCCAAGGAGCCATGCATATGAAGGCCATAAGGTGGGAAAGGGTTTGGCACAATTGAGACTTGGAGGGAAGCTGGCAGTGTCCATAGGTTGTGCACTGTGCAAGTAAAGGAGAACCTGTTTGAGGCTGCAGAGGAAGGCAGACGATGCACTCCCAAGCTTTCTAGGCCCACTCAGGATCTTTAACTGTAGCCTAACGGCACCAGGAGGCCCCTGAAAGATTTGAAGCAAAGAAGTTACATGAGCAGATTTGTCTTTTACGCAAGTTGCCATCCATGGACTGCAGAGAGTGGACAGGAAGGAATCAGAGGAGATGTGGGAACCTTAGGAGGTGATTGCAGACTTCCAGCAGGGAGACCGTGGTGACTCGAGCCGCAGAGGTGCCATGGGGATGGACAGCAGAGAAGACATTTGAGGAGCATCTCAGAGGCAGAACCAACAGAACCCCATTTTTGTCTGGACCTGGAAGATGAGGACAAGGGAAAAATCAAAGATGCATGCAGTTACCCCCCATTAATAAAGTGGGGCACCGAGGCCCCTAGAGACCTGGCGTTTTGCCCAAGCTTACCCCACCAGTGATGTGCGAAGCCGGGATGCAGCCCGAGCCCACAGAACCACACCTCCAGCACATTTCTGGCTGGTTGTCTTTAATTCAGTTGGTTCTGTGTGGTGCTAATACAGCAAAAGCTTAGATTCCAGGTCGGGACCCATCTCGTCCATTCTGAGTGCTTGCCCGCCAGCTTCAGTCCTGACTCCGGGATCCAACTCTGGCTGCAGCCGAGGACTGAGTGATCCCACCTGAGCCCAAACCGGGCCCTGACCCTGGTCACCCACTCAGTCCTGCTCTTGGCCTCTGGTGGCATCCCGCCCAAGGCCTCTTGATTCTGCCACCCTCCACATGGGTAGCGAGTGGTCGCTCTGTGCCTGGTGTGAGGCTAGGCGCTGAGCCCCAGCTCTCTAGCCGGCTCACACTGCCGGTCATCGCGGCACCAGAGGAGAGGGTGTAGCGCTGGGGGGAGCAGGGGGCGGGGGGCTCCAGCAGCACAGGCAGCGAAAAGGCCATGGCTTTGCAGATGGACGGCCCTGAGTCTGAACCCCAGCTCTGCCACCGTTTAGCTGTGTAGCCACGGGCACCTTACCTGGCCTCTGTGAGCATGTTTCCTTACTGCCGCTGGGGATCCCAGGACCTACGTTTAGTTGAGGTATGGATTCGAGGTATTGTTTGCACAGAATTGGCATAGATTAGGTACTCCATAAATATCGGCCCCTTAACTTTCCTTTGCACCCGTTTATTGAACAGCTACTATGTATGGGGACGTGGGGTCTTTTACTGGGTACTGGGGATAAGAGGTGACAACCAGAGCCTCCCGGCCTTGTCAGAATTTCTAGCACACTCCTTACACATAGTACGTGCTTTGCAAATGACAGGAGCCAAAGAGGGTTTTAGAGACAGCAGGCTTCCCTGAACCCCACACTATCAATTTTTCGGGAGCATCTTTGCCACAGACAACAAAAATCCAGTCCGTTTTAAAATGGAGTGGAGACGCTGCTGCCAAGTGGGCAGGGAGAGGCGTCAGTCTGGGCCCCTGGAGGGTGATGGTGACTCTGTGCTTCCTCTCTTGTGAGGAATGCTGTGCACGCCACAGTCCACACACTCCTTGGAAGCCTGTGGGGTGTGGGGAAGAGTCAGGAAGGACGGAGGAAGCTTCTGTTTGGCCTGCCTTCCGACACTGCCGGCCCCGCGCAGTGTTGCATCTTCAGAGATCATCATCTGCAGCCCGGAAACGCCTCCACTTCTGGAAATTCACAGGTCAGCCTGACCCAGCCATCGGTCCACCCTGACCCGGTGTACCTGGGGATTCTGGAGATGGGGAGAGACACCCACCAGGGGAGACGTTTCACAAGCTTCAAGCACAGATGAAATGCCGAGGTCCAGTTTGAAAGACGCTGGGTGAGTGTGGCTGGCCAGGCGTGGTGCAGTATGCTGAGCATGCCCACCTCAAAGGCGGGGCTTGAGTCCTCTAATAAAATGGGTAGTCGCCATAGTCAGGGTGGGTTGTGCAGTGGAAAGAGCACCTACTTGGAGTCCAAGAGGGTGGATTGAGGTCCTGGATGCATCTCTGACTCTGTGAAATTGGGAAAGCCCCCATCCCCCACACCCCACCCAGCTAGGCCATCATAAAATCAGAGATAGTGATGCCTAAGAGGTCCCCCAGGCCTTCCACCTTGTCATTCATTCATTCATTCTGAGGCCACCTGTTACACACAGCCCTGTGCTCAGACACCAGGACAGGGACAGGTACCTCCAGAGTGCTGGGCGCGGGATAGAGGGCTGGGCGCGGGATAGAGAGCTGGGCGCGGGATAGAGAGCTGGGCGCGGGATAGAGAGCTGGGCGCGGGATAGAGAGCTGGGCGCGGGATACAGCTAAATTCTATTTCTCTCTGCTTTGACTACAAGAGTCTTAGTTACTTCCAGAAACCAGACTCAGAAGACCAAAGTTTACCCTCTTCAGAGCCATCCTGAGGAATGCTTTTCGGCTTCCGAGGTAGCTTCAAAAGAGGCGGCAGCCTGTGGGGGAGGGTGGGTGGGGAAGCTCCTAGAGCAGTCACCCCCCCCTTCCCCACGGGCCACCTTCCACAGGCAGCACTCTTTTTGGATGAAAATGCTCTGACTCAGAGTCACATGGTCTAGATCATGCATCCTTTTGAGGACAGGGGAGACTAGCGTTTTACCCTATAGCACTCTTGACCTCTGATTTGCTGGCAGTTGGGCCCCGGGGGTCTACAAAGTACTAGGGTTGGCTTGCTGGAACTGTCTGGTCTGGTCCAGTCCTCTCCTTTTACAGAAAGGGAGATGAAGGCCCACAGGGAGGCACTGATCTCCCCCAGGTCACCTGGCAGATACCGGCTGAGCTGACCAGCAGCCTAGCCGCTTTCTCCGGCTTCCCTGGGAGGGATTTAAGGACACTCCCATCTGCCTCCTACTACCTGCAGGAGGACTGCGGCCTCAGGGAACCCTCAGGAAACTTCACTGTTTGGCTCACCAGAGATTTCTGGAGCCCCCTGTGGCAGAGAGATTTCTGTCTCTTTGGAGAGCTCACTATGGGAAGGGCCAAGGGCATGCCGGTCATTCACCGGCCCAGCCAGCCAGCCAGCCACGCACTCCTTCATTCACCCTTTCATTCTCTTGTCCATCTCTTTATTTACCTCAGTTTTTCACTCGCTCATTTAATCATTTATTCACTGGCCCGCTTACTTGTCTACTGATCCATTCATTTAACAAGCAAATGCAGAGCGCTGAACCCATGCTCACTGGGGAGACTGATCATCAAACAGACCGCTACAGCACAAAATGATTGTTTCCGGTGGCCGGCAGCCTGGAGGCGGGCACGGGCTCAGGGCGAGTGGGCTTGGAGGAGACCCCCAGGGGAGGTAGCATCCAAGCTGGCCTCCGAGGATGAGCAGGAGTTCTCCTGGTGAGAGAGGAGAAAGGACTGTCCCTTAGCTCCTAACGAGGTTCTCAGGGGCCACTAGGCCTGTGCTGCCCAAACCCCTCTGCCCCCGTCAGCCTGGGCAGAAGGAAGCACAGTGCAAGCTATGGCCCAGCCCCGGCTCTTGGAGCTGTCCATCTCTGGCCTTGACTCCGTGGCTGTGGTCGCTGGTTTTCCCCAGGCTGTGTGGGGGTGCAGGAGGTGGCGAGTCCAGTTGGGCGCGAAGAGCTCGATGGTCTTTCTTTCCAGCTGCATCTTGGCTTACAGCCAGTCTTCCAGATGATTATCTGGGGTGCATATTTCCACGAGGCCTCATCTACTACTGCTTGTCTGCCTCGGAGGAAGGAAGGAAAGGAGAGTGGGAGGGAGGATTAGTGAAGTCAACAAAAAATGTCTTTATCTGGTAAGATAATAGTGAAGGCCACTGTGTTTGGAATCAGACGGACCCTGATTCAAATTCTGCTCTGTCCCTTAACTATGTGACCTTGGATGGCTCCCTCTGAACTTGTTTCTTTCTCTGTAAATGGGACTAATAACATCTAACTGGCAGATTGATTGCATTATTTACATACCCATTCAGACACACCGTAGGTTCCCAAAATATGATGGTCAAAGTTTTATCATGCGTCCACTTACTGCCTGGTTGTGTAGCCCTTCCAGCGTGTTAGACTGCCGGCGAGGCGTGGGGATCCGCATAAATAAAGCATTCGCAGCCCAGCCATGAGACCGACAGGTGAGCCTGCCCTTTTTATGCAGGCTGCTAGGGCCTGGGTCTGAGGTCCACTCGGGGCACTCTGTGTAGCCATGGAAGGCTCTGGAAAGAAGGTGACATCCTAACCAGGCCTTGAAAGCTGAATAAACAGGTTTTTCCCTGAGTCCACGCTGCCTCTTACGGGGGAATGTTTGGGATGGGTCCTCTGTGTGCTGGACTCCGTCTGCGAAAGCTGACCATGTGGCTTCTGGATGCAGCCCCTGGCTCTGCTTGGCAGGAGCTCCGGGGTGGTCTTGGTCAAATTACTGAGCCTCTTGGAGCCTGTTTCATCCTCTGTAAATGGGAAAATAATACCCACTTCATAAAATGGTTTTAAGTGCAAACATTAAAGTGTGTAAAGTGCTTCAGCCAGTGCCTGAGACATCGTAGGAGCTTTCGAGATGTGACTCTTCTTGTCACAGCTGCAGTAGGGCCGGGGGTGGGGGTGGGGGGTGGGCAGGGGAGGCTTGGAAAGGGTTATGGAAAGGAGACAAACGGGAAGTGGGCTTGACCAGGGGAAGAGGAGAGGGCCTAAGCCCGCCCTCCTGCCCCCTTCCTCTGCCAGCACTGAGCCTGCTGTCTCCTCCGCACCCTCTTCTCCAGCCTGATGCCACTTCTTTCTATTCCCACCAAGTTCTGTTCCACTTCTTTTCCCTCAGCGGTTGCTCCTCCCCCCTGAGTCAGATGTTATCGTCCCCTTTTCCACCTGCTCTTTAACCTTCAGGACTCTGAAGGTGCCCCCTCCTTCTGAAAGCCCTCCTTGATGGACCCCGTCCCTAGTAGTGAGCCCCTCCCTTCCTGCATGCCCCCTCCTTGCCCCGCTGTAGCATGTGTAAGCGACCACCTTTGGTGTGTTTGCTTAGCTGCCCCCTCATGGGACAGACGGTAAGCCCCTCGAGGCTGAGGGCCTGCGGGGCTCATCTTTGGGTCTCCCTGGCTCCCAGCAGTGGTGGGTTCCTTATAGATGCTCAGTGAGTGTTTGAATGAATGAATGAATCAATCAATCAATCAATGAAATGACTACGAGGGGGACGGTGGAGCAGGGGGCCTTTGTTCAGGGCCTGTCCTCAGCAGTTTTTATCTCTCTCTGTTGCTTCCCGTGCTCCCCCTCTTCTCCTAAGCGGCCAGGGTACCTGGCCGTGCTGCGCCAGGGATGCCGATGCCGCATTTTCCTTCAGGGCTGTCTGCGGCCTCCTCAGTAACCCCAGGTCCCTGCAGGCCTGCAGAAACAACTCCCCGCTCCCACCCAGTCCCCCCCCAAAACAAACACAGCCGCTGCCCCAGAGCCACAAGGGCTCGCAATGAAAAACAGGTGTCTCCCAGGGACCTATCAGCCCAGGCTGGGCGGCAGCTTGGGATCACCTCCTGGGGGCAGGGGAGGGGTGTGGGCATGGCAGCGTTCATGAGTGCTCATCCGGAGTGTTCAGCTCCTGGGGCCCAGCACGGGGTTCAGCAGCCACCTCCCACCCTGGTCACAGGAGACTAACAGGAACATCCCAGGCCAGAGGAGCCAGGGCGCTCTGGTTCCAGCTGGGCCCTCGCTGGGGACAGCGCTGGGAGGACAGCTAGCCATGCCCCTCTCACTGTCTCAGACTTCTGCTTCACCCCAGGGAGTGAAAGAGCACAAGTGTCCTAATCACCCAGCTTTAATCCCCCCTTAGCCCCTTATAAGCTCTGTGAGCCCAGGAATCTTCTTTTGCTTCTTGGAGTCTTACTTTACTCACCCGTAAAATGGGTCAGTAAAGACTTCTGCATAGGTTGTGGGCTGGGACTAGGGTGGTAGCTTACATGTGCATGTGTGTAAATGGCCCCAGTGCAGGGCCTGGGCTGTAATACTGTTTTTTGTTTTAAAGATTTTATTTATTTATTAGAGAGCGAGCGAGAGAGAAACAGCATGAGAGGGGAGAAGGTCAGAGGGAGAAGCAGGCTCCCCGCTGAGTCGGGAGCCGGATGCGGGACTCGATCCCAGGACCCCGGGATCATGACCTGAGCCGAAGGCAGTCACTTAACCAACTGAGCCACCCAGGTGCCCTGTAATACGTGTTTATTAAAAGTCAGCCCCCATGCCTCTGGCTCCAGATCCATCACTAAGGGACTGTGTCTGAATTTAGGCAAGGCGTTTTCACCTCTTGGGGCTTTTACAAAGAGTCTAGGCTCCACCCCTGGCCTCCTGAGGCCCAGTCCTAGGGAGCAGCTGCTTGTCCCCCACGTGGCTCAGCCCGTCTGTTGCATGTCCCAGCTTCTGTATATGATGTTCCCTCTGCCTGGAATGCCTTTCTCCAATTGTCTCACTCCTTTCAGTCACAAAACATGCTTCCTGAGTGCCTACTATGCACCAGGCACTGTTCTGAGCACTTGGAATGCGTAGGTGAACAAGCCCTGTCTTCTTCCCCTGCTCCCAGGAGCCCCTGTTCCTTGCCACGTCTGCCTTGTGACAGTTGTCTCACCGTCCTGGGGCGGGCTGTTTGTCCGGCTGTCCTCCCCATGACTAAGCTCCTGGAGGGCAGGGACAATGTCTAACCAGGTCTCCACCCACAGCACCGGGCACAGAGGGGGTGGATTCACCCTGTCTGTTGGATTCACCGCGGAACCCCAGCATCGGTCTGGGAGCCGGGTGGGCTCAGGCCCCGGCCAGTGCCTGTGGACTGAATAAGTGAAGGGGCCTGGCAAGCTCGGCTCCCCTGCGGCTCGTGCCGGAAGGGTAACTCCATCTCCGTGCCCCCACCACGGCCAGTTTCACATTCTGCTGGCTCAGCCTCCTCAGCAGGGCCAACGCACGGAGGGGGCCACCAGGTCCAGACACCCTGGAAGGTTTGGCAATGGAGGGAGAGAAGCTGGTGGGTGCTGGAGTGGTCTTCTGTATTTGTATTGGAAGCAGGCTCCTTGCACGCCAGTGCTCGCCCCTGATTTCAATTATCCAATTGCACACTGCTGCTAAAAGTGCCCGTGGGCAAACAAGCTGGCTCCGGGCCCCTTCCTTCATTAATTCTGACAGCCCATCATGTTGCACCCACGGAGGCCCACTCTCCTCCCGCAGCAGGCTCAGCGGACTCTGTCCAGGTCACCAGGACAGGAACCTGAGAGAAGGAACCGAGGGGAGGAAATGTCCCAAGAAAGGCACCGGTGATGCGTAGGGGTTTCAGGTTGGATCCTTCCCTCCTCCTGAAGCCCTGGGGTCTGCGTCACACTTGCCTTCTCCGGGCTGGTTCTGGTTTTCCAAGGGCTAGGCCAGGAGTCATTTCGCCAAGGTGGTGGTGAGAGGCGTTTGTGAACATTGGCCTGGCCATGAAGATGAGACAAGGGACGATTTGCCTATGCGAGTGCACACTAGGTTCTCTCCCCCTCCTCTCCCGGCTCCTTTATTTACTTGCTTATTGCTCTTCCTGGTGTTTCAATCAGAAAGGACACGTCTGTTCTTCTCCTGAAGTCAGGTGATTGGGCAGTGGGACAGGTGGGAGGGGGAGGGAGCAGGGAAGTGGGAACTAGGCGCTGTGCCAGACCGTTGATAGGGGCTTATGGTCACGGGGTGCCTGCCACCCCACGTGTCCCCATCCTGGCTCTGTGTCGGGGCCTCAAGGGACAAAAACAGACACGTGGTATGTCATCGATGAAAGTTGAGTGGGGAAGGGTAGACCCCTGATCTGAGGAGGGAGAGCAGAGTAGATGCCAGGTAAGCCACCAGCTGGATCTGCCAGAGCCCGACGTTCTCGTTAAGACGGTGTCTCTCTTCCATCTAAAATGGTGTCATTTAGGTCACTCCCAAGTGTCCCTCTTCTGGTGGGATAATCACTGGAAACCATATTGGCTTATTGCAATTGGAGAAAAGGCTGTGCCCTCCCCATTGCTGTGGGTGCTAAGGAGAGAGTGGATCTGTGTCTGGAGGGGGTGGTGGGAATGGAGCAGAGGAGCCCCAGGGGCTGAGGGAACGGGGGCAGCATGGAGAAGAGACTTGGGGAGGACTGAACCGCTTTCCCCAAAAACCTGCAGGGCTGGCCTGGCACAGAGGGAAAGACGGGCTCTCCGAAGAGGCAGCTGGGCCTGGTGGGGGAGAACTGAAGTGAGATCTAGCTTTCCCACAGCCAACAGCTGCCGGCCTTATGGGGATTAGTCAGCTACCTGCGCAGCGGGCAGTGGCCTGGCCTCTGCTGGAGCAGCTGGGATTGGGGTTGCGGCCTGGTGGGCTGCACTCTTCCCAGGTTCATGGCCCCAGACAGGTCTTCTTTCTCTGAGCCCCGGTCCTCTCCACTGCCCCAGGGGGAGGGTAATGGCTAGGGAGTGTGACAAGCAAAATCCCCCACAGACATCCGAGCCTGGGAGGAGGGAGTTCTGTTGCTCAGGCCCGGGCACAGAGGGGGCCATCAGCCCAGGTGACCGGATGAGGCCCAGTGTCCGATCTCCCCAACCGCAGGCGGCCCTGTCAGCCCTCTCAGTGTCTGGTAAATACCCTCCCTGTGAGTTGGAGCTCCACTGCTCCAGGAAATGTTGTTACAAATTGTTTTTCCACCAGAGCACATACTGGATTTTCCATGGCACCTCCAGCACATTTTCGGGAAATCCCAGGTGGTGGGGATGGGGGCTGAGACCCTCCAGAAAGGCCAAGGCCCCGGCAGACCAAAAGATGGCTGGGTTTTATTTAATCATAAGTGCATATACGTCTCAACCTTTGAATACTGGAAAGGAAAGGGGAAAAAAAAAAAAAAAAGCCCGGCAAACCAAAAAAACACACACATCGCTTTGCTTTGGAGGGTAATTACTCTGAATTCAGTTAAACCAACTTGCTCTAGCTAACTAGATTAGTTTACATCTTGTGGTAGAAAAAGAAATACAAATTACTTAGATTGCAATAAACCATGTTTTTCTAACTAAATAGATTAGTTTATATCTTGTGGCAAGAAACAAGAAGGAGAACAGCGCAGAAATGCCTGTCGCTCGCTCCTGCCCCCTCACTCAGGCAAAGAAGCGTGTTTTCTTCGTGACCTCTAGACCCTGAACCCTGTGCTGCCTCCGTCCCCTCCTCCAAGACATGTAAAGAATTGAGACTGGGGGAAAAGAAAACAAAACCACCTCCAGCCCAGTCACGGTGATGAGGGGCCAGACTGTTCTGGGGTCGCCCTGTCCACACAGATTGCAGTCGCTTCAGTGAACGTGGGCTTGCTGACTGCCTACTACGTGCAGGCCAGAGGGCGAGGCACTGGGGGGCAGCCAGCTCCGTGCCATGAGACCCACGTAGCCACACACGGCTTGTTCTGATGCTCTACCGTCACCGTTTTAAAATTCTTAATAATTTAGGAACATGGGGCTCTATACTCGCACTCTGCGCTGGGCCTGGCAAATTATGCCGTGGGTCCCAGAGGAGAGACAAGGGATAGAGGAGACCGGGGCCTGCCCTCCCAGGAGGGCGTAGCCTTGTAGGGGACAAGTCCGCGTGTGGTGAGTGTTTGTCAAAAGGACCTTTGCCCTTAGAGAATTGACAGTGCATTGTCCTTTTTTTTTTTTTAAGATTTTATTTATTTATTTGAGAGAGAGAGCATGATGTGGGCCTCGATCCCGGGACTCCGGGATCATGACCTGAGCTGAAGGCAGTCGCTTAACCAACTGAGCCACCCAGGCGCCCTGACAGTGCATTATCTTAAGTGATTCCAGAAATTTCAATGACTTGAGAGGTCTTTGGCCTTTTCTACCCCCTAACAACAAAATACACTTGCTCCCAAATGTCTGTGTCTTTCTATCCTAAGATTGCCTGGGAAAGTGTAATGGGTACCAGCAGTTTCTGAGGAGACTTGTCTTGCTGGATGTCTCTCTTAGGCCTGTCTAGAGGGGTTCTGCAAGGGTCGCTGCAGTGGAAAAAATTCATTTTAACCATCAGAACGCAACCCATGTGTTGTGCCCCACTAAGGTGTCCCTTACCATGCATTGTCTCACTGGGTCATCTCATTGAGTTTCTAAAGGGTAGAGTGGCTTTAGGTGACACAGCCTGTCTTCTCCTACGGAAAAGTTCTAGCTGGGTGGTGCCTGCCCCAGGAAGGATGCAGCCTCCTTTTACTTCTCTGCCGCAAGAGGCACTGCCTTCCCTCCAGGGGGGGCTGGCCACTGCGGTGCTGGTGTTCCAGGCCTGGGCAAGGAGAGGGGCCGGCGTGCTGTCACATCCCATCAGCCACAACTGGGAACCCTGACCACTGCACGGTAAGGGAGATAGGAACTGGGGTCTCTTCTGGGCGACCACGTGCCATGTGAGGTATAGGAAGGTACATGTGTCTCAGTCTTTTGAATGAGGCCATAGGCTTAGGAGAGCAATGACTTGGCCTGGGTCATGCAGCCTGCAGGTCTAGGCATTTTCTAAGCACCCACACTGCTTTTTACTGCTCCAGGGGTGTGGGCTCCAGGAAGAAGCCTCCTGGACTCCAGGGAAGCCAGGGAGAGGGTACATCACCCCTGGGCAGTTCCACTGCAAGGCCCTGACACTGAGGGTTACTGACTCATTCTTGTACCCACTGAGGGACGGGATACTCACTACTTACCCTGGTCATCCTAGAACCTTGTCGGCTATTAATTACTACTATTTCAGTTCAGCAAATAATGACCAGATGGTTCTGAACAAACAAAACTATGGGGCTGATTGGCGGGGTCCCTGATCCGGGCTGGGGAGTCAGGAAAGGCCTTCTGAGGAAGTCAGTCTTAGAGGATGAATTTGAGTTATTTCCTAGCCCTTCGACTTTGGGCAGGTTATTTGACCTCTCTAAACCGCACTTTCCTCATCTGTAAAACGGACATAGTAGAGTCCCTACCTCATGCAGCTAAAGGGAGAACTCTCAACGTCTCTGTAGGTATTTCATAGATGTCAGTTATTGGTGAGAGCACACCTAGCAGAAGATCTGGCAGGAGCAAAGGCGAAATGGGGAGCAATGCACCGGCCACTCAGGAGGCTAGACAGGAAGATAGGGATCAGGAGAAGCAGGCGATGAGGCAGAGGGGTTAGGCAGATCTCCCCTCACATCAGCCCCTCTCTGCTGGCCTCCATCTGTGTCCTGCAGCTCTGCTAAGTAGGCTTGCTCCTCCAGCCCAGATGGGGAAACTGACGGGCTTTGTGTGGCCGAGCTGGCTCCTCATGAGCACGGGCTGGGGCAAAGGCCAGAGAGGCTTGCGGGTGAGCTCGGCACACAGGACGGAGGGGGAAAGGGACAGCAGGTGGGGAGGGACTGGAAACCGGAGGCCAGGAGGCAGAGAGTAGGAGCCACGAAAGACTGAGCTCTCAGGTTCTGCAGCGGGACAGCAACAAGCCCGCAGGTCGGGGATAGGAGCCCCATGTGCAGATGAAGAAGCTGAGGCTCCGAGGACTTAGTGACTTACTTAGTTCACCCGATTAGTGATCTGATTCCAAAGCTTTCTCCTTCTCATTTTCTTCTCCTAAAAAAGCCTCACACTGACTGGTATGTATTATTATAGAGAATGTCATCTTTATAAAAGGCATAAACAAAAAAATTATAGAATTCCACCATCTGGTGGGATAACCGCCATTAACACTTGATGAATATTTGTCCTGACATTTCCCCCATGCAAATCTATGTCTCTCTCAATACACGTGCATGAGGATGAATACGTATTTATGAAAATGGGATCACCACTGTATATACTGTCCTTTATTCAGTTCCCCATATATCATGAACATCTTTCCACTGCAGTGAAGACATACCCATGCTCTCACTTCTAGTGGTCACAGAGCAGGTTTAGATCATTTCCAAATTTCCACAGGCACACAGGAGAGAACACTGATCAAGAGGACTTTTTTAATGAGAAAGGAAAAGAAATCCGGAAACTTTGGAGTAAAAAGGCAAAAACTAACCAGTCCTTCTTTCCTTCTCCCGCACACACCCAAGTACCATTCACCTGGATTTGCCTCACCGGGGTGGGGGGGGGGGGGCAGCTCTAAGCCACCCTGCCTCCACTGAATCTTTCAATCACCAACTTTATGGCTAGAAGGATCCAGAAAGCACATTTCTTTAAGTCAGTTTCCCTTTTCCCTTCCCACAGAAGGGGAAAAGGTCAAACAAAACATTGTGAGGGTTTTCCTGCCCAATTGCTTTCTGGAATAAGGACTTCTTTCTCTGCATTTCTCATGGTCTCTGGGTGCCTGGGATCCTCCTCCTTCAGGTGGATAAAGAACAAGAATAAGCATGGATGCACCATGGGTCACTAGCTTCTCCCTCCATGACATGGCGTGATAAAAAAAGCACCAGATCCAAAAGTCAGACAAATGAGGTTCAAATCCCGCCTTTCCCCCATATTTCCAGGATAACCTCATGCCCTGGTTCATGTCTGAGCCTCAGTTTCCTAGTTATTAAGTGGAAGGGATACAGGGAATGTGAAGGGTGGTTGGTGGGGGTATATGGCACAGAAGAGAATGGTGCTCAACAAATAATTTTTGAAACTCTATTATTTTCTATTCTCAGAGAATTTTCTTTAAGAGAGGTGGGCCCACCTGTTGTTGGTTAAATATCCCCTTTATTCAGTGGTGGAAGAGAGCTCAGAAGTCAGAATCCAGTGACAATAAGACTCCCTTGTAAAAAGCCACGTTCACGGCCCAGCCCAACTAATGAACATATCCCCCATCATGAAAGAAAGTGTTTCCAGTAAGCATGCAAGTGTCTTTGCCAAGGCAGCTTGGGCCTGCTGCCCAGCTGCTGGAGGTGATGGTAGCCCTGCCTGAATAGCCACACTCTTGCCCTTGGAACCTGTGTGTGATTGGAGCCAGACTCCTCACACAGGCTGCGTGGCCTGTGCAGGCAGGAGGCCTCCAAGCGTGCTGCAACGGACAGGCCCCACTTGTCTGCAGAAGGGGCTGAAACTGGGCAAGAACTGTGTATTCCTAGGGCACGTCGTGCCTGTTGTCAGAGGGCACCCACAGCACAGGGGAGTGGCCCCCCTGCCAAGCTCTTGGCTACCCTTAAGAGCCAGGCCAAGGGACCTGTGTTTTCTTTGCTGCGTTATTAAGCTGTCTTTTGCTTTTAAGGTTCCTGGGCCTGTCATAATACAGGTCATCCTAGCCGAGATTCTGGGCCCCTGTTCCTTTGAACTGCAGGGACAGCATGGAGAAATCCCGCTTTCCCTGCGGGGCGACTGACAGCCAGTTGACAGCCCCCAGCCAGGCTGCTACTGAGAGGGGTTCCAGCCATGCCGGTGCAGACTTGGGGAATCGGGCTCGTCCCCGTGGGGAGGCCGATGGAGCCCTGCCATCTTCACACGCTACCAGGGGCGAATAGAGCTGTGAGCAGGGGAGGGAGGGCCCGTGTAAGACTGCGATCAGAACTTCTGGGTTCTTGGAAAGGGATTAGCACGCCATCGCAAAGGGCATGGAGCTCGGTGCTCGGGGGCCTGGCGGAATCCCACCCTACCGTGTCCTCGCTGCTGACCTTCAGCACGTTCCTTCACTTCATTGAGCTTTGGTTTTCTCCTCCGTATGATGGGAAAATAATGATGTCCTCAGAGGATTTGCTGTCAAGATTAAATGAATTACGCGTCTCCTCAATGGGGCGCCCCGTGCCCCATCTGTGGCAAGCAGTGCATGGGTGGCGCCGTCACTGTTCATTTCACAAGGGCCTAGTGCCGCCAGCGGGGCATTGGACTGGGGGCACTCGGCTGGCAGTCAGGAGACCTGGCTTTTGATCTCAGCTCTGCCACAGGCCTGTGGTGTGACTTCAGGCAGGTCCGTGCCCCTCTCTGAGCAGTCCTTAACTCATTTCTCGGCCCAGAAATAGAAGGCCGTGAAGGCCTCTAAGCCCAGGGGTAAGGGGTGCCTGGGTCTACGAGTGGCACGTACAGGGGCTGGGGGCTGGTGAGACTCCAGGTAGGATCAGTGGGCAAGCCTTGCCCAGAACTAAAGCCTCTCCTTTGGTACCTCTTCTGTTTCCCTCTGAAGCTGGTTTAGTGCTGCAGACACATAAGGTGACCGCTTCCCAGTGTGTGTGCTCTATGCTCCCCCCCCACACCAGCCAGACAGACCAGGGGCTGGGCAGGCAGTGGACAAGGCGAAAGATACAGTGGAGCGAGGGAAGAGGGGGAGAGAGATATGCAGAAGAGAGAAGAGAAAGGTGAGAGTTTATACGGAACCACAGAGCTGGAGACATGTGGGGTCAGCCCTAAAGAATGCGGAAGGACAGATTTCCCATCCAAAGTAGGAGTGCGGCCAGAGGAGGCCGGGGCCGTGGGTGGCTGGGGGAGCCGTGGCGATGCAGGGTGCTCATTCATTTCTGATGTCTGGGGTGGGGGCGTAGTAGTGCTGACTCCCCAGAGAACTCCGACCAGAAGCAGGCCCAAAGAGCGCTCCGCTGGGGGAAGCTTCAGATACCTTCCTACTCCGACATCTAGCTAGCACCTCCTTCCGTGTCCCCCACTGCCAAGGGCCTGGCCAGGCCTGCTCCTCTGGGAAGTTGGTTCTCGTTGCCCCTCTCATGGAAGTTTTCCCCAAGGCTTGGATCCTTGGAGAAAACCAAGGAGTGGTGTTTGAACTTAGCAACCATTTATAGAGAACCTACTGCCCTCCGGGCATGAGCTGAGCACTTACACGTGTTGCCTCACTTAATTTGATCTTTCAGGCTCCCCTTGCCCCGGGAATGTCTGATCTGGCACTTTCTGTGTCTCCCTAAGTCCACAGTTATTCGTGCCCCTTCTCCTCTCCTTGACCTTGACTGTGAGCTCCTCCAGGGCAAGCTCAGCCTTTGGTCTACCTGTGTGTGCTCCAAGACCCGGGCTCCAGCTTCAGCATGTTGACTCGATTCTGTTGAATTAAATATAGGGACACCTGGGCGGCTCAGTCAGTTAAGCGTCTGACTCTTGGTTTCAGCTCAGGTCGTGATCTCCGGGTTGTGAGATCGAGCCCTGCATCCTCTAGGCTCAGAGTCTGCTTGAGATTCTTTCCCCTTCCCTCTCCCTCCACCCCTCCGCCCCTCCTCCCACACCCTCTCTCTCTCTCTTTCTCCCTAAAATAAAGGACTACATAGAATCTTACATTAATTAAATCTAATTAATCTGCAGGCGGCTTACTGAATTCAGTTTCTGTGATTTGTGGCATTAGGAGTCAGCTCTGTTGGGAGAGAGGAGGGGGAAGATTATATTTTGAAGCAGAGTACTTAATACTTTGAGGGCAATGCCGAAGTCAAGTGGAAGGGCGGCGCTCACGGTGGGGTTTCTGACAATGGAGGCAAGTGCGACGGGGAGATCTGGGGCATTCTGGCAGAGGGAAGGGCAGGGATGCGTGTTGGGAGGGAGCCCTTCACTGGGCTGGGGGTGGGCTTGGCTTCCTGGGACGCTCCCGCATCTTGTGCCAGGCTGCGCTGGAGGAGCGAGGTGACCACATAATCTCCCCCTGGGGAACACACGGTCACACTATGAAAGTGAGACTCGGCTGAAGAGTGAGGGTCCTGGGATCCTAGGCACTTGGTTAGAGGACCTTTTGTAGAGCAGCATTTTCTGGCTCCACTGCTGTAATGTGGGGCCAGAAACGTAGTGTGGTTTCCTGCAGGGATTGGAGATTTGCTCCAGTAAGAGTTTGCCTTGGAAAGGACTCACAGTATAGATGTCTTCACCCACAGAATAAAATCTAAACTCCTCTGCCTGGTGTCCCTGAATGTGGGCTCTGCTGACCATCCTACCATCACTGCCTCCTGCACCCTGCCCTCCCCCTTGCTTCTTCGCCCACACCCGGGCTTCCCCCATCCTAGCCTTTGGTCACCCTGCTCTCATCTCTTTTAATGGCCTCCCTGATCCTGACCCATTACCACATCCTTCCCATCCATCCTTAAGGTAAGGCTCAGATCCCTCCTCTTCCAGGAAGCCTTCCCTCATTTCCTTGCGGCAAATATCAGCCTCCCTTCAGTACCCTGTTACAGCTTCTTCTGCGTGCCTCATGCAATTTTATGCTCAAGTTAGGTTTCGGGGAAGGATCCTTCTCCTTCCCCCACAGTGAACTCTTAAAGGAGCTCTGAGGCCCAAAGGGCATGCTCAGTGACTGCAGGTGAGGGAGAGCCTGTAACTCAAGGAGGCAGACAGATCCCATAGCCTGGCCTGGCACAGCCTCTGGCACAGCAGGGGTTAATCAGGGGTACATGTGATCAATAAATATTTACTGGGTGTTAAGTGTTTAGCCTAATGCAGCATTTAACAGCCATTCTCATTTACGGTAATGGGAGGCATGCGCAACCCTGGGGGATTCGGGAAGGGAGCCCCCTCCACCTGTCTTCAGACCAGTTTCAGACACACACCCCCATCACAGACTCCAACAGCCCTGTGGAGGTGGAGTTTCAGCTTCTAATTCTTTTCTTGGGCTCTCAAGCCCTGACTCCACCCCAGGCAAATCCCAGTCCGCCCCCCCCCCCCCGGCTCTGTCCTCACAGAATCCTCACCCCATTTCTGTGCCTGGCTCTGTACTGGGCACTGGGGACACAGAGGTGAGACAGAAACAGCTCCCTCCCCACAAGGAGCTTCTCGTTTCTCATCTCTGCCCTGAGAAATAATGCCTAGCCCTTTTTCTTTTTTTTTTTTTAATTTTTTTTTTTTTATTTATTTGAGAGAGAGAGAATGAGAGATAGAGAGCACGAGAGGGAAGAGGGTCAGAGGGAGAAGCAGACTCCCTGCTGAGCAGGAAGCCTGATGTGGGACTCGATCCCAGGGCTCCAGGATCATGACCTGAGCCGAAGGCAGTCGCTTAACCAACTGAGCCACCCAGGCGCCCAGCCTAGCCCTTTTTCTTATGCTACAGGTCACAGCTGAGTCAGAAGGCTTCGGGCTCACTGGGGAGGAAGAGCGACACAGCTGGATCTCTGGGGAAGGACAGGGCATAGGGGGTGTGCAGAATCCCCCAGGGGAGGTGTGCAGGGGCCCCAGGTAATAGGGATGTGCAGAAACCTGAGGTGTAGGGGCGTGCAGAGCCCCCAGGTGATTTGATGCACACCCTCAGAGTGTATCATCCAACAGACATCACAGGGTTAGAAGCAGAGACTGACAAATGGGCAGCACTAGAGTGGGGACTAGACCAGAGGAAGCCTGGGGGCTGCGGGAAATAGGGAGGGGCATCTCCCTCAGCATGGGGAAGGCTTCTCCAAGGAGGTGATCTCCAGCTGCATTGTGAAACCAGCCCGAGAAGAGGGAAATGACATTTTAGGCAGAGGGAATGTTGTATACCAAGGCCCAGAGACATGAAAAAAATCTGGCCTGTGAAAGAGCATGATGAGTTTGTGACTAGATCTGTGCTTTCCACAGTGGTAGCCACAAGCTGCATGTACTATTTAAATTTAAATGGGTTAAAATTTAATTGGTTAAGATTAAACAGAATTAAAATTCAATGCCTCAGTCATACTAGCCACGTTTCAAGGGCTTAACAGCCCCATGTGGCTAGCGGCCCAGCTGTATTACAGAATTTCCACCATCCGAGGAGGTTGGATTGTCCACCACTGGTCCAGAGCACAGAGTGGCTGGGGATCAGTGGGGAAGAGTCGGCAGGGTCCCTAGGATCAGACTGCAAAGGGTCTTGAGTGATGTGAGAAGGACTCTGGGGTCCCTTCCTGTGGGAGGGAGGGTGTCAGCTCTTCCCTGGACCTCCGTCGACCCCAAGAGGGAGGCTGCTTATTTATTCCCTACTTGCTTTATGAATTCCTATTCTGTGCCCCACATCCCTGGTCACAAGAGAGGTGTATACTGAGAACCTGGCCTCTGGAGAGGGATCAGAACCTTCCCCAGTAATGTCAAGGCCTTGAGGTTACCAGGGTCCTGTGAGAAAGCAGCAAGCTCAGCGCCTATCCATCACCCTGCCCCTGCCAATACTCTCAGTGAAGGCTGAGCAGGGCCAGCACAGGAGGATGCAGTCCGTGGAGGCTCAGAGTCGTCCGGTTGTTCATGAACAACAAATACTGGGGCGGCCGGAGGGACAGGCCGAATGCAGGGTGTGCTGGGGCCGTGGCAGCGGTGGAGGCCAGCAGGATGAGGAGGTTTAGCATGGGAGAGTGGCTGCCTCTTCCTGGGCTGTCCTCTGCCTACTTGCCTCAGAGATCAGTTTCCCCCTCTTCCATGCCCAGCTCCAGGGTCACCTCCTCCATGAAACCTCCCCGGGTTGATCAAGGAGCCTTCCAGATTTCACAGGACACTAGCCCCGTGGGCTGCAGCTATGTCCGGCTCCGTAACTAGACCTGGGTTCCATGAGAGTCAGACGTGCCTTGTTAACTGTGCTCTTCCCTGGCCTGATGCCTGTTTCCCCTCCCTTCCGCATGAGTCTGCCCCCATTGTTACCCCTCTGCATCCAACTACCTGTTTATATCTCCGTCTCCACCATTAGAACTCCCTGAGCACAGGGGCTGTGTTGTTCAGCTAACACATCCCTGAATGAATGAGTGAAGGCGGGAGGATGGAGGCTGTTCTGGCCACCCCACCTGGAGGCAGAGGACTTGTGGGTGGACAGAACCAGGAGGGGACCCGGAAGGGCTGTGGGAAATGAGGGAAGGCCAAACAGGTGGCACGGCCCTGGGTCCCTACTGCCAACCCGCAGGATCTTCTCCCCTACAGTGTGACCTGAGCGGACTCCCCTGGGAGGGGACACCCTGTCTGCTTCTCTTGGGCTCCCTCCTTGCCGGCTGATTGACTGCTGCAGAGAAGATAATGGCAGATCCCTTTATTTGTTGGGCCGGCCTCTAGGCAGAAGGGTTTGCTTCAAGTGCCACTTGGTGACTCGTGCAAATTGTTCCTGACAGCCCCACAAGGCCAGGCCATCTGCCTTGCCCTTTCGCCGGGCGGAAGGGGCTGGAGAGAGAGATATTAGGTTTCCACTTCAGTCAATACTTTGATGTTCAAAGCTGTTTAATATTCATTAAACCAGCCCTTCAGTTGTAATTGCGGTCATTACCCTCCCTTTTATGATCATCTGTAAATGTTATGGGACAGACGGGCACAGCTATCCTAATGATGGAGGGTTTTGATGATGGATAAAAGGTTGAATAGAACCCCTTCAATCTGTCTCCTCACTCTTCGGTGCTCACTCCCACCCCTTTCTGCTTCCTTTCGCTCTTAAAAGATGGTGTTTGGGCTGAGAGAGCAGGATGGCTCCAGCGGGGTCAAGGTTAGTTAATTTTACAGAGACAAACATATGGTCCTGCGGTCTCGGACTGAGCCCATACTCCCCCACACACCTGGGCCCAGCCCCAGGTCAGGCACTGAGCCCTGACCCCAGCCCCTGCCTCGGCCTTGACCCTAGCCATGTTCTGAGTGTCAAGAGGGAAATTAGGTTATCAGAACAGGTTTGGACCTTAGAGATGTTGGTGCTTTTGCTCTGCAGAGGGGTGGGGCCTCCTACTGGGACATTCACAGGCTTTGGAGTCAGACTGGCTTTCAATGCCAGGCTCTGCCACTTTCTAGCTGCATGATTTGAGCAGCGGCTGAGCCTCTGCAGCGTTCAGTGTGTTCATCTGTTAAGAACAAGGACTACTAATAGAGTCATTGCGAAGACCCCACTCACTAACAGCCCTGCTCGGCCAGTGCCGCTTCTCGGCACTCCCACCAGCCCCTTAAGTTCCCAACAGAGCAGGCTGGCCCTATGCTGAGAACCCTAAGCCTACTGGGAAGGGGGCACTGTGGGCTGGCCGGCTCCTGTCGCATGAAGGGCGGGGTACCTTCTCCTGCCTCCCCACTCTTCGGTTCCAACCGTCCCCTCAGGCACCCTCTTGTGAGCTTCCCAGGGCCACAGGTTGCAATCTCTGGCAAGCAGCCCCTGAGACAGGTTTGTGTGCCCAGTGTTTATCAAGGAGGCCCGTGGGATCCACACCTCTGTCTGGAAAAAGGGTCAGAGAGGAAGCAAATCCGGTGGAGGAGATGCAGGTCTGAGCCCAGCTCCGGGTTTCACAGCCAGCATGCTTACTTATGCAAATCACCTCACGCAAGTGGGTGCTTGCCAATGGATAAGCAAATGATCAGAGCTTTCTTCTCCAACAGCAAAAGGACAAACGTGGGTAGTGAAGGCAGTGAAGTGAGTGAATGAATGAATGAATGAATGAGTGAACAAAGAAATCTGCAACTGAGTAGAATGGATCCCTAATCCCTTATTTGTCTCAGAATTCAGTATTCTGTGGGTTTTAGATATACATATCCATCTATCCTTAATACTCCACTGGGGCCGGGAACAGCACCCATAATCACATTAATAAGTTGTGCTGCAAAACATGATATTCACAAAAAGCAGGATAGACCAAGACTCTATATAGCCTTGTGTAGGCTCATGTCAGGTTGCCAAAGACCAGTGGTTCTTCAGAGCTTTTTGGATTCCGGAACTGCCAATAAGGGAGTGAGGGCCAAGGTTCTTTCTGGCTTCCTAAGTCCCCTTGAGGATGTGGAGCCCCTACTAGACTGACTGCCCTGCCCATGCCTCCATGGCTCCCATCAGTCCCCGAGCTGGGCATCAGCTCTCTGGGTCCCTCCTGCTGTGTGTTTCTTTCTCTGCCTCCAGGGCTGCCACACCAAGGTCAGTGAAATGGAGGCTCAGATCAGGTCTAATCACGCATCGTTCACATTCTAATGGCACCTGCTAAGTGAGAGGGTAGTGACTTGTAGCCGAGGGAGAGCCCGAGCAGCCTGGGATTGCGGTGGCCACCTCCTGGGACGGGAGAGCTTGTGCCTGTGTTTCCCGTCTGTTAGGGCTCAGGGCTCCAGCACTGTCATAGCTCCAACTGACAAATTGCCTCTTCCACACCCCTCTCCAGGTCCACTTGTCTGAGCTAGGGGCTGCATGCTTTTCTACGGCAGTTCTTTCTTTCCCTCGTGTGCTCATTCGTTCATTCAACCAACAATGTTCTAAGCATGTACTACGTGCCAACACGACTGGGTGGTGGTGTTAGGATTATTCGGTGAGTTGGGCGGTATGGATACTGAAGGAAAACCCTTTTAGGATAAGAGTAAATTTCAGTTATTTTTTTTCATATCAGATCGATATCTAAAACTTGTATTTGTAGAGGATGCTGTGGTTTGCAAGGCATTTTTTCAAGTGTTATTTAATCCTTCCCCACAACCCTGTGAAGGAGATGGGGGTAGGCATGTCCATGGGAAGAAAAGCAGTGGCTACAGGATGTGATATAGGAGGCCCACCTTGCCTAAAAGAAGAAGAGCTATTTCTTCCTCGGATACAATTTGCCGTTTACCAAAACTTCCATCAAAAATCTTCCGTCTCGACAGCCTCCCTCTGGGGGCCTTCCCCCTGGGGAAGAGTCTCTTCTCTGGACACACCTCCGAGTCTCCCGGCTTCCTGGCTCGGTGAGCTCCTCCTCATCCACCAAGGGCCATCCTGCAGGTTCCTGCTCTATGACGGTTTAAGAAATAGTTGTACAGTGGCCTATGAGGCCCAAAATGCACAGCTGCCCCAGCTCTCTGTCCGGTTCTCTGATCATCCCCCGCCCCCCCCCACCCAAACCCAACCCCACCCTCCGGCTGCTCTGTCTCCTTGCACTCTCTGGCCATAGGGCCTTTGTGCTGGCTGTTCCCCAGGCCTTGAATGCATTGGCCTCAAAAAGCAGCACAGCCAACTCCCCTGTCTCCCAAATGTCACCCTAAACAGACCTATATTTACATTGCAGCGCTAGTGTTCCAATCCCCTGCTCCTGCTCACTTTCCCCCTTTTACCATGGTACCTACCCCACCACCACCACCCAAACAGGGTACATAAAATTGACTTGTTATGTCCTCTGTTTACTGTCTGTCTCACCCCCTGACACACAATGGACTGTAAGATCCAGGAGAGCAGGGATTTGTGTCTGTTATATGCTGACTATCCCAATATCTAGAACAGTGTTCAGCACATAGTACTGGCTCGGTATATATTTGTGGAATTAATCTTTGATGCCTTTGCTGATGGCTGAGAAACTTGACTTGGTGCTTTCCTCCTCTGCTTATGGTGATTTTATATATGTGTGCATATATAAAATAGTTATTTATATTTATATTTTATATCTTTAAAATTTCTTTTCAGCCTTTGTAACCAGCTCCAGGCTGGGAGCTCTGGGAGGGAGATAAGTTCGCTGTCTCAGCTTATTTAAAAATCTGGATACGCGGTGGAGCGTAAGGAGAGAAAACCAGCCTGGAGTGCCTCCTGCATGCATTACTGTTACTGGCACTCTCTTGTTTAACCATCATGACAAATCTTTTGAATTCGTTGCCGTGATCCCCACTTTTCAGCTGGGGAAACTGATGCCACGGAAGGTGGAATTTCTTGCCCAAGATGATGCAGTACCGGCACCAGGCTCAGAACCCAGGTCTATGTGAATCTAGAACCACACAGTCCAGGCCTACGGGGGGCAGCACCTCAGAAAGGGCAAGCCCAGCCCATGCCCAGGTCACAGACAGGCCGGCTAGCCCAGGCTACCCAAGCCCCCCTGATCCCGCGGACCCCAGTCTGGGCTGCAGTGCCCACTCTTGCTGCGGCATCCTCGACAAGCAGGTGCCGGCATCGGAGACCTCTTCGACCTGCACCTCCCTGCTGGGGTCCCTCCTTACATTGCAGGGGGTGGTTGAGGCAGGTAGACCATGGCATTAAGAAGCCGGTGAGAATAGCGCTGGCCTGCCCCATCCGCGGGAGAGGGCCGTCCTGCCTTCTGGAGGCTCACAGCCCATTCTGTGCCTCCCCGAACCCGCCCTCCCGTCTGTAACCCCAGAGCCCCGAGCTCCCCATCCTCGCTTCCCTCTGGGCCCTAGGCCAAGCCTTCACCGGCTTCCCTCTGCCAGCCTGTGAATGTCCCTTTGTGCGGCAGCCCTGACGCAAGGTCCTTCCTGGGGAGGTGTTATTTTAATATATTAAGGTCAATCATTTTATTTCATAAAGATAGCTTGTTTAGAGGGGCTGACGGTGGCCCGGGAGAGGTCACCCTTGACAGATGCAGCCCCCAAGCCTGTGGTTCGGGGCTGGAGATCACCTTGTGTGCCTCTGCAACCTTGTGCTGGGCACTGGAGTGAGTCCTGACGCGTGGGGCCCAAGCACCAGGCAGCTTTTCCCTCCCCGTGACAGGGAATATGGGCACGCCCGAGGGAGAGGCAAACACTCGTACGATGAGGCAGGGCTGGAAGGTGGGGGAGCACGGGCTCTTCTCCAGCTCTGTCCCTGCCACCCCGCCCTCCCCACCGTGGACCCTGAGGACGTCTCCACCCTCTGGGTCCCCATCAGGAGAGATGACCCTAGGGCTACTATCACGCCAAGAGACTTTTACTCCAGCTTCCCCAGGGAGGAATGCTGAAAATAAATGAGGAGTGAATGCCACTCTGGGCCTCGGAGCCAGGCCGGGGTGATGGACGGGGTGACCAAGTCTGAACAGGGTTGGTTCCAGGACACGTCTGGTTTGCTGCCGAGCAAAACACCTGGCTCTTGAGGGCGCGAGACATGGAGGCAGCCTTACCAGTTCCTCTCCTCAACAAGGAGCCTTTCTCTGACTGTGGTGGGAGGGGGCAGTGGGGTCCAGGGCCGGGCAGTCCCAAGGCACCCCCTGCCAGGCAGCAGGGTTGTTGAACTTGGAAATGTGCATGCTTCCTTCTGCTCAACAGAGCAATCCAGAGCTCGCTGCAGTGCTCACACAGGGTGACCAGATGCAGGCTGTGCTTTATGGTAACTTCAGTGAGAAGTGGGTGTCGGGCTGGGTCCCGGAGCTGGGGTCAGGGGAGTGCCCTGCCGGAGACCCTCTGCTCTCCCTGAGCGCATCCTCTGTGCTTGGGTGTGGGGCTCAAGCTGTGATGAGGACTGTCCCCTGAAACCAAAGTGTCCCTCTCCCGAGAATTCCCTGGAGAGTGTCAAGGCTGCATCCTTGGGGTGGGGCAGGGGCTACCAGAGCTGATTTTGTCCAGAGGGATCTTTGGTACCTTGGTACCAAGGTCAGCCCCTTGAAGATGCACTTGTAGATATCTGTTCAGAACAGACCCTTTAGTGGCTCTTCCCTAACCCTGTCACAGTTCTTCACTTTTCTGCCACGGTTCCTGGGATCACGACCCAGATTGGCTGCTTGAGTCCTTATCTCGGGGTCTGTTTTGGGGGCTTGGGGGCAGCCAAAGGAATGCAGACTAGACCTCCGTCTGCATCGCTCACATGGTCTCCTCTTAGCGGGTACCAAGAAAAATCTGCCCGCCGACGAGAACGACATGCTCCTTTCTCTAATTCAGCACATCCCACCTGCCTGTCCGGGAGAAGCTGGCTGAGGCGGTGGCTGGCATGCCTCAGTGCTCCTTCTGCGTGCCCACAGTGCTCCTCGGTCCTGTGTCGCCTGCAAAGGCCGCATGACACAGTACTTCAGATATTCCCGGTGCCCACCGCCCCCCGCCGCCAGCCTTATTCCCGGAGGAGGGAACTTCCCATGTCCCACAGGCACTGGGCTGTGTTGGTAGAGCCCGGGGGTCCCGGCATCCCATGACAAAGGGAGCGGCCCTTCACCCTGGTGTTGTCAATTATGTCAAATGCTACTAATAATAAGAGCCGCTAACATGCGCGAGGCTCTTTGTAGCTCATGAGCAAGTGCTTCCCACGCGTTTCAGTTCATCTTTACAGCAGCCCCAAGAGCCTACGTTACAGATGCTAGAATTCAGACTCGACGGGACGATGTGACCCAGGCAGGAACACACAGCGAACAGATGGTAGGGCTGGATCTGGAACCGGGCCCTCTGACCCCAGGGTCCTGTTACGCAGTAATATGCCTCTGGTCCAGATGGCCTTTGAAGTGTACGCAGCCTGTCACACTTGTGGCAGATGCGAATGGGCAGTATCGTTCTTATCATTGTTACTGGCTAGCCCTCCGCTCCTTGAGGCAGGATGAGCAGGGATCATCATTGCTCCCATTTTTCAGACGGGCACACTGAGGCCCAAAGAGGGGAAGTCACTCCCAGTGGCTCACGCTGAATGTATGGTGGAGCTGGGATTCAAGGTCAAGACCCTGGCTGGAGCCCTGCCTCCCCTGCTGGAGATGCGACGGAGACCCCTCCGGTCTCACCCATCTGCGGTCCCACGAGTCCTGGCATTTGTAGACACCGGTTAGATGCTCAGAAAATACCCATAGCAAAACCGTAAGAACCAGCCAGCCCCCAGGCTCCTCGATCTCAAGGCTTTTTCTGGTGCAGTTTGTCCCCAGAGCCTCTCCCCTGCATGTGAAGTTTGCCAGGTGATGTGGCTTCATCCCGTCCCAGGGACTGTGCGGAAGGACAAGTGACATGCTCTTTGTGGAATCCACTAGTTGTGCTTGAGGCTCATTCTGTGCCTGCCGCCAGGACCACCCCAGAGATCACAGAACCCCCAGTCCTCACACTGCCAGGACGCAGCCCCCTCCGTTCACAGATGGGAGAAATAAGGCCGAGCCGCAGCCTTCAGGCCCAGGCTGCCGGCCCTCCTCCATTCTGCCCTGCCATGGCCCGCACGGGCCCTCCCCAGGCTGGGCAAAGAATGGAGGGGGGCGTGGGAGCCCAAGAACAGCAATGTGGGAAGACAAGGTGGGCTGTAGTCACCGTAGTGTCTGAGGTCCCAGCCGTCCACAGCCGTGCTCTGCCGAGTAGGAGAAAGGGAAAGGAGAGGGAAAGAAGGAAAGGCAGGCTTCTACTGTGCATGGGCCTGTGGGCCTGGCTGCTGGGCCTCTGTGCTTGCTGTCCCCTCTGCCTGGAAGCCTCGTTCCCCCGACAGCCTTCCTGACCACCGTGTCTCCAGAGGCTCGCGCCAGTCACCTTCTGTTCCCTTGTCCCTGCCCTATTCTTTGACACCTGTTGCTACTGGGTATCATGTAGCTTGGGGGTGATGTGCTTGTTGTCTGTCTGTCCCGGAACGTAAGTGCTGCTAGGACCGGGAAGATCTGTCCTGTTCCGTGCCTGAGAATGGCCAACACGTGTTGAGCACATACTGTGTGGCAGGCGCTGTTCAAAGAACTTCATCTGATTGATTCGTTTAATCCTCTTAAACCAGTGGGCTATGGACCATTAGATCTCCATTATGCAGATATGGAAACTGAGGCCCAGAGAAGTTACGTAGCTTGCCCTAGAGCACAGGACTAAGTGTCAGAGCCAGGATGTGATGCCAGCAGCTCGGTGCTCAATTCTAGAATCTCTAGTGTTCTTGCTATGTGTGTCCATAGTAGCTTCACCCCATAGTGCTTGTTGCTGCATCCCCAGCACATAACACAGTGCCCCACACGTACTGAGGGCTCACTAATATTATGTGAATTCTCGAAGACAAGAAAGAATATGAATGAGCGAATGATTAATGAATATAGGCTAAGAATATAAGCAGGTTCAAGGAAGAGCATAATTAATTCTCAGAGAGTGGGTCCACAGCGTGTTATTTGGGATGGCTGGGGTCTGAGAGACCTGTCCTCAACTGGAGGATCATGGTCTCCCCAGAATCACTTTCAGGGACCCATCACCCAAGCCAGGATCCTGGGGCAGCCGTCCCAGAATCCAAGAGCTCCCCCCTTCTCACGAATCCAGGCAGTTCACAAACTGCTGAGCCCCTGCCTGTCACGCCGGGAACAGGGGCCTTTCTCATAGCTTTTCTCCTTTCGTCCCTGGGACAACCCTGGAAGGGAGCAACAGACCATTTATGCAACAACTATGTATTCAGTGGCTTTTTGTGTAGTGTACGCAGTGACAGATTAAACCCGGGTGCTCCCCTCAAGGGCTTACAGTTGAGCCATCAACACGCAATCGGGCAATTAAAACACCGGCAAAACGTGGTAGGAGCAGGGGGTGCAAACGGAACCTCGCCAGCCTGGGGTGGAGGGTGCACAAGAGCCAGGCTTTCCTGGGTAGACAGCAACCAGGAAAGGCACTTCAGGGAGGCTGTTGCCTGTCCAACGTCACGTAGCCGGGAAGCGCTGGAGTGAGGATGTACCCTCGAGTCTGACTGCCACACGCTGGGAGGTGAAGGCCCTGCAAAAGCCCTCTGTCCTGGGTAAAGCCAGGAGCTGGGATGAAGAGGACGATTCCTAGAAAACAAATCCAGGCATTTGAAAATCATATATATAATCAACTGAGTCAAATTGTGAAACAGAAACTAATGAAGAGGTCAGTAAGTATATGCGCTCGGCTCAGTAACCCTGAGGTTACTGAGGAGGTGAGGAGGTGGGGAGGTGAGGCATGCCCACCAGCTGCCGCGGAGCCATCTGGCCCGATGCCATCCCACACGGACTCCATGGGACCCTTCCTCCGCTGCCCTCCCAGGGCCTTTTGCAGGGTGCCCGGAGCTATCGGCACCTTTTATGTAATTCCACAGTGAGCATAAATCAGTCCCCACCATGTTACCTCTTTTCCCTTTCCTATTCCTCTAGATGCCCTCATAAAATCTTAAAAGCTTTGCATGTCAGACTGCACTTTCCAGGGCCCTAAAACTGGAGACCTGGTTCCTGCCGCTGTTTCACTGTGCTGGCCTTCTGGGAGCCGCTGGGTGGCCTACCTTCCCATGAGGGCGTTTCCTCCACTTCGTGCCAGGCCTTGTCCCGCTGTGAGCACCTCCTCGCCCTCCATTCGCATCGATAAATCCCGCGGTCCTTGGCCTCCTCCACCCATCAGCACGCCTGCCTTCCAAACACACTTCCTTTCCCCAGTGTCACCCTCTTGGCTCTCCTCCTGCTTCCCCGGACACTCTTTCCGTCCCCTTTGCTGGGTCCTGCTCATCTCCCTGCCTCTTAACCTTGGAGGGTCCTAGGGCTCAGTCCTCGGCCCTTCCCCCTCTTGTTCCCATTCTTGTTCTGCGCCCAGGGGGTCTACGCTTCTGTCCTCAACCCAAACTCCCCCTTCATAGGAGCTCCCTGGATTCGTGTATCCACCTGCCAGATGGAATCTCCCCTGGATGGCAAATACACACCTCAGACTTAATTTTAAGCCAGACCGGTGGTTCTCCCTGCCACTGCAGCCTCCAGGCTCCTCGCCTCAGCAGGTGGCAGCTCCCTCCATCCTGCTGCTTGTTCAGGCCAGAAGTCTTAGGGTCATCTCGAATGCTCCCTTTCTCTCACATTCTGCGCCCACAGTCGACCAGCACTGTCACGTCCACATTCTGAATGTGTCCGGGACTCCCCTGCTTCTCACCAACTCTCCTGCTTAGTGCTGTGGCCCAAGCCACTGTCACGGTCGGGGCAGTAGCTAGTATCCTAAATGTCCCCTCCCGTCACCCTTCGCCCAGCCCCAGAGTCTGCACTACACAGAGCAGCCCGAATAATCCTTCAAAACATTACGTGTGGTCAACTCATGCTTCTTGGTTCAAAACTCTCCATGGCCTCCTGATTTTACTTCGAATAAAACCAGAGCCTCCCTGTGGCCTGAGAGCTTCTGCCTAATCCGACCCTAACCATCTCATCTCCTAGCGCTGGCCTCCTCACTCCCTCTCTCTAACCGCCCTGGTCCCTGCTCCTCCTTGAACACACAGAGCATATTCCTGCCTCAGGATGTTTACACTGGCCTTTCCCTCTGCCCGGATCCCATTTTCCCCAGCCGGTCACATGGCTTCCACCTTATTTCTGTTCAAATGTCACCTGCTCAGAGAAGCCCTCCCTACCTACATAGCAGCCCCCATTACGGTCTGATCTCTACACCCTGCCTTATGTTATAACCCTAGTACCTTTTACTACCTGACATACATATTTGTGTGTTTATCATCGGTTCCCCCACTAAAGTGTAAAATTCAGGAGAGCTGGGACTTGGTTTGGCTGCTCCCTATGTGACCAGTGCCCTCGTGTGGTCCCTGGCACGCGTTCATAGCTAACACTTCTATAGCATCACTCTGTGCACTGAGAACTATTCTAAATACTTTACTTGTGATGATAATTAATTTAGTCCTCATAACGAACCTCTGAAATAGGTACTATTATTATCCCCACTTTGCAGTTGAAGAAACTGAGGCAGAGATTGAGAAACTTGCCCACTGTCCTACAAAGCCAGGCTTGGGACTGAGCAGAGGCGTCTAACCACTATCCCCTGTGCCTCTTCATGGCGCCTGACCCAGAAATATCTGTTGGATGAAAGAAATCCAACCGCTGAGCATCTGTTGTGTACCCGACTCTCAGAATACTGAGGACAGCCACGTAAGTGTCCCTAACATAGCAACCCACTTCCTGGAACAAAGCTGTGTGTGAGATTCCTCGCCAGACTGTAGCCTTTTAAAGCTGGCTACAACCATTTCGTTCTCCAGGGCCCACAGTAGGGCCCCCGTGAATATTGACAGAATAAATCCGCAAGTGTTAAGGGACAGTGGAGGCCAAGAACATCCAGATTGGCTTAGGGGATTCTCAAAGGCTCCTCGAAGAGGTCCGTTTCAGGTGAGCACTTGAGGCGGTATTTGGCCCGGAGGGTCAGGCCCATAGATCCTGTGGCACAGCTCTGGAGGCTCGGTCACCCGTGGACACGTGAGCTCCCCGGGCAGCAGGAGCCTGAAGGAGCACTTTCCCACCGCCGGCTCACACCGTGGAATGTTGACCTCGGGGATGGCCGCGACCACATGGCCTGTCCTGGGAGAGCAGGCTGGGAGGGGCCCGGCCGCCGAAAGGTCAGTGTGGCTCGCGCCCAGGGACCACCTCTGTCACCTCCTCCACCCCCAGCCTGTCACGGGTTCCGCTCCTACTGTGACTGCCCCCTCCGCAACCACTGCCACCACCCTCATGCCCTGATCGCCACTGCCGCCGCTTCCGGGGTTCTCGCTGCCCTGACCCCTTCCTGTCTCCCCTGCCCCGCCAGTCCCCCCATCGCAGGCAGTGCTGTGGTGCCACCCCAACTTCTGACTCTGCCCCCCAACTCTGTGGCCGTTAGGAGTCGCAGTGTCTGATGTTATCGTGACTGCCTGCTGCCGGCTGGGGCTCAGGGACAGAGGTGGTGCGTCCGGCGGCTTCCCAGCTGACTTGGCATTGTGCTTGCTATGAAGGCCACGGCGGCTTGCTGAGCTGGGCAGGGCGTCTGGCACCGACGAGGAGAGGAGACTCCGGCAGAGCCAGGCAGCGGCGTAGACAATGCCACCCAAGTAGTAAAAGGCTTAGACAGCAGGAAGAGCTAATCGGTGAATTTACAAAGGGCCTCCTCCAGGGCAGATACTGCGCTAGGCACGTGCCTAAGTTTTAACCCATTTAATAACACAACTTTAAGACGTGAATGCTGTCTCCCCCATTTTTGAGGCTCAGAGGGTAAAGGTGGTGCCTGAGGTTGCCCAGCTGGTCGGTGGCAGGGCACTGCCTGGCTCCAGAGCCCACGCACCGGGGTCAGGGGTAGCGTGTCAAGGTGGAAGGATCTCTAGCCCAGGATTCCGGAGACCTCCCTAGTAATGCTCCCACTGCCCCGTCGTCACCAATTCTCAGCAGCTGTGGATCTTTGACCTCGGGGCTAAACCTCTCTGGGTCATAGGAACAGGCTCACAAGTAGCCTCGAGTTCCACCGACCAGAAGAAGGCACATGACCTTGCCCACCTGCAAGGGAGGCTGGAGAGGCAGTCTAGACGGGTGCCAGGGGGGAAGAGGACAGGGGTCCAGTCGGCAGGCAGCAGGCTCTGCCACCCCCAGTTTGGAGGTGGTCAAGAGCAATTTCTTTAAAGAAGCAACATTTCGGAGGAGACCAGGGGATCGGGTCCAGCCTCCCTCCAGGCAGCACCCAGCCCTGGGGGGAGAGCAGCCTCAGCCTCTCCCTATTCCTCCCAAGGTCCCCAAGTGGCACAGTGCCTGCAGATGAGAACTGTGCCTTCAGGTCCAAAGTGGGGGCTTCCTCCAGGCCGAAGGGCTCCTTGCTCTACTTTCAGCCTATCCGAGGAGGGAGTCTTATGAAGCTCTCTCTCAAGAGAACCCAGAATCCAGATCATCCTCCCCAAGGGTTTTAAGGCTCCTTTGCCACTAGAAGCTGCCTTTCATACCCGTCAAGGCTAAAGATTTTAACCCGAGATTTAAAAGGACCAGAGATCAAAAGCAGATGCTCCTGGAAGACACTTCGGCCTGCCTAGCTGTCTGGGGACATGGCTACGGAGGAGAAGACAATTCATCACAGGACCCTGCGAGCCCCCATTCAATAATAAACAGATGTATTATGGGGGGAAAGAAAGGGATGGGTGTCAGCCCCTTGATTCATTTGTCTCCCTCTCAAAATCACCTCCATCCCGGGCTCCGGAGGGCAGGCGCGGGGGCTTTGAAGCGGAGACATCATGTCAGGGAAATGGAAACATTTCACGTTGTAAATCCTCGGGGTTGTCAGAGAATCCTAATGAGAGAGGAAGCTGCCGGGGGTGGTGGGGAGCACCCAGGACTGGTTCGAGGGGAGGGGCCTAGAGGCAATTCTGGGAGATAGGAACCTGGCCCCTTCCCTCCCGATTGATGCTTTCAGCGCCGTTCTCCAGCCTTGAGAAGAAGCAGACCCATTTCCCCAGGGTGCCCCCACCGGCAGGATTACCATTGGCACTTGGTGCCCTTGGCAAGATCCACGTGCTATGCTCAGGTTAAGGCTGTTTTATTGGGTTTATCATGTAATCACCCCCCCACACACACCCGGGCTTTCACATCTTTCACTTATGGTGAAGAATCTGAAAACACCTTGACAAGTCATAGATTTAAGTGTGATGACCTCCCAAGAGAGGATATCTCTTATCTCTATTTAGGGGAAACTGAGTCATGACTCTCAAGCCCCACCCCACTCAGAGCCACAGGTGAAGGCTTTAGTTAGAATAAGTACACCCTTGCCAACTGAGAGAGCTAGTAAAATGTCAAGGTTAAGATCTGGGGCTCTGGGGTCAAGCAGGCTTGTGTGTGGAATCCCAGGTATACGACTTAGAGCTATGTGACCTGGGGAAAGCCACTTAACTTCTCTGAGCCTCAGTTTCCATATTGCAAAATGGCAATAGGAGTAAGAGGAATGGCTGCCCACCCCTAATGCTGGGAGTTAATATGTATAATGATGTGCTTGGCCTGTTCAGTAAACCGTTGCTATTATTTCTTCCAGACCTGCCTCCAAGGTAGACCCACACTAAGGTACAAATTATTAGCCCACTTCACATCTTATGGAACCAAAGCTTAGAGAAGGGAAAAACTTATCCATGTTCACACAGGGAGCTAGAAGCCAGCCCTTCCAAGCCCCACTCAGGGCTTCTCTTCCCTACCCCACTCCCGCTTCCATGGTCTCAGAATTTGACCAGGTGTGATGGATGATGGCTTGGAGGTGCCGAAGGCTGGAGGCAGGGGACTGATTAGAAGTCTGTTAAGGATGTAGAGACCCAGACCAAGGCAGGGGCCTTGGGGAATGTAGAGGAGAAGAAACAATTTGAACAACTATTTAGAAGGTAAAATCCCCACTTGACCATTTCTGGCTAATTCACCACAATTTGTCTCTGGTCCCGAGCTCATGGCCTGGCAGTGAGTAATCGAATAATACCTTTTTTTTTTAATTGTTGAAATGGAAGAGTGAATGAATGGGTGAATGAATGAATGAGTGAATGAATGGATAATTCAAAGAGGCAGAGGGAGGACTCACGGATGACTTCCAGGAGTCGGGCTTGGCATAGTCACTGAAATAGGGAGCACAGGGAAGAGAACAAAATTTGGAGAGCGATTTACAATAGAATCAGGTAACTCTTAAACTCCCTTTGTGTGCAGGGTCCAGAGGCCATAAATTCAATCCTGTCCAATCAAGTGGGCTTGCCCTAACACCACTAGGTGTCCAGCATGAGGAGGGGTGGAGAGCGACAAGAGGCAAACCGTCCATTGTCTCCATTCTTGTTGGATGGCCAGGACTTAAGGGGTTAAGTGGGCCCCTGGTGCGGAAGAGCACTTATGCCTGTGTGGTGGGCAGACAGCAAGTGGCACTTAGGGGAGGGGAGCTCCCTGGGGGTCGGTTGGTCACCAAGGGCTCCCTGGAGGAGGCAGGACTTGAACTGCTGGGTTGAATGATGAACTGGATTTGGGGGAGGATGGAGCACACGAGGGCAAAGGTTTGGACCTGAGGATGGGGTCTGGGCATGAAAGAAGTCCTTTGTATACATCCCAGCATCTCTGACATCCAGGAGAGGACTTGGCATTGAGCAGGCAATAATGAACTTCAGAAAGTTTCTTTAATTCACTCCTATATTCTTGACCAGTAGCAACAAAACAGTGATTCTCTTCGGCTGTATGCCTGAAGGTTGAAGGCATTCCAGACCCATAAATATTATTTCCAAAACCAACTGGTGCATGAAACTAGACTTTGATTAAATATTACAACCAGCATTTGGTAATGGAGCATGAGACTGTCATTTATCAGCAAGAAATGTGGACATAATAATTCATTAAGTCCCTTTGAGCTCTCTCTGAGCTGAATACTCGGGACAGAGGGGTCCTGGAGAGGTTATGTTTTGTTTTGGCTGTTTGTGGGACTCATTTCCAAACTGCTCCTGAAAACTGTTAGCTCCCCAAGAGACCCCAGGCTGCCACCCCTGAGTGTCTCGGCCACTAAGCCACATGGAAGGCCTCCATTCATCACCATGGGCTCCCAGCCTTCCCCCTTCAAGCCAGTGATTTGGGGGTAGAGTGCATATGGAAGCTTCCCCAGCTTCATTAAACCCCTGTCCCCTCCTGAAGTCAGAGGACCTGTTCTTGGAGGGATTCGTCGTCCATTCAGTAGTGCTTCGTAGTTACTTAGTGGCCACTGCTATAATGGGCACTGGGGACACTGTAGAGAACAAAAGAAACGCAGTCCTTGCCTTCAACAGATCTACTGCCCAAAAGGGGGTCTGCAAGTAAGTAGACAGTACACAGTGATACAAAATATAAGAGTGAAGGCACCAAGATGTCACTTAGCCTGGCATGGGAGTCAGGGAGGGCTTCCTGGAGGAGGTGGGAGCTAAGCTGGGTCCCAGAGGATGTGTGGGAGTTGGTTAAGTCATGGGGACAGAGAAGAGTGTTTTCGGTGTAGGGAATAGCACGTGACATTTCTGGAGTTGAGGAAAAGCATGGCACCTTTGAATGACTGAAAAAAATGTAGGAGTTTTGAGTGTGAAGCAAGAGCCAAGACGGAAGAGATGAGCTGGGGTTACTTCCATGAAGTCCTTGAACCTTATCCTGTTCGGGGGTTTTGACCAGCTTGGGGGGCTGGGGGCCCTGCTGTGATTAGGTCTGTGGCTTAAGAAGATGACCCTGGCTGCTGTGTGGAGAATGGGCAGTAAGGACCAGACTGGCCACCAGCAGAGGGTTGGGATGAACCAGATGCCCTTCACACCATGACTCTGAGGACCACCAGCAGGTGCATGGGTTGTGGGAACTTACAGTCAGGATAGCTAGGATTTGCTTCTGGAACTCTGAGTAGCTTCAAACCATAAAAGCTGATTTCTCACCCATACCGTGTGACTCACAAATCAGCCATGGGCCTCAGAGCAGCTACTGCATGGAACATAGAGAAAGAATGAGGAGAAGAGGCCACTTCCACACTGCTTTTAAAGCCTGCACCTGGAAGTGACACACATTATTTCCATTCACATTTCATTGTCCAAAGCAATGGCCACTTCTCTTTTCAAAGAGGGTAGAAAAGTGCCACCATACTCAGGAAGCCTGGAGAACCAGACTATTTGTGGATGGCCCTAATGACCAGCACCGTGCGGCTCTCTCATTACATAACCACCACAAATATCGGTCTGCTGCTTTTAGAATTTGTTTCTATGTACCTGGTCACGTTCCATCCTCCCACCAGCCCTGAGATGCAGGCACAGTCGTCCCTTCCAAGCCACCAGGCTCGGCATCCTAAAATCCCCAGAGAAAGAATTACTGTTTCAGAAACGTCAGAGCCTCTGGGAAAGATGGGCTGGGTGTGGACCTCCCAAATGCTTTGTGCGTATTTGTTACTTTCCCTAAAATGAGCAATAAAAGCAACGTGCTAAATAAAGAGAAAGCTGATGGCGTTTACACTTCTAAGTGAGACACCGTGGAGACAGAACAGTGGGTTTGCATTTGCCACCCCCTGTCGGAGCGGTTGGAACAAAATGATTGTGAATGTGTTTTGCTCTGGTGAAGATGAGACATATGCCCTGGGGCATTTTATTTTTTCTGGGTCTGGTTAACCAACCAGATGTCCTGATTTTGTGACACAGCTGAGGGCTCCAAGCGCCTGGTCCCTCCAGGTTTGCAGAGACGGCCCCGAGCCACCTCCCTGTTCGACTCCCAGACCCAAGGCCATGCTTTCTTCTATCCATCTTCTCTCAGTTTCCCTGTCCTCCCTAGCCCCTAGTGACATCTCCATCTTGTTGCCAGTAGGTCTGAGCATCAGTGGAATTAAAAATTCTCCAGATGACTGAAAACGAGCATGAACGTGGAGCGTAGAATTCTCCCGGTCTGAGCTGGAGAACCAAGGCAGTGTGAGCTCCCGGGCTCTGGGAGAAGCCCCAGGCCCCAGCCGGGGTGACATCCCAACTCTGCCACCTGCTCGGGGTGTGGCCTTGCACCAGGTAGTTGACATCCCTGACCTTCCATGTGGTCCTCCACAGCCTGGGGCGTGGAGACGGAGCGGGTGGGCACACTGTGAACAGTGAGCAAGGTGACGCCCCGAGAGCACTGTGTCGTAAGCCGGCAGAAGCCGCTCCGGTGATCGTTGGTGTGTGTCAGCCTGGACAGGCACGCTCACACTTTGGGAGGGTGACTTGCTTGAGGTCATTCTGAGCACGGACTAGAGCAGCACCAGCAGGAGCAGCTTCTTCTCTGAGACTCTCCTCCCAATCCCTGGGTCCCTGGCTCTCTCTAGGGACCTCCTGCCTGACCCCTGCCTGATAGCTTCCTCTGCTTTGGCCCCCCAGGTGCCTCTTTCTTCACTCCCACCTTCCTCACTCCTTGAAAGAAAAATTTTCCCACGACTCCCCACTTATGGCTATTTCCTCATAACCCAATTGGAGGTCTGCAGCCCCGCTGTCTTGATACTGCTTAGTATATTACCGTCCGCGGAGCCCGTCCCCAGTGAACCCAGCACTGGGCCCCTCGTGTAGGTGTCTCTGTGTTACACACACGCAGACGCCCCATGTGCGCTATTCTGTCTGAACCGAACACCGCACAGGCCTGCACTTCCAAAGCTCGGTCCCTGTGCTGGGGCGGCGGGGGTGGGGGGGGGGGTGGCTGGGAGGGCTCGCTGAAGAGAGACAGCCCCCCACTGCCAGCCCCGCAGGACTTTTGTAGGGGTCCAGGCTAGAGCTGGTGAGCCGGGAGCCAGGGGAGACGCCACAGGATAAAGACGGGAGACAGGTGGAGACCGACTCAGGGAGCAGGTCCTGGGAAGACTGGATGGCAGGATCGGGGCGGCGGTCTCGGCCGGTGCTCCGGCACACATGTGCGGTCACCACAGTGACGTCCCTGCGCCGCGGCAGCCACAGGGGGTGCGAGGCGGGACGTGCTTGTGCCTTTGGAACCCGGTGTTTGCTGGTGTTTACACAGGGAGTGGAATTAATTAAACGCCGCAGGGCCTCCTCGGTGGCTGAAAATAACCCAGCCAGGCCCCCAGCAGCGCGCCGCCTGCCTGCCTGCCTGCCTTGCTGCGGTGGGGCGGCCGTGGGGTTCCTCCCGGCCTCCCAGGGCAGGAGGCACACGGCTCCCACGGCGGGGATTAGTGCGGCCGCCACCCGCCCCCCACAGGCGGCGTGTCAGAGCCAGATGTTCTCCGAGCCCGGCCGGCTCCCCGCGTGCAGCCGCGCGGCACAGACAGCGGGTGGGAGAGGAGCACGGGAGCCAGGCCGAGGAGCACCGGTCCCCCAGGATGCACGCACTTACACGTGGGCGCGTGGCGCCTCCACGGCCAAACCAGCACAGCTCGGCCACATACAGATAAGCCCGCCCCGGGTGCCGTGTAGGACCTGGGCACATGGCCATACACCCAGACTCACAGGGACATGCTTGGATGGGCTTTCGGACACAACGTCTCAGTCTGCTCCCAGATCTACCTTCTGCTGGAAGTGTGGCCTCAGATTTCTTTCCTTTTCCTTCCTTTCCCATTCCCCCTGTCTACCTCATCACCTACCTCCACATGCCCTTTCTTTCTGATATCATCATGGGCGTGAGGCTGGGTGGGAAAGAGGATAGATAGACTTGTTTAACCACACTTGAGTTTCTTTCTTCCTTTCTTTTTTTTTAAGTGGACCCCACTCCCAGTGTGGAGCGCAATGTGGGGCTTGAACTGATGACCCTGAGATCAAGACCTGAGCTGAGATCAAGAGTCAGACGTTCAACCGACTGAGCCACCCAGGCGCCTCACTCTTTCCTTTTAATTGAAATATCACTGACATATTAAATTGTGTAAGTTTAAGGTGTAACATGTTGATTGATGTATTTATATACTGCAACATGGTTTTTACCTTAGCTAGTGAACAATTCAGATCTAGGCTCCCAGCGCCTTTGAACTATAATCGCTATGCTCTGGGCTTTTTTACCTACTAGTTCCAAGTTCGTAGCCTTAAACAACATTTCTCCTGTCCCCCCTCCCTTCCCTCCTCCATCCCTGATAATGATCGTTCTACTCTCCGTTTTTTATGAGTTTGGCTTTTTTTAGATTCTGCGTGTAAGGAGTATCATACAGTATTTGTCTTTCTCTGTCTGACTTCTCTCTCTTAGATTTTTGTCTTAACCTCCTTGTGCCTTTGTTTCCTCAGCTGGAAAGTGGGATGACGGTAGTCCCAATCTCATGGGGTCATTATGAAGATACAAATGAGAAAGCGATCATCAAGTTCTTAGCAGAGTTCTTGGTGCTGAGAACTCTATGAACCTTAGCTGATATTAACCTCTCTTAACGCCCTCACCAGTGATGAGCTCATCTGAAAAATGGGACATTCAAATATATTCAGACACACAAAAACATACATGGACCAAATGACACAGGGGAACGCACAGAGATCACAGAGCCATACGCATCGGGGCTCACAGACAAACCTGTGCAGACCCCACACACACGCCCCCTTCTCCCTCTACCACCACCACCAAGCTAAGATGATTGCAGGCACATGACCGAACCATGCAGAGCTGAGGCAAACCAGATGCCTTCTTGGCCAAGGAGGCACATACTGTGCGGTGTGGTTTCTAGCCACTAAAACACACAGACTCTTCTGTAGGCCATGGACCTACAAGCCAAGAACCAGTCTCCCCAGCCTAAAATTAATGATCTTCCGTGCTCTGCCTCTGCCTCCCTCCCCACTCAGAGTACCCGCACACTGCTCCAAGGGGTCCCCAAAACAGTGCCACTTGAGTTCTAAATGATTGGGGAATGAAAGGTGATGATGGCAAATGGGGGCCCAATGTAACCTTTTTACTGAGAAAGTTCAGGATGGGCATCATAGCGTATTGCAAGAGGCAGAGAGGTCGTCTGACTGCATCCCGGAATGGGCAGGCTTAACCACACAGTTCCAGACAGTGCTGGGCGAGGACAGGCACCCCACATGGGAAGGTCTGTCCAGGTAAAACTTGGAGCCTGGAGGGCAGAGGACGTGAGCACATGCTGGCCCCCCTCCCCCCTGGGCAACCACCTTCCAGCCCTCCCTGAAGTCAAAACAGCAGCTGCTCCCTGCCCTGTCCTCTGGTGGCCCCAGTTCTGACCGTGCACCAGTGGCTTATGCTGAGTAACAACATGACCTCAAGGTAGTGGCTGAAAACAACGCTGATTATTTCCCAATCCCTGTGTCATTATTGCTTTCCAATTTAAAAAATACAAATAAAAACCTTCAGGCCAGGGGTGCCTGGCTGGCTGAGTTGGTAGAGTGAACGACTCTTGATCTTGGGATTGTAAGTTTGAGCCCCACGTTGGGTGTAGAGATCACTTGAAAATACAAACTTACAAAAATAAATACAAATGAACAAACCAATGAAGAAAACCCTTCATCCAAAAGGAATTTTGTCATTGTTAGATTGGTTGATAGGTTTATTCATTTCTTCAAGGAGCTCCCCTTCTCTAGATGTTCGGGGAAGGGAATGGGGAGAGATAGCAGATGAGGAATAGACACTGATACCTGAAATGGGGGAGAAAAGGTGCAGCTGGACATTAGCTTGCGGCGGTGGCCTTCCCCTGCTTCTCTGCCCACTTCTCGGTCACAGCGGTACCACCCCGCGCCACGTCACCTTCTGGACCTCAGGGCCAGTCCCCCTCTGCCAGCCCTTGTTGGGCTCCCTGAGAAGAAGTTCTAGATAGCGTTTGAATCGGCCGTCTCTCTTTAAATCTAGTTACAAAATATACATTTATTGGAAAATTAGAAAAGTACAAATATAAATCTGTAACATATTTTTTATCATAATCCTTATGCTACACCAATACCTTATGCTATGCTTGTCGTCACTGGTCTATACTTGTTAGACCTTATTTTGTTTTTGTTTTATTTGTAAACAATGTGATAAACAGCTAGGAACCTACCACTCAACCCAAGAACTAAAATATTACTGGTGACTCACATCTCCCCATGTGTTGTTCCCTTCTCTCCTGGCCCCTGTCATCCCAGAGATAAGTCTGTCTTACATTTTGTTATTTCTTATTCTTTTAATTTCTAAAAATAGATCTGTCTCATCTAGATGCTATTTATTGTTTGAGTCTACCTATGTCTTTAAACTCCCTCACAAAGGGAACGATGCTGTGCATGTGTTTCTCGGACTTGGCTTTCCGTCAGTGTTATGACCCTGAGAACCGCCCCGCCGTGGCCTGCATCCCGCCTTCCTCCCGGCCCGGGGATGCTGCATCCTGTGCCGTGTGATAATGATTGTCTCCTAACCTACTCACTTCACACACTTCACAAACATGTTCCTGGCAGCTGTATAATATTTTATTTATGGAAGACTGTATCTTTTTATCACTTCCCTATTAACTGACTTTTGGTCTATGTATAATTTCTGCATGCCTCCCAGGCCTTTCTCCTAGAGGGCCTTCTGAGCTGCCAAACGGCTCGTTCAAAAACTATGCATATTTTTAAGGGTTATGATAGGGATGGTAAAATAATGTCCAGAAAATTTCTGTGAATCCCTGATTTCCCAATGCCTGCCAACTCAGAGCGACATCATTCATTAGAAATGGGGAGGGGGCGACAGGTGGGCAGGGGACACGTGCGTCTGTCTCTTTCAAAGGGTCCACGGCCGTCATCACTCAAAGCTAGATGTGCCGTGGGAGAATGGAGCATGGACCCAGAGACCACCACCCCCTGCTCTGCCACCTTCACCTTCCCTCGGCCACACTGGCCTTCTGTGAGCCCCTTCAGCGTGCTGAGCTCTGTCCCCACCAGTGGCCTTCCCAGGGGGTCTCCTCCACCAGGAGGCCCCGCCCCGCCCGCCTGCACCGCCCTGAGCTGAGTTCTTCTGGTCCTTTGTGCCTTTCCTTGAATTCCACCACCCAAGAGTCCTTTTCAGATGTCTGATTCAGCACCTCTTGCCTGCGCCAATATTACTGTCTGTCTCTGATTAGATCCGTTTGTGATACTCAGCACAATTTGTAACCTATATTTATTTGTCTCCCTCCCCCACCTGCCTGTAATCTTAATGTGAACAGAGGCCATGTGTGATTCATCCACTACTACACCCACTTAGTTCCTGGCACAGAGTCAGAACTCAACCACACACTTGTTACTGGAGGAATGATTGACGAACCAATGAATGGACCAATAACCTAGCATGTAGCGCAGTGCGGAGTGTGTAGGAGCGTTTCCTATGTGCACATTTAATGAGAAAGCAGAAAAAATGACAGCGCCACCATCAGAGCTCTCTGGGTAGGAGGCAACGCTCACTGACCTCAGACCCATCCCAGCCCTGCTAGACCCCATGGACCAGTGCTGGACTGGGGTGTTTCTGGGGAGCAGGGCTGCAGCGACCTGCTACGTGAACCTGTGGCTCCATCTCCAGAAGGTCTGAATGCTGGAGATCCAGGGCTTTCTGCCCCCTCGTCCCACCACACACACGGCCTCCGTGCACTTAGCCCGTCCCCCCAGCCTCCGTGCACTTAGCCCGTCTCCCACACAGAGACCGCTTGACCCGCTGACTTAATGATTGGGTGCTCCAGGAATGGGATGGGTGGCCAAGTCAGAGTCTGTGCCCTGGGCCAGGAGTCAGGAATAGCTCCGGTTCCTAGGTCGCCTGGGCTGGGGTCCCCCCTCACTGGATCTCTGCTCTGTGCTCTCAGACTCGTGGCAATTGTGATGTCACATGGCTCTGAGTTAGGGTTCAGGAGGCTCCCCATGAGTCATTTTATTTGCTTTTTCCAGCAGCTCTAAGATCTCAGGGCTGTTCTGCCCAGTTGAGGCTTGGAGAGGGCAACTGGCTTCAAGATTACAAGGCTACTAAGTGACAAAGTCAGTCGTGTCCAAATACGGACTCTTCTTTTCATTACTGTTATAGTGGGAGTAGTGAAGTGGATGGACTCAGTTCCTGCTGGCCTCTCAGAGGTGGGGCGGGGGCAGGGCCTTTCCGGGCTGGGGGGACACCATTTCCTTCTGGTGTGCCATCAGTCTTGGTTCTCAGCTGTGGAAAAGCATATCCATCTGTCTTGGATTTGATTTGTGACATTAGTGCTCACTTCGGCAGCACATATACTAAAATTGATTTGTGACATTATTCTTTCACACGTCCGTTTTATAAATATATATTGAGCGCCTATGTGGTGCAAAGCATGGTAGGTCAGTGGGCAGCACAAATGTGAACGGGCGTGAATGTAAAGAGAGGCCAAGACTGTGGCCGGAATTGCTTCTGGTCTGTGACTGGGTTCAGATCTCAGCTGGGGCAAGATCAGAACTCTTGGGGGCTTGGGACATTGAGGGAGTGCAGTGACCTCCCCAGGGACAGAATCAGTCACTTGTTCTTAGCTGAAGAGCAAGTTTGGTGGCATCTAAGCTGTGAGTTTTAGGCTTTAAGGGCAGCATATTCAGAGCCATGTGTGTGTGTGTGTGTGTGTGTGTGTGTGTGTGTGTGTGTGTGTGTGTGTGTGTGTGTGTGAGAGAGAGAGAGAGAGAGAGAGAGAGAGAGAGAGAAGTGTGGAGAGTACTAAACGCTCCCTGCCCTCGTCGTAATAGCAAAACGTCAGGCTTGCGATCGATTCGGGAAGAAGTCTCAGTGGAGTGCTAACATGCCTTTAACAACTTGGAACAGAGAGTGTTTCCTATCGGGGCGGGGGGCTGACCTCCTTTTAACACCTAAAGCTCAGTCCCTCTAAGAGACACATTCCCAACCTCTCAGTCTGCACCCATGAGCCTACAACACTGACCTTCGCTGGGCGTACAGAGCCCTGGGTGGCAGCACTAAATCCAGCACCAAAACCCCGTCGGGACCTGAAAGCCACTGTGTACAGCTGTGGGCAGAGCAGCTCCTGGGTTCAGAAGCAGTGAGTGAGGAGTCGAGAAGAACCACCGCTCCCCTCAGTCTTATCTCCAAAATGGAAGGGTGAGGAGGATTAAACTATTTTCTCTCTCGGGTCCCTTCCAGCTCCAGTTTTCAATAGCCAGGCAAGTACATGTTGCCATGATCTCCCACTATCCCGTGTGTATAACCAGCCTTCTATTCTTTCTGCAATAAACTCTAATGAGCTCTGTTTACTATGTGGGGGAGAAGAGGGGTTAGGGACAGCAAATTTTTTCCCATTTTGTGGTTGGGAAAACTGAGGTTATGCCCTAGACCATGCAGCTCCTTGAACAGCAGCCGAGCTTGGTGCCGGGCTTCCCAACCATTCCTGCGCTCCACACTCTGCCAAGCTACTTGAGTGCCAATCTGAAGCATCCAGAAGGCAAGCACCAGCTGAGAGAATCTGTGGTTTTGTCTCACCCCAGCCCAGCATTAAGCCTGCATGAGGTTTCTCATTCAAGGGCATACCAATTTGTGAATGGTCTGTCCCCCTTCCACCTCATGAACTGCTGATAAATTCCTTTTGTCTTTTCAAGTCCAACCCACAAGTCCGCTTCCTCTGACCTCCTTTGGCTCAATGAGTTGCTCCCTCATTACCCACTTTGCCCGTTGGGCATCCAGCCCCTGCACCACCTGCCCCAGTGCTAGACCGGGCTCTCTCCGCCAGGCCCCAGTTTTACAAGTTGTGCACTCTCCCCTGACCTCCGCGGGGCCGGCATTCTTTGTTCTCTATGACAAGGTCACAGCTGGCTGTGGCCCGCTCTGCTCTGAGGCCTGGGACAGCAAGCTATCCTGTCACTTTCCCTTTGGCATCAGCATCCTCTCGTAGCCCGTGTTCTTGCTTAGAAACCCAGGGCTTTATCTTAAGAAGGAAAAAAAAAAGCAAAGACAAACTTGATGTAGTTAGTGTCAGAATGGGTCCCAGGCACACTGCTGGAATTCTGCCCCTTGCATTCACTCCTGCAGGTCTGACCTAGTGATATAGCATGCCAGGCAGCCTTCTAGTCCCCGGGGCTGGTTGGGGTGGCGCTTGCCCAGGCCCCACTAGGCCACGGAGGCCCGACATGGTTTGAAATGTGTTCAGACCTTCATAGTTTTCTGCTTCTACTGGGAAATCAGTTGCATGGTCTAGACAGGAAAATCTGGGGGTATAGACACATCTGGAAGATGACGCTGGGTTCTGAATCACAGCCAGCACCCCGCTTCCCTTGTCCTGGCCCTGGGGGCTTGCCCCTCGTGGTATGGTCCCCTCTTCCCAGCCATGTGCTCACTGCTGCCCCTACTCCTTTTGGTTGTGAAGGGCGTGTGCTTGGAGCTCTCTAGACAGTGAGCCAGAAATGGATGCATCCCCCCAGTAAATCTGGTGAAGAGTAGCAAATCAAGACCGTGTGCCTGGTAGCAACATGGCAGACACTTTGGGAAAGCCCTTTGGTGGCATTTGGGCAAACCACACACCTCCCTCTTCCCCATCCTGCATCCCGGGCTCAAACATGGGAGGTATCATGGTCTGGCAAGGTGCAGGAGCCCCGAGGGCTCCCCACGCCCGGGCTGGATGTCTCAGACCCCCAACCTGATACCCCCTCCCTTGACCTTCTTTCCTCCAGTGCTCGAGCTTCTCAACAGTTTCTCTGTGCCCTGAGGGAGCCAGGCTGTCCTCAAGTGTCATCTTTTCCCTTGAGATAAAGACAGTGGTTTCTAAGGATCCGTTCGCGTGGGACCTCTGTGACACGGTGAAGAAGCAGAGGCACCAAGAGGTCAAGTAACTTGCTAATCACCAACTAGTACGTGAATCTGGGTAGGCGGCCGGGCTACTGAGTCAGATCTTAACACTAGGCCAAGTGGCTTTAAGAATATTCTTAGCAGACACTTCAGTCCTCCGACTCTCTCCCTTTGCTTCCCTAGCCTTACCCTCTTTACCCCATCCTCCACCTCACCCCAGCCATGCTGACTTCCCACCCACCTCTGCTCAGCTGCCTCCTGGAGCCCACACAGGGAGCAGAAGCAAGTACCTGGGCTGGGAGTCAGGATCCTTGGGTTCTAGCTCTGTCTGTCCCTGCGCCTAGAGACTCGTTTGTCTCTTCCTCCATACATTATTCTTTCCAAACATCCTTGGGTGGCAGGGATGGTGGCAGACAGTGGGGTCTATGAGGCCAAGGGATGCAGCAGCCTGGTCGAGGTCGTCTGAATCTCTAACAGCCTGAGTCATGTCCTGGAAGGGGAGTGGAAAGCCTTCCAGGAGACCAGACATAGGTCCAGAGGAACCGAAGCTAGATAGCACACAGCAAAATAGACATGAGCCTGTTAGGAGTCAGGGTTCCCTAGAGAGTATGGGAACAGCATTGCTGTGACTCCCTGTGGGTTGCTCTCTTCCTGGTGGTGGGGATAGCATCAGGGTGCACTGGGCTTACACACCTGGGTGTCACAGGTATAACATGCACCTGAACGTAGAGCTGCCTTGCTTCCCAGGAGCCCACAGTCCCATGGGTCATGTGTAGACACTTGTCCCCCCAGGGTCGGATGTGGAATGACTCATATCCCAGACATCCCTGGAAGCATAGCAGTGCACGGAGGCATAGGCACCCGTGGGCCCTCTTGTCCCTCCCCCTCCTCGGAGAGGCCCGTGATTTTGCCTTTGAACCAAGATCGAGGCCTTGCTGGTGCTGAGAGCTAATGACTTCCAGGGGGCTAGGAGGAAGGGAATGAACAAGGAAAAGAAAGAGCACGGAGTGGAGGTCAGGGGCCCAGGATGCTCGTGCAGGCCCTGCCACTAACCTGCTTGAGCCCGTGGGGAGCTACCACCTTCTGTGGGCCTCATTTTCCTCATCTGTGAAGCATTGAGCAAAGGGGCAGGACCAGCCCCCTCTGATGCATCTTCCCACCTGCCCTGACCTTCTCCCCTCCCATCTGAGCAGCCTGTGTGAGTCTTGCAGCAACCAGCCCACCACGGCTGGGAGGGCCTCAACCCCAGAAGGCCAGCAGCCCCATTCTCTCCCCTTGTCACCTCAAGGTTGGGGCGGGGGGATTCTTTTCCTTTCTTTTTTTTAAACAACAATGTAATTTTCTTGAAAGTGAATATATTTCCTTGCTGACTCTAAGCCATCTTGCCTCTTATCAGATTTCAAACCCGAGCCAGGTCTGGTCCTGGTTAGAGCAGGGAGAGTGGATAAGAGAGGGCCTTGGGAGGGGCCCTTCTGATTGACAGGTTTGCAGGGGCTTCCAGGGTCCTTCAAATTTCACCCCTCGCCCCACTCCTGCCCCCTCTCTGGTCAGCTCTAGTAGCTCTCTGCCCCTTACTACCGTCCTTGAGCAAGCAGCTGTGCCTCAGGTCACTCAACTGTATGACAAAAATACTAGCAGCTACCTGGTAGCCTTGTTTGTGAGGATTAAGAGCTAGCACACATAAAGCACGTAGGATCTGGTCCAGCCTATAGAGAGCGACGTCCGGAATGTGTGAGCGCGGCTCTCCCTGTCACTGTGGTTCTGGCGGGATGGCGCTCTAACCCCAAGGAACCTCTCCATGCCGGCCCCGCCCTGTGCAGGTCAGGGCCTCCCCTGCTTTCACCTGTACCCTCCTTGCCTCCACGCCCTTCCTTGTCTCAGCTGCCTGGAAATCGTGACTCCTCCGTCAAGATCTGGTTCAGGCTGACCCATCCTCTCTGCCACACGGGGTGGACAGGCTGATCCTGTGCCGAGATGCTTCCGGCTGCACTTGGAGCCCACTTGGTGTCTGTCGTGCCGTCTGGGATCTCCTCGGTCTCTGTGTCTCCAACATAAGCACAAGGCCTAGGGCAGGGGTGCAAGCGATGTTCGTTCCTTTCCTCCCGTGTGTGCTGGGAGACAGGAGGGGGACACGTGCACTAGTGGTTCCCATGCACAGTGGCGGTGACCATGGTGGAGGGACGGGCAGAGGTGGGTACTCAGGAGAGGGAGTTGTTCTGATTGAGCGTGGCGGGGGCAGTGGAGGTAGGAAACCGAGGAAGATGGCAGGGTGAGGTTGTGGCGCTCGCTGCTTATGGAAGTGTGTCGAAGGTATAAATGAGATGCCAGTGCAGAGCTCCCCTCCGTGTACCGTTATCCCCTGCCTGGATCACCCCGTGGCTTCTGTCCTGGTCTGTCAGGCTGCTGTCATAAGCTACCACAGACCGGGGGCGGGGGGATTACAGACAACAGAAATGACTTCTCACTGCTCTGAGGGCTGGCAGTCTAAGATCACTGGCTGATTTGATGTCTGGTGTGGGCCTGCTTGCTGGTTCTTAGCCGGCCACCTCCTGGTTATATCCTCAAGCGGTGGAAGGGGCAGGGATGCTCCCTGGAGTCTCTTTTATAAGGACACTAATCCCATTCATGAGAGCTCCACCTCATGACCTAATCACCTCCCAAAGGCCCACCTCCAAATACCATCACACTGGGGACTCGTTAGCATTTGAATCTGGGGGACGGACGCAAACATTCCGCCTCTACAGTTTCTGTCTCCTGATTGGACCCTGACTGATAGACTAGGGCCTCCAGTATCTTACTGGTCTGTGATGGGCTAGATCTAAAGAAAACCGCCCCTTCCCCAGCCCTGCTCTCCTTCCCTAGAACAGCCACTGGGACCCAGCTCTGGTTACCTCTGTGGCCTTCAAGTGCTCCGGTTTGCCTTGATTTCTCAAACCGTATGTGACGGGGAGGGAATAGACACCATGTGTTTCTGATTCAGCTCCCCTGTGTTCAAAGGCAGTGTGATTCTGAGCGATATCTGATGGCCTTTGAACCTCAAAAATATGTTCTTCAAGCCTTCTTTTCCTGCCCTCTCTGCCTTCTCTTTGACAAAGAGGAAGCAGCCCTGGCCAAGAATTGGTCAACTCGACAATACCGAGACTGGGCAGACCGTTCCAGCTGCCCCTTGCTGGGTCACTGACCCTGGGAGGCTGTGGACATCCAGGATGAAGACCAGGGTATGAACCAACACAGCATCACGCCCACCTGCAGATGGCGTTGGCACACGTCTGCTTACGTGGAGGAACACGCCTGTCATGGCTGTCTTAGTAGTTATGACAACTTCACCCTCCAGTGCCAGACGGGCCAACTGCTCAGAAGCAGAAAATATTTTGTTGTGTTTTATGTTTAACAAGTCTTGAGAGTTTTCCTTGTCTTTCCCCTGCTTATCATAGCAATATCCACCTATTTATTTAATAAACTTTTACTGAGAATCAACTACGTTCCAGGCAATGGAAATATGAATATGTATAAAACAGCTCCCATCCTTCAGGTGGAGGAGTGGAAACTTTAAGAGACAATTCCATGACGTGGGGCTCTATAAGGTAAACACAGATAGAAGATGAACAGAGCTCACTTGGGGGAAGGAGAGAAGAAGGGAAGACCAAGGGGGATCAATTGGGGAATCTTGCAAGAGGCATTGAACTTTCCCCTGGCTACTGTGTGATGCTCATGGGCAGAGTCTAGAGCGAGGCCCCAGGAAGTGAGGATGGTTGGGGTTACGAGTTCCCTGGTTACCAACAAGTAAAGAAGGACATCTTGATTTTTACAAAAATGACCAAGGATGTCTGCCCAGCTGGGGAAGGTGGGGGCCTCACAGTTCAAAGTCCACATCTGCTTCTAGGCTGATCACAGCTGAGCGGAGTGATGGTCCCTGATTTGGGCCACACTTTCGAGTTTCCATGATCTCAATTCCTCTTCCCTCTGTCCTTCCTGGCTTCATTCAGAAATGTATACTGAGCACCAGCCACATGTCAGGTGCTAGCAACTCTGGGAACAGTGATGAGCAAGGTCAACAGGCCTGGGCTTCCTAAAGCATTTAGTTCAGGAATTCATGTTATTTTAAGCTAAAGAATGATACTATCCCTCTCGATACCAAATGCCAGTGGGGCTTGGGGACTGCTGGCTTTCTCCACATTGACATTTTCTGTAAAATGGTTCTGGTCCCCATTTCATATTAGAAAGGAGTTCAAGAGAAAGGAATAGGGAGATGGTGTTTTTTGCCAGTTCACCTCCTACCCGCTTCCGATAAAAGCATTTCTTCTTCCTGCCCTTGAGGTACTAAAGGAAGTCTAAACCCCATTGAAGGCCTCCAAAATTGGAGCCTCCCAAGTGTTTTGCCCCTGATAAAGCATCACTTTCAATGGTTCATCTCCAAAAGTTTTGTTATTGATTCCAGCCACATTTTGCAATACTCTTGTTGGTTGCTCATATTCAAAAACAGAACATTTCACATTGACTTTTTTTTTTTTGGAACCCATTTCTCATTGTTTCCCACATATTTCCAGTGAATGAAGAGATTAGTTAGTGCATCGTTTTTGTTTTTGTTTTTGTTTTTTCTCATGAAGGACAAAAGTTAAACATCCTGTTCTGACTGCAGAGAAATGTTAAGGTTTCTGGAATCCATTAAAACCCAAAATGTCGCAGGAAAGTTATTCTGCAGCCTGCTGAAACACAATTTTACACTTCTGATGTCCATTGAGCATGTTTGCCTGTCCTTGGAAAGGACCACGATTTTATTTCTTCACTCCCTCTGTCCTTCCCTCCTTCCTTCCAGAAAAATGGAAGGAAGCCAATGTATGTCACACTAAGTACTTTACAAACATTATCTTATTTAATCCCCCCAACAGCCCCTTCTGAAGCTCAGACAAGCTGACGAACTTGACCCAGGTCGCCCAGCCAGGAAGTGCCAGAGGCGGCCTTCATCTCGTCGCACCTTTATCACTCTGCTCCCTCTCTCCGAGCCACTCATAGAGTCACACCCTGATGCCACACCACGTCCCCCCCACCCTGTAGGAAGAGATGCAGATGCAGAAGCCTGGACGTGGGTGCGAGCCAGAAAAGGACTGACATTTCGCCCTCTCGGCGAAAGGCCATGTTTTCTCATTTGTCAGCGGATGTGCCACTGCACACGTTACAGCCAAGAATGATTTCAGAGCATCTGGGTTCACAATCTAGGGCAGCTCTGTAAATGCAGTTGTCATTACACATTTTACTTCCTTGTGGAGATAGGCAGGTGGCTCTGACGTCTGACTATAGAGCTGAATGTAGGGAGAGCTCTTACCAGCTGGTGAGGGGCGGATTGGCTGTGACAGGGCCTGAGACTGAGGGTCTAGCTGGCTGCAGCTTTGCATCAGATCTGGGTCTTTGAAATCCACTAATAGCCCATTCCTGGACATCGAGGCCCCCGGGGGCCTTTCAGCCTGCCTTCATTTGGGCGCTTGTTGGAAAGTCAGGGAATTAACAGGCCTGGACGGGAAGGGTGGGGTGGAGAGGGGTCCACTGAATTGCATCACAGACACAGCCAAGTTCTAAAGCATAGGAGGAACACAGCCAAGGAGCCTCCTGGCTTATCCTTCACCCTTGTCCCAGCGCGTGCCTTGGGAATTTTCCAGGACTCTCCTGGACTAGGAAGGGTTTGGGAGGTTGCTGGTGATAGTGGGTTTGGCAAACAGGGGCCCCTGTCCTGGCTGGGCCACTCACCATTTGGGAAGCCTCAAAGAAACTGAGCCATTGTCTCTCTTCCAGAGCATGGCCCTCATCCTTGGGAAGCAGCCGGGATGGGCTCCCTCTTTGCCTCACAGGGGTCCCGAAGGAAGTTGGGTTTAGATAAACAGTCAAGGCTCCCAAAGTCAAATTATATCTCTTGAGCCTTCTCTCATTTCCTAGGGATTCAAAGCCGCCTTGGGGGACTTTCACAGAAATGTGTTTTCTGCTCCTGATGATCTTAGCCAGCCCTGAGCCGAGGTGCCGGCCTACACCTGCCCCCAGGGACTATGCCTTCTGGGCAATGGAACACGGATGTTAGAAACTAGGTCTGAATAGCGCAGCTCGTTCCCTGAGGTCTTTTATGTCATGGCTGACCTCCTGCCACACTTGGGGGGGGCGGTTCCAAGCACATGGACAAGGCTCACTGTCTTGTTTGCACACAGAGCTGGGCACAGGGTCAGTGCTAATGAGTTCCTTGACCTGCGATGACAAATAACAGTCGTCGTAGTAACAATATGTACGGTGCTAGGTCCTCACCGGAAGAGGAGGCTGAAGGGAATGAAGAAAGCTGCCTAGGTGACAGGTTGCAAGTGGAGAGTTGAAACTTAGCCCAAGCCCACGGGATTCCAAATCTACTGTGTGCACAGCAGGGTCCTCCCATCCTGCGCAGCTGCTACCTCTCTCTGTGGTCTGAGTGTTAAACTGAGCGTTGGTCCGGCCAGAAGTACCACCGCCATTCATAAGCGGCAACAGGAGACCAGGGAGCAAGGCTGGAAACCATCTGGCCCAGACTCACCCCTTTATAAATGAGAAAAGGAGGCTCAGACAGAGGCCGGGAACTGGAGCCGGGCAGAGGACGTGTGTCTCCTTCTCTGAATTCCCACAGTTGCATTTCCTGGACTCTCTGGGACACTGCCCATGCCAAGAAGTTTTCTTTTCTATCAAGGTGAGCCAAGGTGTAACAAAATCCCACCAAACTGAAAGGTCGGGTAAAACTTTGTCATGAGCGTTGATGGGCCGAGTCAACAAAGAGACCCCCAACAGGCCATCTACCAGTGTTGGGTGGGATGTCAGGAGCTAGCAACCTGCATGCAGGAGGCAGGCCTTTAGGTCAGTTTACAGAAAGAGAGACAGTGAGCCGTGGCAGGCCAGGCAGTGGAGGGAAGACCACCGACAAGGAGGAAGCTGGGCCTCCTTCCCCATTCCTGGCTTCCTGGTCTCAGCTGCAAGCCCAGCAGATGCCCACTTGGAGAGGAGGCCTGGGATGGAGTGTGATGCTGAGGGCAGGAGTGTTGCTCCCTAGAGGTGCTTCTGAGAAGGAAGTAGATGGCTAGACCATATGCCCAGGACGCCCTGAACACTCCCTCCCACCAGCAGTCAGACCTTCCTATAGACCCAGTCTGCACCCTGTGATCGAAGAGCAGTGGAGGCCAAGGCCAGGCAGCCAGCCTGAGATGGGATGCCTGGGGCAGAGGGCAGTCAGGGCCTTGCACACCCAGGCTGGGGTTCAGGAGTGGCTATTTGACAGGAAAGGGGAGACCTGGAGGCTTCTGGGAAAACCGAGTCTCATTTATTTGCCCAGTCCTGGTCACTGTAAGGTGTTTTCTATCCCTGGTTTCTGCCAGCTCGATGCCAGTAGCATACCCTCCCCCATTTGTAACAACTAAAAATACCCGCAGACATTGCTGAATGTCTCCTGGACAGGGGAGCACAGCATTGCCCCCAGGCTGAGAACCACGGCTGTAGATGGGCGAAGGATTTCAGCCTAGAAGGGATTGTTGAGGTCACCTAGGCCAGACCAGCTTAGAGTCCTGGTTCTGCCAGAACCAGCAAACATCTCTGGGCCTGGTCTTCTCCCTATAGGTGGAAAGAGATGCTCACCGGGCTAACATTCTGTTGGTCGAAGACAGCCTCATTTCACTAAAAGATGCTGGGGCCCAGAGGGCAGATGGGGCCTGTTGTCAGTCAGGGATCCAGGACTCATCCGTTCTCTGTGTCATTGTAACCAAGGTTCAGCGGCTAGCTCCGTGTCCCAAACAGACTCAAACCCCCGGCTAGTCTGTGTGGCACTGTGTCTGGGTGCCCAGCACTATGCCAGGCAACACTAGTTAAGAGACAAGGGGGAGGAGCAGACAGGGTTCTTCCAGCAGGTTCTACTCATGCGGGTCTCCAGGCTGGCTGCGCGCAACGGGGCGGGGGGAGCTTGTGCAGCTGTGTTGGTCTGGAGGGAGGTGTAGGTCTTGGTAAAAAAAAGAGAAAGAGACTTGGAGAAAGGAGACTTAAGCTGAGCCCTTGGGAATCAGGAGGGGAGTTTAAGGAGAGGGAAAGAGCAAGAATGAAGGCGTGAGGCAGCGATCTGAGTGCGCTCAGATCACCCCGCATTTAGCCATCTAGGAAGATGGCAGCCGTCAGGCACCAAGGACCAGGGCCTGTCTTGCTCAGCATCACGGCCCCAGCATCAGGCCAGTGCTCACGGGGTGCAGTCCTACCATGCTGACCCACGTCTTCATTCCCCCATGCCCTCGGCTGGGTTGCCCTCCCTGAGCTGCACTTCCCCTGTGGGCTGTCCCATGAGGTGGCATATGAGAGCTGAGTGAGCTCCTGGGCACCCGAGGGTTGGGGTCACTGTGAGGAGCTGCCCGGCGTGAGGAGTGAGCGTTACCATCCCAAATGGGGTGGGATCCGCACCCAGACAGATAGAGGTGCCAGGGCTGGAAGGTGCCGAGGACTTCGCCCTCAAGGGGGCGGCTGGGCTGAGCCTTGTCCCATTTGGGCCGGTGAAGATGAGAGGGAATGTGCCACTCTCAGCCGGGTGCTGGGATGCCTGCTTTTCCCACCAATGTGAGCAGCAGCTAAGGCAGGCCCCCGCCGGGGTTGTGCCTGCATGCCTGCTGGTGCATGCAGAAGCCTCCCCTGACCCCAGGGCCAGGCCAGAAAGGGGCCGATGCAGAAAGACTTCTGAATTCCATGGCCAGAGCTTTACAAGTTGAAACCAAGACAGGTAATGCCTAGGGGCACATGAACCTGTTCTCAGACACAGTTGTTGGGAAGAGGTATAAATGGAGGGCAGGAGGTAGAACTGAGCTCTGGGGCTGATGCTGGAGGCAGGGGCTGGGGTCTGACTGGAGCTCACGTGGGTCAGCTGGGCTGGAGGGGCCCCCCGGTTAGCCACATGCGTTTCTCAGCCACGTGTGGCTGGCTCTGGGTAACCACGGACCACAGCATTGGCAGTGGCTGGGTTTCCGGAGGTGGGAGGGGCAGGCCAGATGGGAAAGAGAGGGCAGGAGGAGCAGAAAGAAAGGAGGACGGGCCCACAAAGCTGGGGTCTGCTGAAACGAAGTGCGATGCCAGCCTCGGGACAGGCAGTCCCGTGTCTCCAGAAAGTGGTGCACTCACAGCAGGAGCCCCTGTGCTCCTCCCCAAGCTGAGCAGAGGCCATTGCCTGCTTGGTGGCAAAGACCGCCTCCTAACAGGCTCCGGGAACCACGTGCACAGGGAGGGTAGGGAGGGTAGCTGTGGCTCCTACAGACAAGGCCACTGCCCTGGACCCAGCCACCAAGGTCCCCACGCCCAGGCAAGAGCTCCCCTCCCCACTGCCCCCCCCACCCCTCCAGCCCCCCCAACCAGGCCACCTGCCTGAGGCCCTTCCTGGGGTTGTCTGCTGGCTCGGCTACTCCAGAGGGCAAAGGCAAGCTCCTCCTGCCAGGCCAGCTTCCAGAAGAGGTTTACGGCACTTGCTGTCTGCAGGTTCAGGATGAGGCAGAGGGAAGACACCACGGGCTTCGGGGGCAGGGCGCTCACGTTTGGGCATCTCTATGTGTACAAGCTCTGCATTCCTCTGCTCAGGCTAGCCTGCATTGTCTGGCCCTGGGGATAATAAATCTTACTCTGCAGGCTGGTAAGAGCGTTAAATGAGATAGAAAGTGGTGGGCCGAGTGCCTTGCACACAGAAACTATTAGCACTGGTTACCATTTCCCGAGCGTTTACTGTGTGGCAGGACCAAAGCTGAGAGAACTTGAGGACAGTCCCTGTGTCCAGGGAGCTGGCCACTCAGGACAGGGGCAGGATCCCAGAAGGGTTCTCTCACCCTCTCACTCCTGTGTTCGTGCTTGGAGGCCTTCCCTGTACACAGCGTGTGCCGGGCAGGCCCTGGGACGCTGACGTGGATCCAAGCTGGCGTCCCAGGAAGTCACCTGAAGGGAAGACAGGTGAGCAGTCAGGCCTCATGCAGAGTGCCAGGGGGAATTTGGAGGGCTACCCAGAGTAGGTACTGAGAAGGGGCCCTTAAGCTTCCCCAAAGAGGGGTATATGGCCCCACACCTAGAAAGATAGTTTGGAAGTTTCCAGATGGGTACAGGCAGTAGGGCAGGGCCAAAGCTGCAACGGTGCTCTGGCCCGGAGTCACCTGCCTGAGCCGGGGCACCGGAGGAGTCTGCAGGCTGAGAAGATGAGTGCTTGGGTAACAACCTGTGGGAGTAGCTTCAGGAAGGTGGCAGGCTCAGGACACAAGCAGGTCGCAGATGAGGGAGCACCTACTAAGGGCCCGGGTCTGAGAGAAGGAGAGGCCACATCACGTGGCTTGCACCAAGACTGATCACTTAGATGGAGAAGCTGCCTTTCTGACAGTCCAGTCCAAGCACAAGGGCCACAGCTAAGAAGGCAGTACCGCCGTGCTCACCCAGCGGGCTGTTGAAACTTGGCCGAAATGTCCAAAACTCTCCCAGCCTAGGAGAGCGCTGAGTGACAGCCCCTCCCGAACATCAACAGCCCAGAGCCTCCGGTTCTTTCGACTTTTCCTTCTCCTTTCCACGCTCCCAGCTCCCCGCCCTCCTCTGTGCCTGCAGGGCCCAGGCCTCATCATTTATCAAGATAAAATCCATCAAAGTCCCTGGGAAGGAGGATAAAATGAGTCCGTGGGGGTAATAAATCTCCTTTACCATAGGTGGTGAGCAAGGAATTCATCCCAGACCGTGCTCTTGAAAAATGAGAGGGTGTGTGCAGACAGTGTGCACCCAGGCGTGGGGGTGGGTGTGCGGGGACAGCGAGGCGGCCCCAGCTACGTCCAGAGCCAGAACATCACGGCCGGGCCAGGAAGACCTCGGGCCCACTCCAAACTGCCTTCCTGAGGTCGAGGGAGATGGTCTGGAAGCCCAAACTTCCTCTAAACCCAAGAGCTAGTTGCACTCATCCACTTAGCCCCTCATCATTCACACACATTCATCGTCACTTCACTCTCTTGTGCATTCATCACTGATATTTCCCCGAGCACCTACTGGGTGCCAAGCACCCAGCCTGCATTGGTAGCAGAGTGGGGAGCCTGGGTCCATGGGGAGCACAGAGGACAGAAAGACCAGAGGAGCAGGGGCGGGGAGCACTGCACAGCCCCCGCGGAGTGGACTCCTGGGTCCAAGTGGAGCACGGGCAGTGGTCCTACAGATCGTCCCTCTGTCCCCAGCAGAGGATGCCTCAGCCCCTGCTTGCAAGAAGAGGAGACATCAGTCTGCCTTAACACCACTCACCCAGGCTGAACAGCATTTCAGGGGCCTTTCTCTGTGAGTCCAGCCTCGTGCTCAGAGAGCGGCTTGTCCATCCTCCGGGGAAAGTGGCTTCTCTTCTCTACCATAGTTTAGTGAAAACAGCACGGGCAGGGGGCTGGGGAGAGGTCCGTCCAATGAAGAAGTAAAGCGTACTATATTCATGGGTTGGAACACAAGGAACACACAGAATGAATGACCTACACGTGTCCACACAGGCCAATCTCACATAATATCGGGTTCACCAGGCAAATCGTAGAACAACATATGCAGACTTCTACCACTGATGCAAATTGAGAAACAGAACAATATTGCATACCGTGTATATACACACATATGCATGTAATAAAAGAATAAAAATGCAGGCAAAAAGGATCCACCCCAGCCTCCAAAGGGATTGCCTCTGGAGGGGAAAAGAGGTGAATGGGATCAAGGAGGGAACAAGGGAACTTCTGATGCTACAATTTTATTTCTTTTCAAAAAATAGGTCACACAAATACAGGAGGAGATTAATGTGTGTTAAATTTCAGTGGTACATGCATAGGTATTTGTGAGATTCCTCTGTTCTTTTCTGTTGGTTTGAAATATTTCATTTTAAGTAAAGATGTTAAACAAAACCCAGACAGTCTGACTGGAAAACCCACATGAACCACATGTCTGAGGACTTCTGAGTTCCAGCCCTCTGCAAGGTGCCCTGTTGAACCTTTTTTTCCACAGCGAATCTTCCTGTGATTCCAAGAACAAGGCCTATTACCCTCATTTCACAAATGAGGAAACTGGCCCAGAGGTGGCAAGCAACTTGCCCAATGTCACACAACTATTTGGTGGAAAACCTGAGCTTTAGACTCCGGTGCCTGTAACCCCAAACCATGCTCTCTCCTCTACTCATACCACCCACACAAGCTGCCTCTCCTCATGAAATGTTGTTGACTCAAACACCAAACGAAATGAAAACCACCAGCTCAAGGGTGAGAGGTTAGAGACTGGCCTTGAATCTTGCATCTGCCACCAACTGGCTGTGACCTTTGGTGAGCTCCTTTCCCTCTGGGAGCTTTACTTGCCCTCACTGCAAAAAGCAAAGTGTGGTGTGGCATCCCAGCTGGGCCTCACGTACCCTTATCCACAGCATACTTGCTAACATGCTCGTGACCTCACTGTCACACCGTAGAGGACAGTGGCTTCTTCCAGGCAATTAGCAGAGTGATTCGGTTTCATTGCTGGATGGAACATTTCTGCTCCGCTTGCATCTTGATATGCGTATGTCCTCAGAGGTAGGCAATCTTAGTTTAGACTCCCCAGGCCTCGTCCCCAGTATTTTCCTTCCCTGATCGAAATGGAACTAAACTCTCTGGAGTGGAGAGATCAGAAGGGGACAGGGGCAGTGAAAGTCTCAGGGCAGACTGAGAGCAGGTTGAGGCATCCAGACACCTTCCTATGGCCCCTCCTGGTTCTCTGCACTGTGGCGTGACCCATCCTGCCAAACCTGGAGGTGGTAGGCATTGGGCTGAGAATTTGAAATACATTTCCCTAGCGTCATGCTCAAGAACCCACCTCCGTTTTACAGAGGCTCGGAAATTTCAGGGACTGGCCCAAAATGACATAGCTCATAAGTGGCAGAGTTGAAAGCCATGTCTTTCTGACTCCAAAAACTGTTGGAGTTTTTGCTCTGCTCATAACTGTTACGTCATATTATCCTGGGGAGCTAGAGGATGGGTTTGCAAGCAAGGCCAAGGGAGAAGGAAGCGGCCATGAGATCATTAAGGTCTCTGTAAGCCCTCTGAGTTGCTAGGCGTGGTCCTGCAGGTGTGGGAGCCATGGCAGGGGAGAGGCATGATCATCTTTGTGGTTTGAAAAGTGGGTTTTGGTTGCAGCCTGGCGGGAAGTTGCTACAGTATCCAGGCGGGAGGAGTTTGGGTGTGCTTAGGGCCAATCACAGTTGAGAAGATAGGCTTTCAGGCTATTTGGAGCTTAATAAATATTGGATGGATGGATGGACGGACGGACAGACAGATGGGTGGGCGGTGGGGTCTGGAAGGAGAGAAAAGGAATCAAGGATGACCCCCAAAATAACCCATACCAATTAGCATGGCCTGCAAGCAAGCCCTAAGCTAGGCACCCTGACATCCTTTAAGACTCTTTCTTGCATGACTTTCCTTTCTTGCATGACTTTCGAAATATGGGGAAAAGTTAGAGGTCAGACACAATATATAGGAAATGCCACTGGAGTTATCCCCAATCCTGGGGCTAGTGACCACCCTCCTGTGAGGAGCTGTGGGGCCCAGAGTGCATTTGAGCAGTGGGAGGCAGGGCTATCCAAACACAGATGCCGCTGGAGGTGGGGCATAATATGTACCAGCAAATATTGATCTTGCCCCTTTGCCCAAACCAGGCCCCCTCCAGACAATGCCAGGGCGCATCAGTGGCTCTGGGCCCTAGGCTGCAGGCCGAGGAATGCGGACTGCACTGCAGTCTGTTTGCTCATCCCCCAGAGCTTGACATTCCCCGGATTGACCACCCCCTGTGAGTGGCCCTGGGCCCCAGTACCAGTCAAGCCCCCCATTCGGGGTGTTTGTACAGGGGCTGCTCTGCTTAGCCAACACTCATTAGAAAAGGCTTCTCTTTGCGAGGCATGTTTCCAGGGTGTGGGGGGGGGGGCTTTCTACCCACCTCCCTTTACCTGCCCCACCCAGTTCTGGCTGCCTTTAGGAACCCATGGAAGTGGGGCTCTTAAACGTCAAAGAGAATATGAGAATCCAGCCAGGCCTCTGGAGAGGTATTTGTCGCCATCACCCTCATTTTAGAGACGACCAAGAAAAACACACTTGGAGTCACTCCGTTTGGGGGCAAGCTCTCTGTTAAGAACTTTTGAGGTGGACATTGGACATTGGACACTGAACAAATTACTCAACCTTACCTCCCCTCACCTGGCCCACCTCCCCATCTGCAGGGTAGAGACAACAACAGAGCTGCCTCCTCCAAGACTGAGAGACCTAATAAGGGCCTGGAACACAGCTGGTGCTTGATAAGCAGAAACGGATTGACTCAGTGGGAGCTAGGGGTAGTCACGGTGTGCTGGAGAATTCACTGATTCCGCCCTGAGCTGCAGTTGCCGGAGAGTTCTGGCTGACCTGTCCAGCAGCAGTGGGCCTAGTAGGCTGAAGGGACGGTTCCGATCCTTGGCGCTGAGTGGACGCACCGGGCCAATTTCCAGCTCTCTCCAGCTTGCATCATTCCAAGGGGATCGTGAAAAGGGATCCCATAGTGGGTGGGGAGGTGGAGGAGGGGAGACCGAAATTCTATTCCACTCATGGTCAGTTTGATTACTTTGGCCTGGAATTCTGGTCTTCAACAGCAACAAAGGTGGCCTGAGTGTCCTTATGATTGGGGCTCCTCGGGGCAGGGAGCCTCCCGGCTTCCCCAAGCAGCTCTGCCCTGATCACTCTCCTTCCTCCTCTGTGTTGGGCCACAGTCTGGGCCCTGCTCTAGTTCCAGAGCCCCTGAGGTTTCTTGGGAGCTCAGCCGTGCCAGGGGCCACCATTGTGGCTTGTGGGTGTTTGGGTTTGGGGTTATTTTTTGGACAGTCTCTGTCTTTCTGTTTTGCTTTCTCCGCTCAGCCCTTAGCAAAGGGCTCTGAAATGGCTCTTGACATCTTCCCCTGCTTTGGCTTGTGCCAGCTTCTGGCTGCTCCTTTGCCATTTCAAGGACCTACTATGTGATTCATGTTGATTAAGAGCACAGATTCTGGAGCCACATGGCGTGGGCTCGAATCCCGCCTCTGGCACATATTAGTTGAGTTCTCTTGGGATTATCACTTGACTTTTCTGAGCCTCAGCTTCCTCATCAATGAAATGGAAATGCTAATAGCAAGGTCAGTGGAAGGATTTAGGAAAGTGATGCACGTGGAGTAATTTGCTCATGTCTAGTACATAGTAAGTCAACTGTGAGATGCACACACACACACACACACACACTCGTCTCATTTAATTTTCATCATGGCCTTGGGAAGTTGGGAAGTTGCGATCATCACTCCCATAATAGTTGGGGATACGAGTTTCATCACCTGAGCTCACTCACCTGGCAGGTGACAGAGACCAACTTTAAGAGAAGCCTCCAACTCTAGAAAACCATCTGATATTTCTTCAGCTTAAGTATAACTCAAAAGAAGACCTAGATTTCTTGCTGAGCATAATGTCCGAACTCTCTCTCTCTCCCCCTTCTTCTCCCCCTCCCATCTTGCTCCCCCTACTCCAATCTATGACTCAACTCTGCAGACCCTGAGTGAAGGATTTGAGTATAATTAAGTTTCTTGGAGACCTGAACCCAGGAGTTGGGGAAGCAAACTTGGCAGAGGGAGCAGTGTGCTAAGATACCTGTGAGTCAGGGGAGCTGAGGTATTGATACTCCTGTTCTTGTCCGTCATTAGTCCATAGAGCAGTACTCATCCCCAGCACCAGCCTGCTCAGGCAGCGTGAGATCTCATGGTTAGAGAAAGCCTCAGGCAAAGAAACGCAGGTGGTGGCACTTGAAAGTTGGCTGGGAGTGTTTAAGGGCAGGGGATATGGGTGGAGCAGGGGCAGTGTGGAGGAAGTATCCTGGACATCCATCTGTCACTGCACACATGATTCTGGACTGTGGTCATCTGTTTCCTGCTCTCGCCTCCAGCTCCTTAGGGCAGGTCTCATTCGTCACAACACCGGGCTCATAGATACATTGAATGGACGATTCTATACTCTTTAGACTACTACCCTTTCAGGGCAGAGAGAGGCCTTTGGGTCAATTTGGCCCACCTTCCATATGATGTATGGGTCGTTTCCTCAATTTCTAGTGGCAACCTCCCTACCACCCCACTTGGCAAACTCAGCACTGTTGGGGACAGCCTGCCCCATCATGAGACAGCTCTGACTGTGAGAAAGAACTTTGTCACCATCATCTGTGTTCACTGATTCTGTGTCCAGGCTTTGTCCCTACCCTGGGTGACAGGGCCTGGGTCAGCTCTTGGGAGAAGTCTGCCGCATCCTCTGGGGACTTATGGCTGGTGGAAAGCTCCCTCGGAAGCCACACCTCTTGTGCTATACCCTGATGACACAGTTGTCTGTGTCCAGCTGCCTCCCTACTGAGGGTGGGAAAGAGATTTTCTTCTGTATAAACAAGTAGCTCAAAGACCCAAGGAGGGGGAATTTGATCTGGGGTAAATGCCTTAGTTTTGCAATTCTCCTGTGAGTCTGTGGGCCAGCGCTGGCTGGGTCTGCAGCTTCTTCTGGAAGGAACAGGCCTGTGAAATCCTAGGTTGTGCCAAATGTCCCATCAGGGGATTCTGCTTTTGGCTACAGGGGGTGGGGACCGAGCAAGAAAGTGGTTGTGTAACCCCGGGTGCTGACCGCAGCTGTAACAAAGGCAAAAGCACTTGTGAGGGCCAAGTTTGCCTTCAGAGGCCAGCATGCCTTGTGCTCCTTCCCCTCCTCCTGCCCCCCGAGCAGCCCCATCCATCCCTTCAGCCAGCAGACCAACCTCAGAAGCTCGCACATGGTTCAACAAAGCAGCACAGACTCACAACACCCCCATCGCCTGCCAGGCGGGGGGCCAGGCGATGGAGATATCGAGGCAAAGATGCAATTTCTGTCATCTCAGAATTCTAGCTCTCCAGGGCTTTGAGAGGTGCCCACTTGTCAGTAGGGAAGAAGCAGAACCAGGAATCAGACACGTGGATTCAAGTCTCGTCTTGGTAAATCTTGGGCAAACCAGTCAGTTCAGGCTGCCGTAACAAATATCACTGACCGGGGGCTTCAACAACACACTTTCATTCTGCACAGTTCTGGAGGCTGGGAGTCCGAGGTCAGGGGGCCCCAGGGCTGGGTTCTCCTCCACAGCCTCTCTTAGGGCCCGCAGAAGGCCACCCTCTTACTCTCTGTGCTGATGGCCCGGGGCCTGTCTGTGACTCCTAATCTCTTCGTGTGAGGACACCAGTCAGATTGCCCTTGAGGCCTCATTTCGGTTTAATTTTTCCCTTAAAGCCCTGTCTCCAAAAGCCCTGTCTCCAAATATAGTCACATTCTGAGGCACTGGGTTAGAGCTTCAACACATGAAGTTGAGGAGGTTGGTCACGCAACAGCCCGCAGCAATCACCCAACTGCTCTGCTCCTCAAATTTCTCATCGGTCGCCCAGCCAGAAGGCTGCTGTGGAGCTCAGGTTAGGCAACGTGTGCAAAACCAGGAACTGCCACACAGGTGTGAAGGGTTGCTAACTGGGGGCCCACAGGGACAGAGGCAGCTGGGACACCTCAGGAAGCTGTGGCCATAGGGGAGATGTTTGGGGGCATGTGACTATCTCAGAAGACAGACAAGCCCTCCCTTCCCTTTTCTCTTGGGGCACATGGTCAAGAAGAGCCAAGAGCTAGGACCGTGGCCTGGTGGTGACTGGTGTGACTTATCATCATTCTCTGCTGCAGAGGAGGTGTGGGTGGCCGGGATCATGCTGCGGGGGGGGGGGGGGGGGGGGGGGGGGGCGGGGAGCAGGTGGCCTGGACTCACTTTCCCTGCCCCTCCAGGTCACTCTGCCCGCATTCCAAGAATACTTGTGGGCCCTCAGTTTCCTCATTTGTGTCATGGGCAAGGAGAGAATTTAACCTAGAGGATTTCTGAGTTGTGCAAGCCTGAGTGCTGACCGCAGCCTCTAACAAAGGCAAAACCACAGGCCGGGAGCCAGCTTTGCTTCCAGGGGCCCAGCTTGGCTGACTGTTCTCTGGTATTATGACCGTGACTCTAGATTCTTGGATTCTCTAAGGGCCTGGGACCAAGGTACTGTCCTGCCCACTTGGAACAGCCTGAGCCCTGACCCTGGTCACAGCCTGAGTGCGGACCCTGGTTAGAGGCTGAATCCTGACCCCGATCATAGGCCGAGCCCTGCCCTGGTCACAGACTGGAGTATGGATGGCCTAGTGCATGCCACTTCCATGATAGGAATCACACCTAAAATGTGGGGTCATATGTGGATCCCCTTCTCCTCAGCACTCCATCCCCCATGAAGGGGCTGATTTAAACATTGCCGGTTGGGCCCTCACCAGAGAAGAGATAGCCCCCACCCTTCCTGCCCCATCGTGTTTGGTCTGAAAGCTGAGGGTCTGGGGCCTGGGGCAAGGGGAAGCCATCTTCCCCTGTCTTGCTTCCTTTGGGTGCGGCAGGGGCAAGGCAGGGTAGGGGCACCGAAGCCTCGAGAGATCTGCTGCTCGGGAGAGTTTCTCCCAAGCTCCGGGGTGCTCAGGTAGCTGGAATTTATGGCATCAGCCCCACCCCATGTCATTAATAAAGGAAAATTAGCCCTCTCTGGGTGAGGACATTTTTCATGGGAGTCTGAGGGCTGTAATGAGGCTCTATCAAAGCCCCAACGTGCCATATGAATTTTATATGCCCTGTTTCCTACAAGTTCTGAACAGCTCGGCCGATTTATAAGGTAATGATTTTTCCATCCATAATTTCTTTCGTATGATTTTTGTAACGTAGTAGACATTTCCCCCTCCTGGCTGGGCTGTGCACGGCGTGGTCGAGTAGATTAAGGCAAGGCAGGGAGGGAGCCCTATCAGTGTGCAAGGGCCACCCAGGGCCACAGTGGGTATGGCGGAATCCCGAATTCTGTCCTACATCGGGTGCTGACTCCCAGCAGCCACCTGGGGCAAGTGACTTCCTCCCTCTGGGCCTTTGTTTCCCCACCTTTCCAGTGAGAGGGCACTATTTAGATCAATCTACAGAATACTGTCACGAACAATTCCACTCGTTGCAACCCCACATTCTGTGCATAAGTGCTCTGTGTCAGGCTCTGTGCTGGGCATTGCAGGCATGAGGATGAATTCAATACAGGGCCTCCCTCCAAGAGGAGCTGTATGAAAGAGGTCGCATGTTTTGAGAACATAGAAGTGACTGGTCCTTTCAGAGGGCAGCAGGGAAGGCTTCACAGGGGAGGTGCTTACAAAGATCACCGTGAAGGAGAAATCCTTTGCCTGGCCAGGAAGGACCCGTTTCAGACTTTGTCAGTTGAGGTAGTATCTCCTTCACCCCCATTTGGGGCCTTGGCAGTGAGCCCAGCTTCCCTGAGTGCAAGACCACCTTCAAGATCCCCCCAAGACACTCCAGAGGAGGTGGCTCCAGGAAAAGCCCTTTCCTTTCTCCCTTCCAAGGCCAGTCCCTCCTCTCCAGATGCTCCAGTGGGGAAGCAGTGGGAGCAGAAACACCTGGGAGGAGCCCTTGCTTACCCATAAATCTGCCCCTCTCCATCCTTTGATGTGGACACTCCTATCTCCCTAGGATCACTGCCCGGGAGGTAGCTATTGAACCGAGGGTCAGAGGGCACCCAGCCCTCATTTTTGAGTGAGTGTGGGCTTTAACCTCACCTGGCCTGCGTTATGTTAAGCCAGAATGTCTTACAAGATGTGACTCACTCCTGGTCTAGGCAGGCGTGGCAGCCCCACACGGTCAATCATTATCCACATAGCAGCTCAGCAGTGGTTGGAACCGTTGAAAACCCGGTGAGTCCTCTGGATGCCTGGCCTGTAGGACTTGGTGCGCCCCCGCCAGGATTATTTTCTTTTGTTCCCTGCATTAACCAGATGTTCGGGTGTCCCTGAGACCCAATCTCCATAGGTCACGAGCCTCACTCCCTGCCTCGCTCATCTCCCGGCCACCTCTAGAGGTAGGGGTGGTTACCAGTGCTTTTCTCAGGAACGGAGACCGGGCCCAGAGCAGTTGCCTGCCGGGCTGTGGACGGGCAGCAGATTGGAGAAACGGGATCAGAACTTGGGCCTTCCGATTCCTACACGGGCACACATCCTTTTTGCCAGGGCAGCTCATTCTCACAGCCCAGGTGCAAGCCCAGCACCCCCCCGCCATGTGTGAACTGGACTCGCGGCAGTTGGGCGAGCGTCAGCAAACCCAGGGGAGAGCAGGATGGAAATGATGATGGTGCAGCTCTTGGCATGCCTCTCTCCCACTTCTCAGAAGTTGGTACGTTTGCCTTGGAAAGAAAAGCCACTTCAACTTTCCTGTAATAAAGTTTTCTAATTAACTGGAGGGCCGGGGTGGGGGGGGGGTGGGAAGCATGCTGAATGTATTAACCACATCTTAGCTATATGTTGGTTCTTTTTTTTTTATTTTTTTTAAAGCCGTTGCATCGAGAGGCTTTAAGAGTCTTCGCACAACAGCTGTTAAAGTATTGCCAAAAAGCCAGACATGGGACGTTCGTGGTACCTGGTCCGTCACCCAGACCCCCTTTGCAAATGCATAAAGGACAGATGCACCTCCTCTGTCCCTGATGTGCCCAGTATGCAGGTCAGCCTGGGAGAAAGGAGGCCCACTGGGTGAGTCTGGGAGGAAGGTCAACATCCACTAAGCACCTACTAAGTGTCAGGCATGATTCTGGGGACTTCAGGTTCAATAAAACATGTTCATTTCCCTGGAGAAGTCCACAGTTTAATGGGAGCTAAACACATTAGGAGGAAATTACTCAGATTATAAAAATACATTCCTCACTACAAAAAAAAATAACAATTTCTCAGCAGCCACACCTCCTCAGGCCCTATACTCATATACTTTATATCTTAAACCCCTAAAGATAGACTTTAAACCCCCACTCAGACAATGAATTTGCTGCATGTCCTCCTGGAAAAGGATAGTACTTTGTTCTTAGTATTATTATTATTAATCATTCTCATTGCCATTAGTAGCAGGCGATGGAGTTAGACTTCCTTGGTCCATATCCCAGCTCCACCATTTACTAGCTGGGTGATCATGGGCAAGTTATTTTACCTCTCTGCGCTTCAGCCTCCCAATAGGAAAGAAGAGAATAATAGTGCCTATACTGTAGATCATTTAGCAGAGATCATGCCTATAAAGCATTTAACCCAGTGCCAGACACTTGGTAAGAACAAAACAATTGCTCACTGTCATTGTTGCTATCCTAATATTAAAGAAAAGGAAGTTGTGACTTAGGGAAGTAAAATATGTGAGGGTAAAGTTAGAGCAGAGACCAAAATCCTGACCAAGATGCCAGACTGCTATCAGCCCCCGGGCACGCTGTCAGACTGGGCACTTTCTCTGACCCTCAGCAGAAACGCCATTGTGGTGGGGAGAGGAGCCTTGCTTGCAGGAGAAAGGGGCAGGCCGAGGCTCTGGAACACAGTGGGCAAAGCTGGTCTCAAGCATGCACCCGGGCAGTGCCTGGAGATGGATGGATGGGGACAGAGCTGCCAAGCAGATGCCTGTGCAAGACAGGTCCTCCCCCCCATCCCTCTGCCCAGCTCACAAGGTGCCTGCTGTTGGTGACCAGTGGGAGGGTCTCCTGCCCCCCGGGGAGAGAACTGGCCAGGTGCACCTCTGGCATGCTCCAAGAGCTGAAATTCTTGCATTCTACCGTCTCAGAATGCTGAGGGTCTTTGATTCCCTGCGTTTGAGTCAAGGGGTCTAAGCTTCTGCGAGTGTCCCAGCGTAGAATACAGTCAAGCCCCTGGGTCTTTGCTCATGCTGCGTCCACCACCTGGAATTCCTTTATCCCCGAATCCTGCCTGTTGAAATCTTATCCTTGTACGTCTTGTAGGAACAGATGTTCCAGAATCCATCATGCCCTCCTTGGTGCTCACATTGCATGAGGCTTCAGCCTCTTAGGAAGGACTTAGTTCATCCTGCTACAGCCTCGGAGCAGACTTTCTGCCCGTGTTTTCCATCTGCCTGGAGGGCAGGGACAAACCTCGGCACGCCTGGGTTCTAAGCACTCAGCACCCAGCACGGGGCCAGGCCCAATGGATATTTGTGCTGCTGACGTGGATTTTAGTTGGAAGGTTGTGCAGTGTCTGGGCAGTGGGAGAAACATGTCGCAATGATGTGAGCAGAGGATGCAAAAGATGGACTTCTCCCACCTCCCACCGGGCCACCAGCCAGCGCTGGACTGGTCCCAAGTCCTATGGCCCTTGTCAAAGACAAGACCACCCTCCCACCCCACCATTGGGCGGGCGTGGGCAAGCACAACTCCTGTGGGCTCTGGGAGAAAGAGGTCCATTCAAAGGGAAGCCTCTACAACCTCTTAGCTCACACTCAGAGGCTTAGGTCACCCTTAAAAGTGTGGTCAGCACGGTGTTATTGCTCCCCAGCCGCAGGGGACCACGACATGATTTACCTGCGTCATTAACTGCTCCCTGCACCCAAACTCTAAGCAAACACAGTGCACTTGGCTAAAATTACCTGCTTCCGAGCTCCCGCTTTTCCTTGAGGGGTTCAAAGGCATTCCAGGAGTTAGGGCTGAAGGCGGCTTCTGTCGGGGCTTTCTTCCACAGCTTATGGGCCTGGGGCTGGGAACCCATCAGAGGGATTCAACAACTCTGGCCATTCCATTTCCAGAAAGACCCATTCTGAGTTAGCACCTCAGGGGAGGGCAGTAAATGATCTGGGGCTGGGGTCCCTCTGCTTTTCAGGTCCTACACACACCTCATCTGTCTTCTCCTGTGAGACCATCTCATTTTCAGCAGCTTCTAATGAAGCTGGTAATTTCTTCTTTTCAAAAAAAATGTTTACGAGAATTTCGGGCCCCCCTTTCTCTGCCTCCTGACCGATGGGCCACTCCTTCACCACGGCCCAGCTGGCTCCTCCTGGTGTCCCTGGCCCCTAAGTACCAAGAGCTGTGGGGCTCCATCCTCAAACCTCTCCCTCCTCGCTCATTCTCAGAGTCATCTCCCAGATGTCTATCTCCACCCTGGACTTCCCTCCTGAGTCTCAGACTAGTGTGTTTGGTTGTGTCCTGACATCTCCATCTGCTTGTCTAGCGGGCGCCTCAAAATTAGCAAACCCAAAACCAGACCCCGAGTCCTCCTTGCCCCTGAACCTCCTCCTCCCATGTTCTTGGACTCAGGAGATGGCGCCTCCCATCCAACAGGTGCTCCAGCCCTAGCAAGTGGCCTCCTTCCCAGCTCCTCTTTCCCCCTCATACCCTATATGCAGTTGGTCAGCACATCCTACTGGCTCTGCCTCCATGGTGGATCCAGAGCATCACCATGTCTCCTCTACCTACCCGACCCCAAACCCACCACCCTGCCCTGCCATCACTGAGGTGGCCTCACTCCCAAGCTCCCTCCTTCCACCTCTGTCCCTTTGTATGTCCTGCTCCACACAGCAGTCAGCGTCGGCTTCTCAATGGCGAGTCAGGTGTCACTAGCCCTGGCTTAAAACACTCCATGGCTTCCTCCTCATTCTGAGGAAAAACCGGTGTCCTCATGATGACCTGAGATCCTCCTTGGATCGCTCCGCATCCCCACCCTGTTACCATGCTGACCTCATCTGGTACCTTCTCCTCCTTCACCCCCTTCACTGCCACGAAGCCATGCTGGCCTCCTTGTTGCTCCTCAGCCATGCCAGCCATGTTCCCACCTCATGTTAGAGACTCCCTCTGTCTCCAGGGTTCTCCAGGAATCCCCCATGGCTGCTCTCGAACCCCCTTCAGATCTATGCTCAAATGGCCCCTTCTCAGTGAAGCCTTCCCTAACTACGCTAAATAAAATAATACCCCGCCTGCACCCTCCTGATCTCCCTTACCCTGCCTCGTAGTTTCTCCATACAGCATGCAAGTATGTTTACTTGTCAAGTCCTGTCTCTTCCACTAGAACATAATCTCAACATGTCAGAGAGTTTGTTTTGTTCACTGCTGTATCCTTGGAATCTAAAACAATTTCTGAATGGAGTAGACACAGGCATATGAATGAATCATCCAGTTAACCATTTAGGAAGTGTTGTAGAGGAAGGAAGGGAAGCTCAGAGAAGTAAACCACTCGGTTTGCACAGTTAGCACATGGGCGTGGTGGGAAATCAACCCAACTCTGGCTGCCATGTCCTGTCACAGAATCCGCTTTTTCTTTCCTACAGTTTGGTCTTCCAAAGCGTCTCACTTGGAAGCTTTATCAAGGCTTCGTGCTGGGGGAGGAAGGGAAGACATCAGTAAGACGAGTCCCCTCCCTCTGGGAGCTTACAGCCCCAGCAGGGGATCAGGCAGAGTGAGAAATCAAAGCAGTAGGCTGGGAGATGCTCTGTGGAGGCTGGGTCATACAGCCCAGGGAGGTATGATGCCCTGAGACAGAGCTTCTTGACAGGTGAGCCAAATCATGACCCCCAAGCCCTCGGGTGGTCCCACAAGGTCAAGGGTAGCCAGAACTCCTGCCTTTCATCCCAGTGTGCCCAATGTTCTCATTTTCCAGATGCGTCTAGAGGAAAAAGGTTTAGAAAGGGAACCCAGTATCAAAAAGCTGCATTGTACCAGGCACTTTCTACAAGCTTTCTGTTTAAATGTTCACAATAACCCGCTTTGTCATCAAGATCACAAGGCAGAAGAGAAAGTGGGGCAGGCCCTGTAGGATCTATCCAGCAAGACCAGTTCAGCTCAGGCCCTTGGCTCTGGGGAACCTCTTCCCTCTCCTCACCCCTACCCAGGCTGAGATCGTGGCCCCTGACCTGTGCCTCACGTGGCCCCTGTGTCCACACTTTTCCCTCTGGGCTGTGGACTCCTCTAGACGGGGTGCTCCAAGGCAGCTACAGCTGCCCTCCGTGTGTGCACGGCACCTTGGCAAAGCAGTAGGCAGGCCATGAGACTGAGTGAGGGACGGAATGAATGAGTGCGTGGAGACTCGGCGGTTTGGGTGATTCATGCAAAGTTATCCACCGGGTAGGTGATGGTTCCGGGACTCAGCCTGGAGCCCGGGCGTTCCTGCAGTGTCCCGTCACACAGGGGCCTTGTCCTGTTGCTGTAGCATCTGGCTTGTGCGCACTGGGCTGGCCTGCCTTAGGAGATGAGCCAGGTAGGGCAGACTGCTGTGGGAGTCCAGCAAGAGAGCCCCAAAGCCCGCCTGTCAGACCCAATAGGGTTGTTCTACTGTTCATGGGGGTCTGGCAGCCCAGGGTCCAGCAGGCCTAGGGAGGCTTTCTGGATTTGGGAGGATGGGATTGGGAGGTGGTCCATAACCACAGAGCTAGAGGAAGATCCCCATCCTTACAATGGAACGCTGGTTTTTTCTCTGCTTCCTAATCGTGGAGAAATGTCATCGAGCTCCAAGTTGATTCTCCCTCTTCCCCGGGCCCTGGTTCAGGCAGAAGCTCAGGATTGCCAACAGGGAGTTTGGAGCTCGTAACTCAACTGTGGGCAGGGCCTGGGGGGCCTGATTCCAATTAAAGATGTCAAATATATTTATGGATTATGCAATCAACAGGTATGCGCAAACTCGATGGCCGACCAGGCCACCCTGGAGATAGGCCTGTAATTAATTAATCCCAGTGGGCCTGCCAAATTCTGTTTCAAACATGAGTGCTCCAGGGGATATTGGGGACCAAGTCTGGGGCCTGCTTTAGACCCTGCCTTGCTTCAGGGAGGGCCAAGGAGCTGGGCTACAGGGTCTGTCTGAGCAGAGAAAAAAATGTGAGACTCAGGGGATGTGGGTTTGAATTACGGCTCTACCAGTTACTGGCTTGACTGGTGTGACCTCGAACACATTGCTGAAACTCTCAGAGCCTAGTCTCTGCTTCTGAAAAAGGGCAGCCCTTGGATGGGCGTGCTTAATTTTCTCATTCCTGACATTGTGGCGCCCATAGATGGACAGACAAAGCAACCACTCCTCATAAGGAATAACCACTATGGACAGTACATGCCCATTCTAAAATATCTCTGAGCCTCACTTTACTCATCTGTGAAGTGGACTTGCCACCCTGCCCTCTGGTATCTCTCTGGTCCTTTGAGCTCTTCCCAGCTGACAGAGATTCAAACAAGATTCTCAGCGGACTTGGGCTCTGGCCTGGTCCTCAGTTGCACCGAAAGTAGGAGGTAAATCCCTCCAGGAACTCACAGTCCATGGGGGAGGGGGGAACACCCACCGGGATTTATAGGAACAGGGGCGGCTATGATGCAACGAGCTCGGCCATGGCTGGAGGGCCGGACGTTGCGCTGCCCGCCACCCATGGTCAGCTCGGCACCCTCACCTTCACCAGGTAGATGAGCCTCCGCCTCGCAGCCTGGCGTCTCAGAGAGGTCAGTGGTGCCGCAGATGGCAAGCACAGGGTCCTCTGCCTCCGCTAGGTACAGCGTCGTGTGGCTGGTTGTTGTCATAATGGTGGGGGAGGCACTGCCAGCGTGAGTCATCAAGTGCTTCACGTGGGAGCTGGGCCTGTTCCAGAGCCGTTGGGTTTAGTCCTTAGTTCTTCCCTCTTCCCTTCCCCTCTGAGATGTGATTCGCATTTGATAAAATTCCCTCCGGCTGCAGACCGGAGCATGGATGGTAGGGATCCAGGGAGCAGGTCGATGGGCCAGGCCAGGCGGAGGACAGCTGGGCGAGCTCGGGAAAGAGAAGGCCGCGGCATCGGAGATATGTAGGAGGCCCACCTGGCCTGACGAGGAGATTGGTTAGGTGAGTGAGTGCAGGCATGTGCGTGTATATGCGTGAGTGTGCTGGTGTGGGCATGCATTCTGTGTGTGAATGCATGAGTGTGAGTGTGTGTGCACGCATGAGTGTGTGGTGCGGACCAAGGAGGCAGGATGAGAGGAGAAGCCGGACTCCTAGCACATGAAGTAGAGGATGGTCCAGAGGAAGGCTCACCCCGTGTGTCCCCTACCGTCCCGCACTTGGTCATGGCTGTGTCTGCAGAGCCCACCTATGAGGCAATGGGCTCTTGTTTGAGAATGCAGTGTGTGGTGGGGTTGTGGCCTCTTGGGGCACACCTACTACATTGTGTAGCACGTCCTCTCGTGAGAATGCTGAGCATTCGCGATCTGACTTAACCCCGACTCTGCAGGCCCAAAGCCCAGCGTGACCTACTCACGGTGTGTGCGCCTGACCAGCACCCCCCGCCACAGGAGAGAGTATCAGGGGCTGACAGAAACCAGCCAGGCCGCAGGCCACATGCACGTCTAGCTTTAGCTCCTGGTTTGCTACCCATGTTTCCTTTCGGGGGTCCTTGGGGGTCAGTCTTGACCCTCTGCTGGAGGCACTTATTCCTCTGTCTCCTTCCCGCTCACATGGTCAGGGTCCTGAGGCCCTGGATCTGCTGCATGGCCTTCCATTAGTCCCTTGTCCTGCCAAGCCCTGTTCCCATCCGGTCGCACCAGCTGATAGCCCCGTTCCTGCCAGGGCCGGTGGCTCATGGTCTACTCTGTGCCTCTTTAATAGTGCCACCAAAGGGATTTCGTCTTCCCCAGGGGACAGCTTGGGGGTGACTATCTAAACCTGTCAGTTGTAACTGACCCTGACTTTCTAAAGCATTGCTCAATAGCCCTGTGTTACAGGAGGGGAGGACATGGGAGATCCAGAGACCTGAATGAAGTCCCCAAGGATACCTGGTGAGCTGCAGGCACTCAGTGCCTCAGAGAGCCAGCAGGAACCCCAGAGATGATCTGCGGCCCCGTTGTTTCAACCCCCTGCAGGAAGGATGCTCACCCCCTTCTTGGAGAGCCCATCCCAATGCTGGATGCTTCCCTCAGCGGCCTCAGCCTTCCTCACACATGCCACATCATCCAAGCAAGACAATTGACACTCTTTCTTGCTGGAACGTCTCCAGGTCCCTGGGTGAATGACTTCTAGGAAGATTGCCCTGGCTCCAAATCCAGCCGTGGATGTCTAATAAGCAAAGCCGGTGTTCCCCAGCTGGGGGGGGCGGGCAGGGAAAACAATGGCCAAGTCTGATTGCAAACAAATTGTACCCTCTCCTCTCTCATGCTGTTTTCTCCTGGTGTCGCTTTCATTGAAGCTGATTGTTTTCCTGAAATTCAACCCCACATTGTGAATTAGCCCTAAGTTAAGCAAAGGCTGTTATGTCCCACCTTGAGAGGCAAAGTGGGTTCTGCTTAAGAACGTGACATCTAGGGACATGTGGGTGGCTCAGTCAGTTAAGCGTCTGCCTTCGGCTCAGGTCATGATCCCAGGGTCCTGGGATCGAGTCCCACATCAGGCTCCTTCTCGGCAGGGAGTCTGCTTCTCCCTCTGCCTGCTGCTCCCCCTGCTTGTGTTCTCTCTCGCTCTCTCTGACAAATAAAATCTTAAAAACAAAAGACAAAAAAACTGTGGCATCTCCCCTTAGACTGCTTGAACGCCAGTCCTGGCTCCACTCTCATTCTGTGACTTGAACACATTATTTAATCTCTCTGTGCCTCGGTTTCCTCATGGGATCTGGCTCAGAGTGAGCAATATGATTCCTACTCCCCTGCTCACTGGCCTGCACTATGAATCTTGGGCAGTGATCACCCTCTGGATTGTTTTCACTCATCACTCTTAGACCTTTCAGAAGGACTCTCAAGCCATGGAAGGTGTGTTCCCCAGAAGCCTAGGTAGCTTCTCTCCAGGCCCTGGAGAGGCCTGATGGTCCAGGTGATATAGTCAACCAGGAAGTGGGTCCAAGGCTCTGAGCTCGGCTTCAGTCATTAGGAGGCTTTTGGGGATTTGTGCAAGAGCAGTACAGGAGAGGCAGACACAGTGACCTGGGCAGGACAAGGGGACATGGAGAGTGGAGACCGTCAGGAAGGGTGGTACTGAAGGAGAGGTAGGTGGTGCAGGGCTGAGGGAGGCTGTGGTGGTCCCTTTAAGAGATTTTAAATGGGCCTGGTCACCCTTGAATCCCAAACATCTTTCAGGGCCAGGAACCCATTCTTATTAGCAAGATGTCCTAATGTGGGAAAAACGCATATCCATCCCGTCTTGGTGCTGAGGTTATGACATTTCCTGCTAAGGAGTCTGCTGTCCTGCCAAGCCTGGCCATGGACTCCCAGAGCCCAGAAGGGGACAGGGATGGATCCCACCAGTGACTTTCTACTTCCAGCCCTGGCCTCCTGAGCCCCAGACCTCTCCCTGTGGTGTGAACTTTCACAAGATCTTAGCCTTCCGTGTGGATGACAAAAGGCATAGCAAACTTGATCAAGTTTAACAAACACCATCTAGTGGACAGTTACTCACTAGGCCCCAGGGACCCAGAGATGATTAAAGGGACATCCCAACCCTTGGGTTGCTCCCAGTTCAGAATAATCACCAACATTTATTGGATACTTACTATATGCCAGGCACTCTGCTGAATAGGGACAATACTTATGGCCCCATTTAATTCCATATAGATTGTTGTTTTCCCATTGTACAGAAGAAGAAACTGAGGCTCTGAGTAGTTGAATAACTTGCCCAAGATCACACGCATAAGAAGGCTGAGGAGCAATATTCACAACCAGGCTTCCAGTGTGGACTCTGTTCCCTTCAACATGCATAGCACATCAATGTCCTTATCAGGGATATGGATAAACCTGTGGGTTCAATACAGCCATTTGACTGGTGGGGAAACTAAGACACAAAATGCGAAGTAGTTTGCCCAAGGTCATCTAGGGATAAAATGATAGCTCTGTCATGTGAACCCAAGTCTGGGACTACTTATTTTGAGTTATTTTCCTCAGTGATTTCCCTGGGGATTATAATTAACATTTTAATATATAACAATCTAGTTCAGATTAATTTCAACTTAATTACAGTAGCATATAAAATTTTGTTCCTATATAGATTCTTTCCCTCCTCTCCCTCCTTTGTGCTGTTATTGTCAAATTAGATCCTTAGGTATTATAAAGCCCATCAATACAGATTTATAACTGTCACTTTATGAAGTTGCCTTTTAAATCACATAGTAGAAAAAAAAGAGCTACAAACAAAAAAAATCATTTATACTGTCTTTTATATTATATAAAGTTACATTTACTGTTCCTCTTGATTTCTTCATGTGGATTCAAGTTACTTTCTGGTGTCCTTGCAGTTCAGCCTGAAAGACTATCGTTAGTATTTCTTGCGGGGAAGCTCTGCAGGCAACAAATGCTCTTAGTTTTTGTTTATCTGAGAATGGCTTAATTTCTTCATTTTTTTTTTTTGTAGGATAGTTTTGCTGGACATAGAATTCTTCATTGACATTCTTTTCTTTCAGTGCATTGATATGTCAACCAACTGCCTTCTGGCTTCCATTATTTCTGATAAGAAATTGCTATTAATCTTATTCAGAAATATGATGAGTCATTTCTCACTGCTTTAAGGCTCTCATCTTTGGCTTTCAACAATTTGATTAGGATATGTCTACATGTGAATTTCTTTGAATTGATCCTACTTAGAATTCACTGAGCTTCTTGGATATATAGATTAACACTGTTTATCAGATTTAGGAAGTTTTCAGCTATTATTATTATTATTATTAAAGAAGTTTTAATATTCTTTCTGCCTCTTTCTCTGTCTCCTCTCCATCTGGAACTCCCATTATGCATGATGATACACTTGACGGTGTCCCACAGGTCTCTGTTCATAAATCTTTATTCTTTTTTCTTTCTGTTCCTCATAGTGTCTAATCTCAGTTGACCTATCTTCAAGCTCACAGATGCTTTCTTCTCCCTGCTCAGATCTACTGTTGAGCCATTCTGGTGAATTTTTCAAATCATTTATTGTACTTTTCAACTATAGCAGATGTGATTGTTTCTTTTTAAAATAATTTCAGCCTCTGTATTGATAGTCTGCATTTAATGAGACATCATTCCCATACTTTAGTTCTTTAGACATGATCTCTTTATTTGGACATATTTAATAGAGCTGATTTAAAGTCTTTGTCTAGTAAGTACAACTTCTGGACTCCCTCAGAGATAACTTTCTACTGATTGCTTTTTTCCCTATTTATGGGCCATAGTTTCTTGTTTTTATGCATGTCTTATAATTTTTTGTTGAAAACTGGGCATTTAGAATAATATAATATGACAACTCTGGAAATCAGATTCTCCCACCTTTTCAGGACAGTTGCTATTTGTTGATATTACTGTTTGCTTAGTGACTTTTCTAAACCAATTCAGTAAAGTGCATATTCTTTGTCATGTGTGGCCACTGAAGTTTCTGCTCAGTTAGCTTAATGGTTAGCTAATGAGCTCTTGTTTACCCCAACTGTTATCCATTAACTCAGACTGCTTTGATGGTAAACTAATGCCTCTGATTGTTTTTGACAAACACCCCTGAGAACGAGTCTGTTAGTACTAGGCAAGCTCCAAAGACCGGTCAAATATAGACAGACAGCATTGAGAGTAGGATTTTCCAGGGAATCACCAGGCAGGTCATAGGGTAACTGTTGTATGGGAATGAGGCTCTAAAGGAGTTCTGACATGGTTTTGTAGCCTCCAGTGGCTGCCAGGCTGCTGATTTTCACTATGATTGCAGGTGTTGGTTTTCAAGGTTACCCTGGAGGAGTGCAAGGTATGGGAATCAGACAAGTTAAAATGCCACAAAATCTTCTGTTTTTACTGAAATTCAGTTGTTTTTCTTAAATAAATGCTCCCTGGATTGCTGCAAGACTTTAACTTCCAGACTTCTGAAAAAAGTTGGTTCTAACTAGTTTTTCCAGTGTTCTTATTGCTTTTATGGAAAAGAGAACTTTTTGGAGGTCCTTACTTCACCAAATTGTTCAGTGATGTCCAAATCCTTGCATTTTTGCCTAGAGGCAGGATACAAGGGCATGAAGGGGAAGGGTGGGTGTTACGAGAACACAGAAGGCAATATCCTAAGGTTTTACTAAGTGCCAAAGGCATGGTTATAATAATAAGGGTCATAGGAATCCTCAGGAGGGGATGATCAAGGTAGACTGAGGTATAAGTAAATGTTACTGGAGGAGGTGAGATCCTGGGTTGCCATGACTGCCAAGAGGGAAAGTGCCTTCACTCATCCCAGCACCTTCTGCGACTTAACAATCTCTCATGCAAGTAATCATTCACTGGCTACACCTCTGACTACCATCTCTTTTTCTCTGAACTCCACCAAATGCCACTGCTCCATCTGGGAGACCTTTTCTTAGTTTTAAAATTTCAGCCTCTCTTCTAGGCTGCACCTTTTGACCTACTCAGCCAGGTAGGATCTGAGCCTTTATCTTAAAACCTAGCACCATCTTCTCCTCATTGGTGATCTGTCCTTTCTCCTACTGACCTGAGCTCAGGACCAAGTAAATCTGTTCTTGGATCAGGACTCCCCATGTCAGAACCGCTCTGCCACCACAGTGCCTGGAACTCTACCATCATCACTAATTTGTTGCCTTGTCCAGTCATCTGTATTTAATAAATTCTGATTTCCTGAAATGCAAGTTCCAAGGGGTTCCTAGCCTGGAAGTCACACCTGGTGGATTCTGCCACTTACCATATGTATGCCCTAAGAATATGATTTATATGGTCCTAATTTCTAGACCTGTAAAATGAGGGGGAAGGTCTGTAAGAAGCCTTTGAAACTCAGAGCCCAGGACTGTGACAGCTGGGTAGGGGTCGTCTCAAAGTCTTCCCAGCTTCTCAAAGCAGGATTAGGTGACTCTCTGGGCTCCCAGGAGCTCTAGTGCCTCCCTCTGTCCCCTACAAATAACCACACATAGTGCCTGTTTGAAGCTGTGTCTCCCCAGCCACACTGAATATAACAAGGGCGAGAACCTCCGAGATTCATCTCCACGTCCCCAAGCACCCAGCACCAGGGCTTATATATAGCAGGTGCTCACATAAGGTTGGTCTCCACTATAAAGTTCTTAGGACTTGCTAGAGTTTCCTGATAGTCTCACCACAACCTGTTAACACACAGGCTTAATATATGTGCAGAAGATGATGAAAGGGAAAGAAGGAAGGAAGGATTTATAGCCCTTTAAAGTTTACAAATGTTTTCCCACCTGTTAATCATTCACTAACAAATATTTATTAAGCATTTTGCCTATCAAATCACCCCCCAAAGAGGATTATTGATGTTATCCCCATTTTGCAGGTTAGGAAACCAAGGTTCTGAAAGATGATGGGTCTCCTCTGTGATCACAGCAAATGTCAGTCTGACTAGTCCCAAGACCTGGGGCTCCCCATCACTGCTCCCACGTCCTACCTCCAGTGAGTCTGACCCACTCCACCCAAGGACAGGCAGACACCGATGATCATAAAACATGAGCTTCATGGGGCAGGAGCGCTCTACTGTCGCCCATTACCTAGAACAGCACCTGACACGTAGTAGGTGTTCATTCAATATTAGTCTGATCGATTGTAGGAATCTTCTAAAATGCAAGTAAAGGATGAGTGACGCCAGCCTCCAGAGAGGCCTGGAATGAGGAGAAAGAACCACGGATCTTCAAGACCTCAGGGAGCCAGGCATGTTGCCCACTCTGCTCACTTCATCCCCCCAGCAGCTCTGGGGGGTGGGAACAGCCACGGGGGCCAGGGGGGCAGGAAGCAACTTGCCTGGTCACTCAGCCGGTGGCCTGAGCAGCTAAGGCTTGAACTCGGGTCTGCGCAGTGCCAGAGTCAGGTTCTTTCCATCCTCCAGCACTCTGACTGTTGAAGTGGGAAATACTCGGAGGGCCGGCTAACCCAGTCTCCTCAATTTATAGAGAGAGGTGAGTGATTGCCCCGACACGGCAGCCCCGCCACTGAGCTGCCATTCTTGGCACTCAAAAGTTGCCCAGAGCACACACTCCGTGAGGCTGAAACCTGCAGCAAGCTCCCTGGGAGCTGACAAATGTCTCCAGAGCCCGGAGGTGTGCGCACACACCCACCAACACACAGAGACGGTCATGCTGCGCCCGCCACAGCAAAGGAGCCCCAGGCTCCTCTGAGTGTATTTTAAATCCATTCTGACTCCCCAGAAAGTCTGTTTTTGTTATTCACGCTGACCTTTTAAACTCCACGCAGTCCTGCATTTTTCCCGAGGCCTCGGTAGGACCTATTAATAATTCCGCTCTCCCACCAAGGCTCTGGGCTACAGCCTGCTCTCTTCTGTGCTGTAAAAGCCAGTCCCCAGCCAACTGCTGGCGAGTTCGTCCTCCTCTGCAGACATCAGAGGGGAAAACACAGCCCCCCCCCACCCCACCCCAGCCATGGGGAGAGGAGGTCATGCGCACAGCCGCCGCCTCTGCTCTTCAAAGGTGAGGACAGGTGGTCTGGCCTCCACCAAGGACAGGATCAGGGCACTCGATGGCTGAGGGGGAATGTGGCTGAGTCGGCCCCCTGCCTCCAGCCGCTTTCTCCTCTCTCTGAGCAAACATCTCTGCAAATAAATCTCCTCTTTCTGCCTTTCCCTCTCTCTGCTGGGTTACTGCTTCAATTTCATTAAAGACTCTGGAAACATTCTTCAGGCTCGGCCGAGATATATAATACGGAGAACAGAGATTTGCTTCATAACCCACAAACTATTAAAAATATTAGTGTCCCCCAGAGAGTCTCTCTTAAAGATTCCTTCTCCCTCTCTGCCTCCCTCTCCCCCTGGCTCTCAGTGCCAACAATAATGCAGGCGGGCGGGTCTGAGCCATTTCCTTGAAAGAAAATAAAGAAGAGATAAGGCCTTGGAGAAACCTCTCTTTGTCCCTAAATAATATCAGTTATCCTATACGTCCAGCTAGAGCTTTGTACTCGTCAAAGCCCCTTTCACCACCACTATCTTGTCTGATCCTCAAAGACACACAAAGTGGGGTCATGTCCTTTATGTTAGGGGGGAAGCTGAAGCCCTAGAGAAGGGAGGTGATTTAGCTTTGAGGCAGAGCTGGGCCTAGAACCCTGCTTCTTCTGGTTCCCAGCCTGGAGGGTTTTCTCATTCTAGTGAGTGTATTAAGTTGCTTCATTTCTCATTAGCAAAGCATATGCCCCATGTGTATGAAACCCCTGAGCTCCCTCTGGTCTGACTATCTACCAAGCACCTAGTATTTGATGTCAATACAGTTGTGTTCATCTGAGACATGTTGAGGGCATCCTCTGGGCCAGGCCCATCCTTGGGGCTGAGGACAAGGCCAGGAGTGAATGGGGATGCCACACGGCTGCTCTCGGGGAGGCCCCATCCAGTGAGAGGGTCATCCAAGGGCAGGGCAGTGAGACCCCAGAAAGACCAGTCAGAGTGCCCCGAGCACAAGAGGACTCTTGGCCAGGCAGGAAATGGCCTCAGAAGTGATGCTTAGCTGGGATTTCTAAGGATGGACTGAAGTGAGGCAGAGCAGATGGAAGAGGGAAGCAAGTTCGAGGCCCAGAGGCCAGAGATGTTTTGGAAGAACAACAGAGGCCTAACCAGTAGTGATGAGAGATGAGCAGGGAGAGGCCAGGGGCCCTGATGTTCAGTGACAACTTGGCTTTGTTCCTAAGAAGATGGGGTGCAGTGAAGGACTTTTTGCTGTTCGTGGTTTCTTTAGGAGTGTCTTAAGTGCCGTGTGTGAATTTATCCACGTGATATTCACTGAAGGTGCCATGGGTACTTGTGTTCTGATTTGGATCTCAGTGCTGATGGAGAATGAAGTGAAGGGGACAGGGACAAGGGACGGAGGACCAGAGAGACGGCTTAGACAGGGGAGTGGAGGCAAAGAGGAGCGGTAGGTTGAGGAGTTGGGAGGTAGGCTTAGGGATCCAGTGCGGGGTGGTAACTGGGGCGCAGAGTCCAGGCTGACCCCAGGACCAGGGCAGCTGCTTCCAGATTCGGGTTAGGAGCCCTTTGTGACTGCTGAGGAAACGGAGTCCTAGAGGAGTGACGTGCTAGCTTCCCCTGCAAGTCACTGTGGTGTCAGAGTGGAGCCTCTGCTCCCCATCCCTCAAGCAGCAGCCCCTGAGTTCCTCCGGCTCCCTCCTACGCCCAGCTGGACCCTTCCCTGGGGAGGGTGCGAGCAACTTCAGGGCTCCTACAGGAACAAGCCAGAGGCTTCTCCTCCAGGCCAAATAGGGCCCTGTGGGCAGCCTCCAAGGTCTGAGAAGCCAACACATTCCTTGGGTCTTGCCCTCTGGGATATTTAAAATTAGCTGCTTGTAAGAATTTGAAAAGCCAAGGCCAGGCCCCTCCTGATGTCCAAGCTTAAGGGACAAGGCTGGCACAGGATTTCTCTGGGTCACCATGGACCGGTCCTTCTCCTCTTCAGACCTCCGAGATGACCCTCCCCTCCCCATCCCCATTAGACATCATATGAGAGCATCATCTTCTGACAGCACTGTTGTCCTGCCCATAGCGTGTTGCCTAACGAGACACACAGGAGGCCCGCACAGGATGGAGGCCGCCTGTCGTAGCCAAGGGACTGGTGATTAAGGGGTCAGGTCCAGCCCTGCCTCTGCTACCTGCTTGCAGGGAGACCACTCTTGGCTGCACCTGTCACATGAAGGGCTGCAACTCCCAGATCTTTTAAGGACCCCACTTGCTAAGGTTCTTGATGTCGAGACTCACTTTGTCACTGGGTTAAAGTCAGCCCATCTGGAATAGCAAAGACTGCAGGCAGCTTCTGGGAGAGGCCTGGGGATGGAGAGCTCCTCTGTGCCACATCCTGGCAAGGAGCCACTTAGGAAGAGGCCCTGAGGAAGGGGGCTTGTACCTCTGGCATTGGCAAGATTGGCCGCAGAAGGGGACCCTTTGCGGAGTGTTTTTTTCTTTATTATTTCTTCTGTAAACTGAGGCCATATGGCCCCTCAAAGTCTTCAGCAGCTACTGGCCTAGTGGCTTTAGTGCCCTTTCCACTCACAGTGAGCCCCTGGCACAGTAGAAGAGGGAGGGAGAGGCCAGGAGGGACAGTGACTCGTCACTCACCAACACACCTGCCCGTACTGCCCCTCCCTTGCTGGGGGGCCAAAGTACAGATTAAGGGACCCCCAGCCAGACTTGGTGGGGGATTTTCACTTCAAGGGCCTGTTGATGAGGAAGGAGGGACATTTGGAAGACTCTAGAATCCCTGGGAATAGCCACCCAGGGGGAAAGTCCCCATTGCGGTGGAGCCCAGAGGGTGGACACTGAGCCTTGGAGGCGAAGGAGGGAACATCTTCCCTTGCAGCACCCGCTGTGCGTGGCCCCGTGCTGAGGGGCAAGCCTGTGAGGAAGGGAACGTGAGGAAACTGATGCACAGCCTGGGGTTCCTGGTCTGAGGTCACAGTGCCTGTCTGACCCTCCTGGGACTCCCACCTGCTTAAGCCCCAGCATCCCAACTCTCTTGGCTGAGCCTTACAGTGGCACCTTTGAAGTGGCTGTCCCACCCAGGAGGTAATGCCCCAGCGTGAGTAAACCAGGTATTCCCATCCCTCCTATTAAAGAAAGGGGGAGCCTCACTGTGGGCCAAAGTGCTGCTGGTTGCCCCGCTGCTGGGGCCTCAGCTCCCATTCTGAGCAGGGATAAGTGGCTGTTGGGGTGATTTTTCCCTAAGAGGCCCTATCTCAATTTGCCCTGTTTTTTCCAGGCTCTGAGAGGCCTTGAGCTCTCCACAGCAGGACAAATCAGAAGCGAGGGAGCTGCTTCTTTCAGGCTCTGGACGCTCTGGGAGCTTGCTCAGTAGTCTCCACCCTGATGCTTGGCAATTTAAGGGCCGCACGTGCAAGGCAGAAGCCAAGGCACTTGCCACAGGCCATGTAGACGGAGGAAGTGATACAGGCATTCAAACCTAGAGGGTCTGTCTCTAATGTGCCTCTTGATTTGAGCAATCAAGCAGCCCGCCTGCTCTGTTCACGTTTCTGGAGTCCTGAGCCAGTGGGCTAGAGTTCCCTGGCTGCCTCCTCCATCACGTGCCTCCCGATTCTCAGGGGCCCGAGGCTGGTCTTGGGGAGCCTGCTGGGATGGGTGGTGTTAAAGGGGACAGGGAAGCCCAGGCAGCACCCTGAGCAGCCCTGGCAAGTGCCCTCAGCCTCCTTGCCTTGCAGGCCCACGCTCACCTACCTGGTCTGGAGTGGAGCTTGGACCCATTGACAGAGCAGGATGCTAAGGCCCCAAACTTTCCCCATCCTCACCCAGGTACTCCTAGCACGTAAGGTCACTACAGAAGGGACTCAGGGGGCCCTGCCCAAATACTTCCTGAACACCATCTTCTATGGAATGTCTTCCTAGAAGCATCCCGTCACCCAGGCCAGTGCCTCTCAACTCCGAACACGATGGCGCCTTCTAACTCAACATGAACATCTCAGACCCTCTTTTACCTATTCAGAGTAAATATATATTTTGAAATAAATTATATATGTAAAATAGATTAGATATGAATTCAATATATTTTATATTAAATAAGTTATATATCATGAGTTCAACCATACCCAAAAGCAATGGTAAAACTACAAATATCTATTCATCTAGAAAGATAGGTATTTCTCCTTCACCCAGAGTTAAGTCTGTGGACTCTGCTCCAGCCACTCTTCTGCCCTGGCCCATGTGATAGACGGGAGCCCACCTTAGGCCACTTCAAGCCAGGTGGGCTATTTGACTTGCAAAGTACACACGACCTTCCACCCAACCCCCAGTAAGCCGGACACCCACCCACCCCACTGAGAATCGCTGCTGATGGGTCACCAAGTATTTACTGAACATCCAGCATCTGCAAGGCACAGAGCATACTTTGATGAGCACACACAGACCAGTACTCTTCTCCTGGAGCCCTCTACCTCTCCCCATGGGACAGACAAGGAATCCAAGACCCAGCAGCGGTGGAGAATTGCCCAGTGCCACACAGAAAGTCAGTGGTGGAGGCAGAACATGAACCAGGCTCCTGACTTGCAGCCCCAGACCCCACATGCTGTCACGGCCTCAGAGAGCTGGCTTCCATTGAGGGGGTGGCGCTCCATGCTGAGAACTCGGCTGTTTCTTGCTGCTCAGTGCCCACCTAGAGGGCCCTCTGAGCCCACAGGAATGCTTCTCACAGGGGTTGAGGGGGTGGGTGCCTCCAGCGAGGATAGACGGTGATCCCTGAAATGAGAGACTGGATGGCTCAATCCAGGTGGACGTCAGCCAGGTAGAGGATAGCAGGAGGATCTTCCAGGCAAAGGGCATAGCTCAAGCAGAAGTGTGGCAGTGTGAAAGAGAATGTTGTCTGGGGGGACTCAGGAGTAGATAGTTGCCTTTTCTGAACCATAATATGGGTGAGTAGGAGAGGGATCTAAAGAAGAGGGTAAGGGGGCAGTGGGGAGCCACAGTAGGCTTTGGAGCAAGGCAGTGTGGTCAGTTTTGCTGTAGGAAGGTCATGCCCAAGGCAGGGCTTGTGATAGACTACGGCTTTCTTCCTCTGAGCGTCACTTTCTGCGTTTCTCAGATGGCTATGGTAACAACGAATGAGAACCTAGATTAGGAAGTGCTTTGGAAACTACCGGTAGGGTCAGCCTTTATTCCTGCTGATTTGCCTGCTCTGTCCACAGCCTGCTCTGTGACCTTTGAAAAATCACCCCCTCTCTCGGAGCCTGAGATTCTCCCAAGGGAAGACCTGGGCTGGCCATCCATCTTCCTCCTGGGAGCCTGTGACCGGGATGGAGACCTGCCACGTCCAGGGCCTGTCCTGGCCCGCCTGGCCACCGTTGGTGGGCAGCTGTGTGCACGTGCCTGTGTGTGTTGGGGATGCTGTCTGGCTCTGGCCCCCCACGCCTTTTACAGACTTTTGGTGATGCGCCGCCGTGGTAACCGCCCACGGTTAGCCCCTCCACAGGCAGCTCCAGGGCCTGGGGACAAGGAAGCAAAGTGGAGGGAAAGAAAGCAGGGAAGGTCCAGGAGCCTCGAATATCGCCCTCAGTAATTTATGCTGTCCCTTGCCCGGGTGCTGCCGCTATTGGTTTCAGGGCCATCTCTCCCACAACCCTCCCCCGCCCGTGTCCCCTGTGTCCCGAAAGTGTGAGGAGGGCACGGACTTTGCAGTCAGGCAGACACGGGTTCCAGTGCCACTTCGTCCACCGCCTCGGTGAGCTGTGTGCCCGGGCATGAGGCTGCCCCCATCTGGGCCACAGTGTCCTCGTCTGTGATATGCATGCCAGCCCTGGGCCAGGCGGGGAAACCCGTGCATCACCGAGCCTGCTGGTGAGAGAGGTCCTAGCAACCTCGGCTTTTGGGGGAGGAGATCCGGGTCCGGGAAGGATGACAGAATAGCCGGCATCGCTCCCAGGGCCGTTTCGGCCGGGCCCTGGGGCGCCCTCCCGGGGGTGACGGTGGTTGCTGGAGCCCCTCAAACCCCACTCGGCTTCCCAGCAGGCGTTCTGCACCAGAACTCACAAGCTGCGGTTCGGGCCTGGCTGAGGCCTTGTGAGACCCTGGGAGGGTAGGCCTGCACGGGCCCCTGCAGCCTTGACATCCGCTCTCCCAGCCGGCCCGGCTCCAGGCCTCTGTCACACCGGCCCGCTTGCAGGCTGCGGCCAGGCCTCCTCTCCCCTCCCCAGCCAGCGGCCCCCTACTCCCTCTGCGTCTGCAGACACATGCTCCCCTTCTCCAGAGCCTGCCTGCCGGAGAACGAGCCGCCCCGAAGGCCCGGGCCTCAGCCAGCTCCCCGCCACCAGGGCCGTGCAAGCAGGGGCAGGGGCTCCGGGTCAGGGAGACCAGGAGGAGCCTGCCTCGGAGGCCTCTCCCCTCCCCGCCAAAGCCTCCAGCTCCAGGCGGTGACCCTGGCCTGGCTGGGGCAGCAAGGCCCTCATTCTCACTTGGAAGTGAAGTCAGAGGATGGGATTTTCAGTGCCTTTGCTCCAAGAATGTGCTGACACTACACCAGCAGGGCAGGTTTTTTGCCATGAGCTTCCTCCACACAGCTCTGCATCCTGAACTTCTGCCTTCCCGGCTGGGAAAACCCACAGCGTCCCAGGGGACGCACAAGCAACAGCAAGACTTACATCTCATCCGTGGCTCGGCCAGGCCAGCACAGTCTGTCATCCGACTCCCTAAAAGTCTCTCCAGCAACATGACCCCTCAGTCACTGTTCCCTCTGGGAGGAGGACTCCCCCCCTGGGGTGAGGGGTCTTCAAGGCAGATGCTCCCCGGGAGGGCCAAGCGCCCCAGCCCCAGGCTCTGAATTCGCAGTGTCCCAGGCCCTGTGCCACAGGCGCTGGCTTCTCTAGACTGTCTCTGCTGACACGACGACTGCGCAGCCCCCAGGGACATCATTGGGGGTTTTGTCTGCCACCACACACTCCTGATTCCTCACATGGCCTGACACCAGCTTCGGGAAATGAGGCCCGCTCCAGGGCAATCAGGGCTGGGGTGGCATTGGCTCCAGGAACCAAGGGTGGTGCCCAGGGTGGTGCTTTCTCTGGGTGATGCTCTCGATGGGGCCGCAGCCTTCTCCAGCAAGGCCACCTGGATCAAGGGGCAAATGAGGCTCACAGGCGTGTTCTTATCATTGGCCTCCCGACCCTCCAGGGCCGGAACAGAACTGTGAAGTCGTCTTGGGAAGGGGTCGTGCCGCAACAGTGGTCACAGCGCTGTGTGCTGCTTAACGCCTCTGGGCCTCGGCTTCCTCATCTTTTAAAACACTTGACAATACCAGCAGCTGCCTCTGGGGGTGGTAAGGGGATCCAAAGAGTTAAAAAATGAAAGCATAGTGCGTACCTTATCTGCAGCTTTCCCAGCAACCCTGCAAGAAAGCAGTCCCTGTCTTACAGACAAGGAAATGCCCTGGCGAGACCAGGGACCCGGACCGAGCCGCCACGCAAGTGGGCTTCGAGTCCACAGCCAGGCTCTAGGTCTGCACCCCCTCCCTGCCTGTGCCCGGGGAGCTCGGGGCAGGGGCACCCAAACCTGCCTGTGTGAGCCCAAGACAGCTGACGCGGGCCCTGCACTGCCCACCAGAAGCTCTGAACAGGCAGCGGCCTGGTTTCTGGGGTTCATAGATGCCTAGGGTAGAGAGGTGGGTCTCTCCCCACAGTAAGCCCGCTGTGTGGGGGAGGAAGAGAGCCTAGAGCAACCCATAGTAGGTGGTTGGGCCTAGTGGGGCGCAAGATCTCCACTGGAGGAGAGAGAGAGAGAGAGTGTGTGTGTGTGTGTGTGTGTGTGTGTGTGAGACTCTGTGTGTGTGATGGCAGAGGCCATGCATGTGTGTGTGAAATTCTGTGTATGACTTTGTGTGACTGTGCGTGTAACCGTGTGTGTGTGTGTGTGTGTGTGTGTGTGACTGAAGCTACACATGTGACTGTGCACACACAGTCTGTGCCCATCCAGGTGTTGTCTGTATGTGAGACAGCACAGGATCTTGGTGATGGGACTTCGAGTAGAATGTGAGTAAGAATGCAGACTTGCATGTGTGTGTGTGAGTCTACGTGCGAAGGTTTGTGAGAGAGAACACATCACCCCGGTGCTCGGGATTGGGCAAGGAGCTTAGTTATATTTTCTGGTTGGCTGAAAGCTAATCAGCAGGGCCTCATTGATCCAATTCTGTAGAATGTTTTCTTCCTCTGGTGTCCGCATCCGCTTTTGCAGAGGGATTATGACAGCCTATAGGGCATACAGAGAGGGTGACCAGGGCTGAGGGCATCTTGAATCCAAGCTGGTCCTGAGAGAACCGGCCATTGAGAGGGGTTGTCCGCCTATACAAGGGCTGACCCACCCCAAATCTCTGCAGCCGTTCCAGGATCACAGAGCTCAGATGAGTTCTGGAGTCCCAGTAGGTTGGCCTGAGATGGGCAGGCAAGGTCCAGTTCCATGTGAAAAGCACTTTCTCGAAATTGGAGAGGTCTGAGGGATGGAGGTGTATGGCAGGCTCTCTGGTGCAGAGGTCCCCATGTACCTGTGTGGCAGACCATTGCCAGGGTGCCTCCAAATAGGAGGATTCCTTCCAACCCCAAGATCTGGAGCCATGGCTCCTGCTTCCAAAGCCAACCCCTGGAGCTGAGTCAGGCTCCTCTGGGTCTCCCACAACTTCTCAAATAGCCCTGGGATTTCCTTATACCCATTTTCCAGAGCAGGACATGGAAGACTCAGAGAGGTGAATTGATTTGCTGTAACTTGAACCCAGAGCCTCTGATTGCTAATGCGATCCTCTGTCCACCTCTCAAGACTCCACAACACAGCCTCGTACAGAATAGCTCAATTCGCTGGTAATACCTGTGATGAGCTGGGAACCTGTGCTCAGCAGGGGCACTTGGGCAGGAGAGGAGCAGTGGGGGAGGGGAAGGAAGCCCAGGCTCCAACACAACACAGCACAACGAACACCTGGCCAGTGCGCACACTGACCCGGAGCACAGAAAGGACACGCTGAAGTCCGAACCTCCTGCCACTCCCTCTGTGACCTCGGCAAGTTGTCTGACCTCCCAGAGCCCTAGTTCTGTTGTTTTTAAAAATGAAATATTCCTAATTGCAGGATTGGGGGAGTAGCAAACGAGATTTTATATGTGTGCACATGTACCAAGTCCTCAGTTTGCAACAAATGGAATCTGTTGACTTATGATTACTCCTGCACAAGGAGGGAGGGCAGGAAGAGAGACTGGCAGGGTCGGATGGGCAGGAAGCAAGGTAGGAAAGACAGCCCAGCAGCCAGGGCCTCAGCCCGGGCCACCACTTCGGGCTTCACCATGGGCTCCCAGTCCTTCTCCGTGGGGGTTCCTGCCGGGTGCCCCAGTCGGCTTGAAGTAGGCCAGGACCTCAGCGGCTGGCATCCACGGGCACATCCTAAGGTCTATCCGAATATGCGCTCCTGTGCTGTGTGACCTTGGGCAGGCCTTTGCCCCTCTCTGAGGTTTGTCTGTCGAGGGAGTTGGACCTGGTGGTATGTAAGCCCTTCTCCGCGGGGCACCAGTACCTTGCTGTAGAAGGGGTGGAGGCACAGGGTCACTGGACTTGCACAGGAGGACTTGGAAACAGTCACTGGTAATGACATGCCACCAGGTACATCCAATCATTCGTGTGAGATCGTGACTGAGTATATTTCCTGTGCTGGGGCTGGAGAGATAGTAGTGACCAAGACACACATCCCAGCCCGCAGGGAGTGCCTTCCTTCTAGTGGGAGGAGATGCAATAAAAGAGCAATAGTGTCGTGTGTTGGAAGGTGATGGATGGAGATACGGACAGCAGAGTGAATGGGCATGGGAGTGCCTGGGGAGGGGGTTAGCATTTGAAATCAGGGCATCAGTGTGGGCCTCACTGAGAAAGCGAGGCTTAATGCAGAAGGTGTCAGCACAGGTGACCCCTCCTGTGCACTCCCTCAGCTCTCTCCTGGGAGAATGTACCCCGGTGTCTCTGGTCTGTTTCCTGGAGGACAGCAACTCTGTCGGGTTCCACCTCTGCTTCCTCAGACCCCAGCTGGGGCTCGGCTTGCAGAGGGGCTTGGAATCCTTGATCTGAAGGACTGATCCGGGGTCTAGAGCAGCAGCCTTGAACCTGGGGTCAGGGGGCCTCGTCAGCCTCATTCCCCGGGATGGGAGATCCTTCCTGGCACCAGCCTCGGAGGGCATACCAGCCCCTCCAGCCCTGGCCCTGCACGACATAGCCAGGGGCGACAGACCCTGCTGTGTTGATTGCCCAGCACCGCGTCGACACCAGGCCCAGAATTCCATATGCTGCCAAATTCCAGGGCTGGAAATAATGAGGCAAATTGTCCCTCACCGCTGATTGACTTTCAAGTTGCTCTGCTAAACTGGGTGCAGTTGAAGTTTTAGCAAGTCTCCTGGGGGCCCCAGGCGGCTTCAGTTTCAGCCTTGTAAAGAACTGTTAAGATCCAATCAAAATAAATAAAATCAGATCCAGGAAAGCGATGTGTTTGTGACTGCAGACGAAACACTCAGGATATTCATGCTGAAGCCCAGCACCCCGCTTTTCGCAGGGATTCCTTACACTAGACTGGCACGGCCCCATGATCTCAGCAGCATGTTCTCTCGGAGGCCTGGGGCCCTCGTGAGCCTCCTGCCCCGTGCGACCGAAGAGGGGAGTGCAAGGCTTGAGCACCGATGGTGTGACTCGGAGGAGAGTCCCTTGGCTCGGGCTCTTTGCACCACGGGAGACTACAGCCCTGAACGCCTGCAGGGCACTTACTGGCCTGCAGCAGCATAAACATCGGACAAGCAGCAGCCTCGAAACACATGGCATAACCACGGAATCAGAAATTCCAAATCGTAGAACGCCAAGCCCTCAAATGGGAGAGACGCGCTGTGGACTCACAGGTCCTCAGGCACCGGAACCATGGAGGGGCAAGTCAGGGCCATTAAATCCCAACTCGGAGAATCCCCACACTGGGTAGCCTGAAGAACCTCCGTCAGAAAGCTCTCAGCCCACCCTCCTTGCTCTTCTGGACACACCGGGAAGCAAATAAAGGCACCAGCCTCGTTCTCCCCCTCCCTGCTGAAGGGGCTGCTTCCTGCTCAGCCAACCAGCCCCTCACAGGTTCCACGTGCTCCCTCCGACCCCCGGCCTTAACGACATCCTCTGTCCAATGCTTCGGCTGGAATTTTTGATCAAACCCTGGAACAAAAATCGAAGTTATTGGAGAGAAAAATCCGGTGCAGTGCCAAGAACCACCTTTCCACTCCTAAGGTTCAGGGAAATTAGTAAGGAAGCCACTGAGGCCTTCCTGCTGGGAGATGTGTGTGCCCCCGGAGATCAGTGTGAACAACAATCTCCTGTAAGCAATGGAAGAGCAGGTCCCCAGCAGGAGAGGAAATCATTCAGGGTCACTCCAGGGAAGCGGTCAGAGGTGGCTTTGGAACCCAGGCCCCCGGTCCCCACTCCCACTCTCGGGCCGCCTGACCCTTCCAAGGGGCTGTATTCACCCTTGACTGGCTGACTCCATGTTTCCATTCAGCCCGAGCCAGGGGGTCAGATGGGGCCGCCTCCGTCCTGCCAGTGCCAGGCCATGCTTACAGGCAGGCCGGCCCGGGGCCGAGCCCGTCCTTCCCGGGCCGCGCTGCCCCCCACACTCGGCGTGCTGAAAGGCCCCCTTGTGCGGCCGCTGTGCCTCCCCGGCGCAGCGCACAGCCCTGTTCTCTTACCTCATAAACGGCTAATTTGTTACATATTTTCTGACGCTGTAAATGGGAGAACAAAGACCTTTTCTCTCTCATATTTTCGTTCAATTATGTTTGTGGGGGAACCTGATCCCCTTCAAAGGGGGGCCGGGGAGTTGGGGGAAGCCTCCCAGGCTTGCTGACCTCACGGGCTTGCTCCGGGGCCCGGCCACCGGCTGCTCGGGCCTGGGTGCTGCCAACGGGGAGGGAGGCGACGGGCCCCCTTGGCATCCTGTGAAGGGACTGGGCCCTCACCTCCAGCACGGATGCCAGTCTCAGGAGCAGGTCGGTGCCTCCAACGGGAGACGAAGCTTCCAGGAGGCAGACATTAGGGGTCTATAAGGAAGGCCCTCGCCACGGTCCACATTCATGCGTTGTGGGTGGAGGATGAGCTCCCAACCACCATAACAGCCCCTCTCTCTGTACCTGTGGCATGTCCCCCACAGGGATGTGGCAGGCACCTGAAGTGGAGTGGACTTGGAAAAGAAATCCTGGAGCTGAAAACCCCTGGACTACACCATTTCTGAGACCCCACCTAAGCCCGAGGCTCTGGGACACATTAGGGCTTCTGCCCAGCTCTGGTCCACATCTGGGTTCCCTGAGCTCTTTCCATCCTATTTTGAGAAAGCATACTTGCTGGCTTTGAACACTGGTTCTTCCTAATTCCGGAACCAGAGGGCAGGGAAGATGTGGCCTCTGGGGGTTGGCTCCTGGAGAGTTGGCTGCCCAAGGATATCTTTCTGACAACTGGCACCCCAGCCTCTCTGGCCTTCCCTCCCTTTTGTGGGTAACTGAGAGTGGCAAGTCCCAGAGTAGGTACTGGGGATGTGAGGAGGAGCAAAGTAGACCTGGTCCCCACCTTCATCCTGTCTACACAGCAGTGGGCTACAGACTGGTCCGTGGCTAAAATGGCCAAATTATCTTGATTCCTCTACTGCTTACCTGCTGTGTGACCTCAGGCAAGTCACTTAGCCACTCTGTGTCTCCTTTGCCTCATCTGTAAAATGGGATTAAAATTCTAAGTACTTCACAGGGTTGTTGGGCCTTCATTGAAACAATATTTGAGAAGAGTTTTGTGCAGTGTCTGGCATGGAACAAATGATTAGTCAGTGATAGTAAAATTGTTATTAGGATAAGCAGACATTAAAGAGATGATTACATATGCAGATATATGAAGACAGACTATTATGAGCACTCTGAAGGAAGAGTACAGGGTGGGGGAGAACTTTGAAAGGGGCCCCGGAGCTGACTGGGGCATCAGGGAAGTTTTCAGGAGGTGATGAAGGCTTGAACCATTACCTGAAATATGAGGAGGAATTAATGAAGCAAAAGAAAGGATGATGAAAAGGGCATGCCGGGCAGAAGGACCAGCATGTGCAAAGGCCCTGACGTGGGAAAGAAAGGGCATATTCCAAAAAACCCCATAAAGGCAACATGTTGACAACACAGAGCAAGGAGGACAGGAAGTGAGGTGAATCTGAGAAGCAGGCAGGGCCCTGCCAAGCAGAGCTGAAAGGCCTGGTTGAAGAAGTCAATCATTATTCCTAGAGCAGAACAGAGCCATGAAGGACTTAAGCCTGGGGGTGCTGTGGTCTCATTTATGTGTTGCTTTTTTTTAAGTTCACACCTACACACACCATCCCTTTTCCCTGTTAGGCCTAGATCCAATGGGCCCTGCATCAGGTCAGGGATGCTCAGGGTATAGTATGCAGCCCAGACCCTTGGCCTCAAAGCCCAGGATCACCCTGTGCAGCATCGTCCAACATCAAGTAGAGATAATAGTAAAAGGGAACGCATGGAGAGAGAGGGGGCTGAAGACACACACATGGCAGGACCAGGCTGAAGCCTGGACCATGGAGAATGATTGATGGGGCTGCTTGGTATCAGGAAGGGGGGAACGGAACATGCTGACCTCAGGCTTCCCAAGGACTGACGTCCAGCTCCTGGCCGAGAGGGGATTTCTGTGACATGTGCAAATATCAGTCTGTGGTTAAGCCTCTTCATGATGTGGATGGTGCACAGGGAAGACCTCACACCTGTCCCGAGTCTATCATTTATTGATCAATCTATCATCTATCTGTCTTTCTTCTATGTATCTGTTTTTATCTCCATCTGCAACCCTCTCCTTCACACACATGTGCACACACACATTCTTACACAACTCCTGGTCACTTAGAGTCCCAGACATCCCAAGACAGAAAGAAACTCTGGCCTGCTGCTGCCCTTCCCAATTGCAGAAGTTCACAAAAGGAGAAGGCAGAACGGGCTGGAGCTGAAGGGAGGCCTCCTCTGAGGAGGTGAGCTTGCAGGAGGGGCAGGATGGATGTGTGGATGTGGATGAGTGGGGGCCAGCAAGGAGCCCTGCCCCCCATGTGGCGGGGCCCTCGTGGCAGGTCCAGGAAGGGCAGTGGAGTGCTGACTTGGGCCTAGGGCCCCATGAGAAGGCTGCCAGCAGGGAGCTAAGTAAGAGGCTGGAGCATTCCTCCCTCTGCCCACAGTGGATCCTGGAAGAACACTGGCCCAGCATTCGTGGGGGTCTTTCTCTGTTCCCACAGGCCCACACTCGGCCTGCCCTCCCAGGTCAGAGGGGCGCAGAAGGAAGCTTGGGTAGCCCTGAGTACTTCCCGTCTGCAGAGTAAGCAGCTCTTTGCCCATCCAGAATGTGTCTGACTTCTCTGTATTCTTTTCCCAAGACCCAAGGCTCAGGTTTCAGTTTCGCATTCTTTTGCCTCAGGTCTAAAAACATTTTCCTTTTCCACGATGGGGGGAAAGAAGGGAGAAGGGGGCAGAGGAGACCCAAGCTGCCCAAGTAAAACAGACAGATGCCTTGCTCCTGCCTTAATGTGCATCCCCTACTTGCTGTGTGACCTTGGGCACCTTCCTGTCCTCTCTGGACCTCAGCATCCTCTCCATAGAGTGAGGAGCCTCTGCAGGATCTAAGACCCCTCCCTCACCTGACCTTCTCAACTTTCCCATCCTGCTGCCGGGATGTGTCACCTGTGAATTTAAACAGGTGAAAAGCAGGAGACGTTGGGACTGCATTTTAGTTTTGTCTGTGAGGCCAAGTTCTGTGCAGCTGTCTCCTTTGATGTACGCTAGCAAGAGTGTCCATCCCCCGGGGCTGGGAAGGTCACGGGCCCCATGCCAGCCCCACGCAGTCTTTCTTTCCTGCCATTCTTAGCAGGCCCCTTCTCTGTCTAGCTGCTCCCCCTGGATGAGGCTCAAGGCTTTCCTGAAGTGGAGGGCGGGTGGAGGAGGACCGGTCCCCAAAATTCGGAGCAGGGGAGAGGGGGCAGCAGTGGGCAAGGAAGGAGACTCAGAGCCCTGAGTTGGAAGGTTCTAGAATATCTAAATCAGGAAGGAATTGGAATTCTAGCCCGCATTTACTTCCTTCATGCATCCGCAGAACCCCAGGCCTGGAGAGGGCCAAGACTGTCTCCTGCCTGCAGTCCGTGCTTCCCTTATCCTTTCTCCACGAAGCAGTCAGAGGGCAGCTTCTAGGTGGAAAGCCTGACTAGTCATTCCCAGTTTCATCACTTCCGGGGCTTCCTCCTTTCCTCTGATGAAGCCTGAGCTCCAGATTCATCCTCTGCACCTGCTCCCTCCCATCTCATGCTCCTCAGCAGCCGCACCGGCACTCCAGCCCACGGGGTCATCCACACATTTCCCCTAAGTGGCCAGCTTCTCCGGGCCTTTGCACGGACATCGACCTGGGATTCCTTTTCTTCCTCTTCTGCATGACAAGGGCACGCTCCCACAGACATCCCATAGACACCACTGCGGATCGGATTGCCTCCCCTGAATCCCGGATGTGGCCTTCCCCCTGGCAGGATGAGTCCCTCCTGCTGTGGCTCCCACAGCCCCGAGTTCATCCCGGTGCCCAGTCTTCACACGGTGTGTTAGCATCTTGTTGCAAGACTTCCTTGGGCACCTCCTTCCTTGCTCCACTCCACCCCTGACCTTGAGCTCTTTGAGGATAGAAATGGTGCCGATTTGGTTCTGCGGCCTCAGCAGCCAACACAGAGCCTGGCGCTAATCCACACTGGAGACTGAGGAGTGAATGAGAATCCAGTCCACACGTGTTAGCTTCTGCCCCTTCTCAGAGCCACCCTGCTGCTGCTTAGAGGAACAGAAGTGTCTTAAAGTGCCCTAAGGAAGGACAGTAATGTTTACGAGGTTTTTAAGGGGCCACCTCCCTAGCTGGGGAGGACAAATCTTATTCTCCCCAGTTGGCAGATGGGTGAACTGAGGCCCAGAGAGGAGAAGGGCCTGTGCCACAATCTCGTAGCAGCGCATCACCAGAAAAGCCAGAACAGGAACTCCACACAGCCTGCACATAGCAGGACGCACATTTGAACCTGGGCCAGAGCCCTGCCCTTCCCGCTGCCAGACAGACACACTCCGTCTCTGAAGCAGTTGGTAGCCTGTGGCATAGCCGACAACGATTTCGCTCGTCAGCATGGAGCGCTCCCAGGGCCAGCCCTCGCCTCTCGCCCAAGGCCCCCCGAGGTGCCCGCTCTAGTGCCGTCCTCCCTGGCGGCTGCCCGGGACCCAGAGCCGAGGTCCTCACACTGCTGGAGGGCCTGCGAGACCCTCCCCCTCCTCCCTGCACGTTGGTAATTGCCGTGTGGTCAGACCAGAAGGAATTAGACAAGCCCTAGAGGAATTTCATACTGATTTTGCAAATGAAAATGGAGACTTGCCTTTTGAAGTCTAGGCAGCTGTGTCAGCAGGCTGGTCTGAGACAGCAGGGAAAAGGAAAGCTACAGCTTTCCGTGGATCAGCCACTTCATAGTAATAATGATGGTGGTGGTCACCGTGGCCACCGCTGACTCGCCGCCCGCCGTGCACACCATTGTCCCTGTGCAGGTGTCAGTCTGGCGTCCCCACCCATGTCAGCCTCACAGCTGATGAGCCAGCAGAGAAGAGCCGAGTCTGCCAGCTGGGTGGAGTGCAGAGCCCGTGGGCTGAGATGGAAAGCCTTCATCCCTGGACCCTCTCCGGGCCTAATGCCTGACACATGCGCTTTAAGAACAGCATACGCTTCTGGGCCCGTCAACCTTGAACGTGCTTCCCTGCCAACCCCACTCGTCCTGCACAGCCCAGCCTGAAGCTGATTCCCTCACCGATGCCCAGGCTGCCTCACAGACTCCCTCCCAAAGGCCCCAGTTTTTTCCTTTTATCATTAACTTACCACTTGGTTTTAAAATAGCCTGTTTCTCTGTCCATCTCCTCCACCACCTGGACATTCCTCAGCTTTATGCATGAGAATAGGTTGGCCTAGATGATTCTCTGGGTCTTTCTGTTACATTTTGCTCTTTTTTCTCCACCTGCAGTGTATATTCAATTTAGGAGATCAGAAGTGGTGACTGGGGAGCAAAGAAGCTTCACGGCAGAGAATGGACACCGAGGCTGGGAGGGCTTGGTGCGCTCGGCCTGGCAGAGCTGAGGCACTGGTCCACATCGACCCGATGATGGGGGAGCATGGAGGTCACTTACTTTTCTGAGCCTGGTTTCTCTGTAGGTAAAAGGGAGTCACTAATGGTGGCCTCACACGGCTCTTATGAAGAATAAATGAGCTTCCATGTGCAAAGTGCCTAGAATCATAGACTGTTTAAATCCTGTGGTGGTAGGGTATTGCTGTCCTAAAATGTTATGCTCATAGAGCCTGACTTCCAGAGCTGAGAGGTACTCCCACACTCTCGTGTTTCAGAGGGGGACCCTGTGACCGGGAGAGGGGTTCCCACAACTGATCTGGGTCTCCACCCTGCCTCGGGCTTACCTGTGCCTAAAACTGAAAGCCAGGGGACCCCTTTGCCCTCCAACAGGACAGAACCCACATCAGCTCCCTTCCTGGAGACCCCAAGCCTCTGGGTCTGCCCCTTCCCCCATACCCAGCCTGGCTATCAGCCTCCCTACCCAGCAGAATGCTAATCTCCTCTTGTGGGTGGCTCTGGATTTATGAGCGTTTCCTGGCATGACTTGAAGGACAGAAGAGGAACGCCGGGATCTTTAAGGGTGGTCTTTGGGTGGAGAAACTAGGCATTCAGAGAAAAGAAGGAAAGAAAGCAAGGGTGAGTCAGCCTCCGCTGCCCGCCCAGGAAAGCACAGAGGGCTCGGCCAGCCCACACTGCAGTGCGGAGGGAGGATGTGGCCGCCACCGCCGGGGTCTGACCGGTAGGCGTTCACGGAGCCGGGACCAACCGTGCTGGAAGCCAAGTCCATGGTTCTTTGGGTTGTGGCTGGGGTTTGGGATAGAGATGGGAAGGGGAAGGGGGCCGGGCGGGGGGGGGGGGGGGGGGGGGGCATGCTCACTTGCTCCCCCTTCAGGAGGAAGCCAGAGCTGCCTTCATCTTCCATCTGATTGTGTTTACTCCTGTCCTCCCTGGATTCCAGATCAGCAGGGCTACCACAGCATTCCTCTGCTCAGGCTTCGGGCCTTCCCATCTCACTCAGGGGGAGCCACAGGCCTTAAGGGATGTGCTCCCACCATACTTCCGACCGGGTCCTGGAAATCCCCTTTCCTCTCCAGATGGACCCTCTTGTTCTCCCTGCTCAGAGCCCAGACCTGATGTGACATCACCTGGCCTCCCTTATCCCGACGTCCGTGGGGCGCGCTGGCAGGAGATGGCTGTAGGCAGGAGGGGAAGAGAGTTGGGACAGTTCGTGCCCCCGCCCGCCCCTCTCCCTGCTAGGCCAGGGAGGGGTAGCTGTGCTGTCCTCCGACGTTCAGGTCCCTCACCGCCCCCCCTTTCCCTTTAAGGCCTGGGGCAGGAAATCTTCCACCACCGCTACCCCTCATGCCCCACCACCCCCTGTCCGCACCTCTGTCGATGTTCCTATCATTCAACGTGCCTCAGTTACCCTTGCAGTTGAACTTACTTCATTGACCACGCACCATCTGTTTTCTCTTGGGTCCTGCCTGAGACAGATCTCACTTCCTGTTCCCCCTCACTCACTCCTCTCCAGACACACTGGCCTCCTTCCTGCCTTTCACACCCAGCAGGCCTGCCTCTGCCTCAGGGCCTTTATACTTGCTGCCTGCCCCACACCGGTCTTCTCTCAGGGTCCACAGAACCACCTCCCTCAGCTCCTTCTCCTTCAGATCTCCAACATCACCTCTCTTTGTGCCTTTACTGGGCATCATCCCAAAAATGCCAGCCCCCAACACACACACACACACACACACACGCACACACCCTTCCTATGCTCCTTACCTTGTTTCCTCTTTAGCCACTATCAATCCCTCTCTAACATGGATGTTTTGCTAGTTTTGTTTTTGTTTATTGTCAGCTTCCTCCCACTGGAGTGAATGTTGTGTTTACTGCTGTACCTCCAGGGCCTAGAACAGCATCTGATAATTTCCCAGTACATACTTCCTTGATGAATGTGTGAATTCGTCCTTTGCATGGGTGGGTGGGTAAACCAAGGCCCAGGGAAGGAAAATGACTTGCCTAGGACTTCGTAGTCTAGACTCAGATGGAGACAAGATCTCTGGTCTACCTGCCAGCCCAGAGCCAGTGCCTGGCTCCAGGAAACCTTGTGTTTATTTGGATACCTGCTGCTCAGTAGCCCAGTGTCCGGAGACAGGATTCTGTGCCGGAGGCTCAGGGGACTCAGAATACTAAGCAGGAAGCAGGGAAGTCGTCGGCACTGCTTTGGTACTGTCAATGGGGCAAGGAGAATAAACAAATAAACCTCAGCCAGACCCCAGTGGGCTCTAACCTTTGAGGAAATCTCCCCCAGGCTGGAGAAACCTTCCCATGAGGCGGAGCTACTCTCCACGCCAACTCCGGGCACTGACAGATTGATGCAGCTCAGGGCTCCGGGGGCTCAGCTTTCCCAGCTCTGTGCCATGGGGGGGACTGGGTCCAGGCAGGGAGCTGCTGGGGTTCTGCGACAGCTAACTTGCTCAGCTTTTTATTCATTCATTCTACAAGTATTTCTGAAGCGTTTACTGTGTGTTGGGCACTGTGCTCTCTGCTGGAGAAACAGCTGTGACCAAGTCAGATGATTTGCCTGCCCTTGGCGTGTCACCATAGAGCAGGAAGGATGAGCATGAAACAGTTGTGAAGCTGGGGGAGTGCAAGCATCCAACAGCCCTGGGTGCTCTGGGGGCACTATGCAGGAAACTGCCGGCCCCCAGCCCGGGGAGGCCCTCCTGAGGAAGGAGCCCCTGCAGCCAAGTGAGAGAGGGGCACGGAAAGGTGGTTTCAGGCAGAGCAGGAGCAAGGGGACGGGCCTGAGGCTGGGAAGAACGCGGCACAAATGAGAATCCTTCACGCCGGGGCAGAGAGCGATAACGCAGGAAGGCCCTCTAGCAGGTGGGCTACCTTGGCAAGAGTGACCTTTCTCCTCTCCTCATGTCAGTTCTGACCAGGCCCGTGGCTAAGGTTCTAGCACCCCTCCTTCCTCCCAGCTGACCACTCAGATGCTGGGCTTCCCACACTGGTCCCTATTTGTCTCAATGTCTGTTCTTCCTACCAGTGACTGGGTGGGGGTAGATTGGCAGGTCAGGCCCAGGGATAGCAGAAAGAACCCAGCACCTGTCAGCTGGCCCTGAATTGGAATCCCAGTTCCAGTTTGTCAACTTGAGACCCTATGCAGGTGACTTCACCATCCTCAAGGCCTGTTTCCTCATATGTCATGTGGAAATAACAATCCATTCTCTGAAAGGATTGTGGTAGGGGATGGTTTCTCAGCATCCATACAATGGCCCATGGAACCTGGCCTACTAACCAATTCTGACCTCATCTCCTATCAGTGTCCTCCTTATTTATTCAGCTCCCGCCACCCTGGCCTCTGCTGTTTCTCACACATGCACAGGGCCTTTGCACCTGCTATTCCCCCTTACCTCATCACTCCCTGCCCCCTTTCCTGCTCTATTTTCTCTCTGTAACACATACTGTATTTGTCAGGATTTTCCAGAGAAACAGTACCAATAGGATGGATGGATGGATGGGTGGATGGATGGATGGATGGATGGATGGATGGTTGGATGGATGGATGGATGGATTGCATGGATAGATTTCTTTTAAGGAGTTGGCTTACACATTGCAGAGCCTGGCAAGTCCAAAGTCTACAGGGTAGACTGGCAGGCTGGAGACCCAGGGAAGAACTGATGCTGCAGTTTCAGTCCAAAGACAGTGTGTGGGCAGAATTCTCTTCGACGAAGGAAGTTGGCCTCTTTCTATGAAGGCCTTCAACTTATTGGATGAGGCCCACCCTCATCTAATTATTCTGGAGCATAATCCGCTTTACTCAGTCTACTGATTTAAATGACAATCACCTCTAAAAAGCCTCCCCACAGAAACATCTAGAATAATGTTTGACCAAATATCTGAGTACCATGACCTAGCCAAGTCGACAAATAAAATTAACCATCATAAGTGCCTCCCTTGTTAACTTGGCACCCACAAGCATCTCCTTAAACCATACTTCATCTCCAAATAAAGACAACAGCAAGGTCATAATTCTACCTAACATGATACAGCGTTCCTACGTGCAACCAGAATGCACTTCCCCAGATGAGGAGGCAAAGCCTTTGCGTAATGTTTACTCTTCTTCATATACCATAGCTTAAATACAACAATGTAAAGTTAACAATACTTAAATACTAGGATATAGAGTCAATATGTCTTATGCTACATGCATGGGGGAGAGAAAAAGAAAAAGGAGAGAGAAGAAAGTATTTTATACACATACAAGTATTCTTAAAATAAGGAAGAAATACTCTTGACCTTTTGCTTTTGTTTCTGTCTTTTGCTTCTGTCTCCGATCCTGTGCTCATAGCTGCTATGTGTAACTCCCTTCTACTTCCAGGGATCCCCTTTACCTTTTGAAGACACCTCAGTTGGTTGTGGTTCACAGTGGGTGGGGTGACCCAGACCTTCATTCCCGAAGGATCTGGACCATTAGTAGTCCTGCCTGGATTGGGTTGTTACGGTTTTCCATTGACGTCGGTTAATCACAGGGCGTGGTGATACTAGGAGGCACCCTGAGGGATCTCGCGTTCTCCAGACGTGCTCTTCTCAACCTCCCTGTGGGGCAACGGTCCGTTTTCCCTGCTGGTCAGGATCCGTCACGCCAGCTAGCACAGTGACTCCTTTCTTTACCTGTTGATTAGGAAGCATGACGAGCTCAAAGTGGCTGGAGGCAGTCCTAGTCCCCAGTTCAATGGAATCATTGTTGTGTGCATCTGACAGGCTACATACTAATACTTCGCTAATCATCTTGTTTATTCTCTGTTTGCCCCCAGCAGGTAGGCTCAATGAGAGCAGGATCTGGGTCTGTTCTGTCCCTAACTAAATCCCCAGCATCTAGAACAGTGCCTGGTGTATGGCACATACTCAGTAAACATTGCTGAGGGGGTTGGGTCCTTTGCTGCGATTTCCCTGTGCTTTGGGGTAGGTGAGAGGTGCTCATCATCCACCTCAGAACCCCAGCCTGAAAGTCAGGCCTGTCCCAAGGATCCCTGGGTTGCATCATGTTCTCTGACAGAGGTGGTCCTGCTGCTTCTCCTCACACTGATGGTGCTGGGCCAGCGAGCAAACCCAAGGCCTCGGTCGGTGTTCACCATCCCAGCCCATTCAGGACTGTTTACTAGACTAATCTGGAACAATAAACCTGTCCCCACCCTCCTGGCGCCTGCCTCACTCCATCCTAGGCCTGTGTTTGAAGATGTGTTTAAATTCTGGGCCTACACTCAGCAGACACCGCGGGCCAGCTCCTGGCAGGCCAGCCCTGGCAAGGGGGGCGGCCGTGGGATGCTCGGGTCCTCCCCGGTGGCTGGGCCTCCACACACGGTCAACCAGGGGGAACAAGGCGGCTCTAGCCTCCACCCAGTGTTTGTTATTCCATGTCAAGGCTTTATCATAAACATTATCCTAGAGTGGGCCATAGCAGCTTTGGCGAGGAGGGTTTGTTATTCTAAAGTGGCTGGGGGCACAAGGCATGGAGGCTCGGGAGGCTGTGAGCAGCGCCAGGCTTGGGAATTCAGGGTGAATGGGAGGGAGGCAGAAATCAGGGCGAGGCTTTTCCATCCCTGTGCACGGGGACTCAGAGGCCCCACTTACCACCCTCTACTGTCATGGTCAGTTGGGATATCTGCCTCTGAAATGAGCTCCGTAGAGGTGGAAACCAAGCCCAATTAATCCACCAACCCCAGATCCCTGCAGAGAATCCACAGAAAGTAAATGTTTGTTGAGTGAATGAATAAGTGGAGCTTCCCTATATCTGTTGGAAGCACCAAGAATGCTCATGAAGAAGCACATATTATTTTGAAGTTCCAGTTATGGGAACCTGGTCTGGAGCCAGACATCATGTCAAAGCCCAGCTCTGCCCTTTACAAGCCATGTGGCCTTGGGCCCCGTCTGCTTCTTTGGTTTCCCGTCTATGAATCAGGACACCCTCTCTGCTGGCTGTCTCCCAGGGAGAGCGGAGGGAGGCCCCACTGGGCAGTGGGCAGTTAGGAGGATGGGTTCCAAGGCTGGCCTGCCCAAGCCAAGTGTGCATCCCATCCCTCTCCAGCTCTGTCACCTTGGGTGAGTTGCTGTGTCTTTACTGTGTCTTTGCTGTCGGGTTGGGGTTCTTTAATCTATTAGTTGGAGCTAATATCAGACTTCCCTCAGAGTTGCTGCAAAATAAATTAATATGACCTTAGAAGATGCCTGACACAGAGTAAGTGCTCAAGAAACATGGCGACCGTAGTGATGAACAGATGAGGACCTCTTTATGAGTTGCAAAGGATGGCTAGGAGGCGGGAGGTGTGGGGAAAGGGCATGTGACTCGGTCACAGACAGTCAGCAGTCCACCTTCCAAAACAGTTCCTAAAAATCTGCTCTCCAGCAGTGACCGGTGAACAGAGGTCAGCTTCCTGCACTTACCAGCTCTCGGTCTACACAGGCAGGGAATGGGGAATCACCAGAATCGGACACTTCATGGGCTAAGTGCCAAGACCGGGACGGGGGGTGGGGGGGTGGGGCAGGTGTCTGTGGGAGGCACCAAACCTGGCCTGAGGGTCATGGGAGTCCAGAATGATAGGCTTGGGTTTCTGGCCAAACCCCACCACACTGCATGTGCCACACTGGGAATGATCTACTCTCAGTTTTCTGTATGCAACATGCTAATAAAAAATACCCTGTGGCTATTTCTGGCTGTTTCGAGAGGCTCCAAAAGGAAGACAGGTGTGGTAAAGTGTGTGGGATGAACCTGGGCTGTGCCAGTGAACATCCAGAAATCCAGCCCCAATCTGTGGCACCGCAAAGGGTCCTAGGCTGGGCGTCAGGCTTGGCTTTGAGTCTGCTCTGCCCCCAGCTTTCCTGTGTGGGCTTGGGTGAGCTCTCTCTTGCCTACTTTGGGCCCCTGTCTCCTTTCATCTTCTATATGATGAGGGCACAGGATGAGATCAGTGGTTTTCAAAATGGGCTCCTGGAGACCCATGGGTCTCCACAAAGAAGCCATGAGAACCTCTGCTGCATGAGGGCCTTGAGCCTGTAGGTCTTCAGGCTCTAGCCGGTCTCCTCACATCAACTAGGGAAAGTTCCACTTTTATCTACTCCACATACTGAGTTCCAAGTAAAGTTCCTTTGGAAAACAATAACAATAAAAAAGGATTCTATGGCCAAAAAAGGTTTAAAAAACCCCTGGGCCAGATGACCTACAGGGGCCCTTCCAGCTCCAATCTGGGAAGGTTCAAGTCTAAGTATTTTCTTCCAAGTTTTATTTAGCAAGCATTCCTCCAGCTCTTACTACACGCCAGGACTGTTCTTAGCACCCTGCAGATTGTAATGTGCTTAACTCACCGGAACACCTCCTTGCTCCACGAAAGCCACAGGACTGCGGAAGTGACTCCATGGGTCTAGGGAGGCCCAGGGGAGCAATTTCCCCTCCAGCCAGGTCTTCTGGGCACCTGAACGGATGACCTCAACCCCAGGCCAGGTGGTGCTGCCTCTGAGGAGCAGCAGGTGTATGCCGGGGCGGGCGTGGTCAAGGGAAGCCTGCATACCCCAGCCCCCCAGAGAAGTAGAGCGCTCCAGCCTGACATGGATACTTGCACACAAGGCCTGTTCCGTGTGGAAGGAAGTGCCTGTTGGCTTAGTGACGTGCACAGCAACAGGGCCATGGCCTCCTGTGATTCATCCCAGCCACCAGGCTGCCGTTGACACCCTGCACCAGGTGGCCGCAGATTGAATTTCAGGGTGCTCGCCAGAGCCTGGAGAAGGCCCAGAGGTGGGGTCTGACCTCATCCCCAGCCAGCTCATTAGGGGGAGCGGCCTGGGCCACTGCACCCCAGCGGTATCCAGCTCTCCACCTGCCAGATACAAAAGTGGGAGGGGACGGGCAGAGGTGATCTCAAGCACACTTGGCCCCATTGCCCACATCAGCACGTTGTGTACCTTATTACGTGAGCTTTTCTGTTCAGATTGTGTGTTCTGGAATGAGGTGGCTGGCGTCACAGGTGGGAGCTTCTGCCACATGATAGCATCATGCCCCAAATGCAGACAGAGTGCCAAAGGCCTAGGGTCTAGTCTGAGGGGCTTACTGAGTAGCTTTGAAATAGGAGGTGACTGACCCCAGCAGGTGGCACTAGGTGGCACTAAGGCGGTAGGCAAAGAGTAGAGTGACATCCTCTCGTTGCCAGCCCCGTGCTGAGAGCTGCAGACACAAAACGAATAAAACGTAAGTCCTATCTTCGAGAAGCTCAGAGCCTAATGGGAGAGCCAGGTAGCTAACAGCAGGCACCATCTCATGTTCGCGCCGGGGTGGGGGACACAGAAGCACGGTGGGTCGCTTGTCCATCACCACGGTGCCGGGCAGCACCAGCACTGAGCGTCTGCTCGGGGGTCTGGACCCAGTGGCAGGTGGGCCCTGCTGGGCTCAGCTGGCCCTTACTCGTATTGTCCGGGAGCTGGCTGTCTGTTGGCTGGGCTGGGATGGCCTCGGTGGGACAGCTGAGGCAGTTCGGCCCTGCCCGTCCTCCAGTGGGCTAGCATGGGCTGCTGTCGGGTCCGCGGAGGTGTAAGAGGCAGTGGCAGCCTGCTTTTCAGGCCTCTGTACGTCCTGGTGACTTATATCCAGAGACACAATATCAGCACGGGAGGGAGCCGAAGAGCTCCATGGCCAAGGGCACGAATACGCGGACAGGTTAAGGTTTGGAGCCACTACTCTGGCAGTCTGCCCCGCAAGGAGGCTGTGGGGGCCTCCGGCAGGGGCCTGACTCAGCCCCCAGGTGGTCAGAGAAGCTTCCTGGGGAAGACATTTGAGCAGAGCCTGGAAGGCCAAGTCTAGATTTGCAAGGGGAGAGCAGAGGCAGGAGGTTGTCATGCGCAGAGAAGAGCATATAAGAAGCGTGGAGACAGAAGAGTGCTGAGTAGTTGGGTGTTTGGAGTCACGAGGACTGAGTAGGAAGCAAGGTCATCGACCACAGCAGGGTCCAGGCCACGGCCTTGCAGGCTCTACTGAACAGCTAGGCCTTTACTCTGAGGGTAGGAGGCACCTGTGAAAGTTTTGAGGAAAAAAAAAAAAAGAGAGGGAAGACGATCAGATTTGTGCTTTCAAAAGGTGCCTGTGGCAGACAACTACGGGATGGGGGGAGGAAAGGGGGTCTGCAGGGAGGGGGGCGGGTTGCACTGGGCCCAGTGGGAGATGCTCAGGACTGAGCTGGTGTGAGGTGGGAGGCCGGGGACTGTGGCCGAGGGTGGCAAACAGATGATGGGCAAAGAGCTTGCTCGAGACCTGAAGAGCGGAGGGCCAGCTGGGGCTGGGCAACAGCAAGGACAGAGGACTTGAGACAGCCTCTGGATCTTCTGCCCAGGAACTGCAGCAGCTTTTCCCTGCACCTGTGCTAAAGAACCCAAATCATGGTCAGACTCCCCCATTTTGTTGGCCAGGGGGGGTCTGGGATACACCGTCACATGAAGCTAGCTGTGCAGAATCGAACAAGTCCCTTCCCCTCATGGGCCTCAGGTTCTCCATCTAAAATGGGACATCTGAGATCATCTCTCAGGGCCCCCAAACCGTGGGCAGGCCATGTTCCATCAGAGTGTGGTCCTCATGGCAGAAGCAATCAGACCTCTAATGTCAGTCCCAGGGAGCCTGTTAAAAATACACATCCTGGGCTCCCCCTCGGAGATGCCGATTCTGGGCATGGGGACCAGACAGCTGATATTTTTGTATGATGCTCCACGTGATCCTGATGCCAGGCCGGTCTGGTTAGGGGGCAGCTGTGTTCCCAGGGCCCCGCATAGCGGCCCAGAGTGCAAAGGAGCTTTAGGAAATGTGCTGAGTGCCAGCATGGGTCTGATTCAGAGAGGCCCAGCCCCTTGGGCCTTTGCCTGTAGGTAAGGTGACTTCTGGAGGAAGTGTCCTTTGGGTGGGGCCTTGAAATCTAAGTGGGTTTTCTGTTTGTTTTGCTCGTGTGTTTGTCTTGCTTTGTTTGCCGTGCTCTTGATTACAAAATTAGTCTGTGCTCATTCTAGAACTTTCCTAAGCACAGGAATAAGAAAAATTTAGTCAAAAGACAAACGCACCCATCATTCCAAACCCAGACACAACTAGGTTCTCATTTTGCCCCTTCCTCAGATAAGATGTTGATAGCCAGAGCAGAAGTGGGGACCCATGTGGGCAAAGGGCTGGAGATGAGAACAGGCTGAACGTGTCCGGAGGCCAGTGGAAGAGTTCAGCCTGCGCCAGCCGGTGCCAGGCCCCACACACCTTCTCTGTTTCAGGGCCTGTTGCCCCAAAGTCCAGAGCGAGGAGGGCCGGGCCTGGAGGTGTCAGGGCCCCCAGCCTGATCTAGAATTACAGCCTTTATTCCTCTCTCTTTCCTCTGTGCAGGTGCTGTTTGCCCTGAACCAGACTCTGCTGCAGCATGAGAGCGTGCGGGCAGGGAGCCTGCAGGCGCCCTACACCACGGAGGACCTCATCAAGCACTACAACTGCGGGGATCTCAACGCTGTCATCTTCAACCATGACACATCCCAGGTGAGGCTCCCCTCCTCCCACCCAGTTCTGAACCCACCTAGCATTTGTTAGACACCTACTATGTGTCTGGTGCAGGCAATCATCTCTCTGCCATGGGAAGCAGGACCTATTGGTATTCCATTTTACAGATGGGAAAACTGAGGCCCAAAGAGGCAAAGAGACTTGCCCAAGCCCACAGCGCTTAATTGTCGAGTTCCCAAGTTATCAAAAGCACCACTCAAGTCTGGCGTGTGTGGTAGAAGCTTAGCCTTGTAAGAGCAGGGAGGCCTCTGAGAAGTTCAGTTCAGTATCTGGAGAAATTAGAGGCCAGAGGAAACAAGTTCACAGTTAGACCTCGGGCTTGAGTCCAGCTGGGGGCGTTCTGCCTTGAGTCAAGTCCTAGAGGAAAGACTACCCACAAGTGGGCAGAGAGTGAGGAGCACCCCGAGGAGCTGAGCATGACTCCACCAGGCATCCACATTGCCCTCGGGATAAATTCCAAGTTACTCTGTCTAACACTTGAGGCCTTCTGTGTCCTGCCCTCTGCTGACCTTGTCCCAGCCCAGGTGCCCTACCCCGCAGACCTTGTTCTGCTGACCTATGCCCCACGCCATCCGCCTGCTGATGCCACTATGCCTCCGTTCAGGCTCCTCCTTCCTCCTTTCCTCCTGCTGGGCCATGGTCCATTGTTACTTCCTCTGAAAAGCCCTCCCTGACCCTCTGGATGGTGTTAGATATTCTCCTAGACCCCTCTAGGACCCCTGTGCCTTCTGTCATGGTGCTTGGTTAACCACTCGTTCAAGAGCAGTTCCTTGCTGTGGCTCCCCATTTTTCTCAGTGTAAAAGCCAGAGTCTCTGTAATGACCTGTGTGGGCCCCGAGTCTTCCCCTAACCCCCACCCCATGTCCTCTGTCCTCCCCTCACACTCACCCCTCAAGCTCTGCGGGCCTCCATGCTATTCCAGGGGACCCCTTGGCATGCTTCACCTTTGCCCTTCCCCAAGTATCACCATGACTCACCCCCCATCTCTACTCAGACATCATCGTCTCAGTGAGCTGGGCCCCAACTCCCTGATCTAGAATTGCAGAATGAACCCTGCTTCCACACTCTCAACCTCTTTATTATGCTCCATTTAACCCCCATGGTCTTTATCATCTTCTCACATACTTACATATTTTGATTCATTGATAAGTGAATATTTATTGTTTGTCCTCCCCACTAGAGCATAAGCTCCCTGAGGACAGGGATTTGCATCTGTTTGATCCATCAGTATATTCTCATTGGCTAGGCCAGTGCCTGGCACAGAGCAGGACTCAGCAAATAGCTGCTGAATGAATGAATGAAATTGGTTGTAAATACCGGGCCCAGTGCTATGAAAAGGGATATGGGGTGGTGGGGGGCAGGGCAGCCAGAGAGAGCCACCTCAGTGGGGCGGACGGGAGAGAAGGGGACATTCCGTAAGCAATAGCACCCAAGTGTGATCCTTGCTCCAAGGGAGAGTAGAGGGTACAGCTGAGGCCTGGGGCAGGAGCAAGAGTTTAGGTGGACTCAGGGCAAGAAGGAAGGATGCCTGCAAGGTGAGAGGTCAGGGAAGAACCTAACCTGGCCACGGACAGGAGGAAGCAGAAGGTTCCAGCAGAGGCAAGAGAGAGCAGGAGGAGGGGTGTGAGTTTGGGCTGGAGGTGTAGCCGGGGACCGGGCTGAGAGGTTCTGTGTGCGCGTGCCACCGTCTAGAGCCAGAACTCCCTGAGGCAAGAGTGTGCCATGCCTCCCTCCGTCCCCAGGCCCAGGGCAGGGCCGCAGAGCGTGTGTCAGGGAACAGCTGTCCAGGGAGCGAAGGTGAGGGTGTGTTGTGCTCCGGGCAGTGGAGGCCATGAAAGGAAGGATCCAGAGACCCTGCAGAGGAGGCTCAGGACTCTGAGAGCCCCGATTCCAATCTGTAGGTCTGAGAGCTTCTGTGCCGGAGCCCGCCCTGTGTCATCCGCCGGGAGAGAGCCTGGTGAGCTCTGTGGCTGCAGGAACCTGGTCAGCACTCAGGGCAGCCTGGGCGCGCAGTAGCTGGGCTGGGGGCAGGGGTGGACAGGACAGGGCCCTGCTGCGGCCGCGGCTGGCACGCAGCTGTGAGAGGGAGGAGGGGGGTGACCTCAGGCAATAGCAAGCTCAGATTTACTTCGAACCTGTGTCCAGATCCACTGATTTGTCTCTGGCAGGTGAACTGCACTGGGGGGTCCCCTGGCGGTGCCCGTCCTTGAAGCGGGACAGAGGGTGTAGTTGGATCGGTGCACCCAGTTAGGACAGCAAACTGGGCGGCACTCCCCTGGACCCCCTGGGTACACAGGCAGAGTCTAGCCCCCAAGGGAGGAACTAGGCAGCCCTGCCCCCAGACACGGAAAAGCCTAGAGTCGGGGTAGCAAGGCTAAATCCAGGGCCATGCGCTGATGGAGAAAGGGTCCAGGTGACATGGGGCTGCCTCTGTAGCGAGAGGCCTCGAAAGCTGTGGGGAGCTGAGAACACACAGCCTGTAGGGGTACAGTCACCGCCCGTAGGCAGGGAGGAAATGGTGTTGGAACTAGGCCTGAGAAAGGAGTCTACCGGGCAGGGCCGAAGGGAGGGGCTGGCTGCCTGGTTGGGCGGGGAGGGATGTGGATGGTCCTGAGGAATGATCTGCAGAGCAGGGGGCAGATCATAGGGGGTGGGGGTGAAAATGTCTGCTGAGGGGCAGAAGCCCTGGAGTTCAAGCGGGAGAGGGATGTGGTCAGAAAGATGTCTCTGGCCACAGCAGAGGATGATGCAGTGGCCTCTAGAGGCTGGGGTTGACAGGTGCAGGGGCCAGGATGGGGGACAGGGGCTGGCTGCACCTCTGTCTTGATCTCTCTTGCCTCCCTACCCCGCCATTTCACCTTCAGAAATGGCTCATGCCCCAACCTCCCAAAGCTCCCGGGTCACTTGCACCATCAATGCCCCACGATCACAGGGTGACCCAAAGGAAGCGTTGTCTGAGCCCTTCAGCCTGTGTTAGGTGGAGAGCAGCCATATACTTATCATCTGTCCCCAGACACTTTGGAAAGTGAAAGGTCAAATATAATTAAGGGTCAGAAAAATTAACGGGCATGGGGCAGTCTACCTTAGCCATGAAACTGGACCATCCTGGACAAAGCAGAACACACGGTTATCTGTGAGGTACCTCCTCCACACGCCCTTGGTGGGGTCAAAGCATGGACCCCACAGTGACTCCCTCACTGGGCTGTGAGCCTCATCCAGGGCAGCAGACCCAGTGTGAGGGTGCTCTGTGACCCCTCGCCTGACACAGGGCTACACTCATGGAAGTTTGTAGAAGTTGTCTGTTGGATGGATGGGCTGAAGAGAAGGGATGAGGCCACTGAGGTCAGTGACGGCAGTAGACCCGAGCATTTGACCACCAGATCTGACCCTGTCCTGGCTGTGGGCCAGGGGAGCCTACACTGAGGTCGCTCCCCGCGGCCCCACCCTAGCCCCGCCTGGCCCATCTATCTCATCGTCGCACCTCGGACTCATGGCTCTAGGACCCCAGGGACCTGACATGTCCTCTTTCAAATTCTATGGTGCATCCTGCACTTAAACTTGTTGTGGGAGATTTAAGGCTCCTGACAAGTCTAATGACATCATTAATTTGTTTCCATCCCAGCCTGGGCTCAGACCCAAGTCCCATCCTTGGCATGGAGCCAGGGCCCATCAGCATGAAACACGCAGAGAATGTCAGCCAGCTGCCGGGCAGTCCCAGAAACCCCAGTGGCTAGCCAAACTGCTTCGTGGCTTTGACATTGAACTTTCTGGGTTTTGTCCTTGTTAAATTTTTTTAGCTCCCTAAGGAATGAATCGAGATTCATCTTTCCACAAATGCACATTCATGGTGAGGAAGAGCCTCTGCCAGGACCCTTGGCAGAAGGGAAGGGAAACAGGATGCTTCCTTCATGGCTCTCTGGTGATTCTGAGGGCTTCTATTTGTCATCTCTGTCTCTACCCCCTGCTCAAGGTCACCCTTCACTGTAGCCTCTGCCATTGTAGGGGAAAATGATGAAGCCAGCTCCATCCCCCAGGCTAGTTGTACAAAGCTGACATTTAGTCAAGACTTTTCTTTGTGCTCTGCACTGTGCTAATAAGCACTTTCCAAAACTGATCTTATTTAATTCCTACAACAACATATATTACTCCCATGTTACCAATTTGGACACGGAGTCTCAAATAGCACAAATTACTTGCCAGTTAGAGAGAGGCAACCCAACTGGTAAGTGGCAAAAGAAGGATTCCATCCCAAGTTACCCTGGCTGTCTGAAGCCAGGACCTGCCTTCATAACCACCTGTTGCCTCTCAGCTCATTCCTTCATGCATTCATTCACTGATGGAACAAATGTTTATTTCTTGGTACAACATCCTCCCACATTCTCTGCCATACCTGAGGAACAGAGAGGGCCATGCCTCCAGAAATAACCCTTTTGAGCCACAACTCCTCCCCCATTCAGAAGCCCTTCCTGGAGCTGTATCATGTCCAAACGTGTCCTGCTTTGTCAGGTCTGCCAATCATCCCTTCCATCATTGGTGGGAGGGGTAAGAGCTCCATTCCTTTGTTTATCCATTCGCCAAACACCGACTCTGGTTGGGCACCAATCTCTGATTGGGCCTCTGGCAGGGCTGCTGCGTACAGCTACGCAGGTTGTGCACTGAGTAAGTTTAGGTTTTATCAGTCATATCATTGCCTTGTCATCCCAGAACAGTGAATCAGGCCTTTATGGCAGAGAAGCCCCTCCCCTCCCACTCTGGGGAGCACCCTGGTGCTTGGCCAGTAGATATCAGAGACAGATGTCCTGGCCCTGTCCAAATCCTTGAAGGCTCAGCCTCTGCTGACGTCTCCATTTTCCTCAGAAAGAGTGTTGACAACTTGTCAGTGGCTCTAAAAGCCATGTGGCTGGGCCCCATGACCCTTGGGGGCTAAGCCCTGCAGGACTTCAGTCTCCTCATGCCAACTCTCCACCTAGCTAGCCCATCAGTCAGTGAGGCCTCGTGTTCTGTGCATTAGCCTGAGTTGATGAAGAGAGAAGGGGAAGAGGAGACTCCAGATGGAAGACATCCTGTGCACAAGAGCTTGGAAGGTGGAATGACAGTGAGCGGTTATGGGGAAATAGAGAGGATGTTCTGACTCATGCCCCCATCTCCTCCGTGGCTCGTGGCTTCTTCTCAGGCCCCGCCCACCCTTGGAGGCCACGGTGCTGGGACACCTGGACCTGACATCCAGGCCGGAAAGACAAAATGCTGGGTATGGAGGAACCCAGGAAGAGGAAATGCAATGAGGGGGGACAGTGCGATTTTATGTTTAAGATTCCAGAAACCTTTCTGGGCACCTACTGTGTGTCAGGCACTGGGGGCCCAGGAATGACAAGGGCTCTGTCCCTGGACTCAAAGAGCTCTCTGCCTAGTTCAATAACATGTCAGTGACACTTGCCCCCGGCCACAGACCTGGGTGTGGACAGTGGGCCCAGAGCTGAGAAATGTGGAAAGTTCCAAGCCAGGTTGTGGAATGAACCATCATTATGGGAGGCAGCTGTGGTCCTGCAGTTGACGTTTTTAGGAAGGGCTGGAGGGGTTTGGTTCTGCCCTGGGAAGTAGTGGAGCTGGGAATGGGGAGATGGTGGTGGCCAGCCAGGGCTCAGGCCTTGGGGAAACTGGAGGCTGTGACCTCTCCTGTCTTCTCTGTAGGGTGGGCTGGGCTGAACGCAGCCCGTGACAGCACCCACCATCTCACCTAATCCCCATCTTACACATGAGGAAACGAGCTGAGAAAAGTTAAGTAACTTGGGCAAAGTCACACAGCATCAGAAAGAGGCCTGAATCCAGGTCAGCCTGATCCTGTACTCTGTGGCCTCCCTCCTACACCAGGCAGCTCAGCTGACCCTCCACACCCGCCTGCTGAGTGAGTTCCTTGCACACTGGGCTGGGTGCTGAAGGGAGGACAGTAAAGGAGCCGAGAGCCGTCCTGCCTCCCAGGCCCTCTGCGTTCTGGAAGCAGAGGGTCGACAAGCAGAGACACAGGAGCCATACCTCCTTGTGTTGCCACCCCACCAGCTGTGAGACTTTGCACACGTCTCTGGATCTTTCCACTCTTGCTTTCTTCATTTGTAAAACTGGGATAACCACACTCCTCTCAAAGCGTTTTTGGAATTGATGAAAAACCCAGACAAACGGTATAGCCCACTCCACGGGCCATTTAAGAAAGGTAAGTGGCCCACTCCGCTGGGCTTGGTGTCTTTGCCTAAAGCCCCCCGTGCCCTGGGAGCACTGAGGGCACCTCTGTCTTGCCTTTGCAGCTGCCCAGCTTCATCAACACCACCCTCCCGCCGCACGAGCAGGTGACAGCACAGGAGATCGATAGCTACTTCCGCCACGAGCTCATCTACAAGAGGAATGAGCGGATGGGAAAGAGGGTCATGGCTCTTCTGCAGGAGAACGAAGACAAGATCTGCTTCTTTGCCTTCGGAGCAGGTTGGGCCGGAGTGGGGAAGGGATTATTTGCAGAATCTTTAAGGGCTGGGAGATTTGTTAGACCCTCCCCTGACCTCTCCTTCCTAAAGGAAAACGTGGAGGTCCAGAATGGAGCAGGAGAAGCCACGCCCCACACTTCTCTTGTTTCTAGCCAGGGGTTCTTCCGTAATAGGCCCCATGGGCAAGAGGGGTGACCCTGCCGGGGCCAGGACAGCTTCTAGGGCCCCTTCATGCCCCAGGAGGCCGTGCTGAGAGCCCAGAACAGTAGCTGGCTCCCACGGCCAGCCCAGCCTCGAGCCCACCCAGAAGAGCCAGGGCCAAGCGTAGGAGCGCCACGGGGCCTGGTGGGGAGAGGCGGGCTCCAGGACCCCACGGCCCGGTCCAGCCCCCTCTGGGCTGTGTGACCTTGGCACGGTACCATCAAGGGCGCAGGCCCCTCTTCTATGAATGCACAGTGACAGCAATGACTAGCTGATGAATTGAAAATCTCTATCGTGTGGAAGAGTTATAAAGATTAGCAGTAACACTTCAATAACCTAATAGCAGGAACTCAGAATGGCAGCTAGCTTCACTGTCATCCCAAGCATCAGGACGGTTAATACACGCTTTGTCATCCCACCGTGGGCCATGAGCTTAATGCTTCTCCTGGGGGGCTCTGGCCTCTCTGTGCAAAGGGAAGTCCGGATGTCCAGGTGCAAGGCTTGCTGCCCCCACCCCACCCCCGTCTCCTCTTCCCTCTTCCCCCTCACTCCTTCCTTTCCCTGTGGCTGTCTCCTGTGATGATGGGACCAGGGGATGGCATTTGCCTCCTTTATCAGCCAGCTTTGGCTCCAGAGCCACAGGATAGAAATGTATGTCTTGCTCATGTGGGCTCAGTCCACCCCCTGATGCATGACAATGAAGGGAAAGGGACCACCCCTGGGGGGGGGGGGTGGGAGCACTCACGGCCACTGCCTCTCCGCCCTCCTTCCGTGGCCCCTGGCCTGCGCACCACCTGCCCACTCAGGTCCCTGTAGCCCGGGCCAGTCCTGATTCTGCAGTGGGGTGTGTCTGCTGTGGGAGGTCTGCCTCCCCCGCCCCGCCATTCAACCCCATACACGTCAAGGGGAGGGCCAGGGTCCTCTGACTGTGCCTGTCTTCCCGCCTCTGTGGCCCTCAGCGTGGGGGCGGCTGGTGGGACAGCGCCCGTGAGCCACCCCTGCAGCTGGACAGAACGAGTCCTGGCTTGCGTTGGAGCACGACCATGGCCTGTGGTGGCCTGTGGCCGACCCCTTCCCCTCTGACAGCCTGAGTTCACGCATCTGAACAGAAGGATTCAGAAAGCACAGGGGCCGCTGGTGGCTCCAGGAGCTATTCCAACAGTTTTCAGAGAAAAGAGGGATTCCCACTGGCGTATCTGGAGAGGCCAGCAGGAGCAGGACCTTGACCAACCACGTGGAGAGGGCAAGGCTACCCTCCAGGTGCAGGATACCTACTAGGGACCTGGCATGAGTCAGGACAGCTTTGGGGATGGTGAGGGGTAGAAGTGCTCCCCAACACACCCTCTCACCATCCAGCTGCCTCCCTACTCCTCCCTCCGTGGGCATCTAGGCAGTGCTCCTGCTCCGGAATGGCCCCCCACTGACTACAAAAGGGGAGCCATTCTGAGCGGAGCCAGCCTCCCGGTGAGCGTGATCCCTGAGGGAGGCCAGTAAGAGCTCCAGCATTCCACATGGCCCCCCTGAGTGGTAGGGCCGCCTGCCCCAGTGGTCCCAGGGCCCGAGACCAGAGCCACCCAGGGTCTGAGCCTAGCTCTTTCCTGTGGGTGAGGGAATGAGGGAGCTTGGAGATGAACTTCACAGCAGTGCGGGCGGCCCTGGGCACTGGTCTGCTTCTCCTGAAACCCAAGTCCGTGGAGACACAAATGCCCACTCAGGCACTCAACCAGCATGCAAGCACCACGCCCATCTCCAGTTTCCTCCCCATCTCTGCAACCCAGCAGGTCCCTGGTTGGTCCTGTTGACAGACTGCCAGAAAGACTCACATCCGTCTACTCTGTCCATCCCCATCGCCACCGTCCCAGGCCAAGCCTCCATCAGCTCCAGCCTCCGGGCTCCAGCTCAGCCTCCCCGCCTCCAGCCTGCCCTCCCCGCCCCCACCACAGCAGAGCCGCTGGTTGCCACTGGCTCTGGCCCCCACCCCCGCCTTGAGCTCCCGGAGGGCCTGCACCACGTGGCCATCTGTGTTTTTAGTAGCGTGTAACAGGTTTCAAGCTTGATGAGTGTATGAAAGAATGAATGAGTGAAGGCATGCACACATGAACGAATGCATGTTGACGGGCTCCTCCCCTCCTGGTCTCGTTGGGCCTGGTGGACATGACAGTGGTACAGTCAGGGCAACTTGAGCCCCACCTTGGCTCTCAGAGGCCTGCTGTCCAATAATAAGCCCAGAGCCACGTGCAGATCTTGCTGGAAGCTGCCGCTGGAGGCTCAGCCCCTCCTGAAACAATGTTCTGAGAATTTCAAAGCTGGCTGCAGCCTCTAAGCTCAAGCCTGCCCGCCTCATCAGAGCCCCGGACAGACTGAGGGCCCAATAGGCCAAGATCTGGATGAAGCTCATGGCAAGTCAGGGAGAGAGCCAGGGCTGGAGCCCTGCGCCCAGGAGCTATGATCCAGGGGCTCTGTTCTTATGTGCCGTCAGGGAGCCCGCTGCACAGACCTGTTTTGGTGTGGAACGTGTCCACACACGATCTGTAGCGAGAGAAGTCCACGGCCGCCTCACTGCCTTCTTATGGCTAAGTAACGCCTGAGCCCCACATCCTACGGCAGGCTGAAGATTGATGTGCAAGGCGGACACAAGCACCCTTGGGCAGCGTGCAACCTGCAGACGGCCTGCAGACACACCAGTCCACTCTAGACGCCGCTGTCTGGGTGCCTCTGCAGTCCCGTCTCAGGCCTTCCTCGGCCCACCTCTGCTCCAGCATCCCTTTCTGGGAGGCCCCGGGCACAGACTGGGGTCTCCATTACCAAGGGGCAATCGGCCGCCCCTTCTCCCTTCTGCTCTATGGAGACATTCGGTACAAAGAGTAAGAGGTTTGGTGTCAGGATGCTTGGGTGTAAAGTGGGGTTCTACCACTGTCAGCTTAGAGACACCAGGAAAGCCATGTCACCTCTATGGGCCTCAGTCTCTCATCTGCAAAACAGGGATAATATACCTGCCTTGTCAGATTGTGCTAAATATGGACATTTTATATCACAGGGTTGAAATTCTCTACCGCAGTGGAGGGATCTTTATAATAAAAACTCCTACTGTGTGCCAGCCACCACTCCAGGCTCTGAGATTATATTACCTTTGATCTTCACAGTAACACCATGAGATGGGCTTTATTATACTCATTCTGCAGATGAAAGCTAAGTCCCAGAGAGGAAGAATGGCTTCCTCAAGGCCACGCAGGCAGACCTTCAACTTGAACCCTGGCTTCTGAGTCCCAGTCCCAAGCGTTTCCTCCATACGTGGTGCCCTTGCTCTAGAATTCCAGAACTGTGGATGGCTCTGTGGGAAGGGTATCCTTTTATCTGGCACATCCCACAGAAGAGTAGTCTCCTTGGTGTCAGTGATGTTTCTGCGGCGAGACACTATTTGACCTCTTGTGGAGCTTATTCAGTGGCAAGTGGTGTGTGACTGTGTGTGACAATTCTGAGCTGGCCTGGGTGACATCTAGGGGCCCAGACGGAAGCCCTGCCTCTCCAGGAGGTGGCTGTGGCCAGTGTGCAAACCCAGATGTTCTGGAATGACCTAGGCCACTGTCATGGGGAGGAGTGCCAGCCCAAGGGGAGGGAAGACCTGATTCTCGACTATCAGGCTCAAGGACAAGCTGATCCTGCAGGGCCCCCACAGATCTCGTGCAGGTTCTTGGATTTCTTGGGTTTCTTCTGCTCTTATAAATAACTTAGAAAAATAGGTACTAGGTGGTGAGTTTTTATTAACTAAATTTATTCAATTTACAGGCTTATCTAATATTCTGAAATTATCTCCTTTCTACCATGTTCGAAGTTAAACATCTTTTGCTTTAAAACAAATAAACAAAAAAAAAAAAAAAATGGTGATATAAGGCAAAGGGAGCTTTCGGAGCCCTTACTTGGCCAGAGTCAAAGCTGGTAACTGTACCGTTCCCCCTACCCACCCCGCTTTTCTTACGGCGGGACAGAATTGAGCACGCCTGAAACATGATGGAAAGAATGTCATAGGAGGGGTGAGGCTGCTCAGTGGGGAAAATTACTAGCCCAGGGCTTCTGAAAAGGAAGGAAGCGGCAGGGGGTGGGGGGGCGGTAACCAGAGCTCAGGTCAAGGGTCTGGCCGTGGGTAGAGAAGGGCACTTCTTCACCTGTAATTGAAGGAGGGAGAAGGCCAGCAGAGGGGTGATTTGCTAGTGGAAAAGTCACCTGGTGGCTTTCTAATCAGAGCTCCTCTCTAGGGAGGGTAAAGTCATCTGCGGCAAAAGAGGAGGCAAGTGGAGGGTTCTTGGTTTAAAGAGAGACCATTTGGCCTAAATGCAAGCGAGACTGGCTATAAGAACTGGCATGGACAGCAAGTTAGACAGGTCTCATCTCATGGGCCAACTGTGATTGGTGGGTAGTGGCTGCCTGGAGCCTGGTGGTGTGAGGGGTGACAAAACCACATCGGGGCTCAGCAGAGAAGAGGTTCCAATTGATTAGGGATGCCTGCCGTGGCTCCAGAGGAGGGCACATGTCTGCCACCTCTCTGCTCTGACCGCTAGCAGCACAGACCCCTGACTGGCAATGAGAGCCCACGAACCTGTGAGGGGCTCCAGTCACAGGCTGCAAAATTTTCTACAGCAACACTGAACAGCTAGGGTATAAATGTAAATGCTGTCCCCTGGGCCTTCTCCTGACTTGATGCTAGCACCCACTGCTCACTGAGCATCCCACTGTGTGGGTGCTACCCCAGGGCAGGGCCCATAGCTTCTCAGAATCGCCAACGCCTAGGAGATGTTCTACAAAGGCATACTAGACCCAATCGCCCAGAATCAAGTTCATTCCATTTAGTCACACAGTATCTCCTAGGCCTCAGGCCCCCGAGGGATAGAGAGGTCTCAGTCCCAGGCACTAAAAGAAAATTACAGTTTTGTCCCTAGCTCCAGGGAACTGGGCCTCCTTGGGATGTGTTGATTTATCAGCTATTCCAGAATCTGGAATGGACTAAGTAATGTAGAAGCTGGAGGAGCTGGGTTGAGATACAAACCAGACTCAAAGGTGGACCAGATAACCACTAGGGCCCACTCTTTTCAAACTCTAGAGCCAGTGGTTACCGTACATTCCAGACCCCTAAAGTGCTATAATCTGAATATGCTTCTACTTTCTGGCCTTCCAAAGCCCTTTGACCCTGTCTATCTCGGGCAGGGTGGCTCTAACCCCCACCACCCTATCCTCCCAGCCTTCTCACCTTCTCGTATAGTTTGCTTCCGTCACTCTGGGATTCATGGGAGGGTTTTGGAGCTAAGAGCTTCCAGCCCCTGGAGACCCCTCTCTGTAGGGCTATGGCCGCCTGCCCCATGAGAAGCAGAAGTCCAGGCAGAAAGCATTCTCAGGCGGGCAGTGTGAGCAGCAGGGACAGCGTGCTGGGACTCTTTCTTGCCCCAGCCCAAGTGCCACAGGCCCCACTCAGCAGCACGCCGGGGCCTGGGACACAGAAGCCGATTGGTGGTGAAGGCCCCGGCTCGAGAGAAGGGATAGAAGCCCAGTGTCCCAAACACCAGTAACATCTTTCTTATTAATAACAGTGGCCACAACTCCCTGTAAGTGGCACCATCCTGCTTGAAGGACATTCATATGACCTTTATGTCCTCAATTCCTCTTGGAGGGAAACAGGATGGTATTTATTATTCCATTAGGCCGATGGTTAAATCGAGGTGCAGATGGGAAGTGAGAGACACAGAACTGGAGTGAAATGATGGTCACGCTGATAGGCTGGTCCTTGGACTGCTCAGTACCACCCCCCCCTCAAAAAAAGATCCAGCTGCTGCTTGGGCCTCTGTTCTGCTGATGGTGCCCTTTTCGTCTTCTGCCTGGGCTTTCCACGACCTCCTCTCTAGGCTCCCACAGCCATGCAGGATTTCCTTATCACAGCCCTGCTTGTGCCGAGCCCCTTTGTCATCTCCCAGTCTAGGAGGGAAGGTAAATCAGAGAAGGCTTCCTGGAGGAGGTAAGAACCAGTTAAAATTTTCCCGGTGCTGGTCCAACTGCCTTTGGTTCCTCATCATCCCACAGTCCTCGGGACAATACCACACCCGCCTCCCTCCCGCCGGAGTTCTCCACTCGGCAGCCTCAGGAACAGAGCTCATGGCTGAACATAGAAGAACAGCCATGTCCCGTGTAGGGCCTCTTTCACCTTAGAAATAAGGAGTGCAGCTAACAGGGAGCACACGCCCAGCCGCTTTCTCCTCTCCCAGGGGAACGCCCATGGCCTGCCATACTCCCCATGCTGGAACATGAGGCCACAGCATCCGGAAGTGTTTCAGAATTTCCAACGGAGCTTCAAAGGAGCCTACTCCCCACCATGCTCACATCTGGCTGCTGGCACGCCTGCTCCAGGCTGTGATCCTTGGCCAGAGTCGCCCTTCCTGTTTCAGCCCAGAGGAACATCCCATCTGCTAGCTTGTCCCTCCCTGGAGCCAACCCTGCCCTCTGGGATGGGGGAGAGGAAAGAACGGAGGACCCATATCCCAGGCTGGATCTGTCAGTGAGCCGGGACTTATGGAACATCGGCCATGGGCTCGGCACTCTTGCTGGGCCGTGTAGGGAAGGCAGGAGAAGAAAATGGCCTCGATTAAGAGCATGGGCTTTGGAGCTAGACTGCCTGAGTTAGAAACCTAGCGCTTCTCCTTAGAGGAAGTAGCCTGAGCAGACCAGGTGCTTCACTTCTCTGACGTCAAATTTCCCCCCAGTTAGGGGGCTGGTCCTTGGACTGCTCAGTGCCTGGGGCAGCACCGTCACTGGATAAATGTGAGCTCTTGATGTTATTAATACTTCTGAGTCCTCACCTGTCAGAGCCCACAGTTCCCCGAGGACAGTACTCCCCCAACCCAGGAGAGAGCAGGGCCACCCGGGGCAGAGGGGGTGGGGGGAGGCAGAGGTGCTCTGTGGCCTCTGAGGACCCAGATAGGTCATGGCACGGAGACCCCAGAGTCTGCTCAACTCCAAGTGACAGTGAGGCTCAGGAGCAGATTGGCCAACAGGAAGCTTTCCCAGTCCCAGGTGCTATAATTCCAGGAGAGGAGCCTCTGGATGTCGTGGAGCAATTACCTTGGCCACAGTGAGCCCCTGGCTGGGTGCCACGCCCTGCAGCCACAGAACCCACCACAGGCTCTGTCTCTGGGGCTCTCCCCCAGAGCCTCACTGTGACCTCGAACCCCTCTGCACAGTGATCACCTGGGTCTAGAGTGGTGTCGGGCCTCAGGAGGAAAGGCTGCCATGTCTGACCCATCTCAGGGTCCCCAGGGCCTGGCACATGCCTGACATGTAGGAGGTCCCAGGAGAGGCTTGTGGAGGAGACACTGCTGAAACCCCCAGGGCTTATGTCCTCACTGATAGGGTGGGGTGCATGGAGGAGACTTCCTCACCTCTGAACAATATTAACTGAAAGACAATCTATGTCCAAAGAGAATAAAAAGGCTCAAACCCTGGGGATTTTAGAAGAACCAAGAGGATTGGCGTGGAGGGATGGGCCTGGTGGGGGATGGGGGGCGTGCTTCTAAGAGGAAAGACACAACTGGGGGAGGTCTGAACAGGACCCCCAGACTGGGCAACGGTCAGGCAGGTGTCAGAGGCCCCGCAGCAGCTCCAGCCCTAGAGGGAGGCTGCCCTGTGCCCAGGGAGCCCCCGCCTCAGCAGCTGCCCCCATGAAGTGCCCTTTAAACAGATGCATTCTAAGCCATGAACAGGCTCAAGCAAACCCCAGTTCTGCGCCTCCTCTCTGCGTGACGCTGGGCCAGTTCTACTGGCTTCAGAAGCATCGCAGTGAGGTCAAGTGACACTATGACTCCAAGCGTCCAGTTCCGTCTGAGTTCTGGAGCAATGGGAGGTGGGGTGGCTTTTCTTGGTATCTGTATCCACCCTCCCATTATCTACCAGCAGAGCTGAGCTGACCAGCGAAGGCTCGGGGCTCTTTGTTTCTGACATCCTGGGTTCTGGCAGGCTCCAGAGAGGAGCAGATGGTAGAGGGGGCAGAATCGGGTTCCACCTGGACATGCCCAGCTCCCTGGAGGGTGTCTGACTCCCCTCTGCGCGGGCCTGACAAGCATTCAGTGACTCTCTGATTGCACACGTCCAGGGAGGGAGCCCTCACTCCCTTACAGAGCCGGACAGTTGCCTTGGAGGGTGTTCTTTGGGCCCAGCTGAAACCTGCCCTCTTCGTCTTGTCCTGCCATGAGTCAGAATCCCACAGCTTGTCCCACTGCCCTGACCCTCACCATGGCCCGCCTCCCCTTCCGCCCCATATTCCAACAACCTGGAACCACGGTGGTGGACCCCTCTTCTCTTTGTGCCCCTGCAAGTGCTCAGTCCTCCCTCGTGAAAGCCCTTCCTTTTAACTCCACAGCCCCTGGAGGCCCTCCCTCCCTGCGGGGCTCTCGATGCTGTGTAAAGGTTTTCGTGCATGTCCCCCACCCCCACCCCGCCCCGGACTGTGATCTCCTCTGGGGTGGGGGCCATGTGTCTCAGCTCCAGCACAGGACTGGGTGCAGGGGAGACGTCCTCTCCGTCCTCCCTGAACTAAAAATGCACCCTGCCCTGGCTGGCTGGGGCAACAGGGGAAAGGAAACCCAACTCTGCCAATTTCCCAGGCAGACCTTCCTTGGGAGATCCGAAGCCCCGTGGTACCCCCAGTTGTCTGTCCATCCCCAGGTCCCCCCATCCAGCCCTCCCATCACACTTCCTCAGGAAAACAAACACCTCCGTCGCTTGGCATCCGGCTGGCTAATCCTGGCAGCTAGATTAGCATTTGAAAGTTTCCCTTGCGTTAATTTCATACAGAACATAAATATGAGCTTGGGACCCTCTTCCAGGAGGAGAAAACTGGAAACCCAGCAGGCTCACTGGAGAGAAAACATGTGTGCTGGCCGAGGGGAGCCTCTGTTACTTTGGAGCCTTTGTGGGAACATCTGATTCTCCCCTCTGCCCGGCCCCCCAACACTATCTTGAAATTACCCTGTTAATTGGCGTATTCTTCTTGCTGAGGACTCACAACACTTTTCTCTCTGATCTGGTGAACCCTGGAAGGACACACATTGCTGACAATTCCCTGCCCCCCAAATGTGAACACAGGATCCCTCACAGATGCTAAGACTTCAGAGCGAATGTACTAGAGCATGCAGTGAACTAGGACATGGCTGGATAGAAGTCAGAGCTTGGCCTTTTACCAGCTGTGCGATTTAGGGCAAGTCCTTTCCTCTCTCTGAGGTGCCTCAAAAGGCTGCCACAAGGCTGATGTGAAAGGACATTTGAGAAGCACAGTGTACCCAGGAGATTCACTGAGTAGGAGTTCGTGTTCGTGTTATCCAATGACGGAATCATAGAGGTGGGAAGACCCATGAGACCATGGAGGGCAACTGAGGCACAGAGAGGGTAAGGAAACTGTCACAGAGCCCTGTGGCCATTGAGCGAGGTTTTCTGTCCTAACCCCACAACAGGGTTCTTTGCTCTGCCTTACCCTGCCTTTCCATGTCGGGAGGGTAAATGGGGGCTGCCAGGCTGGCCGGGCCAGCTGATGGGTAGAGGCTAGATCCAGCCTGGGCTCCGTTTGCTGAGTCTGATGCCCTGGCCTGCTTATACCTGGAAGAAGAGGGGCCTTTCCTCTGCACTAACACATCACGGGGCTGTGCCCACTGGGAGCAGGACACTTCCCTTGTTTGTATATGAATGTCCTTTAATGGTACTGTGGCTTGTGGGGTCCGGGAGGCAATCACCAAACCAGCCCCACCGTTTTACAGACCTACAGTCCTCCGCCTGCCCGCCACCACATATGTTTCCTCCATCCCACCCGTCCTGGGAGTCCTGGCTACGTGGGTCCCTCCTCCAGGAAGCCTTCCGTGATATCTACCACCATGCCCCATGTTTTCTTTTCTGGGTTCTTTTTCTCTTTTCTTCTTCCCTCTCTATCTCTGTCTCTTGGTATCTCTGCCCTGTTTTTGTCTTTTTCTTTTTCTATCTCTTTGCTTTCTGTTTCAGTGTCTCTCCTTTTCCCTCTCTCCCTCCCGCTCTCTCTGAGTCTCTGACAGCCTGTCTCCCAGCCCCTCTCTCCCCCTCTCATCTGTCTGTCTTTTCTCTGTTTCCTTGTGTCCTGGCGCTCTCTCCTTCTCCCGGTCTCTCCCGGGGAGAGTCTCTCTTCCCTCCCGGCCCCTCTGTTGTCTCCTCTCCCCTACTCCGTCCCTGTGGCTCTGCGCGCCCCACCCCTCACTGTCCTCCCTCTCTTTCCTCCTTTCCCCGTCCATGTAGCCTCAGCAGATGAAAGGGAACGTGCCTCCCTGCGGAGAGCAGGCCAGAAACAGCTGTCAGTGCTGGAAGGAATGGCTGAGCGGTGGCCAGGAGACCCCAGGAGCCTGGGCAAGCCCCAACACTGTAGGGCCCCCTTGGAAACTTGCCACACCTACCCTGCAGGTTCCAGGATGGGCGTGGTGACTTTTTCGGAATTTGTGACCTTGGAGGCAAGCCTAGGCCCTGTCTGCCAGCCCCTGGGGACAGCGGGCACGGGGCCCTGACTTGGGCTGGTGCAAGGCCCAAGCTCCTGGGATTGGTGAGATCTGCCGGAGCATCCCCAGGAGGCTGGGCGGGGGCTACCAGGGAAGTGGATCTGTGAGCTCAAGTCTTCTGGGGCTAGGATGAGATCACAACAAGGATATGGAGCAACAGGTCTTGTCATTCATTCATTCAACAAGCATTCACGAAGCCACCGTTGTGGGCCAAACTTGGGCTCAGCCCTGGGGCCAAGGATGAATCAGACGCGGCTCCTGCCCTCGAAAAATTCACAGTCTCCCCTCTGGTGGCTTGTTGGGAACGAGTTCTGACAGGGGCATCCCGGGAGGGCGGGAAGATCATGCCAGCTGCAGAGTTAACAAGGAAGGCCGTGTCTGCAGTGACTCGGGCAGAAGCTGATGGTGACCTGCGCTGGTCAAGCACGGTTAGGAGGAAAAAGATCAGGGGCACTCCGGTCACTGATTGGTCGAGACAGGGCCCATGTGACTTGGACAACAGAGCTCAGTTGAGAGACATCCTGGGAGAGGAGGGTAAGCTGGCTCTCTAGGCTCTGGGGGCTGTCAGGTGGAGATGCCCAGTAGGCTGCCGGACAAACGGGTCTGGGCTAGGGCAGTAGTCGTTCCAGAGTGGTCTGCACTGTATGGTCATTGAAACCACATGGTGGATGACTTGTCCACAGATTGTGGGGGAGCAGGACGCTATGGTAGGGGAGGCGGGGCAGTGAGAGGGTTATGAAGAGAAGTGTCGTGGGGTCCTGTGAAGCCAGGCCCAGAGAGGGCAGGGCCGGGGCCGTGCTGGGAGCACAGGCTCAGGAATGGATGGCTGGTCTGTGCCGTCCTGGGCCGGGGGTTCATGGGGGGGGGAGCACTCCCTGGAGCCGTGCGGGAGCTGCCTCTTGCCGGGGCAGGGGAGGGCCGCGGGGTGCAGACGGTGGTCTCTGCCCCACAGGGAAGGAAGTGAAGGTGGGTGTGGCTTAGAGAAGGAAAGAAGGGATTTGAAAGACTCATTGCTGATTGCTTCCAACTAGTTTCTCAAAGTATTTGAAGTCTTCTGTTCAGGGTCTTGAGCTGCACCGTGAGGGCCTGGAGCTACTGAGGGTGAGGACATGGATGGGGTGCTGACTGGACCCCGAAACGCTGTCAGGCAGCGCTCGAGATCCAGCTGGAACTCTGTAAGGCTTGGGCCCTTCCAAACACCGCCTCCACCAGCATCAGGAATGTCCCTTTTGGAGCGGGTCACACTGCTCATTAAATACTCTGTGCTGCTCCTGTGCAGCCTGAGGCAGCCTGCTCTCCCTGCTGGTGCTTGAAATCCTCAGGGCAGACCTCTGCTGGGCCTGGAGGCCCTCGCCTTTAAAGGGTCTCCATGGAGGCAGGGAAGGAATTGCCTTTGCTGCCAGGAGTCAGTTCCAAGAACTGTTGGCAGTGAGTTCCTGCAGCCCATGTGCCAAAGGCCACCGTGCCCAGGCCCGGTCCCAGGTCTGTCACACTCGCGGGTTGGGCAAGAGTGGGCACGGCCCTGGGGTCCCGCCGAAGACTGACTTAGCACGTCACCCAGGAGTGCACGATGGGCTTCTCCAGCTCAGGAGACTCATAGCCATTCCAGGAGCTTGGTCTCCGTCCTCAACAGGACTGGGTGAAGGCCAGGGCCCTGGGAGGGACTGTTGATGCCTGCGTGTCTGTGTGTCTCCTGCAGTCAGCTTCCCGGATGAGCCTCACTTGTCCCCTAACCTTATACATGCCGTTCCCCTTGTCTGGAACACCCCCCCCCCCACCCTGTGCCCAACTCTCATCCTCACCTGGCTAATTCTTATCCCACCCTTCAGCTATCAGTGCCTCCTCCAGGAAGTCTGCCCTGCCTTGAGGTTGTGCTTCCCTCCACACAGTACTTAGCCCCGATCAAAAGACCTTGATTCTGAGACCGAGTGCCTGGAACAGGCCCCTGTCTCTTCACCCCTGGCTAGCACTAGATATCCATTCGCTCAGTGTTTGTCAGATTAATGAACTGAATCGGTAAAGAAAGGGAAGAAGGGAGGGAAAATACATTTTCATCAGGGTGTCTGGAGTCAAACCAAAACCTTCCCCGTAGAGTCTGAGAGCCGGGGGAGCCCGTGGATCCCTCCCTTGTACACAGAGACATTGGGTGTTTGAGCATAATGGATTTGCCCGAGGTCTCAGAGTGAGTGAGGTGGGTCCTGGACTAGAAGCCAGGTCTCTTGTTCCCAGACCAGTGGTCTTTCACGGTGATCCCAAGGTGGACTCCAGGGACAGGGGCAGGCCAGCTCGAGAGTGCAGAAGCCAGCCCAGAGGTGTGCAGGGTGGGCGGCAGAGCGTGGCGGGCTCACCCCCTCCCCCCGCCCCGTCCACCCGCTCTGCAGTCCCAGCCTCACCCCCTCTGTGCCGGAGCCTCTCCGTTCCCGCCCAGCTTGTCCACTGTCTGCTCTCCTCAGACCTCCCTGGGGCTGTCAGCGTGCTGACCTTCCGGCTTCCCACCTGTCACCGCCTGTCACAGGCGATTAGAGTAATGGCACAGGGATTTCCCCCCAGGTTCTGGGCTGAATGGGGAGCGGAGGGGAACGTGCTGCCCATGTGAGTGGGGCCGCAGGGCAGGCACACGGGCTAGGAGGCAACAAGGGGCCACTGCCACTCTGCCCCCATCAAACAGGTGGGGAAACCGAGGCCCAGGGAGGGCAAGGGGCTTGCCAGGGTGCTGATTCCCAGCAGAGACCGCCTCCACAGTCACTTAGCCTCCTGAGGACCCTTCCTAACCAGAGGCCGGGAGAGCCTTCTCTGTTCACAGACCTCCTGCCCGAGTCTTGCTGAAGGAGAGCGATTTCTGGGAGCATCTGGGGCCGAGGCCCTCCGTATTCTGAGCCACCAGCCCAGGGCTGGCCTCGGAGTAAGTGCAGCAGAAGTGTGTGTTGGATGAATGATTAAGGGGTTGGGGCGAGATGAAGACCGCCCCCCCCCAAGCAGGGACCAGCTCGGCGGTGTTCAGCTCCGGCTTTATACCCCTTCTGAGCCACCGCCTCTGTCGGCTGCACCTGCGGCCATTGCAACCACGCACTGCTCTCCCCTTCCCCAGAATCTGACACCTCATGAGCCTTCTGGGGCCACCCTGGGGCCTGGGGTGTAATGGGTCGTCCCTGAATGTTGGATAGAAGGTGAACAAATGAAACCATGAATCCATCCTCTGCCCTGTGGGAGCCTGGTGAGGAGACAGACGTGAACACACAGAACCCACCGCTGTGCTAAGGGAGGGAGCCTTGCGCTGCTGGTGGAACCTACAAAGATAAGCCACAGACCTGTTGAGGGCTTGAGGGCTTCTTGGTGGAGGTTTTCTCGGAGCTGGGCCTTGCATGACCACTGTCGGCCGCTTGTTTCTGTTGTCTGTTTTACACAGGCTTAATTCACTTTATTTTTCCGGTATAAAACTGTGGTGGCCACAGCCGGCACCTGGGACCTGTGCACAGAGACAGCACCACGGGTTATTACAGCCTGGGCCTGGGGTCAGCCTCAGGGTACGAGGCGCAGTGATGCCACAGGCAACACTTGTGACCCTTTGCCACAGTGCCAGCCACCGTTCCCGCCATCCTCCCAACACCTGCAGGCTGCTTTTAGCATCATTCCCACTCCACAGAGAGGAACGGGACACAGAAACTGGGGCATAGGGACATACGACAGGTGAGCAGCAGAGCCAGGATTTGGGCCCATGCCGAGCTGGCTCCAGGACTGTACCGCCTTCGGCATAGGTCCCTGGCCTGAGGCTGTCCCCAGTTGCTGGTGACTTGGCATGTGGCTGAGTCCACTCTGTCTCTCGTGTTCTAGGTCATTTCCTGGGAAACAACACGGTCATCGACGTCCTTCGGCAAGCAGGGCTGGAGGTGTTGCACACACCTGCGGGGCAGACCATCCGCAGGTGAGCAGCTGGGGCATCTGGGGGCACGGGCCTGGCTGGCCTGCTGCCACCGTCCACAAAGCCCGCCAGACCCCGTGCTGCATGGCTGGGCTGCACCCTGTCTTCCTGCTCGGGCCTGTGGGCAAGTTGTGAAGAAGCCTCGTAGGGCCCGGCTGTGACCAGGCAGCCAAGAGTGGAGGGGCTGGGCTGGAGGTGAGCGGACTGGGAAGGAAGCTGGGAGGTGAGGCTGGGGGCTGGGGCAGTGGGAGTGGGAAGAGCGTTAGATCCTGAGAGATGCTCAGGATTTAGAGCCTGGTGAGCAGGGGGGTGGAAGGACTCCGCAGGATACCTGGGGTGCTGCCTAGAGACCTGGGGGATGCCCGGCCGCACCCCCCCTTTCTTTGACCGCACCTCTTGGCTGTGCCTCCCTACCCCTGACTTTCCCACCAGGGCACACCTACTCTACTCAAATAGCCATCACTGGGCATCTGAGGGGTTCCTATCCCCCCTAGGCTGGGTGTCCCCCGAGGGCAAGGGCCAGCTGGGCCCACTTGTGGCCCACGGTGCCAGGGCGGGCCTGATGGGCGTTAGCCCATGCCGGGCAGCTCTGTGGGGGGAGGCAATGACAGGATGTTCGAACTTGGGGGTTCCGTGCAGCCCGCACTCCAACCGTAATGCAGGAACATGCTTCACTAGCCCACAAAGGTGGCCACAGTGCAGTTTCAGTCCCTGTCTCTGACATGACATGAGCCAGAGTCAGAAAAAAGTTTGAACAATCATAGCGAATATTTATTGATGGTTCACGGTACACCAGGCTCTCAGCATTTTTAGCTCATTGAATCCTTACAACACCTCCATGAGTTAGTAACTATGAGTATCCCCATCTTAAAATTGAGGAACTTGAGGCCCAGAGAGGTAAAGTCACTGGCAGAGGGATACACAGCTCATGTAAATGGCAGTCTGGCTCTAGAGCCTCCCTAAACTCCTAACCATTCCCCGTCCCCTCTCTGGGGACTGGAGGTGGGCTTGGAAGTGGGAGTGCTCAGGAATGACTGAGGCTTTGCTCCTTGCTCTGCAGAGATGAGGCTTGCCCCCCCTTGCCCAGGGCTTTGAGCCTCTGGTCTCCTAGCTCTGGGCCAGTGCTCACCCTTGTCTCCATGGCTCTTCTAGAAGAACTTAAAAACTCCCTCACATTGGACTCCTTCCTCTTCTGACCATCTGAGTCAGCCTGATGAGACTGTTCCTCCTGCATGTTTGAGTGCAGCGTGAAGCAGTTTGCCCTGGGCCAGCACAGGGGTGTGCTGGAGGAGTGAGAGGCCCAAGGCAGCCTCGCTCGGGGACAAGGCATTCCTCACGCTCCCCTACATAGCCCCAAGGACTTCATCTCAGAGCTCATTGTGTCTGCCCAGGCCAGGCAGGGTGGGCAGAGAGGCCGGTGAGGCTGCCTCAGCTCCTATTCATCTCAGAGCCCAGGCATTAGAGGAAGGTCCCCCGCCTCTTCCCCTCCCTGCCCGGCTCCGCTCTGAGAGCTCTCAGGCTGAGTCTCCAGCACACGATGAAGTCCCGGGGTCGGGGCGGGGGGGCCCGAGGGGCTGGGATGCTGAGGAGATCCCAACAATAAAAGCCATCCTCGGCCACAGGTGTTTCCTGGATCCATCTTTTTGTCCGCCTGTTTTGAATTATCTCCCTAGCAGCTGCAACATCTCCTGGTCCCTGGGAATCTGGGGTTGCTGTGGGGGCTGGGGATGGACAAGCTGAGCTGATGGCCTTCTCTCCTTCAAGGAGGGAGAAGCCCCTCACCCCATCGTGCATGCAGGAGTGGAGGACAGGCTGTATGCCGCTTCGGGTGTCACCGTACCTTTATGGTCCCCATGACACATCCAGCCTTCTGCCAGGGTCCGACCGAGGTCCTCCAGAGAAAGTCCGTTCGGGCGCCAGAGAGGAAAGAATAAAAGGGAGACGAGCAGAGGATGTTCCTGGGCCAAGACACCTGTATATAGAGCACTGTATGGAATGTGAATTCCACGAACACACACCTAATCAATGCTTTAGTGCCTACTATGGCCAAGTCCCTTTGCTGGCAGGCCAACGTTAAAGAAATGCTTGTTATGTGCCAGGCACTGTGTTAAGACCTCATCTTATTGAACCTCGTGGTAAGCTTATGAAGTAAGTGGTATGACTACTCCCATCTTACAGCTCCCTGAAGCTCCAGACCACCGTGGCACCTGCCCTTGGTCACACAGCCTGTGAGCTGCAGAGCCCAGGTGTGAACCCATGTCTGTCTACCTCTAGCCGGAGCTCTAACTTGCTGAACACTGTCCCACCTCCCCAGAAGGGTGTTCAGGAGGTAGATGTTGAATGCACGGATGGGTGGTTGGATGAATGACACGAGTAACCACATTAATACTTAATAATATTTAATGAATAATGTTCATTACTAAAACATTTCAGCTGCTAACTATGAACGAGTCAGTGTTCTAAGGGCTTTGCTTGTGTTAACTTATGAAATCCTCATGATGCCCCTCGGAAGCACGGGCTATGGGATGAGGCACAGCACAGTTAGTCACTTGCCCCAAGTCCCTCAGCCAGAGTTTGTGGAATGAAAGACCCTGACGAAGGTCAGATATGCCCCCAGAGACCTGCCCATGGCTCCCGCCCTCCGCTCCCACGAGTCTGGGCTCAGATGTCACCCGGCAGTGACCAGACCCCCTTGCATGCCTAGCACCTTCCACCCGCCCTCCTGGCCTCCTCCAGGGCTCCCACCGTCTGCCATCCTTACCGTCCATCTTCTGCTTCGGAGAGGGAGCTCAGAATGGACAGGGACCTAGTTTAGACTGCTTTTGCCCAACTCCTAGAAGAGTGCCCGGCGCAGGGAGTCCCTCAGTGAAAGGAGTCAGAGCTCCCTCTATCTCTAGACAGCACACACCCTGGCCCGGGGTGGCAGGGGCACCCAGCATTTCCTCCTGCGGTGACAGCCTTCCCGCTGGGTGGCATTCGCTGTTGCGCATGAGTGACACATTCCCACACGTGCGCCTCACGTGCTCTTGCCCCTTTCCAGCCCCGCCACCCGGAGCCCTGCGCCGCCCCCCGAGGGGACCTCGGCGAGCCCAGACCCAGCCACCCCTGCCGCCGTCGCCGTCCCCGCAGCGCCCTCAGCCGCCCCCACCGCCCCGCCTGAGGAGGAAGACCCGGCCCTGTCCCCACACCTCCTGCTCCCCGACAGCCTCAGCCAGCTGGAGGAGTTTGGGCGGCAGAAAAAGTGGCACAAGAGGCAGAACAAGCAGCAGCGGCCACGGCAGTTCAATGACCTGTGGGTCCGCCTCGAGGACAGGTGAGCGGCAGCGGGGCGGGCCCGTCTGGGGCTGGCCACCTCTCCCAGCCGGCCTCAGACACATACGCACACACCCCGGAGCCGGGGCCTCTCTCCTCCAAGAGCCCTGCTCGGAGGAAGTGGGCCAGGTGGGTACTTGAGCAGAAACTTATGGGATAGCTTGACCCTCCCCCCACCTTCACAAAGGCTCCTCCTGGTCATTCAGCAGGGCTTACAGAGCATGCTCACATCTGATTTTTTCATTTTTATTCTCAAAATGAGAGCAAGTACACTTCTTTCCATTTTAAAGGTAAGGGAATAGAAACTTCCCTAAGGTGCACTGGACAGAAGTCTGCTTTGCCTTTAGCTTCCCTGGATGCACCTGGGGTGCACAGCAGTCTCCTTTTGTCCCACGGGCCAGACGGTGACACTAAGAGTGAGTAGAGCAGGCTGGCTACCTGCAAAGGCTGTGAGCTCCCTGTCCCTGGAAGGTCTGAGTGGCTGACACCCGGGCAGGGAGGGTGCAGGGGGTCCCACTCTGCAAGAAGAGATGGCAGGGGCTGACCACTGCCCTTACTGCTAATCCTCCATCTTGGCAGGGGGTGGGGGGGATCTGTGGTGAACAATGGTGAGCATGGGCGGGTGCAGAGATCATCCTGCTGTGCCAATACCTGTCTGTCCCCTGCCTGTGTGCTCCTGCCACCCCTGTGCCACCCTCTCAGCCTGTCACCAAAGCTCCTGCTGTAACCAGGATGCCATCTCCCAACTTCTGCCTGCAGGCTCGGTACAGAACAGTCTCCCTAGCTTCCACGTTGGCGGGTAGGAATCTCCGTGTGTAGTGAACAGTGTCACCTTGTCAGTGAAGGTCAGAGTCCTACCCACTGTGGTAGCCCAGCCCTGGACCTCGTGCCCCAGAAGTGGGCCTTTGGAGACTTGGAGTCTCCCCTGAGCCCTAAAGACCATCATCTGGGACTTCCTCCACATTCCCAGAAAGAATCATCTGGGGTACCTGTAAACAAACAAATGTCCAGGCCCCACTGCAGACCTCATAAATCTGACCCTGCACCGCATGGGCCTGGGGAGTTGTGTGTTTGAGTCTGCCCTTGGGTTGAATGTGCACTCAAGAGTCTTCTCAGCAGCTTTGGGGAACATGGACCCAGTTCTGCATTTACAGGCTGCGGGGCAGGGGGTCTGTCCAGGGTCACACAAGCCATCAGGGGCTGCCTCCTGCCCTGTCGACTTCATGGTCCTCCTGCAGCCAGGTCTCTGAGTCAATGACAAAACGTTGACACAGTCCAGTCCACTCTCCTAAAGTCTGGGAGGTGCACTATTCTACAAAGACTTCCAGCAAATAGGAGTGGAGCCCATTGCTCCTTTGGGCTTTGGTTTCAAAGCATCTGACTTGGGTTAGTGGGAAATGCACTTGTTTGGAGCCCTGGCCAGCCTGGCCCCCCAAAGGCAGAGGCACCGCTGGAGCTGTATTAGCGGGGACATGTTTGGCTCACATGCCCGGCATGGGCCGCTCCCTCCAGCCCGGGAGCGCGGGCAGGGAGTTGCATCAGAGAGCCACTTCTTCAGCACTGGGGACGGCCTGCAGCCTCCCAGGGAGCAGCGGGGCCAACAGAGGCGCTGGGGGCCCATAGAAAGCTCCAGTTGGGAGGGTGACTCAGGGCCCTTGTCAACCTGCTGGGGCAACCAGGAGACCCAGCCAGGGGTGGGCCCAGCCCATGAGGGGCCAGGGAGCTGGCTGTCAGCTCCAGCAACAGACCCCCGACCCTAACTGCTTCTGAAAGGTAAATTTCGGCAAACGACTCCAAACAGTTTCCTTTTCACAACACGTAACTCTGAAACACAGAGCCTGGTTTCAGGAGAAGAAAATAGCTTTTCTTTGGCAAGCGGGAGCCCTTTCTCCAACCTAACAGGTAAATTGTGGTTGGCTAGCTTTCTTCCGTCTGGTGGGGTTGGAGAAGGAAGTTTCCACGAATGGGCACCCCGTTTGAGTTCTCGATGCTTCTCAGGGAAGCAGGCCCTGAGCTCCTTGAGAGGCCTAGGTGAGGGTGCAGCTTCTGTCACTCCCAGGGGACTCACCCCACCCACCTGGGGATTCCAAGTTTCCGGTCCTCTGCGGGGGAGCAGAGGAGAGCTCTCCGAGGGGGAACCTAAGGCCCATTTGTAGCCACTCTAACAAAACCATTTTCCTTGGAGCTGTGATTCCATTCCAAGTTTTCTTGTTTTCTTCCTCCCAAATCCTGCCAGAGCCATCCATCACCTCTCCCAGCTCCTGCTCCACCTGTGACCACCCCTTGCCCGAGCACACTGCCCCCAGCAGCTTGAGATTCTTCGGTGCTCCCTGCCACCGCTAGGGATGCAGATCTGTGGTCTCCCCTCCGGCCCGAGGCCGCCCTTCCTGCGGGCCCTGTCCTGGTCGGGCTGTACGCCACCCTCAGCGGGCCATGCCTGGCTTACCGCCCACCTTTGTTCTTGCTTTTCTCTCTGCCGGCGGTGGGCGCGAGGGGACATTGGCCGAGCTCCCGCTCTGTGCCCGGCACCGCAGCAGGCTCCTATGTCCTCATGCCTCGGGTCCTGTCAGGAGTCTGGGAAGTAAACTTTGTTTGACAAACAAGGAAACTGAGGCCCAGCGAGGTCAGGTAACTCGTGCAAGACCACACAGCAAGTGAGCTGCAGAGTCAGAGCGCACACCCAGGTCTGTCTAACGCTGAGGCTCACATTCGCCCGTGGCCACGCAAATGCCCCTCCTGCTGTCACCTCCAAGCAACTCCTCTCTCCTCACCGGCTGTGTCCCTTCTCTCCTCCCCCACACCCCACAGCCCCCTCAGGAGCCCCCTCACTCACACGGCCTGCGATTCCTCACTTGTGTTTCAAGGCCTGGGGGCCCTGGGCACCAGATCTGGGTTGGACGACTGTGGCCACCAGGGGCCTCGCTGGGGGTTTGCTGACCCTCCCCTTGCCCCTCAATCCCTGAGACAGAAACACCCCAGAGGAAGTTTAGGGAAGCCGCAGCCCTTGGCAGGGTGATTTACGAGGACCCCCGGAAAGGGCCAAGCGTGTGTCTGCAGACGGCTGTGCTGCAAGCACGGAACTCCGAGGGAACCCCCAGGGAATCCCCATGTTGGAGGGCCAGGAGGCGGGCAGCAGGGCAGGGCTCGCTCCCACTGGCTGTGTGCCGTATGGGACCTGTGACAATCCTCGGTCTCTCTTTTTGGGCAGTTAGGGCCTTGGTTGGTCTCCGAAGGTCATGCTAGCTCTGCTGCTCTCCCTGTCCACGGCTGGGGTACGTGTGCGCACGATGGGGGTGGAGGGGTGCATAAACAAGGGAGCAGAGTGCTGGGCCGTCAGGACAGAAGGGCAGTGGCAGGGAAGGGAGCTCCTTCCAAGGGCTGGGCGTGGCTGGAAGTAAGGCACAGGTGCGCATCAGTGTGGACGGACCCAGGGCCTTGTGGGTGCACCATGCGGGACCCACACACTCACACACGCACAGCGTGTCATTGTCCTTCTGGGCCTAGATTTCCCTGGGGTTTGAGCCGGTGGCCAGGGCCCCCTCGAAGGGGAAAAGACACAGTGTTCTAACCCCTCGGCCCCTGGGAGGGCTCTGCACACCTCTGGCTGGCCCACCCGTCCTGCCCCAAGCTCCCCAGTGCCAGTTTCTCTCAGTAAAGCCAGACCTTCTCCTCAGAGGGTCCAGCGTGGTCAGCGTCTCTGTATGAGGCCAGAATGCCATGGGATTAGAGGTAGAAGACACCCCATGAGAAAGGGGGAAACTGGATCACTCCATGAATAAAAGCACAGACAAATGCAGGCAGAATGGGCTTCAGCGCCCAGCTCTGCCCTGTGCTTGCTTTGCGGATAGAGAGGAAACGAAGGGATGCTTATAAAGTGGTAAGCTGGCACCAGACCACCGCTGGTGGGACTCTTGGGCTGGCCTCAGATGCCACTCTCCCCGACCCCAGCAGGAGCTGCTCGTGGGTCCCTAGCGCCTCTTAGGCTTCAAGCCTTCAGTGAGCCACTGGGTGGGTGCCGCCCACTCCCCCCTGCTTAACAGGAGCACACTGGCCACACACTGGTGGGGACGAGAGCAGGGAAAGTCTCAGGCCACGGCCAGGCAGGGACAGCTTCCCAACACGGTGTCACCGAAGGAGCCCTGGAGCCCCGGTCAGTGTTCCTGTGCCTGCGAAGGAATCGGTCAGCCGGGGCCGTGGGGAAGATGAGGGCATTGCCAGCAGAGAAGGCCGTGAGGCCAAAGGCCTGGAGGTGGGCATGGGCCTTTGACATCGGGACATCGGGCTGTGGGCAAAGCCCGCTTGGCTCTGAGAGGCTGAGGCCAGACCAGACTGGCAGCGGAGTCTCCTCCAGCCGGGCCACATCAAGAGCTGCACCCCCAGGCAGTAGGACCGCCTGGCAGCGGGGCCCTGCACGCCCAAGCCCCATCTCCACTCTGTCTCCCCGGAAGCCTTGGAGGAGGTCGCCCAGAGCACAGCCAGCAGCCCTTTGCATTGGGAAGAAGGCCACCACCTTCCGAGGCCCGGCCTCGAGAGAGGAGGCTCTGTGCCACGTGGGGTGCCCAGAGCGGAGGCCTCAGTGGGCAGACAGCTGACACTGTCTCAAGCAGCAACCCTCCTTCTCTGTGCTTTACACCTTCAGCTTCTGCCTAAGATCTCCCTCCTGGCTTCTGCTGCTAGAAAACATTTTAAAATGCATGGGTCTGTTCCTGCTCCTTCATTGTACACGTAGGGAAACTGAGGCCTAGAGGGCAGGACTTGCCCCAAGTCACACGGCAAACAGGGACATAAGGCATTCTAGAACAGGGCTTCAGCCTTTCACCCAAGCAGTGGGGCCCTTCCCCATGCGAGGGGCCCTGTCGGCTCAGAGCAGACTCGGCCGCTTGGTGCCAGCCGTCTGCAGAGCCTGGGAACACTCAGTGTGTTTGGTTTGGCTTCGAGGCCATTTTGCCATGAGACAGTTTCCCCCTGTATGGGCCTGGGGGCGTGGGGGAGGGGGATCTGGGCCTGGGGACTGAGTTTTGTGAGCAGAGTGGGCCGGGGAGGCGGGGGCATCTGGAGGGGCTTTCCGCCCCCCACCCCACTTCCCTGGGACTCTTTCCAAGCAATAAAACCCCTGCTCGGGCTCCAAGGGGGAATGTGCATCTTTGGTTTTCAAAGTGTGAGAGCAAATGCTTTTGGGCGCCTTCCTCAGCGAGACATAATTTTCATAACTCCTACTTGATCTTCCCTCTGATGGCAGGGCTGGCTGCAGCCAGTCTGGGCCCCTCTCTGGGCACCCCAAGTGGCACAGAGCCTCCTCTCTTGAGGCTGGGCCTCCTAGCCTCCTGGCTGCTCAGGCTGAAAGGACAGGGCAGGCACTAGGAAGGGACCGTGGTGGACACTTTGTGTAGCCTGTGGAGTTTCTCTTCATTAGAAGAGAAAGGGAGAGAAAGGGCTCAGGCAGTGGCTTGGGCACAGGCTTGACCCTCCCGGGGCCGAGGCCACATGGGCCTCACCTCCCACCCCGGCGAGCCTCCACACACAGCTTCTCCGGGTCTCAGCAGGAAGCGCCACACTGACCCCTGTGCCCTCTGACGGGTGTGCCTCTGTATCCCAATCCCCTGCAGGCTGTCCCTTCATCCTGGAAATGGGGACAATGAGGTGACACGTGTACAGCATCGCAGTCTCTACGGGCTCCTAGGAAACGCTTCACAAGTGGAGGACGCTGTTAGCGGGAGAGCTACACACACAAACATTCTAACGACGATGCTAAACACAAAGCCGTGTCGTGCTTCCAGCGCGCGGGGCGCTGCTCAAAGCACTTCCCACGCAGGAGCCCGTTCAGGCCTCCTCTGCCGAAAGAGGTACCTGTGTAGGACCCAGCAGCATCGATGAGACACACACAAGGTTCCTTGGGAACCTTAACTCTCCCTGGAGGCCTTAAGGGGAAGGAGAACCCACCAGAGAGGCCTCCAAGAGAGGGGATATTGAGCCAGGCCTTCAGACATGGGTGGGAAATGGCAGCAGGAGTCAGTGTGACTGGACAGGGTGACACGTACTGGCGGAGGCAGGAAAGGTGAGGTCGGCCAGCCCCCGACTGCGTGAGGGGTCTCAGTGCTCAGCTGGCCGCTACAGGCTGGGGCATCATCTGCCAGATACTGTGTGTCGTCAGGGGCAAAGCCTCCTGGTCTACCCCTCTTCTGTTCCACAGGCACACTCTCTACCTAGGAGCACCTTCCCTCTGTCCATGGTGCATGACATGCTGTTGCTCCCTCCTCTCCTGATAGCCCCTCTAGGAGTTTCTAAAGACAGAGGAACACAGTACACGGCAACTGTAGATGCCAGGCTGAGAAGAACCTCATGTGAGGAGGTGGCAGGTTCTCGTGGCTGGAGCATGACCAGGATAGAGAACGAGGGACAGGCCAGGAGCGAGGACCTTCTTGACTGAGGGCATGTGGACACCCACTCCCAGATTAGAGGTCTCAGCCCACTCGGAGGCAGGGGTGTACATGGTGACCCCGGGCTCCCCTGTACACCCACCCAAGGCTGAGGCTGAGCCAGGCTGTGTGAGAGGCGTCTGGCCGGGATGGGAGTGGGGCTGGATCTTTGTGGTGATGATCATAGAGCTCACAGTGACTATGGCCAATTGTTGGGACCCTATGCCGAACCCATGGAAGGGCAGGCCAAGGTAGAGCAGGGGACTCCCTGAGGACCCAGCGAGTGAGCAGCCTCCTGGGGAGGGGCATTAAGCACTGGAAAAACGGGGCAGCGTCCCACGTGGAGGAGGCTGCTCACACCGAAGACACCCAGGGAAGGGCAAGCTTCCTGCCCGTGCATCACCTGCTAGCGAGCACCTACTATGTGCCTGGTTCCGATCCCAGCCTTCGTGTGAGTCCTGGAGCAAGTTACTTAACCTCTTCCTGCCTCAGTTTCTCCCTAAGTAAAATGGGGATAAGAGTCAGACCTGCCTCCTAGTGTTGCCATGAAGTATGTACTAGGTGCTGGCCCAGAGCTGCCACAGGCTGGGGGTAAGTATTTCTCTGGCCACCGGGGGCACCCTCAGCCACGTGCAAGGGTAGACTCTTGTCTTCAGGCAGACTGCTCTGTCACCTCTTCCAGGAGGCCTTCCTGGCCTTGCCCTGGACAGGGACCCCTCTTTGTGCCCCCTGCCCGGCCTCCCCTCCCACCCTTGTACCCCTGCTGTGAAGGGACTTGTCAGGTCCTCTGTCTGCATCTCCACCTGCTTCCCCGACCCAGGGCTCCACGAGAGCAGGTGGGGCCCAGCGCCCCCTGGGGCTCCAACTCTTTCTTCATCCTGGAGCCTTCTACCCGTATGGCCTCTCTGGGTTATATGCCTGTGTCTTTGTCTGTCCTTGTCTCCTCTCCTCCTCTGTCCCTGGCCCTCTCTTTGTTGGCCATGTGCTCTCTCTCTCCTTCCAGGACTTGAGCCGCTTACCTGGTCCTGCACCCCATCTGGCCCCTGTCCTCCCCTGCACTTCCCCACGGCACCAGGCTCTGGCCTCAGCCAGCAGGCTCGTTCCGCACTCAATCTCCCTATTTCTCTGTCCCTTCCTCCCTCCTTCTTTCCCTCCCTCTCTTTCATAGGTTCTCTTGAGCCAACGATCTCACCCATTCCCTCCAAAACTGGCTTCTCTTTTTATGAGTTCATGAAGGATCACAGGTTTCCCTCAACCTCCCTGGACTTGTGTAGAGGGCGGCTGCCCCGGGGCTGCCCCGGGTGCTGGCCCTGCTTCTCCTGGGACCCGGTGCCATTTAGCCTCCCCGAGCCCCAGCCCTCTCATCTGGGGGAAGGGGGTGATGAGACCCACTGTGAAGGTTGGTTTTGAGGCCAGAGAGACCCTCAGGACCTGGGAGCTGTGATCAGGAGGGCCGGGAGATGGTAGGGTGGTCCGTGTGGTTGGCTTCCTGTCAGTTTCGGGCTGGGTGGGCACAGTGGCAGGAGAGTGCCTGCGCACACAGGCGTGGAGGCTGACTGCCCCAGCGTGACCCCAGACCCAGCTCCTCCGTGTCACTTTCATCCTTTCTGCCCTGGGACCTGTGTCGAGTGGTCACACTTGAAGCCTGTAGCCTCGGGAGCGCAGCCGGCCGGCTGTGTGGCTCTGGGTCGCTCATTTTCCCTGCGCAGCCCCTCGTCTCCTTCTCCATTTATAAGAAAATAGATTCCCTAAAGTCGCCTAGAACCCCAGGCCACAGCCCAGGACGAGGCTACTGAGCGGTCACGCCGCGGTTCTCCTGCTTTCTCTCTCCCTCTAGCACGGCCGCCTCACCGCCCCCGCCGCCCCTGCAGCCTACGCACAGCTCCGGGACAGCAGGGCCCCCCTTGCAGCCCTCAGAGCGGCTTCAGCAGCGGGAAGAGCCAGGCCCCACCAGCAGCTCTGCGCCCCGCTGCCCACAGCCCACCCTGGGCCTCCTCCCCGCCATCCTGGCCAGCGTTGCAGCCCCCCTCCTGCGGCACGCCCTTGGGCCCTCCTGACCTTGGCCACCAGTGCAGAGAAGCCAGAGAAACCACAGGAGGGTCTGTGGCTACACCCCACTGCCCCTGCCACCACGTCCAGGGTGCCTGACACCTCACGGGCAGTCCAGACGGGATCCGTTAGAACACTAGAGCTTTATTGTACCCAAGTTACATCTTCTTTTTTGTAGAAGGATCTTAATTTCCCATAGTGCTATGGGGCTCTTTTGTAAAATATGTGTCCATATTAAAAAAGAAAAATGTATTTATTCTACCGATAAAACTATTTTTATGTGGCCTATGTTAACCCTTTAAGTAGCCCCAATGCCAACCCAGGAAGTGAACCCAGGCTGCCAGGATGTCTGCAAACCTCAGGCAGACCGTGGCTTTGAACTGGCTTGCTCCTAGACCCGCAGAAGCCTCCGGTGTCTGGGTTTGGCTTCTCCCACCATGGGGATCTCAGAGAGAGGGGCAGGCAGACAGGCTTAGCTTTTGTGAAGCTGGATCTGGGAGCCAGAGATGTGAACGCTGACGATCCTTCCCTCCCCTGGATGCATCCTAAGGTGGGAAGATACTTTAGGAAAGAATGCTGCTATTTTGAAAGCCCTGAGTGTCTGTGAACTGGCCTTCCAGAGCTCTTGGTAAGTGTTTGGACCAAAGCACGGGGGTGGGGGAGGGATGGTGGTGCTGAGGGGGGTCATCCCCCAGCCCTCTGCGACAAATGGTTAAGTTGAGACCCAAAGAGAAGAAGGTGGTTGCCCAAGGTCATGCAGCAAGTGGGAGAGCCGGGATGTGAATCTGGACCTCTCTGTTCTGGTTTCATTAATCTTCTATAAGCCTGGCTTATAGAAGAGCCTCTTGATGTCATGGCCAAACAGAGTGAGCTGGGCCAAAGGACAGGTGTGGGCACAAAAAGGCAATTTTAGGGACTGAGGCTCTAGGAGTCGCGTGGTAATAACAATCCTAATGTAAGCCACCATTTGTCCAAGGCCTGCATCGTGGCAGGCATTTTGCACACTCACTTTATCACTGATCCTCATGCCAGTTCTGTGCGATGTGATTGCCCCCATTTCACAGATGAGGAAACTGAGCCCCCCAAAAGGATAAATGGACTTGCCTAAGGTCACCTGGCTGGGACATGACCCCAGATCAGTATGATTCAGAAGCAATGCTTGTCCCCTGGACCATATTTTGCCATGTTCTTTCTGCACAGGGAAGCTCTGCAGAAGGCAGATCTCACCCAAATGGGCCAGCACAAGCTCCTTGCTCCAACCAAAGAGACCTACTGGCCACAGTCACTCATGTCGGCCCCTCTGAGCGAAGGGCTCTGGCAACAGTGTGGACCACGTGTCCCATGCCCCAACATGTCTTATCTTGGAGCCAGTGAGAGGCTTTCCTATCAAATCAGAGGCTGGTGGGTGGGGGAATCTGGGCAGGCAGGCAACTGAGACTTAGGGAAACTGACCTCACTCCTCTGCCTCCAGGGTGGTAACTGAGATAGCACAGGACCCAGGTTGGCTGCCTCCTAGCCCTAAGTCTTCACTGGGCTGGTGGCTCGTCAGTTACTGAGTTGGAACCCACGAGCAGAAAGGGCCCCTCATTTGACAGATAAGAACGGTAATAGTAATCATGAGGCCCAGAGAGGGGAAGCACCCAGCTGGCCGGGTCTGCTGACCCCCAGCCCAGTGCTCCACAGTGTCACCACACCGTGGCTTTCCCTGGCAGGCCCGGGAATGGCTGATCAGACCCAGTGCCGTTGTGCCCAGCCCGGCAGCTGTGTCCCTTCTGAGACAGAATTCCGGACATCTCCGGACGGCCAGAGGCCCCATGAGCACCTTGGCCAGCAGCTAACTTCTTTTCATCTCGGCCCTGGATGGACATGTTTGAGCTTGAGACCTGGCAGGAGTCCTGAGATCTGCTTCAGAGGGTCCAGCCAGCCCCATGGGCATCACGTTGTAAACTGAACTTGACCCCAGCCAGGGCTGGAGTCCGTTTATCTTTGGCAGAAATGTGACTTCCTATTTCTGAGTGGGAAGGGGCTTCGCTGACTTCTAAAGCAGGCTCGGAAGGCCTGTTGGACATCAAACAGATGGTGCGGAGCGCTCTGTAGATGAGATAAGTGTCAAGGAATTAGAAGCCAGATTTCCCTCAGTTCAGTGCAGTGTGTGGCATGAGATGCACTCAGCCGAAGCCTGAGGTGAATTAAAGATGAAACATTTGAGCTAACAGTCCAGGTACCTGACTGCATGCCCAGTTCTGTGCCGGGCATGAGCCCAGAGAGGTAAATCAACCCGCTGTGTGACTGTTGAGCACGCGCATGCGGTGCCAGGCGAGGTGTTGAGGCCTCATCTGTGCACCTTTCCTGGCCCAGAGGAACCCTTCGTCATCAAGGCGGAGCAAGCAGCCCAATCGTAGGTTCCTAGAAGGAACTTGAGAGGTTATCCTACCCAGGCCCCTGACCACAGACAGATTCAGCCCTAGTCTTCCCCAGATCCATCCTCTGGAGAGATTAGGAGATTCCAGACGTTCCCTCCAGCAAGCGCTCAAGTGTCTAAAGACGGATGGATGGCGGCAGAGGGGTGGGCCGGCTGATTAGGTAGCCCGGTGCCCACAGGACAGCCAGAGCCAATGTCGATCGGACGTCTACAGCCTGAGCTCACAGATCCCCGCGGCCCACCCACCGGCCGGGGTGGGAAACAAACTTACATCCCAGAAGACCTGAGGCATGTCTGTGGAAATCTGCGTGGCTGGGACACTAAATTCTCTCATCCCGAGCCAGGGAACCACCACGCCATCCACAGCCACTTACACACTTTGGATGATCTGTCCACCACTGCTGACATTTTTTCCAGCATGTTCTATGTGCCTGTCCTCATAAAAAGCCCCTGTTGCTCTGAGAGCCCCGTGTACATTTCTTAGGGCTTTCATGGTTGACCTTCAAGTGGCAGAGAAGATGGGAGGACTGAGACCCAGCAGGCTAAGTGACCTGCCCAAGGTTAGGCAGCGTGTCAGTGGTGGCCCTCGGTCCCCGTCTCAGGAAAACTGACCGAACGGCCCAGGGGCATTCTGGAAGCTGCCAGCATGGCCACGTCCTTCCAGTCCTTCTCCAGGCTGTTCTGACGCACCAGCAGCCAGGTGAAGGCAGGGCGAGTGGAAATGTTAGGCCGCAGGGAGCTGCAAAAGGCCACCACGGGCCCCTCCAGCTGAGATGCAAAGACCCGGAGCGGATGAAGCACGGAAACTTGCACTGACTGGCAAATTTGCTTTGTGCGCCAAATAACCGCAAGCTGATTTTTCTCATACGCGATGCTCTGCCATCTCCTGCCTCACCCTCGCTAGGCCCGGGCAAGCCTCGGGGCTCGGGACCCCGGTTCCACCTGCCCAGGCTCCAGCCCAGTGTCCTCGTCACAGTGGATCCCAAAGAATGGTCCTCCACCAAAAGTCACATTTAAGAAAACCACCACGAAAGACAAGAGAGGCTCCACCTGGGAACTGCAGCTCTGATGGTGTCCCGTGTGGCGAGAATGAACCGGGCCTCGAGACAGTGTTCCAGCAACTGTGGGATAAGAGCAGGAGTCCTCGGCCTGGCCGACCAGACCCTCCATGATCAGGCCCTGCTGACTTTGCCAGCCACGTCACCCATCTCTCCTACTCTGTGCCTGGCCAGACTAAATCCTTTGTCATTTCTAGAATAGACAGGATGTTCCACATGTGCCACTCCCTGGGTCTGGAAACCCCCTTCTCTTTCCCCAAGTCCTCATTTTTTGAGGATTAACTCAGATAACACTTCCTCCAGGAAGCCCCTGTGATGCTTTTTTGCTTTTTTAGCATCTATCACAACACCCACTGATCAGTGTTGAGACTATAATAGTGTATCTGCTCTCCTACCGGACCGTGAGCTCCTTGATGGCAGGGGTCATGTAAATTCGTCTTTAGATCCTCATCTGACCCAAAGATGGCACTCAGTAGATGTGTAGAGAGGGAAGGAGGAAGGGAGGAATGAAGAGAGGAAAGGAGAGACAAAGACATCAGCTCTGGCAGTGGAATAATCTCTACAAAGCCAAAGCTGTCCTCTACAGGTGGTGAGTTTGCTGTCAGCAGAGGTGTGAGCAGGGCATAGGCCCGCCGGCTGGAGATGTGGTATGAGAGCTGAAGTCTTGGCAAGGGACTGGTGTGGATGACATTGAGGGTCCCTCCTGGCTCTGTAATGCTCAGGTTCTTTGAACATTGTTATTTTTCCAAAAATTCGTCTAAGCAGCCAAAAACATCACCCAGGCTGGCCGTCTAAACCAGTAAGGTTCAGGAATCCATCCAGCCTCACACCCCCGTTCTTCAGGAGCCCAGCCAGGCCTGACGTAAATTGGCAGGCTTGCCTGCTACCCTGAGGCAGGGAGACTTCTGGGTGGTGGGGGAGGGCTGGTCTGGAACCCAGGGCCCCTGACCCCAGCCAGAGCTCCTTCCCTCCCTGCCCCCGACCATGGGGGACAGAAGAGAGGGGCCACAAGGACTGATCGAACCCCTACTTGGCCCTTTCCTGGGAGTAGGGGCACACCCTCAGATCTCCCCATCGTTTCTCCAAATGTTGGCTCTTCCTCTCCAGAGGTGCTCTGGATACTCCTTCACCTTGCTGGGTGACCTTGGGCAAGCCCCTGCTCCTTTCTGATTAAATGGAGACCTTGTTTCCTGCCCGGGCCGTTCTGGGGGCTGGAGGAATGCTGTGTGCAATCTCAGGGCTCCGTGAAGGTGAGGCACCACCCCTCCTCAGGCTCCATGCTCAGCTTTCCTCCCAGACCCCACAGACCGCCTTGGAGTCGGGAGCATGTCGCAGACTGGGCAGGGTGACAGAGTAGCATGCCTTACAGGTTGCTCCCGCCCAGACCTGCTTCAGGGAAGGTGGGCTTTGGATGGGACCTGAATCTAAGACATTTCCAGGGAGGCTCTGAAACATCTTGGGCCCCAGGGGCTGGGGCAGCAGGGGGCTAACTCTTGGCCAAGGGAGGTTCTAGGCCAGAGCAGGGGCAGCTGGAGCTCTTGCCCCATTCCCGGGCCTCAAAGAGATTGCAGAAGGTCTTCCAGCTGACTCATTATGTGACACAAGCTTCAGATCTTAATGTATTTGAAAGATATTGGTGATGTTGTTCTTTTAACCACCTCTTCCCTTCACCTCTGTGAATTATCATGAAGAGTCCTTTAAGAATATAGAAGACAAAGAAAGATGCTATTAATGTTATTTTGCCAAAAATATTTTTGTAGCATAATATATTAATAAAAGACATTATGAATTCAGCAGGACGGTGTCTCTGTGTGCTGATGGCTACACCCCCCGCCCCCGCCCCGCCGCCAGGGAACACTAGGGGAAATCACTCTGCTGGGAGGTCCAAGCCCGGATACAGTGGTGTGGAGGAACTGGAACAGGCCCATTTTCCATGCAAAAGCTTGGGCAGATTTGGGGGGGTGGGTGGGGGTACTTAGGCAGGGATCCAGTGACTGGAGAGGCCTCATTCCAAGTGGCATCCAGAAAGCCCTGGCCAGCCAGAATGAGCTAGAATCTGGGGTTCACCCTGAGGGCCTCCTTTCTCTCACTCCCTCACTCGCCCAGACCAACCATTCCTTCACTTCTCCCCACCGCCTGCACCCCAGGCCAGGCCTCCTCACCCTCGTCTGAACCACGGCCGCCTACAGCTGTGCCCCAGTCCCCTCCCCCTCCCACCCCCAAGGTCAAAGCGAGGTCCATAAACCACCAAAATGACCACGTATCCCCCTGCTTTTAAATCTCACCAATGCATCCCCACTATTCCCAGGACAAAGGTCAAGGTCACACAAAGCTCTCTGCGACCTGGCCCTTTCCCACCAAGAAGTATCTCCAGTATGAAGTTCACATTTTCCCAACTCCTCTCCTTTTCAACCTCCTATTCTCCCATTACTGTCTGCCTCAACACTTCCTGAATGCACCCTACCCTTCAACTCCCTTGTCTCTGCACTTGCGTTCCCCCGCACTGACCATCTGTCCACCCCTCCATCACTTCCTGGCACACTGCTCTGGGCGGGGGGGGGGTCCTACACAGCGTGCATGACCCAGCCCCGGTGGTGTCTGCCCCACTGAGCCTGAGCTCCTAAGCTGAGCTTGCCACTCCTCCCCTCCCATCCCACAGCACCTGCTCCTTGCGCACCTGGGTTGTGCTGAAATGCGCTCCCCGTGCCTGCCCTTGCCCTCACCTACCTAGGCCAGGACCACGGCTGCTCCTCTCTGATTTGTCAGCCCCGAGCATGGGATTTGATACCTACCGGGTACTTGTGGGAAAATGGCAGAGTCAAGGGGGAAGGAAAGGAAGAAGAGCGGGGGGAGGGGGGAGACTAAAAGAGAAAAAATGTCCTTCTCTATCATAACAGAGGCCATACTTCAAGGGTTAGTGGGCTGGGGTCTCCACCCGCTGCTCCTGCTGCAAGTTCCCCAAAGGGAGACAGCCCCAGGGACCTGAGGGGTGGGGAGGGGAGAGGCCCGCCTGGGTTCTGAAGCCACAGAGCCTTCAGCAGCGGCGACACGTTGGCCATGGTCGACGGGTTCTTGCCCGGCTCCTACCGGGACTGACACAGGCTGCCCGTGGCGGGCCCGCCTCCAGATAAAGCTGGTAACGCAGCCGGGGCCAGCACGGAGTGAGCATTTCTGATGCGCAAACAGTGTTCTGAGCCTTTACGAGCCTGACCCCCTCATTCTCACAGCTCCTCTTCCCTACCTCTGCTTTCCGGACAAAGTAACCGACACGCACGCAGTCCAACTTGACCACAATCACGTAGCCTGTAAATGCTAGAGCCAGGACGGAAAGCCAAGTAGTCAAGCTCCTAGACCACTCTCTTCACTTTCACTTGGCTACAAGCCCGTGTGGGCTGTGGCCTGTGAGGAGGGCAAGGGGGTGTCTGCACCCCCATGTCACAGACCAGGTAGGCCAGGTCAGGACCCACGCGCGGCCCAGTGCGGTGAGCCTCTTTCACGTCATGGAGCCTGCCCTGACCTCTGTCCCACTCGCCGGACTCTGGATGGGGTGCCCGAAGAGGCCCTGCCCGCCCTCGGCCCGCATGGCCACACGGGTCTGTGGGACTGCCATCAGGGGTCTGAGACGTCCTGTGGGGGCCTGTGACCCCTGTGTTCTCTGCCCCTCACACACCAGCTGTTTTCAAGAAAAGAGGCTCCTGTCATCTACCTTTCTAGAAGCCCAGTGAGAGAGTGAGCCCTTGCCCCTGCTCCCTGGAGAAGAAGGTGTGGCCAGGAACGGGGCTCAGACACGATGGAATGGGTGGCTGAGGGGACACGCGGGCGGCAAGAGGGAACACTCAAGTGTTTGTACCTAGTACACCCGAGTGTCTGCAATTCCTAACCGGGGAGCCCCGGCCCCCTCTCCTGTCCTGACAAGCCCAGTCCCTTGCTCTGAGCAGGCTCCCGCTACAGTGCTCTGCTGGAGATAAACTGAAGGCCCTGTCTGATATGTGATCATGAGATTCCAAAGCTCTACAGGGCTGCCCCAGGCAGGAGGCTTCTCTGTGTAGATACTGAGCCCATAGGGAAAGAGTTGCCAGCTCCCAGGAGCTGCCCCTAGCGGCCATACATCCCGCCCCCCTCCCCGCCCCCACCCCAGAAGCAGGTCACACGGCTGAGGAGGTAGTGAGTTCTCTGACATGGGACGTGTGTGACGGGGTAACTCAGTGGAGAGGGGATCCCCACCACAGACTAGAGGCTGGCCAACCGGCCGTCTCTATCTCCCTCGGCCTGTCTGTCTTTGTTGCTCTCTCATGCCTCTGTGTCCTTACTCCTTCTCCATCTTTCTGTGTGCTTCGATCCCCTCCTTCCCACCCCTGAACATCCACAGCCCTACCACCCAACCATACAGAGACACCCTCAGCCGGTGCCCGCCCCCCCTGCAATGAGGACCACAGCCCTGAGCCCCAGCCTCAGCTCTGCCGTGGCCTGCTGTGTGGCCTTGGGCAAGCTCTGCCCTTCTCTGGACCTCAGTGTTCTTATTTGCACAGCAGGAGGAGCAACTTGTATTCACCCTTTGAGGAGCAGCAACATCTTTGGAAGACTGCCTCCATGGGGGCTTGAGGTAGGAAGGAAAACCGCCTTCTCCCTCCTCACAGGAGGTGGAGGGAAGATATTCCTTATGATCAAGGGAGGAGTTTGGTCATTTTGTTCCTGAAAAGGAGGGCCAGAGAAAGAGGGAATCAAGAGAAGGGAGGAAGAGAGGTGTGGAGCTAGGGAGGTGGAGAGGCACTGAAGGAGGTGGGAACAAGTCCTCCTCCATGGAGAGAAAACCTGCAGACAGTGGTCGTTTTCCTGGCTGCTGTGGGAACCCAACTCCCCCTGCTCTGCCATCTCCAGTAAATTCCCCACTGCTGGTGAAGATCCGGGACAGGGAGAGGCACAGCCGGGGCTGATTCTCATGGCCAAGTTGACATGGTGTGAAGCAGATGAGACAAGGTCAATGACAGGGAGCTGGAGGCCAAGAAGAGCGCACGCGTGTGCACACACACACAAACACACGCATGCGCGTGCGCATGCACACACACACACACACACACACACACACACACCAGGGAGAGCCCCCGAGGAATTCACAAACTCCGGGAGGCCTTGGACCTCAGCCCCACAGCTGGAGGTCAGGACCATCCTAA